>NW_027269277.1:1205000-1805000 GCF_023055355.1 Agelaius tricolor
CGTTAACAATATCTCGGTAGCAGTCAAGGCTGGGAATGGAAATGGAATTGAAAATATTCACATGCTTAGAAAATTCTTGTTCCTACACACTCGCAAGAAACATTTTCTCTGTGGGTCCCTCCTATTTTGGGTACACAAGGGAAACTGTTGTACCTCCAACGTTACTCCAAGTTAGCAGCGAATGGAATTGGAATTTCAGGGCATGGGAGCAGCCAGGAGGGTGCTGTGGTGCTGCGGGCTGGGGAAGGTGCTGCCACAGACAGAATTAGTACCTGCTTAAAATGTACACAGAGAACAAACTGTCTTTTTTTTTTTTAAAAAAAAAAAAGAATTTTAAACGCTACTTCTGGCTTATGAATAGTTTTCTTGCAACTGTCAGGCCATCTGCTTGGAGAGGGGTCTGTGCAGTCATGAAAGGGATCTTAAAATATACTCTCCTCATAAACATCTTTTGTTTGGAAAATCCACATGCATCACATAGTGCAGTAAATGGCAGCACAGGCTGAAGGGAAGCATTTGAGATGCCGAGGATGCAGCCCTGGATACAGCTGCCCCCTCCCCTGTGCTAATGAGCTCCCTTGAAAGGCACCCCCGGCCCCGTTCGCACAGCTCAGACTGGCAGCGCCCACCTGCTGGGGAACAGGCACCAGAACTTCCTTGGGTACATCCAAAATACCAAACTGCCTGGTGGGCAGAGCAGAAACAGCTCCTGCAAAGCAGCTCGCAGAGATTACATCATTCTCACAGCCAATTTTCTGCCTACACTGCACCATTTTCTGTGGGGGGTGTGTGTGTGGAAAAAAGCCCAGCATACGTTCTGTGTCCACAGTCAAAAAGGGCAAATGAGGGGTGTGCAAGCACATCTAATTCCAGCATTTCCTAACTTCCATCAGCTCAGCTTTCCAGAACTGCTTGGTACATGAATTTATACAATACATACATATGCACACAAACATTTATTTAGTCTGCATGCTTGGAATATGAAATTGTGTGTATGAGAACAGTGTTTTGCTTTCCTTAGTTTTTTTTTTTTTTTCTGTTTATTTTCATCATTCTTTGGTCATTTTTTGTTTACCCACTTTTTGTTATTGTAATGTAAGTTCAAATACACAAAATGCTAATTTTCTTTTACATAAAAATGTAATAAAACTTTCTGGCTTTCTTTATAAACAAATTTCAGCAGGAAGGTTGATGGGATGCTGTATACCAAGTAAAGAAGAAATACTGTTTAATTATCTTCCATATAAAATCCAATAAAACGTTCTGGCTTTTCTTATTTTTCTGTACTGGGGATTAACATCAGTGTCTTTGTGATGAGAAATCTGCATTCATGGCTCCTCTATTTAGATTTAAATAGGAATTATAGTTCTTGGCAGAAAAGGATCTGTCAAATATCACAGCATTTGTGGCAGGTGGTCACTGCATTGCTTAGTACAGACACTGCCTGCTTAACCATAGCCTGAAGTAAACATCAAAAGTCAATTATTCTCTTTGTAAATATTTTATTTATATTTTGGAGGCTAACAAACATCTTTTCAGTGCCTGGCTGAGGCCTTCCTCCACGGATCATAATCCCACTGAACCTGCATTGGGGTGGCTGGGAACGTGCTCAGCAGTGCAGGGACACCAGCAGTGAGTGTTGGGTTTCATAACCCAAATCTCTGCCTGGAAACCCTTAATGACTTGGCTGCCTTGGAGTGGACAGAGCTGAAACTTGTCACGGCTGTTACCCAGAGCAGCTGCCAATTAGCACCACAACCATGCATTATTTTGCCTTTCCTCTGTTAAAATGTATTTTGAATATAAATAATGAAAAAGAAAAAGAAAAAAAGAAACCCGGTTCTAATTCCTTGGATTTAACACTTTGGGGTGGGAAAGGAGGAGCTGTGGTTTAATGGCCAGACAGGTGTGTGCAATGGATGCACTCTGAGCAGCAAATCCAGAACAGGAGCTGAGCTCTGAGGGTCAAATGCCTTGAAGAAATGTCTTGTTGCAGGGTGAACCTGCTAAAACAACATGACAGTACCTGGCAAGCCCTGCATACATGGCAGAATCCCTCCCAAAACCAGCGTGGTGTGGAGAACGCCTGAAGATGCTGCTGCTGGTTTTAGATCCTTATCTGAACTCTGCCTGAACTCTTTGGGCCATTAACTAATCAGATCATCTCATTTAAACAATGTTATAAAAATAATCAACTACTTCTGCCTACATAAATACAGTTTGGATGTATTTACCCTAAAGAAGCAGGGTTTTCTTGGGCACCTACTCCTGGCATTTGGGAAACAGAAGGAGCACAAAATGTTAGGGAGGAGCAGAATTCTCTGAGATGGGGCTGTGGGTAATTTTCCCTGCAAGCCTGTTTGGTGGCAAGTTAATTGAGTCCCACATTACCCAAACTGCAATGCACTAAAGCACTGGGTGCTCGTTTTCCTGCACTATTTGCCTGGCAAAGGCCATCTGTTCTACCCCATCCATGCACAGGCACTGCCTCTATTGTTGAAAGAGGATTCACACACACGTGGATCAAGGCAAGCATGTGCCTCCAACTGTTTTGATCCCTAGAACATGGATTTTTCATTTTCATTGTTTCTTTGTGCTCACCCAGTAATAATACTTGTCATCTGAGAATTCATATTGATCTTGTCATTGCCTTAAAATTGGATGACAATTACTATCTTTGTCAAAATTCAATCTGATGAAATGGCTCCAATTAGGAAGGAAAAAGAAGGAATCCATCACAGCAGGGAACATTGCATTTGGCTTTAGAGCAGGGAAGCTTCTCTTAAAGGAAAACTGAGAGGAAAATGGGAACAAGCATGACAGAGACTAGGATGAGAGTCTGAAAATCCACAGAAATGAGGTGCACATATGAAATGAACAGCCATTTCATTTTTGCAGTCCGTATCTGGCTGCGGATCTGAGTTGAAGCTCCCCTGACAATAAATGCCAGTAACTGTTGTTTTCCTTTTGTGATCTGGTCAGACACACAGTGGCAGTTGGCACCAGGCTTCCTGCATTTTCAAATCCAGTTCTGATTACCAGTATAATTATAATACATTATCAGGAGTAGATTTGCTGAAGTTCATAAAATGATAACAGCATAAATGAGATCATGTTTCCAGATACTGATCTCACCTTGAAAGTAAACACAAAGAGGTAGTGAAAGAGTTGAAAACAAAAGAGCAAGTGCACTTCCATTGCTACTGATATTGGCACTAAAGCAAACAACTTATCCCTGCTAGTTACAAACAAAATTGTGCTAATTACAGATTTTTTGTTTATAAGTCATCCCTAAAAATTAGTGTGTGCATTTGTGTGTGTGTGTGTAGGGGTGGGGCAATCTTTTTCCAAAACAAAGACGTTTGTTTCATATTGAGCTGATGTTTTATTTGGCCAAAAAGCCCTGCCAGTGTTTTGTTTCTGAGCAGGACTGAAGGGTCAGGTTCACCTGTAGTTCTGGCCTGGCCTCACCTGGGAGCTGGGAGATGGATGCTGGTGTTTGGCTCTATCTGAAGGACTGGAAGCTTCCATCTACCCCAAAGATTATCTCAGCTCCAGGCCATTCTTGCATGGGTTTCACTGAATCAGGCCATTAAATCTTCCCAAACAATCATGGGTTTGGATCTGTACAGTCACATGAGCTCCTGGACAGGGGGCTGCACAGTTTTACCTCCCTGGAAAATCACATTTCCTTGACTGCATGGAGGAGCTCCTCAAGACACTGAGGGGAGCAGGGAAGGACAGCAGGCTTCAGCAGGTGGTGCCTTTCCAGCTGGAGCTGTGGCACTGCTGTGATGCAGGGATGAGTCACCACAGCTCACCAGCAGCAGCTCTGTGGGGAAGGTGGGCGAGCTGGGGCTCCTCTGCAAGCTGGGCAGACAGAATTTCCCTTCCCCAGATCTTCCTCCCCCTGTCTCTGTTTTCACTAGCTAAGCATCCTCACCGACTCTGACCTACATTTGAAACACTTCCAGAATGCAACAGAACTGTGTTTCTGGGGAATTTGATATTTGCTAAAAATTTTAATCCAACCCATTTAAAAATGTTGCATGTTAACTGAGCAAACACAGCCATCAGAAAAGTCTACAAACCCCAAGCAATTGTCCTGGATTGTTTACAACACACTGCTATTAATGAGCATCTGGGATGACTATGGGATCTCCTACTATGGATCTCATGATCTGTACAATAATGGCTGATTTTAATTGACTTTTGCTTCATATAGCAAATCCCAATTGGAGAAGTTCCAGGACGCTGCTAGTGAAGAGCTGTGGGCGGGTGCATGTTTTGAAGTGATGGTAAACATTGTGACATATACTGTGTGTGCCACATATTCTCGTATGCACATTTTGACTTTTGTTGCCTTGGCTTTCACACAGCATCTCGAGCATAGACATCCCTATTTGCCAGTTTGAGTGGAAATCTGTTAATATGTGAACACTGCTCGCCAGCATGCCCCACCAGGGCTGGCTCTCAGCTCCTCTGCTCCCCTCTGCCACGGACACCAGCCCCTGCTCTCGAGGCATCTGTGCTCACAGGGGAGCTGGGAGCTCTGGGAACGTGGGGCTCAGCTCAGGAGGAGCCTCTGATTTCCCCTGTAAGTCACATCACTGAGAAGGCCTCGCTCTTCAGCTGCTGTGAGCTCTGTTTTCCTTTCAGGAGATGCTGAATGCCAAATTTGGTCAAGCTGTTTTAGCACTTGGAGTACTGTGGGTGTTAAAATACCTCTAAAGGTCTGGGAGTGCGAGCCAGATTACCTGTATGATGTATTTTAATGATTAGCCAACCCTTCTGCTTGAACTGAAATCTGTCCTGAATCCACAACAGCTCTTTGGGAACCTGAACTCAGCCAAGATTTGCAGAGGTGTTTTAATCTGACACATTAAAACGTCCCCTGCTACATATCCCATCCTGCCTGGCTGCAATATCCTGGCCAATATTAGACTAACAATTTGGGTTTAGGCTCTTCCTGCAAAACCATTTGCATCACACAGAGCAAAGCTGTGAGGTATTTCCAGGCACTGGAGCTCTGGGTGTGCTGTCCCTGGCAATGAGGTGAGCACAGGGAGCTGCCCACACCCTGCCCATTTCCCGGAGGTGTGACACCTCTGCAGCAGCTCCTCCACCTTAGCCCTGTTTTTTTTTGGTTTTTTTTTGAAAAGGAAAAAAAAGATTAAAAAATAAAGAGATATATTTTCCTCACTGCAGCAGAACCACTTCTCCCAGAGCCCACCTGGCTGTTGGACAAGATTCCTGCAGGAGAGGTTTGCATGTGAGGAGAGCAGCTGAAGCAGCTGCTGGAACCTTCTCTGCTGCACACAATGCAATAAATGCTGCTGAAAGGGAGTTTCTGCAAGGTAATCCTGCCACAGTTCCAGAGCTATCCAGCACTCTGCCTGGCCAGGAGCCCTCCCTGTGCTCAGGGAGCCATCTGGGATGGCAGCCAACCTGGGAAGGGAGCAGGATTCCCAATGAGCAGCCATTGGGAGTGCTCCCCTCAGCACAGCTGCCACCATCATCATCAGCATCATCATCATCATCATCAGCATCATCATCATCATCATCATCGTCATCATCAGCAGCAGCAGCAGCAGCAGCTCTGCAGTGGGGAAGGCAGTGCTGCCCAGCCCCAGGGGATGCTGGCTCTCACCTGCTGCTCCCACCTGGCTCCCCCCTGTTCCCACTGTCCCCACTGCCTCCACACCATCCCCATGCCCTGAACCCACCTGTGCTTGCCCAGGAACTGCCACGGAGGTGGTGGGAGGCCCATGGATCCTCCTGAACACGTTTTCTAAAACCCTCTTTCAGTATTTTTAACATATCTCCTGGCAGAAAGTGCCCCTTGTTTTCACTGATCTCTGCTGCTTCTGGGTTTATTTCCCTTCTCTATCCCCAAGCCTGTATCTCGTGTCCCTTTCTCTGCCAAGCTATTCATTTGCTGCTCAACAATCATGTGGTTGTGTTTCAGGGAGTTTCCTGGTTTGTGCATCTTTCCATTCTGTTGGCCATACATCTTTTTCTCTGCAGATTTTCCCTTATTGTGCAGTGGCATGTGGCTATCTGCTAATGCCAATATTACTCCCTGAGAATTCTTTTTCCTTGCATCATCAAGGATTTAAGTGGAAAGCCTTCAGCACAGTGCAAATTTCACTCCTGAGAAAATCCATCTTTTGAGGTAGCTGATTTTAATTAAAGAATACTCTCTCCCTCTCTCTCCCTCTCTCTCCCTCTCTCTCTGGATTATACTTTAATTTCAGTTTCTATCACAACATTAGATACTTCTTAGATAAAATGTATTTTTGTCTCCTTTCATCGGTGATTATCTGGAGTTCTTAAACACTTGGGGTCAGCAGCTGGTCCCCAGTTGATGTAGTTCAGGAATAATTCTATTCAAAGGAATTAATTCACAACAAAATTGGTTTTAAGTTCAAAATCAGGCAAAATGTTCATAATATTTTGCCCTTATTGCATACATGAGAGTGAAACTCTCAGAAATATCAGTAATAGCAGTGGTGGTAATAAACAATAATCTCTGAAGTGTAGAACACCTTCCACCTGAGCATTTCAGCTTTAAGCTACTGTCATATGAAGAAATGTCATTATCCTAATTTTACACCAGGGGAAAGGAGGTGTCAGGAAGTTAAGAAAGCAGCTGAAAATCTCCTAACAAGAACTGAACCTCCACCTCCTGATCTCCTGCTTCTAACAGCCTCAGCACAGAGGGAATCTGTTCCCAGGGGATATCAAATTGAGGTCTTGGAAGTTAATAGTTATGGAGGAATCAACACTGTTCAAACACAAGTGCAGTTTGAGTTTCTGCCTCCATCATTTTGCCAAATTAAGACTGAAATATTATCGTTATCATAACTTAAACTGTTTATGCATGATAAATTTGCACAGTTAAACCATTTCCAGACTTCTCCCAGAAATGGCTGAACATAATCCCGGGCAGGGAGAGCCCTGCTGCAGATTTAGAGCTTTACTGCTGCAGAGGAGGCTGGAGTAAAACCCTGCCCCTTCTCCAGCCAAAGCCTCAACTTCCTCTCATGGCAAAGTGGGATTTTGGCCAAGGTGCCCATGGCCACGAGGACTCCTCCTCTCCAATCAGAGCTTGTGGAACACCCAGGGATGGGAGTGCATGTACATATGTCCATATATGTGTGACAGAATGCAGGCAGATGCACAGAAACCCACACAGAAACGATGGGATGAGAGAGTTCAAGCTGGCAAGAGGGGGTTGTTCTGTTTTGTTCTATTTTCTGTGTGCTGAACGACATGCAGCAAGTTGTTAAGTCACTGCACAGCCACTGCAGACTCTCCCCCACTCCTTTTGTCTGATTTTTGCCTGTTTTAATGCCCCCTCCAGCCTATGCACGATGCAGATATGGATCTCTGCTTAGTCATGCATTTCTGTGCTGAGCAGAATTAAAGGAAAAAATATCTATGTAGGATAAGGGTAGGAATAAAATGTGCTTTGGCAAAGTGCTTCAAACTGCCTTTCTGCCAGTAAGCCATTAATTTGTGCTTCTTTGTTTTCTCCAAGCTCAGAATAATTCCCATCTGCCTTGACTCACTATCTAGCTCAGAAAGGAAGAGGTCCTTTTTTGAGCAGGGATGAAACAGGAAACTTTATGTATAAATGAAGAATGGAGCTTGGAATTCTGGTGTTTCTACCGCTGGGACCTAAAATAACTCGATGTCCTGCTCTTTTAATTAATTTCATTCTGATGAGCCTGCCTCTCCTGTTCTTGTGTTTTTTCCAAGCTTTTGTGTTCCTGGCCTGCCTGCAATCCATATGTATTCCCCTTCTCTCTTCCTGCTGAAGCTGAAGACGCAATCACATCTTTGAACCATCTGGTTTTTAATTTATTATTCTCCCCTCTGCACTGATGGGCTCTCTCGTGTTCCTGTCAGGGTAACAACTTGGCTCCTGTTTATCTAAGATATGTTAACACGCTGTTCCTCTTCTGGGCGCTTGCTTGGGCTATTGGATTTCCTGAAATTAAACACTGGGGAGTTTTTAATATTATTTTCTTCATCAGGCCAGGGAATACCCCCTACCTTTACAGCCTCTCTTCCTCCTTTTGTTGCTCCAGTGAACATTTTACCACTCTTGCTAAATTTAGGCTAATATCTTCTTTTTTCTGTCCTCTCCACATCATTCCCAGGGTGATTCACTGCAGCCTGCCTGGACACGTTCCTGTGAGGAACACGGAGAGGAACCCACTCATGTGAGGCCAGAGAGCACCAGAATTCCCAAAAGGAATTCTGCAGAGCTCCTGCTGTGTCCCCCCAGGGCAGGAGCTGAGGTTTGGGAAAATCCTTCCATGTCTTGGCTCCCTCATGCACAGAATGAGCAGAGGGAGCAGAGGGGCCCCCACAGTGCCAGGGGCAGCTGCTGTCCCTGCCAGGGGTGACAGGAGCTCCAGGGAACCACAGGGTGGATAATAATGTGGATTCATGTTTGTTTCTTGACTTTCCTCTAGCGCCTCCCCAGAGCCTTCTGAGGCATTCCATTCTTTAATAAGCTGAAAGTGCTCCAAGATTTTTCTAATGAAAATGATATAGGAGCACACAGTGTTATTATTAAAACCTCTCTCTTTTTTCTCTAGGAACTGCTAAAATACATTTACAGTTTATATCCTTTTTGGTGAGCATTAAAGTTTCTAATTTAAAATAATAAAGCCTGGTTTGCTCACTTTCTTTCCCTTCTATTTCAAAAATATAAAAACCTGACAGTTTTCTAACTATTCTTATTTTGCCGAGTGATTTTTGGATTTCAATAAAAGTAACACTGTGGTTACAACACTTTGTGAGATAAGCAAAGAGATTTTTTTTTTTTTTTACAGCACAATTATGGAAATTTCAAAGAATCTTATAAATATCCTGCTATTTGCATATATGAGATAAGCATATTTTAGTAATGGTTGTGACAGGCTAGCAAGGAAAAGGAGTGGGACAGGCACACAGCAGACACATGCAAACATGAGGGGGTGTGTGTGCCCTGCTCCAGTGAAACCTGGGCTGGGTGGGTGCAGGATCACACCTGGGGCTCCCCAAGGTGGCACCACCCCAGCTGTGCCTCAGTTTCCCTGTACAGGCGCAGGACCAGCACTATTTCCTTATGCCACAGGCAGTTTGCTCAGCCCAGGTGGGGAGAGAGGAGTCAATTCTCCAGCCCTGAGCTGTGTGAGCCCTTGGCAGAGATCCCTGTGCCTCCCTGGGAACCCTGGTGCTCCCTGGGCTGGGTTCCCCAGCAGGTTCCACACACCAGGAGCCCTTGGCAGGGATCCCTGTGCCTCCCTGGGAACCCTGGTGCTCCCTGGCTTCACAGGGCTGGGTTCCTCAGCAGGTTCCTCTCACAGGAACGTGTCCAGGCAGGCTGCAGTGAATCACCCTGGGAATGGTGTGGAGAGGACAGGAAAATAAGACATTAGCCTAAATTTAGTGAGGTACAAACACGTGGAAGGTCTGCCAGGCCCTGGGGACATGGGGACACCTGTGCTGCCACTGCCTCCCTGTGCCACAGCCCTCGCCCCTGGGGACAAGGAGGCTGTGCCAGGCAGGTCAGCACTGCCAAAAGGCCAACACAGCCCCCAGAAAGCAGCTGGGGCCAGCCTGGTGCCCCATACATCCCCACAAAACTGAGAGTGGAGCCAGAGCTGCTCCTGGAACCGAGCTGTGCTGTTCTGCTGCTGCTTGCCTTCGTGTTTCTGAGCTGGAAATCTCTCTGCTGGTTATGCCTCAGAGCTGCTGGGAAGCTCCTAGAATTAGTGTGGCAATTTTCTCAGCCCTTCGTTGAAAAGGGAGAGTCCACATGAAAATGCGGTGGCATTCCAGCTGCATAAATAGTGTAAATTGCTGTCAAACCAAAAGGCAATTGAGCTAAAAGAAAGCCCAAACAAACAACCCCCTCCCCACACACTTGTGTGTCCCCATTAGAGCTGCAGGTTTCCATTCTGTAGATCTCCCAGCCATCTGCTTGGCCCTTGAAAGAGTCCTTGAGAAACTGAAAAATGAAAACCACTTACTTTCTGAAAATGAATCTTGGCTTCTCAGTGCCTGGCTTTCAGGGGAGCTCCACTCCAGCCTTGATTTCTCTAAGTGCAGATACACACTATGTCCTGAACAATTAGATGCCTTTGAGGATGTTGAAAGCTAGACATAAAAAACCAAATCAATCTGGAGTCTTGTTTGACAACTGACACTATTTCTAATGCAAGGAAAAAAAATCCAACCACAAAATAAAATAATAAAATAACCCCCAGAAAACCCCTCAAAACTTAAAAGAAAATCTACCAAATGGACCCTTGACTCTTTAAGTTTCAAACCATATCTTTTTTCCATCAAATTTTCTTTAGCCTGCCTAGAAAAAAAATTACAGAGCTCCAGATCCATCTTTTTTCCTCCCTGCTGAGGCAGGTGACCTTCTCCAGAAGCCAAAGCCCCTTGGCTTGTGCAGCACAGCCAGGGACCCTCAGGAGGTCACAGAGGGGTGGGAATGGATTTCTTCTGGCCCCTGGTGCCTGCAAATCCTTCTTCTTCACCAAACATTTGGGGGGAGATGGGCTGGCAGCATTACCCAGAGCCTGCGGGTTCTCTGGGGCCGCTGGCAGCCTCGGGGCAGGAAAGGATCTATGGCATGGGGAGTCTGCAGGCTGCAGCTGCCCAAACTGCACAAACTCTGCTGTAATTTGCTCCCAAGCTCCACAGAAGCCTGTTCTGGACACAAGAAGGATGGCAAGCAAGCTCTGCCTCCCGAGCAGCTGATTGGTATTTTTCTGTGATATTCACAGGAAAAATAGAAGCACAAGGCAAGAGGCAGTTCTGCCTCGTCAGCTAATGATCCTTGACTCTCTCGCTCTGTGTTTTTGGTGGCAAGCAGAAGAGGTCACACACGAAGCTGTGCAGGTGTGAGGTGTCTCTATCAGAGCCCTCAGGGGTTTGTGCAGTGGGGCTGGCACAGGGGTGAACCATGCACTGGGGCAGGCTCAGGCACCGGGGCTCGGGGTCACTCCTGCCGGGTGTCCCCTGCCCCGGGCCGTGCCCCCAGCCTCAGCGTGGGCCCGATTGCAGGGACGGCTCCCAGCGGGCTCCGCCTCTGCCCTCTGCCCGGGCTGTGGCTGCTGGGAGCTTTTCAGCGCCTCACCCAGGCCACTTCAGAGCCAGCTCGAGGGACGGAGCAGAGCCGCAGTCCTCATCTCCTATTGTCCCATTGATTGTTTGGGCTCTGGAAGAGTCTTCCCTTTTGAAGAGCTTTTCCTTTTCTTTATTTTTTTTAATCTTCCCCCTCACCCTTTTCTTCTCATTTTCAACCGGTACCAGGAGGGCAGAACAGAAGAGGCTGCTCAAAGACATTTTCAGCTCGCTTTCTCTCAAGAGATCCTAGCTCCTGGCAGGAAAAACAAGCTCCTGACAGGAAAAAGACCCTCCACCATAACAAGGCAGCTCTGCCTTCCCAGCTGCTGGATTGCTTGCAGGGGCTGGGGACGGAGGTTTGAGGGAGGATGGGATCCAGAGGAATGCAGACGGGAGGAAGGGATTAGGCACGATGGTGACGGCTGTGTGATTAGAGGTGACAGGAACAATAGTGCATGGCTGTGTCTACACTGCCTGCCAGACACACGCTGGCCTCTCAGGAAAGGGGAGCACCGTACTTTTAAATTAAAGTGGATGGGGCTGGGAAATGGAGGGAAGGGAAAAGGAAATGAAACATAAGGGCTTTCAAACTGCTGGGAGAGCTGGTGCTCTCCTTCCAGCCACAGCAAAGCACAACTGGCAATGGGAAAGTGGGGCTGATGCAGCTCTGAGCCATCCCTGAACATTTCCAGCAGTGGATGATGGGGAGCTCAGGCGCCTCAGAGAGGAGAGAGCCCCAGGTCCCACTGCAGCAAGGCTGCAAATGCCTTCATCCCCCTGAGCACCACCCTGCTGCAGCAGGGGCTGTGTCTGGCACAGGGGGAGAACGTGGGCATCTCAGGGAACATCCTCCAGGGTGAAACACAGGCACCACCACTGCATGCAGGGGGCAGAACAAAAAGACCCCAACACCACTCAACCAGGTGCCCAGCTCCAGTAAAACCCATGTCCAATACAGCTGGAAGGGCTGTCCTTACCCACCCCAGCAGATCCATGTCTCTGTGCTGCTCCAGCTCTGGTGATGCTGGACACTCTCTCCTTTCTGTCACCTGGAAAGTCAAGACAACTTTCCTTTTGGCTTGGTGTTTTTCTCCTTTCCAAAGCTCTGGCTGTGATTGATGAAGCTGCCTGGCATTGTCAGAACTTACCTGAGCTAATAAACAATGAAAATGCCTTTATTTGTGCTAGTGCCAGATCCATCCCCCTCACAGCTCCAGGTGTGCTCTTTGCTGGAGCCCATGATGTACTACCTGAGCTCCTGCCCACCATCCTTCATGTTGATTATTTACCATTTTCTGCCTTTTATCTATTCTATGAACATTTTGCCCTAATTGCTCAGCTATTTGTTGATTATCCTGCAGTCGTTTGTCAGATCCTTTTATCCATTAATCTGTGAGACCCTTCAGTTGCTATTCATCTGATGAGGAAGTTTTTAACCACCAATTCTCTCAGAGTCGTATCTCACTTCACGTCAAGGCCTTCAAAGGAACAGAACCATGGCTGACTGCAGCTGCTTGTGGAGTCACTCAGATGGGAACACCACATCCTGCTTTCTGCCATTCACCTGCACTAACCTCCTCCAAGCTTCCTTTGGAAGCTGAATTCTGCACATCCTGAGGTTTGCGGGCACTCTGCTCCGTGCACTCGCTGCTTTGTAGCTAGCCGGGCAAAAACCTTGTTCAGCAAAACGAAATCCTTGCTGGTGGCTGGCTGAGCCCGTGGGGAGGCAGGGCTGACAATGCCTGCAGGATTGTCCCTGTCAGCTGCCACTTGCAGGGAGCGAGGTGAGCTGAGCCCTGCCCGTGCCTCCTGCTCTGCTCTGCACTCACCGAGCGCAGCCTGAGCCAGCCCCGCTCTGCCCGGCCCCTGTGGGACTCAGTGCATCCCCCTGGGTGTCCAGAGCTGCCCAGCCCCTGTGGAACTCAGTGCATCCAGAGCTGCTCAGCCCCTGTGGAACTCAGTGCATCCAGAGCTGCCCGGCCCCTGTGGAACTCAGTGCATCCCCCTGGGTCTCCAGAGCTGCCCAGCCCCTGTGGGACTCAGTGCATCCCCCCGGGTGTCCAGAGCTGCTGAGGACCCCACCGGGGGCTCAGAGACCCTGGCACAGCCCAGAGCACCTGTGGGTTTGATTGTGACCCCTGGAGCAAGTTACCAGCTTTGTATGAGGACCTGAAAGTAATGGAAGTTTAAATAGTATAATAATAAAATTATCACAGGATGAAAATGTAGATTTTAGGATTTTTAGAATGGGGGTTATGGGGACAAGATGGAGGAACTTGGGTGTGTCCAGCCTTTCTTCTTCTTCTTCTTGTTCTCCATTTTCTGCAGTGATGTTGGCACTTTGGGATTGGTTTAGAGTAGAAGTGCACTGTCCAACATAGGTGATAGGCATTGGGAATTAAGTGTAAATATGTTATATGTAGTTTGTAGTATAAGAGGACAACACCACCCTGGGGGCGGTCAGAGTGCCTGTGGCTGCCCTGCTGAGCAGACCTTGGCTGGGCAGAAGGAAAATTTTCTAGATCAGAATTAATAAACAACTTCAAGACTGAAAACTGAAGAGCTCGGACTCGTTCTTCAGACGCACGGGCCGAAACAGAGACATCCTGCACATCTGGGGGCAGCAGCTGACAACCATCTACCTGAGCAGCCTCAGCACCTGTACAGCCCATTTCTGCTGCATGGGGATCTGTCCTGGCAGAGGCAATTCCACCCTCACAGCCCACTGCCCATCAGGAGGCTGCAGCACCTGACTCAGCTCAGCACTCTGCAGTGCTGGAGCTCAGAGCTGCTCGTGCCCCGTGTCCTGCTCCAGCCCTGTCCCTGTCCCTGTCCTGTCCCTGTCCCTGTCCCTGTCCCTGTCCCTGTCCTGTCCCGTCACCCACCCAGGGCTGAGTGCCAGCCCAGGGCTCCCCAGGCACCATCCTGTGCTGCACTGAACACGTTGTATTTCAAGGAAGCATGACTAGGGTGTTGTGCCACTGGCCGCCCTCCAACGAGATAATCCAATTTTTCTGATTTCCAGACTAAATATACTCATTCCTTTTGACAAGGAGCTGCGGTGTCAATAAGATTGGAGATGCACAGACAATAGCCTGGAACACGGTATCCTCCTCTTTGTGCCAAATTGGCACTTTTGTCCCTGGCTGACAGAGGGCAAGCCATGCATGAGGAGGCTGCCTGGGTCCAGCCAGCCCAGCTCTGCAGCTTGGGCTGGGCTGGCTTCAGCCTGACTGAGCTGCCTGCTCCCCTACACCCTGCTCCCACTGCCTGGGCTTCTCTAAAAGCTTAGCTGGAGGATGACTCACTTCAGTGAGCATCAGAATAAAATCCTGCATACAATTAACTGTGCAGTGCAGTGCTCTCAGCCAGGCAGAGCAGTGGGGCTGGGCAGCTCTGGAATTAACTCCACACTCTGTTTATCAGGAGCCTGGCCTTCAATGCCTCGTATTGCTCCTAAATATTTTACCTCTTGTTGCACTAATCGAAGCTTTTGTCTGTTGACTTTCAATCCTCCCTCCTGGACTGCAGCCAGATCCCCAGTCTGCTGACACACTTGCTCTGCAGAGTCTGCCCCGTTCAGGTGTGAGCCACATCTGATGTCACACACTTCCTGCAGGCTAATTTCTCCCACATCTGGGTGATGTTTATGTGACAGACCACAGCAGCTTGTGAAATCCTTGAGGAACTCAAGTGAAGTATTTTTTCCCCCCTCCTAAACTGTAAACCCCAAACTTTTACCAAGACTTCTCTGCTAAAGAGCTGAAGAAAAATGCACTTGCTAGATCTATGGCCAAAAACCACTTAGCTCCTCATACTGCTGCAGCCGTAATTTCTGGCATTTTAACAAGAAGAGGTGATGTTTGCAGAGTTACAGCACTTAATGCTCTGAAATCCACAGTCAGATGCATCTTTCTATTTCCCTTTAATACCAGCCCCACAGGGGAATTGCACATCCTGGGTCATTGCACTGGCACTCCCCGATCCAGCGGCTCTGCCTGGGCACTTACAGCATCTCTGCAGCCTTGGATCAAGCCCTGCTATTAAAGCAAAGGCATTAATCTTCCCATACTCCAACTTATCTCAAGCTTATACTTGCAGAAAGGTAACTGACCCTCATCCCAAGCTCCTCTGACTGTTTCAGGAGCCTTTACAGGAAAACATCATTTTGTAGGCAAGGTAATTATGAGTCTTTCTATTTCTGTATTATACGTGCACAGTTAGTCAGAACTAAACTCACCTGTTTTGTTTAAGGAACAGGCTGCTGAAAAGCCCATTTTTTATCCTGTACATGATGCTGAATACAAAAGCCCTGAGGCACAGTCTCCATAAGCAGCTTGCACTGGAGTGTGTGTGGGGGCAGAGCTGAGGCTCTCCCTGCACCACAGGAGACCCCTGTGCACCCCTGTCTGTTGGGCACCTCATGGGCACCCTGGCTCTTGCAGAAATATTAATTTCCACAGTCACTGAGGCACCAGAATCTAATAACAGTTTGGGCTCCAGGAGCTTGTTTTTCATTGCTGTTGTACAGTTCTGCCAATTTATGCATTAAGACACTAATGGATTTTATATTCCATCCAGCCAGATCTTCTCCCAGGCTCTAGCTCCCTCCAAACCCTATTTCACATCTACTTCAAATGCCATTTCCAAGATTTATCCAGTCCAGACAGGATACCCTCTGCCTTCCTGTGGGCAGACAGCCACAGACTGCAGGACAGTCAAGGGCCATCTCCTCCCCCACAGCTTTGGGTTTGTTTGTCCATCCTCTGCACCCTGATCCATGCAAGCAATTATTGCTTTGCCTAAGAACTTCTGAGTTCCTTTTCTTTCCAGAGAATCCTTCCAGTCCTCCTGGCACGTCCTTCCACCCCTGCCTGTAATTTATATCAGCAGCATCCCCAGGTGCCCCAGTCATGCCTGACATCCAGCAAATTCTGAATGCCAGTTCATTATCCCCCAGCAGCAGGGCAGCACCTACACCAGGAGCCATTTTCTAGGAATGGCCTTTTTCCTTCTTGTTTTTTGGGGTTTTTTTTCCCAGTTTAGGCTCAAAACCAGCCTTCACTGGCAGCCAGCTGCAATTAACTGAGTGTCTCAGGGGTGTCTCTGGCCCCTGTCTCCCTGAACTAACAGCTTTCTTTACCGTGGGGGGATCCTCCTCTTCTGTACCCTTACCCTGCAAAGGAGCACAGGGGTGCAGGGTGTGCTCTGGGTGACACAGGACCATTCCTAACAGCTCCACCCTTCACCAGGATCACTTCTCCTTCTCCAGTTTGTAGTGCACTCAGTAGATCCAGTTTGGCTGACAGCCTCTGTTTATTTTTCTCACTGGAGTCTCAGCATTCAAGTGCTTCTGTTCACTCCATGTGGCAATGATTTGATTTCTGCTCCTGCCCCTCAGCCTCTCACAGCCTGGCTCTCCTGGACCTGACTGCTGGTTAGCACCAACCTGCCTGAGATGCATTCAGACAGCCCCTTCCCCTCCAGCAGAGCAGAATGAAAATGGCTTGGCTGATATCTCCTCTGCTAAAGGCAACTGGAGAAGCTGACAAGTGCCACTGCCCTTGCACCAGACCATTTTGGACATTTAAATGTACATTAAGGCACCCAAATGCCAAAGTCAAGAGCAAGCCTGCCAGTGGTGAGTCCTTTTCAGATCCCTGGATGGCAGCTGGCATCTTCTGGCTACTGAGGAGGATTGCTCACGCTCTATTACAGCCTTGGTTTCTTCCTTATATTGCCTGGCTTCAAAGGCAAACACTCCTGATCTGCCAGCCCAAGCCCTTTTATACCAGGGCTAACTGTGCAAAAATATAATAATATTAATAATATTAATAATATCAATATTAATATTACTACTAGTACTGATAATAATAATGTTAGGATATTATGTACAATGCCAGGATCCTTCTGTGGAACAGATCCCAGTTCCCAACAGTTTCCCAGCCTACTCACTTCAGGTCTACCCAGTAACTCTGAGCTGGCAGGAGAATAACCAGCCCCAGAAGGGCTGCAGCCAATGTCCCTCTCTGTGCCATGACCCTTGTCACCAGTGATGGCCTCACCTTAACCCTTCCTTGCCCACAGCTCCTTACAGACGTGCTGTGGCCATGTGGAGCACACAGGAGCACATCTCCCTGCCTTTCCATGGCACGGCCCAGGGTCACTGTGCCCGGCCCCAGGGGCTGAAGGGCCGTGCAGAGCAGCAGCTGCCAGCGAGGGTTGGCCCTCCCCAGGTGTCCCTGTGCAGTTTGGGGTCCCTGATGGGGCTGCTCCCCCTGCATGCCTGCGTGGGAAGCTGTGATGCCCCGTGCTGCACTGTGGCACTGCTCTACAGAGAAGGACCCTGTGATTTGTGGTGCTATAAAAGCTGAAAACCTCCATCATTGCCTTTTATATATAATTGAAAACACAAGAATTGACTGCAGTGCCAAGTGAGGAAGGCAGCAGCCCTGCAAGGAAGCACACCGAGGCGGCCAGCCGCTGCTGCCTGACTCCTCCTAATAGCAGGCTGAAAATAAATCAGAATTATTTCCAGATTAGAGGGAAAAAAAGCCTGTGAAGATGTTTCAGTCAAGCACAAAGAACACAAAGAGAGCAGTCTCTTTGCCAGTCAGCACAGCATTTGCTTTCCTCTGGTCCTTTGCTCTCCTGATCTCCTCCTGTTCTCAAAAACAAACCAGCTTCATCTTTTTTTTCTGTCTGACACAGGTGAACACCCAGGATTGTAAAGCTGCTGCATCCACACTGGTGTGTCTGTGAGCATGCCACATGTCTCCTGGAGCCTCCCTTTTAATGTTGTTGGCAGAGGTCCCAGCCAAGCTCACCAAATCAGCGTGGCTCCTTTCTGAACTCAGTTACAGCAACAGTGAACACAGCACCCAAAGCAATAAACTCTGCTCCTCCTGGCATCCCTGTCCAAATCCCAGCCCCACAGAGCCTTCAGCCATGCCCATGTCACCTGAGAGAGGTCACAGCAGGGCTCAGGAACACCTGGGAATGCTGTCTGCATCTCTGCCAGGCTCCCAGAGGTGTCCCTCACATGGAGCTGCTGCCCTGCCCTGCCTGCTGCCCTGACTGCATGTCAGAACTCAGTGCATCCCTCCAGAGTTGCTGGGGACCCTGTCGGGGGGCTCAGAGACCCTGGCACACAGCCCAGAGCACCTGGGGATTTGATTGTGACCCCTGGAGCAAGTTACCAGCTTTGTATGAGGACCTGAAAGTCACAGAAGTTTAAATAGTATAATAATAAAATTATCACAGGATGATTTTAGGATTTTTAGAATGGGGGTTATGGGGACAAGATGGAGGGGTCTGGGTGTGCCCAGCCTTTCTTCTTCTTTTTCTTGTTCTCCATTTTCTGCAGTGATGTTGGCACTTTGGGATTGGTTTAGAGTAGAAGTGCACTGTCTAGCACAGGTGATAGGTATTGGAATTAGGTGTAAATATGTTATATTTAGAATAGAAGTGCACTGTCTAACATAGGTGATAGGCATTGGGAATTAAGTGTAAATATGTTATATGTAGTTTGTAGTATAAAAGGACAACACCACCCTTGGGGTGGTCAGAGTGCCTGTGGCTGCCCTGCTGAGCATACTTGGCTGGGCAGAAAGAAAATTTCATAGATCAGAATTAATAAACAACTTCAGGACCCAAAACTGAAGAGCTCTGACTCGTTCTTCAGACGTGCAGGATGAAACAGAGACATCCTGCACATCTCGGGGCAGCCACTGACACCTAAGTTCACGAGAACTGCTGCAGGCCAGAGCACTGGGACAGGGAACACAGCACCTGCCCTGGCTGTGCCAGCTCAGAGCACTGGGACAGGGAACACAGCACCTGCCCTGGCTGTGCCAGCTCAGAGCACTGGGACAGGGAACACAGCACCTGCCCTGGCTGTGCCAGCTCAGAGCACTGGGACAGGGCTCTCATGGAGCTCCTCCCTGGCTGCTCCAGCTCAGAGCACTGGGACAGGGAACACAGCACCTGCCCTGGCTGTGCCAGCTCAGAGCACTGGGACAGGGCTCTCAGGAGCTCCTCCCTGGCTGCTGCAGCTCAGAGCACTGGGACAGGGAACACAGCACCTGCCCTGGCTGTGCCAGCTCAGAGCACTGGGACAGGGAACACAGCACCTGCCCTGGCTGTGCCAGCTCAGAGCACTGGGACAGGGCTCTCTCATCTCCCGTGGTGTGGAGCTGCAGGCAGCTCACTGACTGCACTCCTGGAGCACATGGGGGTCGTGCATGACCTCCCTGGTGCTCCTGCTGCAGGACAGAGCCTGCAAGATCTGCTGCATGGCACACGAGGAGCAGGGAGACAGGGAAGGGGAGGGAAGAAGGACAAAGGCTGAGAGAAAAGCAAAAATCCCTCCCAGATTGCCACCAGCATCTCCAATTCAGGTGTTTGCATCAGGAGAATATTTCAGTTTTGACTGCTCAAGTGTGTTGTTTTCTTTACCTTGGGGATTTCTAAGGTAAATTATAGAAACAGGCCAGTTTACTTCACTCTCATTTTTAGGCAGTTTCACTTTCAGCTGCTTCTGCACAAACAACATGCTACAATTTGGGGGCTGCAAAGGCTGCAGGGAAATATTGATTTCCTCACAATAACACTAAAACAGTTCGACCCAACATTTTCTGAAGGCTTTTACAAAACATACATTTTGAGGGACAAGTTGGGCTTGACAGACTTCTTTTAAAGAGAGCTGCCTTTCTTGCAGCCACCTCGGAACCCCTATTTACTACTTTATATCACAAAAAGACAATTGTGGATGTGAGAAATTGCTCAGGTAAATCCCTCTGAAGTTTCAGATTATCTGGCTACGTGAAAACCTGCATTGTAACACAAGAAAAATTCCAATTATTCAGCTAATTAAAAAAGACTTAATTATAATATAGAATAATTAATTTCTTTTGATACTTACAACTCAGACACTCCCTTGTATACCTCAGGGGCCCACAAGTTTTAGTGAATGCAATAATGGGAATTGCTTCTCAGAACAGCCAGCTTTCTCTGAGGTTTTCTGAGCCTGGCACTGGCTCTGTGTAAGAGAGTAGGGACTGATGGCCAATATTAGAGCTGGAGGTCCCTGAGCCACCAGATCTCAAATGCAGGAGGTCAGATGCCACCTCGACTATCACAAGCCTTCCAAAAAAAGACACCAAAGTTCCTCTGACTGCCACACTGCTCCTGCACTCCTGCACTGTGTGAAGTGCAGCCCCTCTCATCCCATCCCATCCCATCCCATCCCATCCCATCCCATCCCATCCCATCCCATCCCATCCCATCCCATCCCATCCCATCCCATCCCATCTTGCCATCACAGCCCCAGCCCAGCCCATGGAGTGCCACTGCCCTGGGAGCTCCAGAGCCACTTCCAACCCCTCAGTCCCAGGGTCTGAGCACGGCCTTCCAGCCCCTCCTGCCCTGTGATGCTGCTCTGTGTCATTGCCCAGCCCTGGGGCAGAGCTGCTCCTCTGCCAGCACTGAGCTCCAGTGTGGGCTCTGCCAGAGCTGCAGGGACAGGGGCTCACAGCAGCAGCTCAGAGGGACACACGAGGCCAGGAGATGCCAAGGTGCAAAGGAGGCTGATGCCCATCACAGGGACCTTTTCCTCATTTTGCGCCATGTGCCTCGACTACAGAGCCCCCCAAATTTAATTTGCTCCCCAGTTTAACTGGAGGAACAGATCCCAGCTCTGCCCTCCCATCCCATGGAGCCCAGGGATGGTGGTGACCCTGCTCCTCAGCCAGGCAGGGGCCAGGAAGGATTGGGCTGTGTCTGCAGGCTGCTCCCAGGATGGAGGGCAGCTCAGGGGCAGCAAACACCCCAAAGGCAGCTGCCAACTGCTGAACACACTCAGATTCCCCTGCAGCCTTTGCAGCCCCCAAATTGTAGCATGTTCTTTGTGCAGGAGAAGCTGAAATTGGAACTGCCTAAAAATGAGAGCGAAGTAAAGTGGCCTGTTTCTGTAAACAAACCTGGAGAGGGCTGGGAACAGGCAGTGCAGGCCTCTGGCTCTGCCAGGACAGGAGGTGCTCCCTGGGACATTTGCAGTTTTCCAAAGCTAGCTCATAGCAAGGGCTTGGTTTGAGGGAGGCTGCAGGTGACTGCTCTGAGGGGTCAGATCGCCTGGCAGGCTGCTCCAGCACTCAGAACACCTTCCCTCAGCACACCTGACGTGCTCTCCTCTCCAGCCCAGGGGGAGCACAGCCCGTGGCAGCCTGGTGTGCCAGGCACAGCATGCTGACCCACAGCAGCTGAGGATGGGTGCTTTGCTGGCTCCTTTCCCCAGAGAGCAGGAGAGGAGAGGTTTGGAGCTGGTTTTGGGGGCTCTCAGGTCCAGCCCCTCAGCCTGGGGCTCTGTGCCACCCCAGCAGCACCCCTGTGTCCCTGTGCATCTCCCAGCACATCACCTCACGGGCCCCCTCCCCATCCCTCCACCCTCCTGGACATTCCTGGAGATGAGGGCAGGCCAGTTTCCCATCACACAGCCAGGCACCTGATGGACACTCAGTGGAGCAGACACTCAGTGCTACTCATACCTGTTTGCCCCATTTCTGCTCTTGGTGGGGCACTAAATCCCAGTGAAAGTTATGGTGCCATCTTTCTTGCTCAAGGCTCTAAATCTCCTCTCCACCCCTTGCTGTGGCACAGATGAGAGCTGCATTTCCATCCCTTCAGTCACACCCTGCTGCACAGGAAGGTAAAGCCACTTTGCACAGCTTTGTTAGCAATGCAAGACCCTTTCCCACAATGGTAAACCTCTTTCTGCCATCTTTGATGGCAAAATAGGAAAAGGAAAATTCAATTATATTTCAATCCCTAATAAAATTCACTTATCTTTCATCTTTTTCTATTTTTAAATTATACCTGCATTTGCTACTTTCACTGGATCTTCTCCCTCTTAATATTCAGTAAACCGTGTGTGCATCCTCACTCATCTCCTCCTCTGTGAAGAATTAGAAAGAATTAATAAGCTGAGATATTTGAATAAAATCCTTTTTATTTCATGGCCTGATTTTACTTCCATAAATTCTGCATTTATAGCAACCTCATAAATTACCAACGTATACAGAAAATAAATACTCCTTGTCTCTCCCACTAAGCCTGCAGACTTAGCAAACAGATCTCTCAAAATCGCAGGAAAAGGGAAGGATATTTTCTTTTCAACTCATTCAGCTGGAAATACAATTTTGAGAAAAGCAAAGCAGTGTTTCCCTTTCGCTGTTTCCATTTCATTTGGGCTGATAAATGCCTCTGGGACACAGCATTTCTGGTTTCACCTCTTCTCAGCTGTCTGTCTCCCTCTGTTTCCTTCCCTCTCTCCCTCTCCCTCTGCCCTGCTTTTTCAACTGGCCTGAAGAGCAGGAGGTCCCTGGCAGCTGCAGAGCGGTGCCTGCCTCTGGCTGCTGTTTGTGACCTTCTGCCCACTGCTTCCTTCAGAGCAGGCTGGGAAGGGCCGAGCTCCTCGCTCACAAGGAGCAGGGGAGGTTCCAGGAGGTGTCACAGCCCCACGGCTCAGCAGGCACCAGATGGGAGTGACAGGACCCCACTGCAAACAGCCCCATCCAGCCCAGGCTGTGACAGCTCTGAGAGAGAGGAGAGCCACTGTGAATTCATGTCCTGCTTTGTGCTCCTGCTGGCAGCAAGGCACTGAACCGGTGTGAAAACTGAGCAAAAATTAATCTTTGCCTCATAATCCATTATTTAAAAAGGGAACACTCACTCACTATAATTTTCAAGCCACTGCCACAGCAAAGTCATTGTGAAATCTGTAAGTTTGCCATAGGGGAAAAATAGCAACACAAGGCTAGGTCTAGAGATTTGCCAGAGTGCCAGACTCCTAATCTGGTTACTGCAGTCACCATTTGCAATTTTGTGTTGCAGTTAGAGCCTCCCCAAGGTCACCCCAAACATCTCAGAGCTCTTAACCATCTGCCTGTGATTCCTAAAGACTGACCTGGAGATGGAAGGACTCCTTAGGGTCACTCATTTGGCACTAATGAAGAGCCCCTGGCTGATGCACTGGGAGCAGAGCCAGGGCAGCACAGCAAAGCCCCTGAGTGCTCACAGCTGAGCTCACCTGTGTGCCCAGAGTGCCTGGCAGCACTCACCTGTGTGCCCTGCATTCACCTGTATGCCCTGCACTCACCTGTGTGCCCAGAGTGCCTGGCAGCACTCACCTGTGTGCCCATGCCCTCACCTGTGTGCCCTGCACTCACCTGTGTGCCCATGCCCTCACCTGTGTGCCCAGGGTGCCTGGCAGCACCCACATGTGTGCCCTGCACTCACCTGTGTGCCCAGGGTGCCTGGCAGCACTCACCTGTGTGCCCATGCCCTCACCTGTGTTCCCTGCACCCACCTGTGTGCCCTGCACTCACCTATGTGCCCTGCACTCACCTGTGTGCCCATGCCCTCACCTGTGTGCCCAGGGTGCCTGGCAGCACCCACATGTGTGCCCTGCACTCACCTGTGTGCCCAGGGTGCCTGGCAGCACTCACCTGTGTGCCCATGCCCTCACCTGTGTTCCCTGCACCCACCTGTGTGCCCTGCACTCACCTGTGTGCCCTGCACTCACCTGTGTCCCTGGCAGCACTCACCTGTGTGCCCTGCACTCACCTGTGTGCCCTGCACTCACCTATGTGCCCTGCCCTCACCTGTGTGCCCTGCACTCACCTATGTGCCCATGCTCTCACCTGTGTGCCCATGCACTCACCTGTGTGCCCTGCCCTCACCTGTGTGCCCAGAGTGCCTGGCAGCACTCACCTGTGTGCCTATGCACCCACCTGTGTGCCCATGCCCTCACCTGTGTGCCCTGCCCTCACCTGTGTGCCCATGCCCTCACCTGTGAGGAGAGGCCAGGTGAGCTGGGGTCCCCCACCAGCTCCAGCAGCCCCTGCTGGCCCCAAAGCCCCTGCAGGTCTCAGGGTCTCTGCTGCTCAAAATGACCCTGAGATGTGTCAGAAAATCTGTTTTCCCAGCCTGGCAGTTGAAGAAGGAGTCAGAACTCCTAATTTCTCAATCTCAAGGTTGTTTATTGTACCTTTTCTATAAAATTCTTTCTCCTGTCCAGCCAAGGTCCCCTCAGCAGGACAGACAGAGGCACTCTGCCTGCCCTGGGGCTGTGTTATCTTTCTATACTAAAATCTACCTGTACAATATTTACAATTACTTTCCAGTACCTATCACCTATGTTAGACAGTGAGCTTCTACTCTAAACCAATCCAAAAATGCCACCATCACAGCAGAAGATGGAGGACAAGAAGAAGAAGAAGGAGAAAGGCTGGACATGCCCAGATTCCTCCATCTTGCCCCTGAAGCCCCATTCTAAAAACCCCAACAATCTGTTTTTCCACCCTGTGATAAATTCACTATCATTCTACTTAAACTTTCATGGCTTGTAATTCTTCATTCAAGGTTGGGGATTGTTTTTTCCAAGGGCTAAACCAAAGGCACAGAGGCCTTGGGCTCTGTGCCAAGGTCTCTGAGCCCTCCAGGGCAGCCAGAGGGATTTCCTGCGTTCTGTGGGCTCCTCTCCACACCCTCCATCCCAGGGTGGCCCAGCCAGGGTGTCCCTGTGCCCCTGGCACAGCCAGCCCTGCAGTGACCCAGCTGTGCCCTGAACCCCAGGGCTGTTCTGCCTCACCGCTGCCTTCCCTGGCATCTGCGAGAGCTCTGAGAGGATAAATCAGAATTTTGTGGCTGCAGGAACCATCTCCAGGTGTTTGGGCAGGCAGAACCAGGTCCCTGCAGCCCCTGGTGCCTCTCCTCCCCTGGAGCATGGCACTCACACATGGCACTGACACAGCCCTTGCTCTTTGTGCAGGATTTGATCCTGTTTGGGCTCCTGTGAGCTGCTGTGCAGCCTGGGACGCCAGGCTCTGCTGGAATCCCTGAGATTTAATGGAATCTAACAGCACTGCTAACAAGGAAATACATATGTTACAGAGTGTGACACACACGCACAAACCCAGCTCCTGCCACCACACAAGAAAGGACTAGCAGGGAAATTTGTATTTTGTTTCTGCTTTTTGGAAAACGCAACGGAAACAAACAATAATGGTAGACTATAAAACAGCAATGAAAAGAATGGAGATTAGACTGCAGCATGCAGGCACTTAAAAAGAAATAAATAGCAAAATATGCCTGAATTTGTTCCAATTGGGTCTGAAAAACAAACCTGAGACAAACAAACCTGCCCCCCTCCCCAAAAGCCACAGGCTGCCTAAAAAAAGATTTTATGGGAAGAAAAGACTGATGAGTACTTTGAGAATGTGTTAACTTTTGAACAGCTTGAATATTCAAATTGGAATAAAAATATTCCTTCAATTAAAAATTATTAAAATTAGCTCAAAGTATTTTTTGGTGTGTTCACTGCAAGAATTTAATAGGATCTAGTACTCAGCAAAGCTTTGAAGCAAAAATAACGTCTCAGGAGCTCATTACGCATTAAATCCTATCAAAAAGCAGAATCCCACTATGAAATTAACACAATTTGCAAATCATTATTGCAGGTTACTCCTTCCCCTGCTCTTTTGGTCACTCTTAACATGATTCTGTGATGTTGTCAAAAGCAACAATAACAAAAATCACTCACAGGAAAGCGGGGATTGCATCTGAAGCACCCTGAGCTGCAAACAGCATGGTAGAATAGTCACACACAACAACAAAAACAGCAGAAGCTGTCAGCAAAGCCCAGAGGTAGAAAGTGAAGTGAATCAAGGGATGTGGATGGAAATAATGTTTGGGAACTTTTTATACAGGAGGAAATGTTAGACCTTGTGCCTCCCTGGGCTTCTGTTAATGTAGTGGTGTAGTTTTCAGCCTGGGTCTTAGCATGGCTGAATTAATTGGTTATTTTATGGGATGTGTTCACTCACAAGTGTTCATGAAATATGAAACACTGGACAAAGTCTCCTTTTAATGAAATGCTGGTTCTTGTTTCCTCTTGCTGAATTGTAAGAAGAGAGAAAAAAAGGCCAATCAATATGGTCTGAGCCAGCAATAGCTCATTAAAATTGGAGGCTGTCAATACAGAATGTGTCTATCACTCGGGGGTACTGAAGTGGTGCTGGTAATGGCACTTTGCTCTGTGTTTGTTAAAAGTTCTTGTGGTGTTTGCTAAAAGTGATCAGGTGCTGGCTGCCTTCAGCATTCCTGGGGGCCAGAGGGAGGTGCCAAGTGAGGGAGAGCCCCCAGCCTGTGCTGGGGTGATGTGGGAACCAGCATAGCTGAGTTAGGGGATTCATCTGCACAGAGCCCAGCTGTTATTTTTAATGCAGTATGTGGAATATTAAACTGTTTATCTTGTTATTGAAGCCATAAGAAGGCTCTTTCATGTCATCATTTCTATTTTATTTTGTTTAGAGTCCTTCATTAAGTTTTCATATGAAAGATCTGTAATTTAGATCTTCAAAGAACTTTCAAAATGTAAGTTTTAGGGACGACAAGTGCTGTGTGTGTGCAGTTCTATTCTAAAGGCAGAGTCAAATCGCAAAAATACCATCAAGAATGTTTCTTCCTTTCCTTTTTTATTTATGAGTAAAACACAGGGGATTTCTCTGGGGAAAAAAGAATTAGTCTGACTTGATGGTAATCAGCACATGCAGAAGGCTAAGCCAGTGCTACCTCTGAGAGGCTAAAGAAGGCCTTGGGACTGTGGGCCAGGGCAAACAGCCCAGATTAATTGCAGGTATTTTAAGGAAATACTCTGGAATACTCTGCACATAAGCATTGGGTTTGTTCTGCAATCCTAATTCTTAGCAACCAAAGCCCAAAAGCCCCTCAAAGCTGCCGTGGCTCCATCCCCCTGTCGGGTCAGTGAGCACAGCCTGGGTTTTGCACACCTGGGAGCAGAGCAGAGCCTGGCCTGGCTGTTCAGCTTTAATTCTCTGTGTGCAGCCCTGCCCAGCAGCGCAGCTTGAAGACATTTCACTGGGACATTCCATCCCAGCCACAGCAGGTTCAGAGCTGCACACCAAACCCCCTGCCCCACACAGGGCTGTAGCAGCATCCTGACAAACCCCAGAGATTTGTTTTACAACATCCAAGGCTGATAACCCCTCCTGGGTCAAGTCCCTTATTATGAATCAGTCCATCAATCCCCAAGATTGCTAAAGCATTTGGTTTCATGTTGTGATGGTGAAGCAATTAAAAGCTCAGCCCTAAACAAATTAGATTTTGTATGTTTGGTTTTAGAGACATCCAGAAAGGGGTCAGATCTTTTATCACTGTTGTCAAGGGGGAGGGAGAGAATCCATCAAGTCACACAGAACTAATTTACACCACTTAGTGAAAAAAAATTGGAGCTATAAATGGTAATCCAAGTAGAAAGGTTTCTTTCAGGACAGAAATGCACCAGGCTCTGCTGGAGCCTGACAGATCATGAGCTGGTACCAGCTGAGGAATCAAAAGCATTAGGGACATGCTGGAGAAAAGGGACTTCTGACAGTGACTGGAGAATGCTGGAATCTGCAGTTGTCTGGCTGTGTTTGCACACCTGTGCTGTTACCTGCAGGTGGTGTTTGCCCATCCTGCCTGGAGCCCAGAGGGTCACTGTGCTGCCCTCCCCTGCAGATGTGCCCAGCTGTGCTCCCCTGGCATCTCCCACGGGTGGTTGTGATCTCATGGGGGCTCTCAGCTCCCTGTTCCTGGCACTCACCCCATCCTGCTGGCAGCTCAGGGGTTCCCCACACTCACCCATCCTGCTGGCAGTTCTCAGGGGTTCCCCACACTCACCCATCCTGCTGGCAGCTCTCAGTGCCCTGTTCCCCACACTCACCCATCCTGCTGGCAGCTCTCAGTGCCCTGTTCATGGCACTCACCCCATCCTGCTGGCAGCTCAGGGGTTCCCCACACTCACCCATCCTCCTGGCAGCTCTCAGTGCCCTGTTCATGGCACTCACCCCATCCTGCTGGCAGCTCAGGGGTTCCCCACACTCACCCCATCCTGCTGGCAGCTCCTTGTTCCCCACACTCACCCCATCCTGCTGGCAGCTCTCTATTCCCTGTTCCCCACACTCACCCATCCTGCTGGCAGCTCTCTATTCCCTGTTCCCCACACTCACCCATCCTGCTGGCAGCTCTCAGGGGTTCCCCACACTCACCCATCCTGCTGGCAGCTCAGGGGTTCCCCACACTTATCCTGCTGTCTCTCTTGCCTGTCAGGCACTGAGATACAAACAGCAGCACCGTGAGCTGGGGCAGGCAGGGCTGGGCAACTCTGACAAAAGTTGGGGGCTGTATTCAGCCCTGAGTGATGCCAACACGTGTTTGGGTTAAATTCCTCCTTAAATTCTGCCAGCAAGTCCACCCAGGCTGGAGTGCAAAGTGCTCAGAGCAGGGACCATCACTCAATGTGCCTTTACTCATCAAGGCACAAGGCTAATGCCTTATCTTTAATGAAAGTCTCCACATGTTCCTGTACTATAAATAATAATTTAAATATTGTATGTCTCAGCTCCAGTGGCTGAGCTTGAAGTGATCATTTTGGAAAGATGGAACAGCTCTCATCTAAAAATACGTATCTGAAAAACTATTCTGGAAGAAGCGAGACTTATAAATTGATAAATGAGTTGAGGCTGGGATGGAGACCATGATGAGAGGAGAAATTCAGCTCTCAGAAGGAAGGAAATTAAAGGAAAGCAAGAACTGTTCCAAGACTTTCATTGTTTAGAATTAGGGACTTGAGGCGTAGCGATGTAACAACTGGGAAAGTGGCACTCTGAAAATGCTGACCTAGATGAGGAGCTTCTGAATCCACAAAAACATCATTAAGGAGACTTTCCACTTAACGAAAATAAGCAGGAAAAATGGAAATTTTTTTTCATGGAAATGTAACTTTGCAGGAGATTAAAGAAGCATGACAGAAACCCAAAAAGAGGATTCGGAGGAAGCAGATCTCAGCCAGCTAGGTGGCTTTGATCCTCACTGATAGCAAGCCCAGACACCATCACTCTCCTCCCAGGCCCTGCACACGAGCAGCAAGGCCAGAGACCAGAGCTGGAGAGGGGAAGAGTCCATCCCTGCACTGCACTGACTGCCACAGCCAGCCTGCTGCCCCTGGGCAGGACACTGCCACGACTGAGGCTTGGGCTTGGACAAAATTCTACCCTTGCCATAAATAAACAGTATTTTTATACCTTAAGCCTGCCTTTTTCACTGAAAAAATGTGATATTGCATGTTTTTCTGACACTCAAAAGCACAAGTAGGAACAGTCCCTCTGACATCTTCCCTTTAATAAACCAGTAAAATTCTAGCATTTTTTTCCCACATTCCTTGTAAAGAGCAGAAAACATTTCTCATTTCCATTTGAATTTTATCACTTCACTAATACAAAAGACATGTACTTCTAAGCATGACCTACCAAAGGTCTTCGAATTTCATAGCACACACCCCAGATTAATTGCTTTATTAATGGCTATGATAAAACCAGAGCTCTGCTTCCTACTTAGGAAAACCTTTTTCTCTGAGAGTCTTTGTGATGTAAACACGAGAAGGTGAAGGCACTGAGCAACACTGGCACTGGAGATGGTGAAATCTGGGGGAGGGAGGAGGCAGAGGGGCTGGGGGGCTGAAGAAGAGAAGAAAACAGCAGAACATGGAGCAGGACCCACTTCTGTGGTCAGGAGGAATGGGCAGCTTTTATTTTCAGGAAGAAAACCCCCTCCCCACAGTCCTACCTCAGCCCAGCTGCAGAGGAGACTCACAGCGAGGTGAGCTCTTGGACAGAGACTCATCTGAGGTACTCAGAAATCAGTGAGAAGCTCTAAAACCGTTTGTTTTAGCCCTAAAAACTTACAGTACCCACCTAAGCTTCAGGGAAAGCTGCAGCTTTGCAGGGATGGTGAGCAAAAACTGCAGGAAACCTTTGTTGGCTCACAAATGCCCCACTTGCAAATGGAGGGGAAGAATGAGCAGGTGATGGGGGGCTTGAGCAGTTTGGGCTGGAGCAGGGAGACAGAACATAAGTGCCTGCCTTGGCACTGGGTGTGGAGAGCTGGGAACTCAGGGAGGGTGAAGTCTGCACTTACCCTGCACTGCAGTTCAGGCAGGAGACTTTTATGCTGACAGAACACAGGCTGGGAAGGGAGAAGAAAGCTGATTGATAGGAGAGAATCAAGCAAGTGAAAGTGAATAATAGAGGAGCAGACAGTAATTGTTGGAGGAGATTTGATAAACTGTTTCAGAGCAAGACAAGGAGCAAAGAGTCAAATACTGTGCTGCCATAAAAGCCAAAAGTCAGAAAAAATAATAAAAGCGAGGATTTTTTTTTTCTTCCCTCTCAGAAAATGCCTAATGGGGCTACATGAGAGAACAATCAATTGAGCTGATTTAAACTGTGTTAAAAATTATTTAAAAAATAATCCAAATTATTCCACTCAATTTAATTGGTGGATCAGCAAGATCTACCACATCCTATTTGAGACCAGGGTGGAGGATTATGAAATGAAGCACAGAGAGGAGCAGGGCTCCCACAGGAGCCCTTCACAAGAAACCTGAGAAGGAAAACATTAGGAAGGTTTGAACAAGAACCTTTCAGCAGGCACTGAAAACATGACTAAAATGTCAGCCTTGAGGAGATACCTAAACAGTGGAGAAAGGGGAGATAAGAAATAATAGTTAAAGGGGCCCAAACTGGACAAGACAGGACACCTGTGTCAGCTGGGTGCCCCAAGGAACAGGGGCTGGGTGCCTCTTATGAGGAAATCAGCAACAGCACTGGGGCTTTTTAACTGAAGAGATTAAAGATTGTTTGACCCATTGTTTGTAGTCCTTGTGCACGATCCACTGAGAAAGAACAGAAAGCAAGGAGAGCCCTGCAGCCTCACACACCCACCTGTTGGAATTTGGGGGACACAAGACAGATGATGCACTTTGGACCTGGTTAACATCAGAGATTTGATAGCAGGATGCCTTGGCAAAAGCAAAGGCAACTTTGAAAATTAGACCTGGATTGCAAGAAGATTAAATCAAACGGGTTCACCGGAAAAAGAAAACCCCATTAAACTCTGCAAGCAAGAGATGTTGTTATAGGCATCAGTTTGTGTATGTGATTTTAACCTAATCATTGTAGTACACATTACTAGTCTCCCTGAAATAGTATCTAAGTGTTTGTATCCCACAATAAAATCAGCTTCTGATCACTGAGTCAGTGTCCCTGTCTGTCTCCATTGCTGACACCCACCCACAGAGGGTTCCCTCCCCAGTCCCTGCTCGTGCTCCCAGGGGATGGCTGTGGGCTTCAGCTGGCACTCTGTGCTCTGTGGCTGCACCTGCAGGTGCCATTGGCACTTCACCACTGGCTGGGTGCTGGTTTGGAGCTGGAGCTGGGCTGCAGTGGACACAAGAAGCTGGGCTGGCACTGCCAGGGGGGCTCAGCCTTGCAGGGATCCCTGCTGGCCTGCCCAGCACTGATCTCCACACACCAGACAAGGTCTCAGAGCTGGAATGAGCTCAGGGGTAATGCTGCAGTTGGCCCCTTCCCAGAGAAAGCTGAATTTCTTTAAGGCTGGTTTACAGCCAGGCTTGGCCATGCTGCCTGCCCCCATCCCAAACACTGCTGGGAAAGCCCAGATCATCTCCAGCCTGGATAATCCCATGCTTTAACAAAGGTGGAACAACACTGGTGTGGAAGACAGGATTAAGAAGGAGTTGTTGTCTGCTTTAGAGCACAGATCACCTTTAAAGGTAGAAAATCAACTACAAAAAGAATCTTGGGAATGTAAGGAAGCAGCACTCAGAGAGCGCAGGCTGGGGCCTCGCACCTCCCAGCATGCCTGAAACACAAGCAAGTGTAAAAGCAATCACTGATTAAAGTTTGTCTTTTCACTGTTTGACTGGCCTAGGGGAGACAATAGCAGGATAAAAAAGAATAATAACAGCAATCAGCCTATGGGGGTAATTTTTAATAAGAGTGCTGTGCTGAGGAGGCACCTGTCTGTGCCGAGGCTCCCAGGAGGGCAGCGGCTGCTGCTGCTGCTGCTCAGGGATCAAAGGGGCTCCAAAAGAGGGGACAGGGACACGGTGGGGACAGGGACACAAGTGCCAGGGCAGCTCTGGTCTCAGGCACCGTGTGGGAGTGCAGCAGAGCAGGGATGCAGAGGGGTGAGGGCTGATGAAAGCGCTGACAGCACACAGACGCTAATGAAGGCATGAACCCAGCGCTGGGGCTTTTTTTAAGGACTGCTTAATGAACTCCACTTTTAGATACATCAAGTAAAATATGTAAAATATTCACTACAGGGGTGAATCTCTGAGAGACCAGGAATAGACACCACTGGGAAAACACAGCTGCACCTGAGCCTGCAAAACTGCTCAAAGGGGCCATCAGACACCCCCAGCTGCCTTGCTGGGCTGAGGCAGGCTGACAGCACACAAGAGCTGACACCAGTGGCACATGTGCCACAGTGGGGGAATCAGCTCACTTCTGTGCCTCATTTTGCCACTCTAATAATGGAACTAATCATATTTACCCACCTTACAATAGAGCAGTGAAACTTAATGGGGTGCTTTGAATTCTTGGACAATACGCCCTATAGAATTACAAAATTATAGCAGACTCCTTCTCAGAGATCCTACAGTGTTTCATCTTACTGCAACTGCCATGGTAACTCGCTGCCCTGAAAACCTTTGATAAAAACCTCAGTTTTCTGTTGCACATCTGCTTCCAAAGCAGTGGTAACCCTGAGTGGCCACTGCTGTGATCAGAGACATCTCTTATGTGATGCTTTTTGATGGATGCCCTACCAGAGCTCTGACCAGGCCCTACGTGGCCAAAACTGCAAATAGATTTACATGCCTAAAACACAGCTGGTGAATTAATGTGACTCCAGGGCTGATGGGCCAGGGAAACTTAAGAGATGCAAACAAAAAAGTGCCAAACTGCCCCCAGGTTAAGTATCACATTTAGGGACTGCTAGTTCTTTTCCCTATGCAGGAAAAAAATTGCCAAGGAGTTGCAACAGAACAGTATAATGACTTTGCATTCCTCTTTCCAGGTCTTTGATACATCATGGAAAACACTGTCCTGCCTTTTAAACTTTTTGACATTAATTTTTCAGACTTTCAACCAGTACATGCCAACACCTTCATGGGCTTACACCTTCTTCAAAGGAAAATAATGCTAAAATGGAAGAAACAGAAAACCTGACCCTTCATGTTCCACTCACACCGCCATCAGTTCAGGCCTTATTCCCCACACAAAGGTGGCAAAAGTGCAACAGAAACTTATTTCAACAAGATCAAATGAAAGTTATTTTGTCATTGTTCCACATCAAGAAAGCTAAGTCCATAAAATGTGTGTTTTTTGAGTGATAGCTTTTCCTACAGCACTAGCTTATGGTGTCAGACCCTTCCAAAGGGGCTGAAAATGAAGAAGATGAAATGAAGAAGACGAAATTAAAAATAAATTAAATAATTAAATGATTAAATAAAAGAAATAATTATATAATATGTATAATATAATAATATGTATAATATAATAATATGTATAATATAATATAATATAATATAATATAATATAATATAATATAATATATAAAATTCCCCAGAGAAAGGGATGGAATGAGCTGATTAAAGAGCTGATGAGCTGACCCAAAGCTGGTCCCCCTGGCTGGAGAGTGACCATCAGCCAGCCCATGAGGAGAACGGAGCAGGCCCTGCAGGGCGGGCACAGGCAGGGCTGGGGCAGCTGCTGGGATGATCTGGGCAGGCACAAGCTGCCCCAAGGCTGCACCCAGCACTCTGTGACGCTCTGGGCAGTGCTGAGGGTGCAGGGACACTGCCCAGGGTCCCATCAGCACTGGGGATGAGAGGAGCCCACACAGAAAATGTTTCCTTCCTGCATCAAAGCTGCTGCCTCTGTGCCCTGGAACAGGCTTTGAGATGAACCAGCAGAAAGCTCCATTGGAGACAAAGCCAGGGAAGTTTGTTCCAAGTGCTCACAGACGAGGGGAAATGTGCAGGGCCACCTTGCCCTGGGTGCAGCTGGGCAGGGGGACGTGGCGGGGGCTCTGCGAGGTGGCAGAGAGGGCTGGCCCTGTCCCCGTGTCCCCAGGCTCCCTCCCAGGCTCAGGGATGGGGGATGCTCGTGGAAAAGCCCTGCTCAGCATCAGCACAGGGCTGTGGCACCTGGGCCTTGGCCCTCAGCACAGGGGCTGGCATACAGCAATAAAAACCCTGGCTGGCTCTGCTGACAACACCTGCTCCTGCGTCCTGATAAGCTGGGCTACACAAGGACAATTATAAATGTCTCCAGGACATGTTAGAATGCATGTTTTAATTTAATCAGAGAGAACAAAAAAGCACATTAATCACTGCTCTCTTAACAGCAAAGATGTCCAGATATTTGCCAAGATAGCAGCGTTTTTCCCAAACACATCAGGTGCAAAAGGACAACAACAACAAAACATTGCAGCCTTACAGGGGAGGTACAAGGCCAAGCTGCAGCTCGTGCTCTGCTGAGCTGCTGCCAGCACAGACAGCTGGGCCAGGGCAGGAGCCTGGCAGGGCTGGGACACACCTGCAGCTCTGTCCACAGCAAAGCCACCCCAAAGGGGCTGTGACACCCTGAGCCCAGCACACCCCTGCAGGACACATCTGCTTCCCGATCCCTCTGCACGGGGAGCTGAAAACTAACCAGAAACATTCCCAAAATGACAACTGCACACTGAGGCACCAATCCCAGGGCTGATCAAGGAGCTTTCTGACGTGTGATGGAAGGATCAAGGAGCTCTCTGATGTCAGAGTTTAGATAGGTCCTTTCCTTGCCATTCCCAGAAGAGAAAATAGCTCTCATCACAATAACTTCTTTGTGTTTTGCTTTCTGTGCTCTGCCTGACTCACAGCTGCCCCTTTACAGCACCCACTGTTTTTAAATGAGACCCTTGAGGCTTGTTCCTGGCTCTGCTGAGGGGCTTTCAGTGGGACCTGAGGCTGCAGCTCCCTTTTTGCCTCCAGGAGATGCACTTAGGTTGGAACGTCACCTCTGTGTCCTCTGGAAACATATCAGGAGGTGCTGGTGCCCAGGGGCAGCCAGGGCACTGTGTAATAATAACAACACCACAGCATGAAACATCTTCTCAAGTCTACAATAAAGAAGGATAAGCTCAGACAAACACCACAGAGGGAGCACAGCTGAAGAGGCACTTTCCAAAGACAAGGCTAAACCCCAGTGTGGCAATACCCCATGCAGAAAGAAGCAAGAACAGCCTACTGTTTTTTAAATCCTAAAAATCATCTCTAAAAGTTCCCCAGCTACAGTCCAGCAGGACCTGGCTGGGCTGACCACACAGTGTAAAACCAGCACCTCAAAACCATTCCAATTTAATGGTGTGGGTGAGCACACAGACAGGTTTGTGCTTCCCAACTCTCTGTAGAAAGTTAAACTTCTCAAATTGAGCTTCTTGTGACATGAGGTTTTCTTTCTTCCTACTCCTGTTATGTTTTCCTGTTTTAAATTAACAGTGCAGCTGAGTTTGGAGGAGCAGGGCAGGGAGTGAAGAGGCTCCAGGTAATAATCACCTTCCCTAACTGTCAGAGGATTGTTTTTGTTAATGCAAAATGCAGGCAGTTATTGGCACAGGGATGGTTTTAGCTGCCTCTCCCAGGCTAAGGAAGCACCTGGGGAAGCTGGATGGAGGCACTGGTTTGATCTCCAATGGACAGCAAGCCACAGTGATGTGTTCAGCTGAGGGTGCTTGGCAGGGACAGATAAGAGAGAATCATCTCCATCAGGCATTACACTGCACCTTTTGATCCCAAATCACAGGAGGCTCTTTCCTTTGCCTTTTACTCTGGGCTACAGCTCCTGTGGGGAGAGGGGAGCAGGGAGAGGGGCTGGGCTGGCAGACACAGGGACAGGGGAAGGGCTGGGGGCACTGGAGGAGCCAGGGATGGGCTCCACTCAGGGGCCACCTCTGCCCTGCAGCCTGAGGGGAGCCCAGCTGAAGGCAGCGAGACTGCCCATGGGAGAAATTGTTGTCATCTTATTGCAAAAGTTCCATAACCTCTTGGTGATTTCTCATGGGCACCTCCTCGCAGGACTGACTCCTTCTTCTTCACATCACAGCCAACAAACTTCATCTCCCTTCACAGCACAGCCAACAAACTCCAACACTCCTCACCAGCTACCCCACTCTTTTGTAGCACTCTGCTTCTCACTGGACACAGCTGTGGCCTGTTAAGGGCAGGCCTGTTCCTAATCTTTGGTGATTGGTACAGCTGCAACTCCTCAGGTGTGAGAATGCCTTCTGTGCTATCTTTATTTCCTTACACTCTATCCCTCCACAAGAAATGATGAGAAGGGTGAGGTGGAGCTGGAGCACACTGATGGCACTTTGATAGCACACTGATGGCACTTTGATAGCACACTGATGGCACTGCTGGAGCATCTTCCCAGGCCTCCTAGCTGGGCATCACCTGCTCGGGTGATTTAAGAATTACTCGAATTTTAAATTCCAAAAGGCACAAGGCCTCTGTGTCCTTCAGGTTCACTGCAGAAATTTAAACTGGTTTTTGTTTTTCTGACCATCTCCACGTTTACCTGAGAAATAAAGAACAATTTCCCTAAGAGTTAGTGCAGAGACACTGCTCAACACCATCCAGTGTGACACAGTTGAGCTGTGCTACGTGTTAGCACTATCCAACCTCATCTGACAGGAACTAGAAAACATCTTTTTCTTCTGAAGCCACAAGGGAATTTAAAGAGGGAAAGCACAGAGTACAGGAAAAAATGCAGAAAGTACAAAATCAATTCATCTGTGGCATTTGGCAATTCAAATTAACCTCAGCTTATTAGCACATGGCTATTCATTAATTTTCTCTTTTTGCTCTTTAGATTGGCAAATGAATGATTACTGCTTAGTCATATTTGATCAAATGAGCTGCTATTGTTTCCATTCCACTTCCTGCAAAAGTCTGAGGAAAAACAGTAAATACCAACAAGAGAGGAACTCTCTGGAAACACGACCACAGGAAAAGCCTGGGGGCTGTTTTTGTCCATTTCTTTTCTAGAATCACATGTGACAGGAGGCTACCGAAATGGGAATTTACTGGAACAACCTCTGTCCAACAAAGTGCAGATACCACAGGACAGTGTGTGCTCCGAGGCTGGTTCATGTGCCATGGCCAACACTGCACTTCTGGGGCACCAATGTGCCATTATTGACCCACTGAGCCCCCAGAGATGGCTCCTCACAGCCTGGCTGCTCCTTGGGAGCCCCATCTGAGCAGCCTGGGTTACCCAGGGGAGGTGGATAGGGAAGAAGAGCTGTGGATCAGACCAGGAGAAGCTGAAATGGCCATGAAGCCCTTGGCTCTCTCTGTTCCTGTGACAAGTGGAGCTGGTGGCTCGTGACAAATATCCCTGCCTGGAGATGGAGATCAGATTGCTGCAGAGCACAGAACAGCACTTGATTGTTGTGGAAGAGCCTTGTAAAATGAACAGAAACTCTCACCCAGAAGCTTTTGCAAGGTGTATCAGTGTGTCTGAAGGCTGTGCAGTGCTTTGCCAGCTCCTGGCTCAGGTCACTGATGTGCTGGCACACCCTGACACAGCCTCCAGAGAAGGCAGCTGGGTTCCAGGTCTGTGACTAGACCTCCTGACTTGCCAATTAAATCTGGAGGCATGAATTAAAATGTAATTACTGAATACCAGGAACAGTAGGGGAATGGCCTTAGCAGTATTTACTAATTATTCTTATTAAGAATATTATAGTAAGTCTTTATTTATAGGATAAGGGCTATCCCTCTTTAAACTAAAAGAGGCAGGTTTAGATTAAATATTAGGAAGAAATTCTTGAATGTGATGGTGGGCAGGCCCTGGCACGGGTGCCCAGAGCAGCTGGGGCTGCCCCTGGATCCCTGGCAGTGCCCAAGGCCAGGTTGGACGCTGGGGCTGGGAGCAGTCTGGGACAGTGGAAGGTGTCCCTGCCATGGCAGGGGAGCTGGAATGAGACAATCTTTAAGGTCCCTGCCAACCCAAACCATTTAATGACAATTCTGTAATTTTAGAGGAAGATTTTACTGCTGTCTGAAACCAGATCAGTAAGGGAAAGGAAGAAAACAAGGCAGATCTGCAAAAGCTGGGGACAAGCAGTGGGGAGGACCCTGAGTCTGTACTGTGCTGGCTACAACTGAGCAATCTCCTGAGAGCAGAAGTGTTTCTAAATCCCAAGTGATTACCTGGAGGCAATGGAAGCTGTCGCCGTTCACATCCAGCTCTCCTCCCTCTGAGGGAGTGGCAGAGCTCTGCTCCTGCTCTGGGATCCTCCAGGTGCTGTTTGAGCCCAGCTCAGGAGGATCCCAGCCCAGGGGAGCAGGGAGCTCAGTGCTGGGTGGCTCTGTGTGGCTCTGTGTGGCTCTGGGTGCCTCTATGTGGCCCTTTGTGTCCCTGTGTGTCCCTGTGTGCCCCTGTGTTGCTCCGTGTGGCCCTGTGTGCCCCTGTGTGGCTCTGGGTGTCCCTGTGTGGCCCTGTGTGGCCCTGTGTGGCCCTGTGTGTCCCTGTGTGGCTCTGGGTGTCCCTGTGTGGCCCTGTGTGGCCCTGTGTGGCTCTGTGTGGCCCTGTGTGGCCCTGTGTGGCCCTGTGTGTCCCTGTGTGGCTCTGTGTGGCCCTGTGTGCCCCTGTGTGGCTCTGAGTGTCCCTGTGTGTCCCTGTGTGGCTCTGAGTGTCCCTGTGTGTCCCTGTGTGGCCCTGTGTGGCCCTGTGTGGCTCTGAGTGTCCCTGTGTGTCCCTGTGTGCCCCTGTGTGGCTCTGAGTGTCCCTGTGTGTCCCTGTGTGGCTCTGAGTGTCCCTGTGTGTCCCTGTGTGGCCCTGTGTGGCTCTCTGTGTCCCTGTGTGTCCCTGTGTGGCTCTGTGTGGCCCTGTGTGGCTCTGAGTGTCCCTGTGTGTCCCTGTGTGTCCCTGTGTGTCCCTGTGTTGCTCCGTGTGGCCCTGTGTTACTCTGTGTGGCTCTGTGTGTCCCTGTGTGCCCCTGTGTGTCCCTGTGTGTCCCTGTGTGGCCCTGTGTGGCCCTGTGTGGCTCTGTGTGTCCCTGTGTGCCCCTGTGTGTCCCTGTGTGTCCCTGTGTGGCCCTGTGTGGCTCTGTGTGGCCCTGTGTGTCCCTGTGTGTCCCTGTGTGTCCCTGTGTGGCTCTGTGTGGCCCTGTGTGGCCCTGTGTGGCCCTGTGTGTCCCTGTGTGGCTCTGAGCAGCAGAGCAGGGCTGTTGACAGCAGTGGGACAAGCAGCAGCTGCAGCAGCAGCCAGGGTGAGGAACAGTGTCCAGGGATGTCACAGAGCATCAGGGCTGGCAGCAGGCCCCTGCCAGCACCTTTCCCTTCAAACCCTGCCTCGTGTGTCTGCTCTTGAGCATATGCCTGCCCGGTGCAGGGAATGGGAGGTGGGAAGATGGGTTTCCTCTCCTTTTGTGCCTCATGTAAAGCTGTGTATCTGCAGCCTGACAGGCTTCTCTGGTCAGCCAGGTGCTCCTGGTGTGCTCACATCAGGGATTTCAGAGGGACTGCACTGCAGGTCCCCAAACCCTGGGAACTGGGTGGGAACTGCCCCGAGCAGAGGAGCACTGCAGCTGCCCCATCCATCCCCACTGCAATGGTGGAGTACAGAACAGAGGCTGCAGCTTCCTCTGGGCTCTTCCCTTGCATTATTCCAAGGTTAATACCCAGGCACTGCTAATGAGCAGGCTGAGCACTGCAGCTGCAGCAGAGATGGGAAGGAAAAGGTCAGATGCTTGCTCTCATAGCAAAAGCATTTGTCACGTGTGGAGTTGAATCTGGAGGCACAAAGATGCTGCCTTCAAAATTCCTTAATTTCTTTGAGGAGTTCATTACCAGGGCCCTGTTTCCTGCTTCACCAGGAGCTCATCAATACAGGGGATTTTTGTTCTCGTCGCTGTCTGCTCCAGACTCTCCTCACTGCACACCTTTCAAATACATTAAAAATCTCCTGTTCCATTCTTTAACTGGCAGGTCACCATCACCCTCCTCTCACATCACCTGAAAACCACTTGCTGCTCTTTGTGCACCATCTCCCAAAGCTGTCTGAACTCTCTCTGGAGGGCTTGGGCACCTTCAAGAGCAGCACACACGAGCTCTCCACCCCCAGAGGCAGCACCCAGGTACAAAGGAAAGTTTCTGGGTGAGGAGCTGTACCAGCCCCTGCTGCCTTTTCCAGGATTCTGTGGAACCATCCATTTCCAGCCCAAACCTTGGGGCCTGGGGCCTGTGAGAAGAGGGAACAGGGAGGCACCACATCAGTCTGGGGCTGGGGTAGGGGTGCACAGGAAAGGCTGAGACAGCTGAGTGTGGCCAGTGTTAAAAAGAGAAGGGGAGGATCCCAGTGCTGCCTGGCAGAGTGCAGAGAACTCAGAGCTGGGCCCTTGCACATGGAGAGGTGACAGAATCAGAGGACAAGAGCTGTGATAAAAAAATTCTGAGCAGATGCTTGGGGAAAAAAAATAAAAAAAATTACCAGTCCAACACTGGAACCTGCCAGTGAGGCTGTGAAATTTCCATCCTGGACTCCAGGGTGCTGAGCAGCCCGAGTGAGCTGTCCCACCTCTGGCATTGCCTTCCCTTGGAGCCTCCTGCTCTGTCAGAGCGTGGCAAGGCCAGGTACAGAGCCCAGGTGCTCCAGCCCAGCCCAGCAGCTCAGCACTAACCAGATCCATTTCCTTGCTGAAAGGCTCCCCCAGAATGTGCCCTGCCAGCACTGAGAGGCTGCAGAGCCTTTCAGAGCTCCTCCTGCAGGGGTGCCATGATCATGATCATAAGTTTGCAATAATGATAATGGAGCTAACCACAATTCCATTTCCAACTGAGGTAAGCTATGGATTTGTATAAAATACGTATCAAATTATTTCTGGATTTTTTAAGTTCAGAGGCGACAGGAGTTTTTTATTATAATGATTTTGTATTGACAGAACAACGACTCTAAGCTAAGCTGTTAGGACTATATATTTCCCTCATGGCCTCCAAAAGCACTGTAAATTGAAATGTACATTAAAAACAGTCAATCTTTGTTTGCTGGCAACATTGAAGGAGAATTGACTGTGTTTTTATTAAAAAAGCTCATATCTTATAGTGACTGGACTGCAATGAGAAGGGGCATTAAAGTGCTCATTAAAGATAAAAAAAATACATCCTCAGTTTGACTAAATCCATAGAAGCATCATTGTGTTCAACAGAAGTGTAAAGCTGCTCATTAATGTAATCTCTGAGCTGGTGACTTGGTTCAAGCCCTGGTGCTCTGTCCCACACTGGCCCAAGCCATCAATAACCCATCAATAACCCCTCAATAACCCATCAATAACCCTTCCATGTGCTGCCTGCAGCTGCTCCAGCAGACAGGACAGCCCTGGGCTGGCTCCTGCACAGACCAGACCCTCACAGAATACTCTGGGCTGGAATGGACCCCTGATGCCATCAGCAGGGACACCTTGACTGGAGCAGCTTTGAGCCCCTCCAAGCTGACCCCCAATGTCCCCTGGGCTGTGGCACCCACACCTCTCTGGAAATGCAGTGTTTCACCATCCTCACTTCAAAAATCTTCCTTTTGCCCAATCTAACTGCACCCTCCCTCAGTTTAAATCCATCACCCTGTGCCTCACTGCCCTGGTGAAGGGTTTGCTCCCATCTCTGCTCAGGCTCCTTTGTTCAAATGCCTCAGTGCCAGACCAGGCTCATGGACAGACCCTCAGCCCTAACCTGGTGGCAAACAGAGCAGGAAAAAGCTGGGATTGCTAATGGGAAAATCCCCCTGGATGCCAAAAACTTCACTCAGGTAAAGCAAGAAAACAGCATCTAAAATCTGGAGTGCTGAATGACAGGGCTTGGGCAGGCCCTAAGGCTGTGTTCTGCAAACAAAGTCAGCCCTGCACAAGTGATAGGTGCTAATTAATAAATAGTGCTGGCTTCCCTTTGCCAATTACTTATTGATACACCAGATACTCCTCTTTGATAAGCCACTCTAAATTGGTAATAGCTTTTATCACAGCTGTGAGCAAGGAGAATCAAGCATCCAGCGCCTTCCCTTTTAAGTTGTTTATCTTCTGCTGTTACAGAATTCTCTGCAGAGTTTGTTTGGAATTGCAGTGAATTAAACACCTTCTTTTTTAATTATTATTATTTGTATTGTGGTAATACCTAGAAATCCCACTGTGGACAAGGGCTTTGCTGCTGTGTGAACAGAGCTCTGAAGAGAGGGAAAGCTGTGTCCCAGAGAGCTCACCCTGAGCTTTGTGATGGATTGCTTATTCCTATTCCTCCCAAATGTTATCTCTGAGCGGGTGTTTTCTGTAATTTATGTCATATCCCATCTCCTGCCTTGGTTTGTGTCTGTATTTGGGGATGCAGCTGCAAACGTAGAGCTGGATTGCACGGGCCAGCAGACATCCTCTGGGCTCTGCAGGCCCTGGGGAGTGAAACCAAACTCAGAGCAGGAGAACTGAAGATTTCTAACCAAGCCATGTAAGTTCGTGAGGGAAAGACCACAGGAAAAAATAAAGGGGAGACAATGAGGTCCTTAACGGGGAGGCTGGCACTGATTTGGGAAACTCAGACACACTGTTGTCACTTAATGGGATCATTTCACTTGGTTTTCTGCAGGGAAAAGCCCAAACCTGAAACCCAAGGGTGTAAACAGAGCAGATTGCTGGGCTTGCAGCACTGAGCCTCCAGAGCAAGGATTAAAGGCACTCACCCTCCAACACACACAGCTCCTCCAAGAACCAAAGACATAATGAATGCCCTCACAACCTATTAGCAGCCTTTATTTTCTGAACAAGAGAACCCCGGGGCCCAGCCCGGAAAGGTCAGGAAGTTTTCTCAGCTCAAACTAGACCTAATCAAGCTTTTCCCAATAGCAAGTGCAGGAAAATACTGATTTGTAAGGGGAAAAATTTAAAGAAAGAACACAATTCTCCCATTCTTTAGAGTGTCTGAGCAGAGTTGCAAATGATATGGGACTCTGAAGAGGAAAAAGTTGAAATTTGGTCTGGAAAAAGACAGAGGGACTTGCTTCTGCAACAGAGGGGGACAGTGATGGAGCCAACACCCACCAAGCTGCGCTTCAGTGAGGGAGCAAAGTTTGAATAAATCCTGAATTGTGCTCTCTACTCCCAGTGGCCGTGGGGGTTCTCTGTCTGTCAAGCCTGCTGTACCCTCACTTTTGTTATCCTTAGCAAATTTCTGTGTCAATCTTGAAGAAACAACCTTTGCTTTGTTACAGGGAGGGTTTCTTTTCTTTTTCTTTGACTGCAGATAAAGTCTCACACCCAAACTGTCCTCTCACACACACAGCACTTTCTCAAGAACACAGAACACCTTTCCAGACACCTTCTGAATTGTCACTGGTGATATCACCCACAGCTTTTGTTAATGATAAAGAATTAAGTTGGGTTCACAGTACCAAAAAGGACAAGCTAGAAAGTTTGATGGTCTATGGGAGAAAATACATCAAGTGACAAAACCGAGTTTACCACATATATTTTGACCTTCTCTCCCCTTTTTTTTCAGTATTCCAAAACATCCCACAAGGACTATTAGCTACAAAAGAAAAGCATTTGCTAATGACACAGCTTAAAAGCAAAATCAAAACGTTCAGCTGTCTGCCTCAAAGATGCCCTCCTACAGTTCATTTAAGGGTTTTCAAAGTGAAGGGTTTTAGAAATGGAAAGAATAACTGACACTTTTTCTATCCATAATGCATTCCTCCCTAGGCACATCCACAGCCTATACAGTCTGTGGTATTTAAGAAAATACCCTGAGATACAAACCCAGTGACTGCCCTAAAAAAATCACTTTCTGAAGCTAATGCAGTTTTATCAGTGCCAAGGATCCTGAGCTGTCTCTTGGACTGTGACCTCTGCTTCACTTTTATTAATCTGTGTGCAGGTCAGCCCTGCTTATCAGGGGTTTGGTGTTTGAGGTGAAGTTCCTTCTCAGGCTCCTTCCACTGCACCATTTGTCTTCACAGCACAGATTCTCTTTTCTCTCAGCTGCTGCACTGACATCTTTGCTTGACTCCCTGTTCTTCCATCCCCCCCCCAGGCTATGGCTGCCTGCTTATTTATGCTGTCGGCTTAATTTCTTGATTGATATTCTCACATTCCCCTTGCTACTTACTTATTTACACCCTCTGCTTGTTTCCAAGCCCTGCTCCTTTAAGGCCTCGGTGCTATTTTATTTATGGGAAAGAATCACTGTTTTCCACAGCATGTTCTTTATGCTGCTGCCACGACCTTCCAGAGCACCAGTTAATCATCCCAGATATTGCCACGCTCCAAGTGCCCTGCTCCTCAATCCTCTGAGCCTCTCTGGTGCAATTCTCTTCCTGGGGACACCTGGCCAGCTGAAGCTGTGCATCTTTTTTATTCTATTCATTATTTAGCACCTAAACAGCCCTGCATTCTCTAGGTAAATAGGAGGGAAGGTACTCATGCTACGTTACTCATGACCTGAGATTCTGGTTTGCCTTCTCCAGGGTAAAGCAGCAACAGCTCCCACAGCCAAGGGGTTTTTCCCCTGGGTGAAACAAACTGGCAAAGAACAAAGCACCACAGGAGCTTGTGTGGCAAAAGAGACAACATCCTGTGGGGAGAGAGAAAGGCTGCTCTCATCTGTAAAGCAAATATTTGGGGAGCCTGTGAGCACAGGGGGTGAGATGCTGGCTCTGGAAAGGCAGCAGAGCTGCTCTCAGCAGTGCCACAGCTCCACTGGGCTCTTGGTTGCTGCAGGATGAATTGGGCTGTGAGGATCAGGGCAGGATCTCAAAGGACTTGCTGGGGTGAAAGAAAGTGTGAGAGAAAGTGAGAGTTACCCTGGCCAGCAACCCAGAGAGTTTCACCTTGACTGAGGAGCCAGAAATCATCCGCCCAAAGTGCTCCTTCCAGCCCTGCCAGAACATTTCCATGGCTCCAGCCAAAGGTTTGTCATGAGAAAGGCTGCACTAAGGCTTCCTGGTACATAACAAAATGTTCTGTGGGCTTCTCCTGATGAATGCTGCTGATTCCTGTTAAAGTGATGACCTTGCACCTCCCAGCCAGCACAGAGGGGACAAAGAGCTCAGGATGCTCCTGCTGCTGCTGGGCCATGTCCCTGGGAGCAATACTGGGACAATAGAGCTGGGAAGGAGGACAGCAGGTGAGGAGAACGAGCTGCAACGTGACTGTTCAGGTGAATTCCCAAACGCACCACATGGATTCTTTCCCAGAACTGTCAAACCCAACACACTTAGAGCCATGCCTGAGTGATATCTGGTCCTGGTTTTAGCTCTCCTCAGTGTCTGCAGACACAGTCTGGGCCCCAATGCAATATTTATAAATGATTAGTGGAGTGCTTTGGGATGGGCACGCTGGGCTGAGGGAGGGGAGCCTGCCTGCCCTTTTCAGGTGTAAAATGGGGGATGCTCTAAGAACCCAAGATGCAGTTAGTTCGTAAAACAGGTCAATTTGTGGCCCTATTTAACTGCCTTGACTATTTTGTTGGCTGCTAAGAAGTTGGAGTGTTTGTTTTGCTCTGGGGTGCAGAGCAGGGTCCAAGTCCATCCTGTGTTTGTGTGTGCAGCAGGGGAAGGAGGGAGCAGAAGCTTTTCATTTAACAAGTGGCAAAGTGATGCCACAGGGGAAAAAATAGATGCAGCTGTGCCTGCAGCATTACTTAATCCTTTCCTTCCATTTCCTTCCATGAAGATTGAGCCCCAGCCAGCAGAGAAATAGCTGCTGGTGCTTATACAGAGTCTAATGCCCAAGCCCAGCCTGTAGCTGGGAGATATGGGTTTGGCTTTCTGCACAGCGCCTTCTGCCTTTGAAGGGTCACAAAACTGTCCTGAGTGCCTGCCCCAGGGCTGTGCCTCAGTGCTGGGCACTGCAGAACAGGAACTGGGGTTGGAGCAAAGAGGAGGCAGCAGGGCAGTCCTGGGGCAGCAGCAGCAGCAGAGACAGCAGTGCCCTGGCTGCCCTGCTCACCCCCAGTGCCCAGCAGGACCTCAGGGAAACCTCAGAACTCTGTCCCCTCCTGTGCCACCACAGAGAGCTCTGTGCCACCCTGCTCTGTGCCACCACAGTGAGCTCTGTGCCACTTCCTCTGTGCCACCACTGAGAGCTCTGTGCCACCCTACTCTGTGCCACCACAGAGCTCTGTGCCACCACAGTGAGCTCTGTGCCATCACAGTGAGCTCTGTGCCACCCTGCTCTGTGCCACTTCCTCTGTGCCACCACAGAGAGCTCTGTGCCACCTTCCTCTGCCATCACAGAGAGCTCTGTGCCACCCTGCTCTGTGCCACCACAGTGAGCTCTGTGCCACCTTCCTCTGCCATCACAGAGAGCTCTGTGTCAACCTGCTCTGTGCCACCACAGTGAGCTCTGTGCCACCAGTGAGCTCTGTGCCACCCTGCTCTGTGCCACTTCCTCTGTGCCACCACAGTGAGCTCTGTGCCATCACAGTGAGCTCTGTGCCACCCTCCTGTGCCATCACAGTGAGCTCTGTGCCACCTTCCTCTGCCATCACACAGAGCTCTGTGCCACCCTGCTCTGTGCCACCCTGCTCTCTGGCACCCTGCTCTGTGGCACCACGAGCTCTGCCTCCAGCCCCACTGCTGGACCCTGCTGCTGGGGAAGTGCAGGGCTGACTGGAAAGGCCTTCCTGGGTGCCACCCTGCTCCTGCAGACAGGCATTGAATCACCAAGACATCAGAACAACAAAAAGCCATAAATACCCGGTTTTAATTCCCAGTTCTATAAAGGCACATCCAAATATAAATCACAATGGGAACTTCAAAGAGAACCAAATTGCCTGATCCAGTGAATCGGATCCAAAGCAGCCTACCCTCAAAACACAGCCCACAGGACATCAATTAATACAGAAGCAGAAGGGAAGACTGATGCCAGATTTAAATAGGTGCATTGCAAATCACAATCTGGTCCAAAGCATCTCGAGCTATATTCCTGAATTACGTGATTCGTGGTGGGTGGTAGGGAGTGTCCTGCCCAACTGGGAGATTGTCCCTGCTGTTCTGGCAGCCTCAAACCTCAGAGCACTGAGATTTCTGTGGCCTGGTTTTACTGGTTTACCCATCACCTCATCCTCTCACACGGAGCAGAAAACTTCGTCCTTCCATTCTTTGATGTAAAACAAAAATGATGAAAATTGACAGAAAAATTCAACTATCGAGAGTCTGACAGAACATGCAAAAAGAAGAGAAACAGAGATTAATGGATGCCAGCACCATGTATCCATTTTATGTCCTTTTGGAGAGGGACGGGGGAGATACCACAGCTGTGGCTGTCCTTGGATCCCTGGAAGTGCCCAAGGCCAGCTTGGATGGGGCTTGGAGATAGTGGAAGGTGGGACAGTGGAAGGTGTCCCTGCCCATGGCAGGGGGTTTGGAACGAGATAATCTTCAATATCCTTTCCAACCCAGGCCATTCTAAGGCTCTGAAATTTACTCAAGGAAGGGCTGTGTTAGCTCCTCAGAGCAGCAGCACCGGTTCTCACCTCACCTTTAATTCCTGCAGCAGAGTCTTCTGCCACTGGAGCTCCCAGAGGAGCCTCCCTGGGCATGACTAACATGCTGCACTGCACCTCAGCACATCATCTGGCCTTGCACGTTTGCAAAGCATCCAGGATGTGACAAGGACAGAGCTGAGAGCAGCCCAGGCCTGAGCATGACACGTCCTGCTCATCCAAGGAGACATCTCCTAAACTCCCTGTTGTCTCCCCTAAGGGGACAGCACGTTGTACAGCACAGAGACCTTCCAGAAAGCCTGCAGGCTGCTCAGGCACACACACACACACACACTCTGAGCACCTGGCACATTCCTGGCAGCAACAGCCTGGCTTTAGTCCTGGCTTAAGTGAAGTGAAGATGAACATGTGGGCGTGCGGGCAACGCGTTCCCGAGACTTAAACGAGCCATAAAGGAAAGCCTGGCCTGAAAAGAAAACAAGCAGTTGGTTTAGTCAGATGCTTATTAAAAGCTTGTGCAATACCTCTTGACCATGCTATTTTTAAGATCTCACCCTACAAAGCGCTGGCACCTTCTCAAAGGTAATGAATGTTCATACCTGAGAGCAGGGCTGGACAAAGGGAGCGCTCGGTGACTCTCACAATAAAACTCACACAGAGGATGGAGGAATTAGAAAAGCAAAGCCTCAGGCTTGGATGATCAGAAAATCCTGAAGGAGTTCAGATGCTTTTCTGAACCTGCTCTGCCTAAAAATCACAAAGGATTTGCTTCTCTCATGTGAATCACAATACTGTTCTGGTTTCAGCTGGAAACTACGCCATATTTCAGCAGATTTTTCTGCTTTCAGCCTAAAAGCAAAAATTGCAAGAGCACAATAAACATTCTGTTAAGTCTGACCAAACTTCTAGCCTCAGAAAAAATACTTATCCTTGCTTTATTAGACCCAATTTGGATCACCCATCTGTTGTCTGAGGGAGTTTGAAAGCTCATGGGTGGAATAAAAAAACCCTTTCCATCTCCTTAACTATTCCACTGGCATTTGCTTATGAGTTTGCTGCCAACCAAGAAGTGTCTGAAGGGGACAGCACCTGAAGCTTTTTGGAACTGGCTTAGTTCAAGCTCTACCTAACAAGCAAGTGACAAGTGTATTGTGTATTGTCACGGGCATCTTTCCTCATAAAGCAAGAAAGGCATGTATAGATCTGGAGTTATTTCCCCCCACTCCTCTTTATTACTTTTCCTTTGTTCTCATGCTTATCTATTCCTTTTTAATGCAGAAGATAATACAATTCCTATTCTCCTGGCTTGTGATGTTCAATGCATTTTGACATGTGATGCTGGTTGATGAAATTGGAGGAGAAAAGCTGCATGATGATTTAAAGTGTTATTTTCATGATTGTGCCACTCTTGAGTATGGCACAAAGGCAAACATGACACATGAGTCTCCCAAAGAAAATAATCAGGATGACAGAACGTTAAATTAAAAATTAGACTGTCCTGGTTAAAGCAGGATGTCTGGACATCTAACCTTATAGGATTATATCTAACATCCTTTTACCAGCGACAGTTAATGCTTGAAGGGATTTTATTCTCATGTAATCCCTGCATTGCTTTCAAATCTGCTTGTTTGGGGAAGATATAATTAAAACTTATTATTCCTCCTTTCTCTGCCAACCAACTGTCAGAGAGCAGGAACAGAGAAAACAAGATTTCTTTACTAGTGAAAACCCTTGTTATGTTATAACTAAACCCTTCTATTTCTACTTAATTTAAAGTCAAAGGATCAGCACAGCCTTTTTCACTGGCAAAATGTAGTGGACACGTATCAAATTTTCTTTAAGGAAAAATAAAATAAAATAAAATGCTGACGAATCCTTGGAGAAATAGAGTTTCAGGAACAATCTCTTTCTCATCCTCCCTTCTTGTTCTGCATCTTTTGCATGTACCAGCTGACTTCTGCATATGATGCAGTAAAATGACTAGACAATTACATTTTCCATAGCATTCTACCTGTCTTGTCTATTTAGTGGAAAGGAACAAAATATCCCTTGGATATAGGCTACACACATCACTGGATAAAAGAGAAACCCCCATGAAATTTGGGAGGAACTCTCTAATGTACACACAGCACATATGAACAGCATTGTGCTGTTTAGATCCCTGAAGGAGTTTCAGAGATTTGACAACCTTAAACCCGGGGATTCAGGACTTTTTCATTGCTGATACACTCTCTCATGTCAGTTCAGGTCGATCTTAGCAGCACAAATCCAGGATATGAAGGATGGCATCTCTGCCGGCTTCAGAGAGGACAGAGAAACCTGCCAGGAAAGCCTTACACACCACCTGGCCACAAGAAATTAAAGCTTTTTATGTCTGAGGCATTTAAATAAACTTACAATGGCAAAACCTAGTGTGGAGTAAAGAGCTGGGAAATCCCTGGTGTCTATTAGCTGCATGAGAAGAACACTTTTATTCCTCCTCTGCACAGAGAAACATCTCGGTAGTGAAGCAAACCAGGTTCTGCTCTCTTCCCGTGCCAGCCTTGCCTGTTGCTCTCCCTCTGGCTGCCCTGCAGAAGCAGATGAGCCCTGGGCTCTGCTCCTGGGGGCACAGCAGGGCACAGACTCTGTGCCAGCCCTGCCCTGTGCCAGCTCTGGTGCCCTGCTGAAGGCTCCACAGCTGATGGGGCTCCCCAGGGCTGTGCCAGGTCTCCCCCTTGCCAAGGCTGGCACGCACAGAGCTGGGCTCTGGGGCTTTGCTGGTCACCTCCAGCCCCACGGGGAGCTCACAGCTTTGCTCTCAGGGTGCTGCTGGTGCTGGCCATCCCTTGGGTGGGCACTGTGTGAGGAACCCCTGCCCACAGCCCATCCCCAGCCCCAGCACCCCTCTGCTCCTCACAACTGCCTGCAAAGAGGCCAACAGGACCTTTCTGGAAGGAACTAAGGTGCCAGTGCTGAGACACATCCCCAGGATGGGCACAGCCATCCCAGTGTGCCCAGCAGGATCCCAGCCAGGGCAGTCTGGGCACAGCAGGGTCCCTGGGAGAGGGAGCTGCAGCCTGCCTGCAATTACAGCCTGGCACATTCCAAGGGACAAGCCAGGCCATCGCTCTTGTGAGAAGAAGGGCACAGCAGCAAACCATCCCATCAACTTTGGTGCTCAACTCGAGAACCAGAGGGATTCACCAATGAAGGAGGGCAGTGTGAGGGCACTGCTGGGCTCTCAGGGCAGCACCAGAAGCTCCCACAGGGGCTGGGAGCTGAGGGGGGCTGCAGGTGTCACTGAGGGGTACCTGGGAGCTGTGAGGGGCTGCAGGTATCACCCAATGGTACCTGGGAGCTGAGGGGGGCTGCAGGTGTCACTGAGGGGTACCTGGGAGCTGAGGGGGCTGCAGGTGTCACTGAGGGGTACCTGGGAGCTGTGAGGGGCTGCAGGTACCACTGAGGGGTACCTGGGAGCTGAGGGGGCTGCAGGTGTCACTGAGGGGTACCTGGGAGCTGAGAGGGGCTGCAGGATGCAGGTACCACTGAGGGGTACCTGGCAGGTGAGGGGGGCTACAGGCTGCAGGTATCACCCACTGCTCCCTGACAGGTGTAAAGGGGCTGCAGGTACCACTGAGGGGTACCTGGGAGCTGAGGGGGGCTGCAGGATGCAGGTACCACTGAGGGGTACCTGGGAGCTGTGGGATCACCCACTGCTCCCTGACAGGTGTGAAGGGGCTGCAGGTATCACTGAGCCTTCCTGGGCAGGTGAGGGGCTGCAGGTACCCCCCAGTGCTCCCTGGCACATGAGAGGTGCTCAGGGGCAGTGCCACATCCACCACCCAGCAGGTTCTGCACTAAACACCCAAACCTGAGCTCCAAGCAATGCGGGCAGGGCAGAGGCAGGGCCAGGGAACCAAAGCTCCTGGTTTTCATCAGATGAGGTTTTCTGAACAGCAAAAAGAATAAAAATCCTCAGAGCAGTGTTCCCTGCAGAAGTGTGGGTGTGATTATCTCATGGTGTGGATCACTCAGCTCAGCCCTGTGATAATTGATGGGGCTGCACTCATTTAATGCCAGCTCGGCTCTGATGCATAAACATCCAGCATTCCCTTCAGCAATCAGAATTAAACAGGATCTTGGGCTTTTGGAAAGCTGGGACTGAATTCACTGACTACATCATTAAAAAAAAAGAGAATGCTATTGATTATGTAAATAAAGAAATCCTCAAATAAGTAAACTTCCTAACAGCTGTTCCTCCAAAAAAGGAAAACAAGTAGGTTTTATTTACCTGGGAGATCCTCTAACTAGCAATTCTCAGTCACCCAGAGGTGGCTGATTGAAATATTGATTAAGGTCTATTTCCTGCATTGTGCTCCACTGGCAGCTTTGCTGCAGCTCGTTTTTACAAGCTCAAGGAATGCATTGTTTGGGAAAAAATGCAGTAACCAGAGCAAGTTTTTAAGTCGTTTTAAGCTGAACTAAATTCAGCCTGACTTTTAAAATTCAGTAAACTTCAGTTTAGACTAAATTCAGTCAGACTTTTCTGATTCTCTAGCAGACATGAGCAATACAGGTCTTAGTCTTGAGGTGGAGAGTTTCTATTTATAAAGGATGAGAAGATTTGGGTAAGGGATGAGAAGAGTTGGATGAAGTAGAAGCATTTGGACAGCATCTGAGGCACAAGGTGGCATTCTCAGGGTGATTCTCATCTGCTCCTTCCAGCTCAGGGATCCTGAGGCTCCTCAGCCTCAATGTGTTAAATGGCTGGCCCAGAGATGGATGCACAGCTCAGCCTCAGCTATTTATACTGCTGGTGTAGAACTTGGCTACGGGCCTGGGTATGACACATCTCACTCTTCCTGCTCCTTCCTGTTTCTTGTTCTTCCCTCTTAGATCCCAAAATTCAATCCTGTGCTCAAGCACACCCCTATGCAGAACAGATCATGAATCACAAAATTCCTTTTGACCACTCAGCTTTGGGCTGAATAAGGAGCTTAGCAGCAAACCAAACTTTCTGATGTCTTGAAGGAAAATTCAATCTTCTGGACACAACCCAGAACATGAGTGATGAGAGCCAGAAGCAGCTGGCAAAAGTGCTGCAGAGCTTCCTGATGCACACAGCCTCTTCCTTAGAGCAGCAGCTTTCAAAAAAGTCTAGGCAAGCCTTCAATAATCCAGTAAATTCATACTTTTCCTAAGCCATGGAACAGGTATTGACTGTAAAAGCTAACAACTGAAAAAACAGCTCCTTTCATCCAAGTAAAAGCTCTTTGAATGGGGGACTATGAAAAAGAATCAATTTTAATTGGTTTGTGATATAAAAATAAGCAGAATTTGGAGAGATATTGTATCCACTCATGATTTTTCTACCAGTGGGCAGCAATGAACTCAAGCTGTCATTGAGACAGGGCCAGATTCTACCAGCCAAGGTCGGGGGTGTTAAATAAGAGATTTGTATCAGGGCAGAACCTGCCTTGTGGTCTGGATTTGAACCAGGTGATCTTTTCAGAAGAGCTCCAGCACCTTTCTGGAGCCCCTGTTAACCTATCAGTGTTGTGGTACTGATTTCTCCACACTTGTTACATCCCTTCACCCCAGAGTCACTGAGAGGGCACCTTTGTCTCACTCCTATTTTTCTGTTATTTTATCTACTTTTAAGCAGTAGATACAGACCATATCAGCCCTGCTGGAATCCTTCTTATAGAAGGACATATAAATCTTTTTATCACACAGCACTTGAATACCTTACTTTGTAAACAGCCCATTCATTTCAGATAATTTGGCAGTTCCCAATTGGATTTAGTCATTAGCAAAAAGCTATGTTATCTTCCCAGAAATTCAAATATATGATTTCATTCCTATCTGTTGATCCAGATTCTAACCTAACCTATGATTAAGGTAATGTGAGCATCTTTTAGCAGCAATGTGTTTTTCCAAAATGCAGTCTGAGTTAAAAGCAGAGCTGCTGAAGTAAGCAAGGAAATGTCCCATGGCAGCAGCAGAGATCAGGGAGGGGGAAGATCCTGATAATGAAAGGACCAGAGGAACTCAAGGAAGCAGCCCCAGGTTCATGGTCTCATCCTGGACAAGGTTCACAGCCAGTGCTCAGCGCTGGGTTTTACCCCCATGGCTGGGAGCTCAGGGCCCTGCAAGGATGGCTTTGGCTCAGGGCTGGAGTCTGAGGGGGGAGAAAAGGACGGGACCCTGAGAAGCACCACCAGCTTTCTCTGCAACCCTCAGATATTTCCACTCAGGTGTAGTCCAGGATCAAAATATGTAGCCCAAGATATAGCTTGAGGTCTTCAAAACACTCAATCAGCAATATTCAATACAAAGCACAACAGCAGAGCGTGCTACGTTTGGTTTGTCACTGCCATAGGGTTCAAATAATTACCTGAATACAACACTCCTTAGACACTCAATTAAAACTTTGTAAGCCACAAAAGCTTAGAAACACAAACCTATCCCAGTCTACGTGGAGCAAAATGAAACCCAGGTAACTAAATACCATAAGACTCAGTGGGAACACTGACATATGTATGCAAGGTATTTTAATTAGACAATGCAGGAGAGACACACACACAATCTGCTCCCTCCTGAACAGCCAGCTGTAGGCTCAGAACATGCTGCACCTAGAGAGAGCAGCACTGCCAGCCTCTAAGGCTTCTCAGGAAAACATTGCAGCCACCAGCCTCTGGAAAATAATGTCTTTCTGAATTTCTAAACCAGTGCAGCCTCTCCAGCTCTCACCCTAAATTACTCTTGCAGGCAGCCAGTCAATTACTGCAGCATCTCTGCTACCTTCTTTTATTTAAAGTATCAGCAAACAGGCAGATATTTTGACATCAGCAGCTGGAAGAGCTTCATTACTTTGCAGACCTAAACCTACAGCTTAATTAGTAGCATAAACATCTATAAAGGAACTAAAGGTAAGGGACAGCTTGTTTGGCTGAGCTCTCATTGAATGATTGCCTGCATTTGTGTGCACTGATCTCCTTGCTCTCAGAGCTTGGCCTTTCCCTCCCTGTTCCTCTCAGGCCCAGAGCCAGGCTCAGAGCAGGGTGGTGCTGAGCCAAGTGAGAAGAGTGGGGTGTCTTATCAGCAAAAACACACTTTCCCACTGCCCCTGCTACTGGGAGATGCACACCAGCCACTGGAAGTTTTGCTGACTTGGGTTTTGCGAGGAAGCACTCAGAGGTAGGAGGCAGTGCCAAGAGGAGTTTGAGAGAATTCAAATGAGAGCACAGATGAGCAGCTGGCTGGAGGAAGGGAGGTTTGCAGCTCTGCATCATGGCAAAGAATGACCAGGGGCAGCCAGGCTGGTTGGTGGGGACAGAACATCTTGCAACACATCACAAAACAGGGTGATAGCAGCATTTGGTGGCTTTACCAACTGGAAGTCGCATTTCTTTCTAAAATGGGTGGAAGTCAATAAATTCCTATGGATAGGAATGGTTAATTGATTTTGCTGCCACCTGTGAGCCCAAGTAAGCTGTGAATATAATATTACTTGCTGGCTTCTTCACACTGCTGTGAATATTTCACACAAGAGAACTCCAGACAAATTATTCTAGTCCTGTGTCTTTTTATTGCTGCTAATAGCTTGTTTCAACAAAGAGTCAGACATTCCAAAATTGATGGGAAGAATATTGACATTGGCTTAATAAATCCTTCCAACCAGAAAGAGTTGAACAAAGGGAAATAGGTTACAGTTTTCCTTGTGGACCTGTTCCGTAATTAAGGAGCTCCGGGCAGAATTTTAAGACCAAGAATTCCAAAACATGTGTCAGTTTGTAATTCCTCTGATCATTTCTTCCCTCTGTGTGCCCCTCTACCATCTAAATGCCTTTTAAAGTCTGCCCCTTGAACGCTTCTTTCCTTGGCAATTTGTGCAGATCCTTTTTGATATGCAGGGAGCTTAGATATACCTCACACTGTTGGGCTGCAGCAATGAAGCTTTAACTAAGATGAAACCAAAAAATCTGGAAAACCACAGGGTCAGGGTTGCCTGAGCAGCTTGTTCCAAGATTAGTGGTGTGCAGAGTTAAGGTTTTAATACAGCCAGCATTAAATGTCCCAGAGATTCAGAACAGAAAGGAGGTGGCCTTGAATTCAGCCCATCAGGGCAGTTTAGCACCACTTGACTGCCAGGGCCAGGCTGAATTTTGGAATGATTGCTAATATCAGCTGCATAATAAGCTCCCACATGAACATCCCGGGCAACCTTGATGAGCGCTTGAGTGACAAAGTGGCAGCGGAACAGGAGAGGTGCCAGGACAGAGGGGACAGAGGGGACAGAGGGGACAGAGGGGGCTCTCCCATGCTGTGACCTGTTGGGATGGCTCCAGCTCACCCAGCTGCCCAGGGAGACAGAAAACAACACTTTGTGAGGAGACAGGTTCACCAGGACAGGAGCATCCAGAGGGGAGCAGAGCAACACGGTGGGAGAGGGATGAATGATCCTTAAACTCTGTGTGGGCGCTTGTCAATGAATCTCGGGGGTACAAAGGATTAAAAATCCTTACAGCTTCCACATCTTGTAGATAGAGCTCTGGCTGATAAGGCCTATAAGAAGATCTTTATAAATATACCTCTGCAAGCACATTTCTTTCTATCCAAGGAATTAACGTAAAAGGTACTTTTCTAAGCACCTCCTCCTCCTCTGCCAGCCATCCTGCCCTCTGAAGGACGATCCCATGTTCAAGAAGAGTGGGATTTACAAAAATCTTAACAAGCACAAAGGATTTTTTTCGAAACCCTCCTCTGCTACAGCTGCAGAGTTTTGCATGTCACATTCTCCCATTATTCTCTCTTCTCCACGATCCCTTTTATCTCCCCCTTGCTCAGCTCTGTACCTGTCCCTCTCAAAACCCTGCTTGGCCCAGTGCTCAGCTGCAGGGACAGAGCTCTGCTCACTGATCTCTCTCCATCACAGTGCTCCAAGCTCAGGGCACTTTTGGGGGAGATCAGAGCTTCTCTCATCTGCCCTCCTGTCCACCTGGAATGCCACGTCCAAAAGGGACCATGGAGATATTTGGGAGGAGAGAGCAGGAGCCCTCCCACACAGCTTATGAATGCTGTCTCCCATGGAAGGGGTAACCACGTTTTTACTCCATCACTGGATGGACCTGTCATCACTGCAGCAAATAAACAGCGAGGATAGGTGTGAAAAGTGGCTTTCGGGCTGATCTGAAAATAATTTCTGAGCTGCAGGAGCGGCAGTGCTGGGAGCTGGCTGCTGAGGAAAATGTGGCTCTGGCATGTGAGAGGGGAGCAAGGGGGGAGCTTGGTGCCTGGACTGTGCACAAAAGGTCTGAGGATTTGCTGTCCTCTCGGTGAAAATTTCCTCTCCCTGGTTTATAGAAAACACAGGTTTATTCCAAACGGCTGTTTGTTCAAGAACAGAGTTCTTTGAAGTTCTGGCAAAAGGTCCCTGTGAAAACGGCTGAAAATTGCAGTACCACTGCCTTAGAAAAGGGCTTTTCATAAGCAAATATCAAATTACCATGCTATCTTCATAGGAGGCATTGTTCAGTCAATACACAGTACCGATAATTGACACTAAAGCCAGACATTCAAATTCCAGAAGGTGAAAAACATTCCTCTGTATCGGCCCTTTGATTCCACATGCAGCTGAACTCTGCCTACAGAGAACTTCTATTTAAAACCAGCAACAAAATAGCCTGTTCTTTCCTTTGTACTTTTCCCTGCTTTGTGTTAGGGACTTGTACCGACTTTGTGGAGTCACTGCAGTTACTTGTAAATGATGTATGAAAAGAACAATTCCTGTCCTTTCCATGCACCAAGAGAATACTGACAGCTCTCAGCAAGCCCAAGTTTGCTGCTTGTTTATATTAAATCCGAACCCACCGAGCTCCTGAATTTAAAGATAATTCTCATCCACCCAATTAGCTCTACTGCCACTGCAGAGGAGACACCTTTCAGGAGAGCCTTTACCCCCTGATCTCCCCTCAGCCACCTTCAGGTTTAAAGATTTTGTTTTGAAAGGGCAGTTTTGGACATTTAGAGGGTAAAGCTTGAGGTGGGAATTGCCAAAGATCTGGGTGTGGTTCTCTCTGACACCACAGGTAAGAATTCCCCAAAAGATGGATCCTACAATCAGAACAGCCATTGCTGCCACTGCAAAAACCAGAAGAAGACCCCATGACAGAGATCTCCAGACAAACTCAGCTGTTTTCCCTCTTAAATTCACCTCCCTTAGTCCAGTGGAAATCCAAGCTATTTTGTGTAGGTACTCGATTTTCACAGTAATAAAAAAGCCTTCAGTGTGTACTACAGGAGTCTCTAACAGGAGAAAGCACAGGAATGGGTATGATGGCCATGATCCCTGATGTGCAGGAGCATCCCAGCAGTGCAGAGCCCCTTTCTGGCTGGGTCATGTGTAACTACAGGAGTCTCTAACTGGAGAAAGCACAGGAATGGGTATGATGGCCATGATCCCTGATGTGCAGGGGCACCCCAGCAGCACAGAGCCCCTTTCTGGCTGGGTCATGTGTAACTACAGGAGTCTGTAACAGGAGAAAGCACAGGAATGGGTATGATGGCCATGATCCCTGATGTGCAGGAGCACCCCAGCAGTGCAGAGCCCTGTTTGGCTGGGTCATGTGTAACTACAGGAGTGTCTAACTGGAGAAAGCACAGGAATGGGTATGATGGCCATGATCCCTGATGTGCAGGAGCACCCCAGCAGTGCAGAGCCCCTTTCTGGCTGGGTCATGTGTACTACAGGAGTCTCTAACTGGAGAAAGCACAGGAATGGGTATGATGGCCATGATCCCTGATGTGCAGGAGCACCCCAGCAGTGCAGAGCCCCTTTCTGGCTGGGTCATGTGTAACTACAGGAGTCTGTAACAGGAGAAAGCACAGGAATGGGTATGATGGCCATGATCCCTGATGTGCAGGGGCACCCCAGCAGTGCAGAGCCCTGTTTGGCTGGGTCAGACTGCTGCAGCTGGAGTTTTGTACAAATGTACACAGAATTCAGCACAGGGAGTGTCCTGCTCTCAGCTCCAGGTGAAAGCACAGCCTCTGCTGTCACAGCTCTGCTGGCTCCAAAGCCTCAGAATTGCATCTTTTCTCCCTGCCACGCCGTTTGATTAGGGGAAAAGTCACCACAGCTCTGCTCTCTGCATTCCAGCATCTTTAACACATTGCCAGTCAGCTGACAAAACCACTCGAAAACATCAAACACTTCACCTCCCCAAAGCTGCATGAGAAGGGGAATGCAGATTTTTATTTTGCTCCCTTTCAGTGCTCAATAAGCAGCCTGTTCTTCCAGGGAGGACAGGGACTGTGCCCCTGCCTTAGCTGCCTTCCCCAGCATGCTGTTCCACTACACAGGCATGTAAATAAATTACCTCATTTTTCCCACGGGAATAACACACTGACATTTAATTCTAACTAATGCTTTAGGGGGTAAAAGATGGGAAGAGCTGGGTCAGGAAGAAGTATTCTCCTGCTGTTTGGAGTGAGAAGCAAGGAAGAGACAGATGGCAGCTTTCCCTTCCTTCTGAAGCAATAGTGTCTTAAAGCTCTTGGAGGCTGTATTCTTAAATCCATAAAGAGGTTTAAAAGTGGCTCTGTGTGTGTGAGAGAGGCTGGCAAGGCTGTACTTGTTTATGGGGAGCATTCCTGCTCTGGATAGGGTCATAAAAGAAAAGGCAAGAAATGTCTGGGGTGTCTGGGCTGCAGGTTTGCAGGTACATTTAGATTTCAGTTCAGCAGCTGGATATTAGGAAAGGAAAAAAAAGAAATCTCTAGCCAAACAATTCATCTTTTAAAATATCACCCGTGCAAATGCTCCTCCATTATTGCTTTTGATCTCACATCACCTTCCCCTCTGCCTCCCTCGGGGCTTTAGAAAGAAAGCTGAAAGAGCTTCAGCAGACAGTGATCCTTCACCTCCTCCCTGGCTGCTCCACTCCTGCAAGCCTTGCTGCAAAGGGATGGATGGGCAGGCTTGGAAGTCAGACACAAAGGCGAAAATCCATCCCTGAAACGCTGCACACTCTCATCTGCTCACTCTTCCCCAGCTCCCCAGAGCAGTGATCATTTCTGCAGCAGCCTGGACAGCACAGAACCATTTCTGAGAGATGCCGTGTTTGAGGTTCTGTTCCAAGGCGAGCCAGGCTCTGTCCTGTGGGCTGTGTGATGTCTGTCCACAGAAACCCCAGCCGGGCTCCTGACCCAGCCTGCCACAGCCACGGGAACAGAGAGGGAGAGAGCAGAGAGCAGGGGATGATTAAAGGTGCTTGGCAGGAACTCTTTGCACCTTTCTTAGCACTCCCTGCATCATTCACTCCTTCAGAAGTTTGAGCTTGGATCTCATCAAAGCCTTCAGTCACTGAAAGCCTCTGCCAATTCTTCCTTGCTCCAAGTAGCTACTGTGGTCTAGGCACAAGTACAAGGGAAATTAACACCTTAATTAGCTCTGCTGCTGCTCTCAGGCGCTTCCTTTGCCTCCTGAGGGCTCTGAAGCTGCTCCAAACCACCCAGAGGCCACAGGGGTGCTCTGCCACCCTCACCCCTCCTGTCCCACATGTGCTGGGGCATCTCAGAAATCAGATCTGACTCCTTGCACCTTCTTCAGGAAAGAAGAGTATTCCAGAGTCACATCCAGCCACACACTGCCCAACACACCCCACAGAATCACAGAATCACAGAATCACAGAATCACAGAATCACAGAACGATGAGGTTGGAAGAGTCCTCCAAGATCACTGAGTCCAACCTGTGCCCTCACACTCAGCCAGACTCTAGCACCCAGTGCCATGGCCAGTCTGCTTTAAACACATCCAGAGGGGGTGATTCCACCACCTCCCTGGGAAGGGCATCCCAGTAATTCGTTATTCTTTCAGTGAAAAGTTTTTTCCTAATATCCAACCCCAAGGTTTTATAGTGAGAGAAGGAAAAAGCTTTAATTCACTTCTGCCATGGGATGGACAATGGATTTGGAGCTGCATTGGTGTCTCTCCAGCATCCCTCAGACACATCAGATGAATTCAAATAATGGAAATAAGAGGGTGAAGGTTTGCTCTGGAGCAGACCTTGCCTACTAACTGAGGAACAATTGCAATAGTTTGTTTTTTGTCTGAGGCTGCCAGATCTCACAGGCTTTACCTTGCAGGGATCTTTGTACCAGTAAGTGGAACTGAGGTGCTTCACAATGCACTTGATTGCATCCACACAGAATTGTTTGGTGCAGTAAGACCTGGCTCTGCAGGGCTCCTCGTGAAGGAAGACACTTAGAAAACAAGATGTGCTGAGGGAAGATGAAGAAATGACTTTCTGTTTGCAAGAGTGATGCTGTCTTGCTGGGCAAACATCTTGCTGTTTGAGTTTGTATGCTCGTGTTTACTTAAAGCTGACATGGTTGATCTCTGTGCCAATCACACACAAATATGTACATCAAACTCTATTTGCATAAAGCAACTTTGCAGTTAATTAAGAAATACAGAAAGATTTAATCTGGATTTATGCTGCCAATTTAGCTGAAATGCAGGGTTGTGTTTTTCTGTTCTCCACCAGTTCCTGAGCAAGGAATCCCATATTTCAAACTTGTGTCTGGCTTCAGCCATTCACATGCACAATCACTATGGACTTGTAATTACACCAGAGGCACGATGCCAGCCTTCCTAGATGACATTTGGATTTTTTGCCAAGTCATTAACCTTACATCCAATTCATTTTCAATCTACTCTACCTCCTGAAGGCTTAGAATATTTGTTTGCTCGATCAGTTCTTGTAAATCACAGATTCATCTGAGACTTGGTCGTGGTTTTGCCACTGGAATTTATCTCAGCCCTAAGCACAAGCTCTGCCCTGTAAAGATCAGGAGTTCCAGAGAGAGGCTTTACCCTCCTCTGCCTTTAAGAGAACAGAATCACACATGGTCTGTGAGAGGGTTTGCTACAGGTAGCTCATGCAAGGTATAAACTTCCTTCAGATGTTTGTAAAGTATCATGCATAAAACACTAAAGGAAGTTCCACTCTCTGGATTCTGGAGAGGGCTGGAACATTGGACGTTATGTATGAAATATTTAAGGAATTGAGTTTTGATGTGTTATTTTCCTTGTCTGTGTGCCTGCAAGTGGAGAGGTGGATGGGATTCCCAGAGAGTCTCTTTTATAGATTCTGCTGACAGCTCTACAGATCCAGTTCTTTTCAAGCCCCATTGATTCACTGTCTAAGGAAAACACAGAACAAAACAGGTACACGTCCAAACTTTACAAAGAAAAATAAAAGAAACTTTTTCACTGAGAAGTTTGTTTTAAACCATTTAATTTTTATGTGGCTTCATTAACTCTGGGTGCCCTGAAGCACTCGACGCATGTAAAAAACAAAACCCAGGGACTTTGGACTTTTGCCCTCATACAAATCGTGTTCCCTGGCCCCAGCATTAGGATGGCAGCCTTGCAGAGCTGGCTGCCAGTGGGTTTGCATGTCTTCAAGACAATAATGATGGATAAAGCAACACAGAAAGGCTCCCAGAAAGTCTATCCTCCATTCCTTTCATTTGAACCCATAACTCTCTAGTGGCTGGCAAATGCCAGACTTCATGGTAAGACCCCAAGTGCCTAAAGGTTCAGTGTCCTTTCTTTAATGTGCTCACAGAAGGGTTTGGGTTGGAAGGGACCTTAAAGCCCACCCAGCGCCATGGCAGGGACTCTTCCACTGTCCCAGGCTGCTCCAAACCCATCCAAGCTGGCCTTGGGCACTGCCAGGGCACCTGTGCCAGGGCCTGCCCACCCTCACAGGGAAGGATTTGTTCCAAATGTCCAGTCTGATTCTGCTCTCTGCCAGTTTAAAGCCATTGCCTTTTCCCCAGTTTACTAGAAAACAGTTGTGCCAGTCAGCATCTAGAAAGAGTTTTGAGACCCATGGATTAAGCTTCTGAAAGTTCTCAAAGTTTCACCTCCTGTATTATTACCAGCCACAACCTCCCTGTCAGATGTTAGGGGAAGAGGCACAGAGGGACAGGGAACAATGAATAACAACACAAATCTTCCACCTTCAGGTCTTCTAAATTGATGACCTCAATCATGGGTTAAGGTGGCCTCATGTGTGCTGGCATTTATCACACGGGAGGGAGGGAGGGAGGGAAGGAAGGAGGGAAGGAAGGAAAGAAGGAAGGAAGGAAGGAAGGAAGGAAGGAAGGAAGGAAGGAAGGAAGGAAGGAAGGAAGGAAGGAAGGAAGGAAGGAAAAGGAATGAAATACTGCCTCTCTTCTCAGATTTCTCTGCCATTCTGCTGCCCTTGCAGAATTAGTCCCAGTTAGCAGCCCTGATGGAGATGCCCTGATGCACAAGTGATTCATACACCAACACCTCTGTAAGGGCCTGAGCTGGGCAGTAAATCTGGGATCTTTCTGGAGCTCACTCACATGAAGGCAGACTGTTGTGCTGTACATAGCTGCTCCTGCCCACACAGCTCTGAATAAAAACATGGAAAAGTTGGAAAAGTTCCCTTTTTTGCCAGCACTTTGCCGTCCCCTCTGCAGAGCTCGCTGTGAGCTGGCACTACAGCACTGGGCCTCTGCCAGCATCAGTTTTTAAAAGCTTTACCTGAATCACTGATGCTTGTCTCACCAATCCTGTAAACAATGGTTTATAGCATTACTCAGGTTTTACATGTTAGGACAACTGCTGCATAATATTGTTTTCTCTGCTGAAGCTTTTGCAGGAGCTGGAGTCATGAATATGTTCTGCATCTCAGCTGAGGCAGTAAAAGAACCAGCCAAGGACCCATGTGGGGAGTGACAGGAACAGAAATACAGAGTTTTCTGAGCGGTTTTCAGTTCAGCTGTTCCTGGTCACCATTTAACTCCTGTTTGCAAACACCTGCTCACACTGGGCCCTTCACCCAGTCCCGAATGTTTACATGAGCAAAGGACCATGAGCAGCTTGTTTCACAGGTGGGTTTCACCTGTGCCCAGCTCATCCATCCCCAACCCACGGCAGGCTGCAGCTCCATCCCTCCCAGGCTGCCCCATCCATCAGTGGGGCCACGCTGCGCCCCAGCAGCTGCAATCTGGCCCCATATGGCTGAGCTGACCGGCCACACTGCACTAATAATGAGCTCAGCACAAGATTAATGAGCCCAGAGCACAAATCAGCCGTGCAAATGGCTCTGGGATTAGTGAGCAGGGCACACAAGTGCAGCCTCCCACACTCACAGGGGACAGGGCTGTGGGAAAGCCCCAGCAGGGCAGCACAGCACTCAGGGAATGCTGACAGGTCTGAGCAGGGAACTCAGATCAGGGGAAAAAAATAATAGAAATTTTGACTATGAAAATTGGTGAAAAAAAAAGTCTGCCAAAAATGCTATTTTAGTAAGATTATAGCCACCCGTGAGTTCAGATTGAATTTGATAAAAGGCAGCCCTGAGTTCATATTGATTTTGATAAAACTGTTTTGGCTTCAAATAGTGATCAATTTTTTTTCTAATTGAAAAATATTTAATTGCAAAATATTTAATTCTATTAAATATTAAGTATTTAATTCTATCATGCAAAATATTTAATTCTATTCTTTTCTAAGGAAAAAGTTATGGCATTTTTATTTTTCAGTGAGACTTCTACTTGTGCTTTAAGCACCTTGGCTTGCAGTTGTAATAGGATGTGTTTATAATTCTGGAAATAAAATGAAATATTGAATTTTGGACCAAATTGTTCAAATCTGGATCTTCAGCCATAATAATAACACATAGCTTGATATAAGCCCACATGGCTGTATGCATGCTTTCCTTTCAGCTGGTTAGGCCAACCACGTGGAAAAACCCTTCTGACAGCCCTACACAAACATTTCTATCAAACTGCAGAGCCTTTCCTTCGCACCCAGAGCATGCAAAGAGCTGATTTGTGTCTCTGGGCTGTGCAGATGCCCAGGCTGGCAGTGCAGCCCAGCTCTGGTGAGCTGAGCAGATCTGAAGGCTGTGCAGCATCCTGGGGGCACGGGCAGGTTTGGAGCCCACTCTCCCCAGCCCCAGTGGCCCCGCAGATCTCCTGGGGCTGCAGCAGCTCAAGGAACCCTGGATCCTGAGCTGGACCCTGAGCTCAGCACCCTCTGCAGCCGGGCAGAGCAGGGAGCTGGGGCAAAGTGACGCTTTCACCACACCAGGCTGCAGCAGGGGGAATCAGGCGGTTTCTGAGAGTGCTCTGAGCGAAAATTCAAGATGAATTTTGTAGCTGCTAATTTTAGATTGCTCCCCTGAGGCAGCAGCCTTCAGGGATTTCTGCTGAGGGGAAGAAAGTGGCAGGGGAAGTTGTTCCTGCTCTCCTGCAAGGCTCCCTGAATGTGCTGTGGGGCAGGGCTGGCATTGGAGCAATTCCTTCCCAAGTCTGGAGCTCAAGTTTGCCCTGAAACGGAGCAATTTGTCACTGGGTGCAAAGCACCGCTCCTGACCTTTAACATGTACAATGTACACATCAAATTACACCCCTCCTGTCACATTCCCCTCTCCCTTCCCCACTGAGCAGTCCTGCAGAACACGTGGAAATAACCAGGGAGGAAACAAGCAGCCACCAAAGGCTTTCCAGCACACCAGCCTCTGCTGAACAGCAATGTCACAGGGAAGCTGTAAAACCCCCAAAGTCATTTCCTCCTTCTAATTCACAGTGACATTAACAAGAGCTGAACCCTGACCTGCAGGTGACTAAATTATGCTGCCAAGCAACTGCACTGTCAGTGGGAGGGAAGGGCAGGAGCACCAGGCTGCACCTGGGGGGACACACCTGGAGCCCCCTCCCTGGGCCAGAGCCTGCTCCTCCCTGCGACGGGGCTCTCCCTCAGGTGCGCACCCTGCATCTCATTTTTTCCCCCCTTTCCCCTTGAAATTCCACACAGATAGGTATACAAGAACATTGCTCCAGCTAAAAGTGACAAAATGAAATATAGCAGCCATTTTTCTTTGGAGAAGAGGTGCTTATAAATTCACTTCGTCCAAAGTATCTCTCACTTCAGCAATACATCAAACTGTGCAGGCCCATCAGTCTGAATCAATTAGAAATTACTCACCAAGTAAATTACATTGAAAAGCTTTGATTTGTTACTGGAGTTTGTTACTGTTCTCTTCAATCTTAAAAGACTGAAAGCAAAAAAGTAATAATGTGACAGTGATAGTGAAATGTAACTTTTATTGAGATTGATGGGAACCTATTTGCCACAATATTTGCTTTTAATAATTTAATTTTTCAAACTCTGCAAAGAGAGCCATAAATATTTGACTATGAAGTTCTTCCAATTTAAGGTACTTTTGCACTAGTTGCCTATTTTTCCCAAGATTTTTGTATTCCATTTCTAAAAATAAATCCACCAACCATATGTTCATAACCACCTTTTACTTTGCCTCCTAACCATGTTCTTTTAACTTTCATCTGTTGCAGGTTAGTAACCTTTCTACACAAGGCACTTCAGGCACTGGAAGAAAACACAAAAGGATGACTCCCTTAAGAAAATATTGGTTTTTGCAGCTTGGGTTTATTTTTGAATTGGGGAAGAGGCCCAGCTCTGCCTGCCACGGAGGTCAGGGACCAGCTTGCAGTGCTGCTGGTGGGAGCAGGGCTCGTTTTCCTCATTAGCATCACTTATGTGCAGGACCCCAGCAGGGCATTGTGTGGCTGGCACCACAGGCAGCTCTGCCGGGGCTGGGCCACGCTGAATTGTGCATTTTGAACCTCACAGTAATGAGAATACCAACAGAACGGATGTTAATCACAGCAAAGCCCCTAGCCAGGAGTATTTCTGGTACAGAGAGGTTTGCCAGTGCCCAGAGCAGAGGGTTTGGCTGTCTGTGAGGGCACAGCTGCAGGACTGGGCTGTTCTGAGGTGCCAGCCCCCACAGGTGTGCAGCAAGCAGGTGCAGGGGCTGGCCTGCCACTCTTCACCTGCCCTTGAGCCCTAAAGGTACCACAGGACACGATGTGAAGCAGCTTTTGTGTCCTGTCCTGGGCAGGCTGTTCCCAGAGCAGGGGAGCCCATGGGCTCTGCCCACCCTGGGACACTCTGGGGACATTCTGGGGCTCCTCTGTGCTGGTCCCACCCTGGGACACTCTGGGGACATTCTGGGGCTCCTCTGTGCTGGTTCCACCTTGGGACACCCTGGGGACACTGGGGCTCCTCCCTGGGCACCAGCAGCTCCTCTGTGCTGGTTCCACCCTGGGGACACCCTGGGGACACTGGGGCTCCTTTCTGGGCACTGGGCACCAGCAGCTCCTCCCTGCTGGTCCCACTCTGGGACACTCTGGGGCTCCTCCCTGGCACTGGGCACCAGCAGCTCCTCTGTGCTGCCCCAGCTGCACTCTACACTTGGTCATTTTGCAGGTGCCAGCCTCAGATTTGGTGCTGAGCATGCCCTGAGCCTGTGGGACAGCTTGGCTGCCTCCTGAGTGCATTATCCCACCTTGTACCTGGCAGTGCTGGTGCTGCAGCTCCCACATCCACCCTGCCCAGTGCCAACCTCTGCCTCTGCTGCCCTCCCGTTCCTGCAGGAGGACTGGGCTGAACAATGTGGTAAAACACAGTAGTGTGTAACACCTGAAATTAAGATAAATGCAAACTAAAAGCACTTCCAACATCAGTGTCCTATGTAAATGTCAAACTCTAAAATGTGTCATTTGTAGAGAAAATGACTCAGAAGCTGAAAGACAAGGCAAAAAGAAGAGTCAGGTTAAGTTCTTTTAAAGGCTAGTAACAGATGACAAATGTAGTTCAAATAGCACAGGTGAAGAATGAGTCATTATTAATGACCAAGGGCTTTAGTTATTGGCGTTGAATGGAAAAAAAATCATTATGTTTGAAGCTTTACACTGGCATAGAGTGGAAATTATATGCAATCCCTGCTAAGTGCCTGATTTTACTGCTAGAAAATCCCTCTGACTGAAATGTACTTCAAAGTAAACTACTTTAGAATTTCTTTGCGCTGTTGGATGCCCAACCAAAGGTCATTTTCTCTCTCTCTTTGTGCATCGCTTTAGCAATTCCTAAAGTTTTTTTCCTGCCCCTCTTCTGCAGCACACTTCTATTTTTCTACACTTCAGAGGGCCTAAACTGAAAATTGGATAACTGCTTTTGGAAGTGAAATGCAAAAGCAGAAGCCCAGAGTGATTTAAAATGAAGATGTTTATTCATCACAGCCCTTTCCCTGCCAGGCACTGGCCACCCCCTCGTGCCATGAGCTCAGGGGCTGCAGAGCCCAGCCCTGCCTGGGAGCCAGGGGCTGCAGCTCTTCCCCTCCTCCCTCCCCAGATTTACTTTTCCCTGCAGCAAATTCCCACCATGCCCTGAAAGCAAAGCTCCCTCACTGGGGATGCTGGGATCCTCTGGCTCTGAGAGGCTCCTCACTCCCTCTGTGTGTTTTTTCCTCTGCTGATAATCAGAGCACTGGTACTGCACCCTGCCTAGAGCCTGAAAGGAGAGCTGCTCCCTTTGCTGCTCAGCACAGCTCCCAGGGATGGAGAGGAGCACTTGAAAGGGGCTGGTGCCGGGGGGAGGCACGGGGCTGTGCACAGAACTCGTGGCCATGTGAGCCTTTCGAGTTACTTCAAGAGAAACCCCAGCCAAACCTTGCAGGAACAGCCAAGCTCCTCGGGGCACAAACTGGGGCACACTCAGTGCAGGTACAGAGCTCCCATTCCTGCCCAGCTGCTCAGGACCCCGCAGAGCAGCCTCAGCTGGCTCAGAACCAGAGCTGAGCGAGCACCTCTCCCTCCCCACCCACCTTGTACATGGGCAAGGGATGGGAACACCTGATTGAAAGCCTCTGAGAGCAGCCAGAGCTGAGGATCCCTGTCAGAGCAGGGCTGTACATGGGCAAGGGATGGGAACACCTGATTGAAAGCCTCTGAGAGCAGCCAGAGCTGAGGATCCCTGTCAGAGCAGGGCTGTACATGGGCAAGGGATGGGAACACCTGATTGAAAGCCTGTGAGAGCAGCCAGAGCTGAGGATCCCTGTCAGAGCAGGGCTGTACATGGGCAAGGGATGGGAACACCTGATTGAAAGCCTGTGAGAGCAGCCAGAGCTGAGATCCCTGTCAGAGCAGGGCTGTACATGGGCAAGGGATGGAAGCACTGGATTGAAAGCCTCTGAGAGCAGCCAGAGCTGAGATCCCTGTCAGAGCAGGGCTGTACATGGGCAAGGGATGGAAGCACTGGATTGAAAGCCTGTGAGAGCAGCCAGAGCTGAGATCCCTGTCAGAGCAGGGCTGTACATGGGCAAGGGATGGAAGCACTGGATTGAAAGCCTGTGAGAGCAGCCAGAGCTGAGATCCCTGTCAGAGCAGGGCCAGGGCTGCTGGGCTCTGAGCAGGCTGCAGAACGGCCCAGCAGCAGCAGCTGCTCTGATTTCATCCGTGTTTCAAGACTCTCCTGGACCCCTACCCAAAGAGCTAATTCAGCTGAAAATTAATGCTGCCAATCTTCTCATCCCCCCGAAAAGGACAGTTTTAGCATTATCCCTGAGTTTTCCAGGAAGCTTCCACAGTGGCAGCACCACCCTGGGCATGGGGCTGCTCCCCTTGGCAGCTCCCCACACTCCTGAGAGACCTGCAGTGCGAATCCTCCTTCCTTTCAGTGTCTCCTTTCTCTTGTGCACAAACACCAAGTGGATTTTGAGCAGCATCTGATGCTGAGGCAAGAAGGAAACACCAGGAACAGAAGAACAGCCAGATGTCATGAGAGGAGGACAGACAGACACACTCCAGCAACGTGGACTGGTGCAATAGTGGCACTGTGTTTTCTCTTACTATTTTCAGGAACAGCAATATGGGTTTTGTCTTGCAGAACACCATCACATGTGGCAAACACAGCGTGGCCTGAGGCCCTGCAGGGCTCTTGGTGAACAGGAGCTGTGCTTACATGGATCTCTGTGCTGCACTGACAGGAGGAAAAGAAAGAGGAGAGAAATAGGACAAGAAGAAAAACTCTTCAGGGCAAGATAGTAAAGCTAGTAATAAAAGAAATGTGAAGTTTTTAAACTGGCTGGGGGATCAGCATAACACCCATGAGAAACCTTGGTTCAGTTTCCAATTTCTGCTGCAGCTCCTGACCAGCTCTCTTCATCTCTCAGTGCTTCCTTTGTTTTTTTTTTAGACCAGAAATGACACTACTAACCACCTTGTATTTGTGTTGTGGGGACTAATTCATTATTAATAGCAGAGAGGTTCAGAGCACAATGATGCATGGCACACGAGGCAGCAGAAACTCTGCTCTCCCCCCTGCACCACTCTTCATACACAGGGAGATAAAGGGCTTGATTTCTAGCAGGAGAGCTGTGACTCCTGCAGATAAAAGTTTCCTACAGACTTAAGAAGGCACTATTTGAAGGTGTTTAATGCTGTAGCTTTCCTTACACAGCCATCTTTATTCTACATAAAAGCATATTTACAGAATCCAGACTTCAGTATGCCATGAAGGGAAAGGGATTTTTAAAGGGATTTTTTCCCCTGCCTTTTCTCCCCAGTTTTCCCCCTAAGGGTGCCCTGGCTCTATATCCTGCCCCCAGCCATTCCTGGGGCTGCTCTTTCCTCACCTGCACCCTCAAACATGAAATCCCATCCTTCAGAGCACAGGCTCCCTGCCTCTGAAGCCAGGTGGGTTTACCCAGTAACACAGGGAGTGGATCATGACTCGAAACCTGGATTTGTCCTCAAGAAAACCACACCTGAAACAACAAATCCGAAATTGCTCTGAGGAAATGAACAGTTCTGCTCTAGGGGGTGTGCAAAAGAAGATGGGGTGGAAAAAGGCCCATGCCAGGTTTCTAACTGGGGCTCAGAACAGGGTGAGGGGATCATTTGGCATTTCACTGGGGTTAATTCTGCCTTTTTGCAACTTCATTTCTGTACAATGCTGTGAAACCAAGCTGACCCACACAGCCACGGCTGTGGCAATTCAAACATCTCACGAGAGGAGCAGTGGCTGGAAGTTCAGGCACTTCAGCTTTCAGGAGAGCATAAATAAATCCTCAGCAGTTACCAGAACCCACAAAAAGCTGCAGCTGGGGATGACAAGGACAGGTAAGGGGGTCTAAGCAGTGTCCAGGCAGTCCCAGGACATTTTGTGACCCTCCAGCAAAGTGGAGCATTCACCAGGACAGTGGGACCAGCTCCTCAAGGTCAGGAGGCTGGATGGAGCTTTGAGCGAGCTGGCCTAGTGAAAATGGGACTGTATGACCTTTAAAGATCCCCTCCAACCCAAACCAAACTCTGGTTTGATGGCTCTCCTGACCCCAGAGAGGCTGCACAGGAACAAGGACGACAGGGAGAGTAAAGTGGAGCCAATGCACTGCAGCCCTTGGTAAATGCAAACACTCCTCACAGGATTTATGCCAGTTGACATTAGGATTAACTTATTTCTTAATTAGGATTACACACTCTTGGCTAATACCAAATGAAAGGACATCCCCTGCCTGATAAAGTGTGGCCCTGTGTGGTGTCCTGATGTAAATCTGACCCTGCAGGAAGGGCTGGAGGTGAGGTATGAGCTGGCCTCCAGGGACTCTCTGTCCTTCAGGTGAGGTGAACACTTTGGGAAGTAAATGATAGCCCTGAAAGGCAGCTTCAGGGGCAGGAACAAGCTCTGCAGTGATGGTGGGAAGGAGCTCAGCCCTTCACCATCCTGGGCTGAGCTCATTCCCACCATCACCCCTCTCATGCCTACAGCTAATTTGTCTCGTACCAGGGTGAAAAATGGGAGGTTGGGCAGAATCCAAGCCAGCATCCTCATCATGGAGCTATTTCTGTAAATAATACCTTGAAACTCCCATGAAATATTACAGAAATAGACCTATTTCTGTAAATAATACCTGGAAAATGCCCTCTGGTTGATACAGACAGAAACAGGATTAAATCCCCCAAAAATCCACACCGCATTTTACAAAGCTTCCTGCTGGTAAAGAAGTTCATGATTTTTAATTAGTACTATGCAGACATGAGGCCAGACATGCAATGTTCAATAAACCAGTTAGTTTTTACATCAGTAATGAGTCTTAGAATATTTATGTAGGGCCTTCAGAAGTCAGAAACAGAAGAGTGAATGTGCAGTGATCCTAACATTACCCCTAGGTGCATGTGAGCAGCAGAGATATTAACAACCCCAACAGTATAAAGTTAAAAAAAAAAAAAATCCATGGAGGTGGAAACATGTATTTCACATGGGTTAATATAATCAGCTGCAGGTAGATTTCAGAGGATTATTTCCAATCTTTTGAGAAGAGATTTCTTTTGTGGGCATGATAAAAATTGTTAATATGTTGCTGCTGTTTTATTCAAGGTGAAAATTTTGCTTTAATCACTTTCAAATAAATGCGAACTCAACCATTACTCCCTTCTAATAATACTGAAGAAAATAGTTCACACTAAATCTAACATAATGAACACAGCACGTTCATAGAGAACTGAGTGTTCTCAGCTTAAGTCCCCTTTAATCCATAATTCCTTTGGAACTACATATTACATCCACATGAATACCAAAGAGGTTTATGATTAATGTTATTTTAATGAATAATGAAAAAATTGATGATGATTTACACAGAGTTATTTTCAGGGTGGTTATTTTTTTTTTTTTTTTGCATAAAGATTTGTTGGTTAGAGACTAGCACATATAAACCAGAGCCCTACAATCTGATTGGGGTGGAAATGATGCCAAAGCTTCTGAGCAATGTGAGGGAGCAGCTGAGCTGAGCAGGAATCCCTGCAGGCCCTGACAGCCCCAGGTACTCCTGAATCCCTCCCTCACCCAGGCTGGGCTGAGGAAGCACAAGAAAAACTCAGGAGAGGTGCCTGGGTAAGGCTGGGTGCTGGGCCTGATTCTCCCTTTGCACTGGTTTGGATGCAGAATTCCAGAATCCCAGAATTCCAGAATTGCAGCACTCCAGCATCTCAGAATTCCAAAAATCACAGAACTCCAGAATCCCAGAGTTCTAGAATTCCAAGATCCCAGAATTCCATAATCCTAGAATCCTGGAATCGCAGAATCCCAGAGTTCTAGAATTCCAAGATCCCAGAATTCCATAATCCTAGAATCCTGGAATTGCAGAATCCCAGAATTCCAGAATTACGGAATCCCAGAATTCCATGATCCCAGGATTCCAGAAATCCAAGATCCCAGAATTCCAGAACTCCAGAATCCCAGAATTCTGGAATCCCAGAATTCCATAATCCTAGAAAACCAGGATTCCAGAATTGCAGGATCCCGGAATTCCAGAACTCCAGAATCTCAGAATTGCAGGATCCCAGAGCTCCAGAATTTCTCAGAATCCGAGGATCCCAGCCCAGCAGTGTCAGTCCCCTGGGTGCACCCCAGGGCAGGGTGAGGGGTCCCAGCTCCTGCCCTGGGGCAGGACCCTCACGTGTCCCCAGGGCCACCAAGGCCACAGGCAGTGAGTGACAGCAGCACAGCCAAGAGCAGCACAGCACAAATGATGGGATCTCCAGAAATAACAGCAGTCAGAGGGGACTGGAGAGGCCATTCCAAGAGGACTGGAGTGTGCAGCCCCCAGCACAGCCCCAGCTCAGCCCCAGCTCCCACAGGAGCCACCGGAGCTGTCCCCAAATGCTCTGAGGATGGAGGGGTGGCAGGGGCTGCTCGCCCAGGCTGTGGCTCTCACTCTCACCCTCCCTGTGCAGAGCTGCTGCCTCAGCCAGGCTGTCCTGCCTGCTGTGCTGAGACTCTGGCCAGGTCTGCCTGGCTCATCTTTCCCAGGAAGCCAAGGAAGTGGAAGCAGGGCTGTGGAGCAGTGATAGCACAGCATAAGCCTGTCTATACTGTATCCAAATAACCTATTAATGGAAACCCTTTGGCAGCTGTTTAAGTGCTGGGAGGATGGAAATATCTGCAGTCAGAACTCTGTGGGATCCCTTCCTGAAAATGTCATCACCACGTTATAATTAAAATAACATCCCTTCCATGCCAGCTATCTTTATTAGGTACCAAACACTGAACCTCTTCCCAAACCACTGGGGTGCAAATTACTTTTCAAAAACATTTCTGGAGCTGATAACCACAAGCTTTCACGCTGGAATGAACTTTCCCAGGGACAACCATTATGTTCCCTTCCCCAGGCTCTGTGCTAGAGACTTCTGACTCACTGCCAGCACCTGCCTGGATGCTGGAGCTCCTTTTCTGCACTCAAGTGTTGGTAGACCCTAGATCATAGTCCATAATGACCATTTTTTAGATGTCTTTGTCACTTTGATTAAGCAATGAAAAGCCCCACTGCCATACCTCCCAGGGGAACTCTGAGCCAAGGCTTGGTCCAGGAAAGGGCTGCAAGCCTGGAACCAGGAGAGGTATGAGCTGGATGTGAATGCCCACCTAAATCAACTCAAGTGCTACGATTTGCTGTAAAACAACCAATCAGTCCTTCATGTTTTAGTGTGCAACAATGAAAATTTCTCACTAAGGAGAGATAAGTGTTCCCTGCTTTCCCACACACCTGTCTGGAGTTGAGAGCAGGCCAAGTCCTGTGTCTTGCTTCTACCAACCCACTCCCACCACTGGCATTATTTGATTATTTGATCCCCTTCCTAAAATCCAAGACCCTTGAAGGATTCTGAGTCCCTAACATTGAACTAGAGCAACAATTTGTTTTGTGCCCTGTCAGCGTCCCCCCAGCCGGTCTGACAGCCTGCAGCAGATGCTTCCACAGACAGAGAACGTCCCTGTCCCTGCAGCCTCCCACAGGACACAGCCAGCTGCAAACAGACCAGCAAACACACCCCAGGACTCTGACAGGGAACTACAGTGTGAGACTGACAGGGAACTACAGAGTGAGACTGACAGGGAACCACAGTGTGAGACTGACAGGGAACTACAGTGTGACTCTGAAAGGGAAACTACAGTGTGAGACTGACAGGGAACCACAGTGTGAGACTGAAAGAGAACTACAGTGTGAGACTGACAGGGAACTACAGTGTGAGACTGACAGGAGACTACAGTGTGAGACTGACAGGGAACTACAGAGTGAGACTGACAGGGAACCACAGTGTGAGACTGACAGGGAACTACAGTGTGACTCTGAAAGGGAAACTACAGTGTGAGACTGACAGGGAACCACAGTGTGAGACTGAAAGAGAACTACAGTGTGAGACTGACAGGGAACTACAGTGTGAGACTGAAAGAGAACTACAGTGTGAGACTGACAGGAAACCACAGTGTGAGACTGACAGGGAACTACAGTGTGAGACTGACAGGGAACCACAGTGTGAGACTGACAGGGAACTACAGTGTGAGACTGAAAGGGAACCACAGTGTGAGACTGACAGGAGACTACAGTGTGAGACTGACAGGGAACTACAGTGTGAGACTGAAAGGGAACCACAGTGTGAGAATGACAGGAAACCACAGTGTGAGACTGACAGGGAACTACAGTGTGAGACTGACAGGGAACTACAGTGTGAGACTGAAAGGGAGCTCCAATTGAATCCAGTGTCCCAGGCTGGCCACGCTCAGATTTGAGGGAGATGATGACCATGTCCCCTCCTTTCCCATTAAGCACACACACTCCTGGTCACACTTTCCCCATCCCCTTTCCCCAGGCACACTGCACCACCTTTCACCAGTAAATGCCCACTGAAATAATTACAAAGCCTTTTCATAGTGTGAATTTTACATTCCACAATTCCATCTCCAGTCTGTCAGCCATCTATGATGCAGAACACGCTGTGGTCTGCAGGAAACAGGAGCAGCTTTTCCTGAGCAGCATTCTGGCACCAATTTACCCTGGCTTTTCTGAGGGCACAGACCATCGGGCTGGAGAATATCTAATTCTGAAAATACATCTTGCAACTTTTATATTGCCACTTAAGTTATTTGGCCCTCTTCCAGTTTTTTAAATTACCTCAGTTTTCTAGAGCAACTCGGGTACTTAATAAACAAAATGCCATTTCTGTGCCTCACAAGATCACAGTGCATATCTGCTAATAAGGTCAAAGCCATCCTTCAGAAACTTAGGCAAGCACACCCCAGAATGGCTTTTCCTGCTGAAAAAAAAAAAAAAGCACTGGACCACATTTTGTTGCAACTAAATGTTTAAAACTGTTGTTCTCGGTGTTTAGAACCATAAAAAATACATAAATGCTAAGGGAGACAAGCAAGCAAGCAGCCTGTGTGTGCTGGATGACCTCATTATTCCTCTGTGACCAGCTGGAAACCTGCAGCTCTGCAGCCAGCCCCTCATGCCTGGGAGAGCAGCATGGAGCTGATCCCAGGCCCTGCTGCGAGGGCTGGAAATGATTTTCACAGTGGCTTTGCCTCTTCTTAAAGGGTTTGGGCCCTTCCCTGTAGAGCAAAGCCCAAGACATTGGCCTTGCTCTGTCCCACTAAGGAACAGCTGGGAACTCTCCTGGTGTCCCACACCTCTCAGTCTGGCTCTCCACACCCTGCCTGGGCTGCTGCACTGACTGCCAGCTCCAGAAATACAGTTTCCAGCAGACCAACAGCAGAAGTTTCTATTTTATCAGCACCCCTTTCTGCACTGGTGTTTCACCTTCAGTGTTTTGCTATCATCCTTGCCACAATCACGTTTTAGCATCTGCTGTGTCAGCATCATGTTTCAGCATCAGCATTTAACCGTCAGCTGTTCCACCATATGGCACAAGAAGCATCAGCACTGCAGCCCTCACAACACACCCCAGCAAACAAAAAGCTCTTGTAATTCCCCTCCTTCCCTCCAGCAGCCTCTCCTGTGCCTCTGCCACCTTTCCCTGGGACAACACCGTCTTTATCTCTTCTCTTCCATGAAGAAATAACGTTCTGCAGAGAATTAGAGACAAAACAAAACCAAACAGCTCAGTTCCTCTAGGCAAATTTGCAGGAGCCTCTCCTGTGATCTGATTTTCCTCTGAGGTTCACTGAAGCATTTTTAAAGTCCTGTGCTACAAGAGCAAACTCAGGGTCACTGCCTGTCATGCTTTTAATCACAGCTGCCATTTGGCATGGGAGCCTCCAGCAGCAGTGGCAGGAAGCCTCCTGGAGAGCTGGGCTGAATTTCCAACTAATGCAGTCCTCTGCTACCTTGGGGGATAAATTTAGGACACTCTTTAGACTAAAATTCTTCAGAAGGCCCCAATTTATTTCACAAATGCTCAGCATGCAGGGCAGGATGGTTGGAGGGAGCAGCATTTGCACACCTGCCCTGGTGTCTGGAACATTTCAGGCTGACATTAAAATGCTGAAATCTGGGAGGAGACAGGCAGTGTGAGCATGATTCAGGAGCCTTGCCATCCTGTTAGTCACATCATGTACCATCAACAGTTTCAGATGGCATCAAACCCCCAGCAAATGCCAGCAAACATCTCTGGGGGGGCTGCACTCTGCAAAACCAAAAGTGGGATTGAACTCATGACCAAAGAAATTTGATATCTGCTTTGCTTACAAGCAATTATGCCTCAAAGTTTGTTCCTGGTAAAGAGTGACATTTTTCCACCTCATTGTAAAATTTGACAAATGCAAATTTTGTAGGCTTCACTCTGAGTGTGAAATTCTCCAGCACGGTGCCTGTTTATCTATAGAAAGCTGTAGCTAGTAAGATAGCTTTAAGAAAAATGCAGCAGCAAGGGAATGAAATGAGACACAGGGCTTTTCACCACTGTGGTCAGAGTCTGATCACTCCTTGCCATGCTTTGAAGAACAGTCAGTATGGATCAGTAATTCTCCATTTTATAGACACTGAGGGAAAATGTCCATCCCTGGAAACCCCTCAGCACCAAAAATGAGATCTGACAAAGCCCTCCAAGGGAAGCACAGCATTGGCTGGCCCTGGTGCTGTTAGGCACAGTTAGCAGGGCCATGGACACCAGTGAAGCAACTTCAGGGAGGGAGATCAGTATAAAATCTGCCAGAATTTACTCTTTGGTACTATCAGCTTGTCAACTATGCAACAATCTCATCTAGAATCAGAGAATCACAGAATGGCTTGGGTTGGAATGAATCCTAAAGATCACCTGGCTCCAACCTCCCATTTAATTTGATTCAAAGTTTTAGATCAGAAAACCTGAATTTTCAGCAGTAATAGACAACTAGCAACAGTTTAGTTTAGCATGGTGGTGTCTGAAGCACCATTTTCATGAAAGAAGTCTCTGATCAAGTTGCTGGAGGAAAGACCCCACGAAGGGGGACCCCAGTGCAGGTGTGAAGATGCCCAGAGCAGAACAGCAGTGTCTGTACAGGTGTAGCCCAGAGGAAATGGAAATGATCTGTGCAAGTTCTACACCCCCATCAGGCACCACAACCCCGCTCCTGTGTGGGCTGGCTCAGGGAAGGATGGCCACAGCTTCTGTCCCAAAAACACCTCCCAGCCCCTGCAGAGGCTGCCAGGCTCCAGCCAAGCCTCACAGTGAGCAGGTTTTGCTTTGCACCCTCACCGTGGGATCTCAGGGCTTTGCCACCCAGGTGCTTCCAGAGCCAGCTCATCCCATGGTTTCTGGAATGGCGCTGCCATCCCAGGGCATGGGGAAATCCTGGTGCTGGGCCATCAGTGGCCATTTCCATCTAATTTAAGGATCTCTTCTATCTGTGAATAGCTCTCTAACGAGGCCAAGATTCTCCACACCCAGCAACACTTTTTACTGTAAAATACTGTATTTTCCTCCCATAAATATCAATCCACTGCGCTTTCCAGCCAACAGAAGCTTTTGTAACCAGCAGAGCCTGCATCTGCACTGCTAATCACTCCAACCCTGTAAATTGTAAACAGGTCTCTCACAAAGCCACAAGTAACACTTCCAGCTGTAATGCTATTAACCTAATCCCTGGTAGTTATTACAGAAACTCATGACACACAGCTTAGCAGACACCAGAAAATGCAGTTTTCCCTCAGTAAGGTTGGAGCTGATCTTTATATCTTCGGAGCATTATTAAAAGCAGCTGAATTAACACGTTGGAAGTTGAAGCTTCTAAAGCTTTGATGCCCAGATGTAAAAGGGACTCCAGCAATTTTCCTGGGGCATGAAGATAAGGGCACAGGAGAGCACGTTCCCTGGGGCACATTCCCTGGTGAATGTTTTGCATTTTTTGAACCCATACTACAATTATTTTGTTGTATACAACCCAATTTCCCCAATTTTTTTCTCTGTCTACATCTTCCTGTCCCTCTATACCCTGAGAAACACGGGGCAAAGTCATGGCCAGGCTGAGGCAGGAGATAATGACACCTTAAATCACCTTAGGTTAGGCACGTTGGTAGATAGCAATTTATTCTGAGAAACTTCTAGATTGCTGCTATAATGCAAAGGCACCAAAAGTGCAGATGGAAAAAGGACCTCACTTATCCTAGTGCAGCTGAACACGTCCATGATTGCCACAAATGAGTGTTGTTCTGGAAACAACTGCCTTGAAACAATTAAATCTCACTCATTGCCAGGGGTGCAGAGACATCAACCAATCAGTTCTACAATTACTGCAGAGAACTTCAGGGAAGGCATTTCCTGTGGCCTTTCATGGAAACTTTGTTTTTGTTGGTTTTTAATGCTTTTCTTCCACTAAAATAAATTACTTCAGACTGAAACTTCTCTGTTTGCCTTTTTTCTGGGGAGCTGCAAACTCCCACAGACAAAATTCTTGGCAGTCTGTCTGCAGAAGAAGACTGGGAGCCTCACAGATGTGATGTGAAAAACAAGGATTATTTCAGAGATAAATAATGGTACAACCTGTTCCTGCAGCGCTCACTGAGGCAGGCTGCACCCTCCCTGGGGCCGGGTCCTGGAAGGAAGGAAGAGGAAGGAAAAGGAAGGAAGGAAGGAAAAGGGAAGGAAGGAAGGAAAAGGGAAGGAAGGAAGGAAGGAAGGAAGGAAGGAAGGAAGGAAGGAAGGAAGGAAGGAAGGAAGGAAGGAAGGAAGGAAGGAAGGAAAAGGGAAGGAAGGAAAAGGGAAGGAAGGAAGGAAAAGGGAAGGAAGGAAGGAAAAGGGAAGGAAGGAAGGAAAAGGGAAGGAAGGAAGGAAGGAAGGAAGGAAGGAAGGAAGGAAGGAAGGAAGGAAGGAAGGAAGGAAGGAAGGAAAAGGGAAGGAAGGAAGGAAAAGGGAAGGAAGGAAAAGGGAAGGAAGGAAGGAAAAGGGAAGGAAGGAAGGAAGGAAAAGGGAAGGAAGGAAGGAAGGAAGGAAGGAAGGAAGGAAGGAAGGAAGGAAGGAAGGAAGGAAGGAAGGAAGGAAGGAAGGAAGGAAGGAAGGAAGGAAGGAGCATTAGCCGGGGCTCACCCACTGTTGGGAAGGATGAAAGTTTGACAAGAAAGTCTCACAGATCTGTGTGCTTGGCAGAAAGATCTTAAAATGTAGAGTCTGATGAAGGAATAGAGATGGAAGCAAGTTTTGATATAGAATTGCTATAGTTTTGATATAGAATTTTGAAAAGAATTGCTGAGCCAGTCTCACTGGATAACCAAGGAGGCAAAGGGTGTGTTAGTTAGAAGGGGTTTTTATGGCTTAGAGCAAAGGATAAACCCACCCCAAACAAGAAGATGTTTTCCCCAAGCAGAAAGAGAGCACAGGCAAACAAGGCAGCAAAGCTGCAAGTAGAAAAAAGGTCTCAGAATTTTCCATTGCAAGAAAACTGAAAAACAACTTCTAGCTTAAAGTGTACTGTACTGACTTTGAGTGACTGGAGAATAGTGGCATGAATATGGTAATTACAGTAGTTATGATGGGCTATAGGTAATAGTTAAGGTATAGATTGGTTCTACTGTATGAAGATGCTGAGCAAAGAAAAGTCTAGAATGCATTGTAACCAAAAGAAAAGTATAGAATGCATTGTAACCAAAAGAAAAGTCTATAATGCACTGTAACCAAAACCAAAGGGTCTCCAGGCCTGCCTGCAGCTGGAGCTGACAGCTGTGGGCACAGCTCTGTCACCCATGACCCTGGACTGCTGTGACCTCTTGGATGGAATAAACTGCATTTTGGATACAATAAACTGCAGTTTGGATACAATAAACTGCAGTTTGGATACAATAAACTGCAGTTTGGATACAATAAACTGCAGTTTGGAGAGCCCCTGGAGTCCCACATCTCTCATTTAGGCTCTTACAACCCACCCAGCTTTGGGGCTGCCCGGCTTTGGGATGGGCTGGGCTGTGAGAGCACGGCCCTGCCTGCTGATCACCGTCCCAGGAGGGCTCTGAGCCCTGTCCCAGCTGCTTTGGGATGGGATGGGATGGGCTGGGATGGGCTGGGCTGGGATGGGCTGGGATGGGCTGGGCTGTGAGAGCACAGCCCTGCCTGCTGATCACTCCCAGGAGGGCTCTGAGCCCGGTCCCAGCTGCTTTGGGATGGGATGGGATGGGATGGGGATGGGATGGGATGGGATGGGATGGGCTGGAATGGGATGGGATGGGATGGGATGGGATGGGGATGGGATGGGGATGGGATGGGATGGGATGGGCTGTGAGAGCACAGCCCTGCCTGCTGATCACTGTCCCAGGAGGGCTCTGAGCCCTGTCCCAGCTGCAGGGCCCAGCTCCAGCCCAGGCTGAGCTCAGCTGGAGGAGGGCAGGCCCAGGGAGCAGCACTCACAAGTGACTCAGGGCATGACACAGCTCTGGCACCAACCCTGCTCCCAGCTGGCCTCCAGACCCGCCAGGGTGAATTCCCAACATTTCCAAGCTCCTGAGCTGAGCCCAGCAGGGAGAACTCGAGGAGGAGTGAGGGGGGAGAGCTCTCACAGCTCTGCCATGGCCCCCAAACCCACAAATCCCATAAACTCCATAAATCCCATAAACTCCACAGATCCCCACAACACCACGCTCTCCTCCTCTGACAATGAGGCATTTAGTTCTGGAAAGTGGCCCACAGAAGAGGTTTCCCTCCAGAAAAGGAAGGAACACTCTTGTAATTTTAAATTAAAGTGTGCAATTACTGTTCTTTATTGTTGCCAGTTAAAAGAGATTTGCCACAGTTGCTTACATGCACGTATAGGAGCTGGGAGAAAGCAGCAGATTCTATAAGAAGGTTTCCTCCTGAGAGGTGTGAATTTCACAACAGCAATAAAAATGTTTGCTACAGAGTGAGAGCTACGATTCAAACACAGACAAATGCTGCTTTCCCTTCTGATAGCATTTTCCTGGCTTCTTTCTGTCACATATAAATACACTGCTTGGGAAGAAGCCCTGGAATATTATTTTAAGATAAGATAGTACAGGTTCATAGTAATTAAGTCAAACTCTTTTTTCTATGAGGAGAAGATAGCACGTTTCCATGGTAATTCTTTTCTTACCTTTTAAGACAAAGGACAGCTTAGAACTACAGAATTAAGTAATTTTCATCCCTTTCTTCTCATCCTTAACAGAAGCTGTTTCTGTTTTAAACCATCAGAGGCTCATCTTTTTTGATAAATCCAGCTTCAATATCAATTGCTAATGCAAATTTGCACTAAATATTTAATGATTTTAAAATTGAAGGCATACAAAGAGTTAATGAAAATACCAGCTCCTCATTTTTCTCAGCCAAATAATTTCAGGTTAGCATTGGAAGGAGGGTGGGGGTGGCACAAGTCTCACTGAAAGAATTTTACCTAATTATTGAGTTATTCCAAGGCACAGCTTCAGAGAGTTAATTGGCACTGCAGCAATGACAAATTTGGCCCAATGTAAATTCATCTCTTCTCCATTGTTAGGACTGCTCAAAAGAATGTTTTTGTAACCTATTTCTGAATCCAACCATTGTATTTCATTATGATTTTCTTTTGATTCTGTTACCATGTGAACAGTGGAATACACATAAGCACAGCTCATGATCTCAGAATGTCAACCGAGGGGTATTTTGTGCTTCAGAACTGATTGCAGTGACTCAGAGCACCCTTTGAAAGTCCTTTGAAAAAGTTACATGTCTGTTTAGGTCTAAAAATTAATTGGGGATTAAGGAACCAAAAAGTAGGCAAGGGAAAATTTTGATCACCTCAAACTCTCTACAAGAACTTTGCTTTGAGAAAGCTTTTGCTCTAAATCCAGTCTTTACTGCAGATTAGATCCTGGGCTGAGGTAAACTTGATTAGTTGCATTGACCAAAATTACTGAAATTCAGTGGCTGAATTCCCAATTCCCAGGAGCTGAAAAACTCTGTGTATTATGGCAGCAGTTTGCAGATTCCCAGTATGGCAGTAATTGACTCCATTTATACTTTATTTGTACAGACAGGACCCAAAAACCCACCCAGCAAAGTGCCACACTGTCCACTCACTCCTCATATGAACACTGATCATTTCTTTCCTAATTGTGCTATTAAGTTTTTCGCAGACACGCAAGGAGTTACAAAAACCAGCAAGGAGCTCAGATCCCATTTTGAATTCAAGGAGATCCCAGTTATAAAGGCATACTTTGGGTCTTCAGACTGGACAAGAACGGCACAGCCTGATACTGAACAAGCAGAGTAACTGCTGGGTGCATGGGACTGCTCTGGGCTCCTGCCCTGGCCTGAGGGGACAGCTCCAGACAGCAGAGGGAAGGTGCAGGGCAGGGATTGCCCAGGGACAAGGGGAAGGTGCAGGGCAGGGACTGTTCAGGGGAAAAAGTGAAGGTGCAGGTTAGGGATTGCTCAGGGAACAAGGGGAATGTGCAGGTTAGGGATTGTCCAGGGGACAAGGGGAAGGTGCAGGGCAGGGATTGTCCAGGGGGCAAAATGAAAATGCAGGTTAGGGATTGTCCAGGGGATAAGGGGAAGGTGCAGGTTAGGGATTGTTCAGGGGACAAAGGGAAGGTACAGGTGAGGAGTTCCCCATGGCACACCACAGCCCTGGGCAGGTTTCCCAGAGTGGCCCCTGAAGCCTGTGGCTGCATTGCTGGTCAGTGAACATTTCTGCTCTGCTCCAGGTCCTCCAGCACCTCCAGCCCTTGGGTGAAGTTCTGTGGACCTGGGCTTGCTCAGCACGATGGGAGCTGGCAACAGGAGGAAGACCCAGTTTGCTTTGGGTCTCCTGCCAGTTCACCCATCTCAGGGAAGCTCAGTGCTCGCATCAAACTGGGGAGAGCTGGGCAGGGTCGTGAGACCTTTCTTTTGTAGCCCAAATGCATTCATCAGAAACTGGTTGGAAGCTTTTCAGGGGCTGCTCAGCTTGTGCTGCTCCTTTCCTGACTGAACTTCCCCAGGCTGCATCCATCATTCTAACACCAAGAGTAAGGGGATTGTTTTCCTTGTTTCCCTCGTGTGGTTACCTGAGAGTTCCCAGCCATGCCCATGAACAGAGGAAGGGTTTTCTGTGTGGCAGACGTGGATGTGGAGTGCAGCAGGATCTGAGCAGGGGTTTCCACACTGCTTTGAGTCCTGCCCAAGTCTCAGCAGAGACCAGGAGCTAAGAGGGGAGAGGAGAACACCCACAGCCTCACGCCCTTTGCTGTGACCTCTCCTCCTCACCAGCAGCTGCTCTTGACCTGCATTTTGGAGCTTGCTGCAAACTCCCTGTTTCAGCTCTCGGGCCATTTGTGCAGCTGCCAGGTGGCAGAACCTTCTAGAAGAGCTGCTGGGACTCAGTGGATGAGCAGCTTTATTCCCTTCAGCAATTCATTTCTCCCTAGGAATGCTGGGGGCTTCTCTCATCTCCACAGGAGAAAAACAAGCAGCTCAAACCACTGCCAGAGCAGAAAATCTACTGGGGCTGTGTCACTCCTGTGAAGAGCACAGGAAGAGGAATTGCTTGCATTTGAGAGAAGCTGTGAGAGATTTCTGGAAGTGTTTCTGGATCAGGAAAGAGAGACAGATCTGGGATGCGTTCAAGACAGATTTCTGAATGCCAGCAGAGGCGCTGGGCTGGCTTCAATGACCTGACTCTAAAATGAGGTGGGTGATGCTGCCAACTCTTTGAAAGAAAGATTATCTGGGTTTATTCCCAGCTGTGCTACACAATCCCCATGTAACTCAGGATGAGTCACTTAAATTCAATTTCCTTCTGTTTACCTGTCTGAAAAATCAGAGAGCAAAGTAGATAATTTTCTCTATTCAATTCCTATTCAGATTATAAATGCTCTGGTGCAAGACTGCTCTTCCTTTATGTGGAGAGCCAAATGCCAGGTCAGCAAGGCTCCTGCCTCAGCTGGAGCCTCTTGTTTCCAGCACAATACAAACCCCAGTGGCCGCTCTCCTCTCCCCTCCTCTGCCAAGGACTCCCTTCCCAAACCTGCCCTGGGTTCCCCTTTCTCCCTGTGCCCTGCTGCTGGCCATGGTGAGCTGCAAGCCATGTGCTCCCTGCTCCCCTAGATGCAACTAAAGCTCCACTTCCACATTTGAATGCCATTTTTCACCACTTCTTTCCACATTCCAGCTCCACTTCCATATTTGAATGCCATTTTGTCACCACTTCTTTCCACATTCCAGCTCCACTTCCACATTTAAATGCCATTTCTTCCCAAGGAGAAGAAAAGGAAAACCAATTACAGTTGGCTGTTATTTTTATTTAAGAGCAAAATCAATGACTTTCATGTAACTTTCCTTGTATTACCATAATGTTAGCAACTTTAGCAAACATCTTGAACCAGAGGAGCTGCCAAATTCTCAAGTGGCCACACTTGATTTATAAGCTGCAATTATGTTTGTCAGCTGATAACCAAAGACCAGATCAGCTTTCACCAACTCAGTAGATTGGAAGTGAATATTTTATTACCTTCAGCCAATCTTTCTTTTCAGATACAAAGTGCTTTTCAGACACAAGGCAGTGACTTTTCTAACGAGCAGCAGGAGATGATTCTTGGTCAGGGGCAGGAGCTGAATGCCTCTGTCACGTGGCAGTGCTCAGAAATCACAAAAGCAATTCTTCCAACCTTTCTAATACTTGAAAGGGGCTCAAAGAGCTGCTCTCCACACACTTCTGGACTGTTAAACTTCTTTTCAGGACTCTCCTGCCCAAGCAGTGTCATTCACAGCCTGATTTTCTGCTATGGACACAGAGCTGTGCAAACAATCTCTCTGTTTCTTCTGGATGTCCCTGCCTACCAACCTTACAGTCTGGATGCACTATGGCAAAAGAATCCTAGGTGAGCTCCAAAAGCAAATTAACTTTCCATTCTCAGATAATAACTTCCTGGAAAAAAAATAAAGCAAGTTATTCTTCCTGTAGTTCACAGTAAGATTGACATTCACTGGAAATTACTGTTCATTTCAAACATATTCTTTTACTGCAAGGACTTGATCCATGGCGCATGCTGGGGTAAGATACCACTGCAGAGCCCAATTTCCACAAAACCACAGTGAAATTAAAATCAAAATTAAAAAGAGAGAGAGGTCTACCTGGAGCAGGAGTTCCAGGATAACCAAGAACAAAGATTCAGCAGAGGAATGTAGGTGTGATGTCAGTGCTGCAATCTGGAGCAAGTGCTGCTTTTTTGACTTAATAACAGTGAATGTCAAATTCTGCAGGAAAGGAGCTTGCAAAGTCCTGGTAACAAGTCTGCTGAGGAGCTAAATCACAGTACATTCAGCACAGTAGATTATCTGTCACTCACAAAATCAGTACTTTCCAAGTCACTTCCTAGCATGGCTCAATATATAGACACAGATAAAAATATTTACAGACCCCCAGCATATCCAGCACCCTGACACCACTTCCTTAACTGGATTGTAACTTCAGGCTTTAGAGGGAAGCTCTGCAACAGGCAATCTTACACTGCAGTGACAGTAATTAAATGATCCATTTATATGAAATCCACCATTTTCATTGGCCACGTAATAAGAGAGAATGCAGAAAACAACAGCTGGATCATACTCAGAACAGAAGCAAGCCCCCTCCAAACCTGTCTGGAGGGATCAAATTCCTAAGCTGGGGAAAGTCAGATAACCTGGTTCTCATCCCTGACAGGCACAGATCAGGGCTAAACCTGCCAAAAGCCAGAGCAGGGTGTTCATCACCCTGGTGGAGCTGCAGATGCCATCAGTGGGATGGGAACAAGGAAAGCAGTGTTAATGAGATTAGGGCCCATCCACATGGTCCCACATCCATGCAAAAGGGTAATCAGGCTCTTATCAGACACCTCCTGCATTATCACTGCACAGCAGGTGCAGCAGCACGTGCTGATGGAAGGAGCAGGGTGGGTAGGGAGCATCCTCCTGTCCACTGATGGATGATGGATGAGGGAAGGGTAAAACAGAATCACCACTGGACAGGAAGAAAAGAGCAGCTTGATATGTGAGGGAGAGCTGGGGCTGAAGCTGTCAGCCCCAAAACAAGGCAAGATGGTATCACAGTGCTTGGCAGGGTAACACCAAAATGCCTCACGAGCACCAAAATGCCTCATGAGCAGCAAAATGCCTCACGAGCACCAAAATGCCTCATGAACACCAAAATGCCTCATGAGCAGCAAAATGCCTCATGAGCAGCAAAATGCCTCATGAACACCAAAACGCCTCATGAGCAGCAAAATTTCAATTTGACATCGCTCAGTCAAAACGTACTGGATCAACTAAAATGTTGAGCCACAGGTACATGGGCTTCTTGTTATTCTAATTATTTTGTGATTCAGTTTGCCTGTAAAGCTGGATGCAGCCTGAGCAGGCAGGGTGTGTGCAGCCTTGGTGCAGCACTCACATCCACACTCACAGATCTGCCTGGGGCACTGCCTGTGGCTATCCTGGAGGGCAGAAATGGCACTTCTGGAGGGTGTTCAGGGCAGAATGGCCAAACCTGGCCCTGGAACTGAGGGGAGGACAGGGCACAAGGGCAGAAGCACTGGCTGGGAAAGAGGTGAGGCAGCAGCTGCTGTGAGCAGGGTGTCTGTGCCCACCCCAGAGTGATGATGAGCATGTCTGTCTGTCTGCAGGTGAGCACAGAGTCCCTGCAGGACTGAGGCATTCATCCCACGCTCACCAGAACCCGGCTCCTCCTGGTGGGGTGTGATCCTGCCATCCCTCTGGGGCTAACGTGGCAGAGGGTGTGCACTGGGTCTGGCACTGCCCTTAGGAACAGCAGGAGCGTTCCCACCCCAAGGAAGTGCTCGCAGGTACCATCACTGATTCATCAGGAACTCCCACGCTGCCCCTGACCCCCAGCCCCGGTGCAACTGGAGAGACCTCAGGTGTAAAATGCAAACAGCTCCCTGCTGCAGTGTCCCTGGATACACCTGAAATCCCTTTAGTGCTTGCCTGAGATCAGCAGCAGGATCCACCCCTGCAGCTGCCATTCCTCCCTGCTGGAGCTCTGGGGCTCACACTTCACCTCCCTGCGCTTTAACCATGATGGCAACACGTCCACAACCACAGCAGAGCTCTGGGACGTTGAGCAAGATCCAGTTCCCATCTCAGGGATGGCACAAACAAACCCTGAATTGCACTTTGAGGAGGAGGCTCACTCAGGTGATTTGCAGAGGTGATTAATTCCAAGTGAGGGATGGTTTTAACTCAGCACAGTCCCCCTGGTTTCAGGGGTATTGCAGAGGAATTTGTCCTTCTGGGCATGCTTTGCCAAATTAAGCTGTGGAGAACTATTTCCATAGTTTGAATGGAGATATAACAGCTTCCTACATCGAGGTAATTTAATTCTCTGTCTGATAGACAGGAAAATCCTTTCAGTGAATTATATCAATGTCTCGCTTTTCTTATATGCTGCCAGTGCAGGTTTCCTGTAACACAATGGCCAGAACTGTGAAATTTCAAGATATTTGCCAGGCAAATTGGAACTACAAACGATGCTGTGGCTGCAGCCCCTGCTTGGCTGGCAGACCTGAACAGCCACGCTGATCCTTGCTGAGGGCAGTAAGATGTAACCTTCACTCTGTCATTGCACCTCCTCTCTTTAGATCATTTTTGCCATTCAGAGCATTGGCAATCTTTGTGGCTAGGTGAGCACAGCAATGCTCAGGCTGGGAGGTGTGGGGCCTCTGCAAGGTGGGACAGGGAATGCAGCACTAGGAGCACCTGGAGGAGATTGCAGGAAGGGAGATGTGGCATTACAGAAGTGTCTGAGAGGCAGCACGAGGAGCAGATATGCAGTGTAAGGAGATAATTGCTACAACATCATAAAGAGCACTTGGCATAGAGGGAAGATTGAGAGATAGAGCGAAGCAGGGAATTCCCCTGCAGAGTGTCTGAGTGATGGCACGAGGAAAGGAGATCGGGGATATTCCTGAACTTCTTATCAGAACTGCAGGATGCATCACCACTGCAAGGTGCTCAGGAAAATCTGCATTTCCCTGTGTGCTTGGGACTGGGATGAGCAGGGAAAGGCTCTGGCAGCTCTGGGGCTCCTCAGCCACGAGCTCTGACTGAAATGTGCTGGGGAAAGCCTGGGGCTGCAAGGTGCTGAGCACCTTCAGCAGTGCCAGCAGGGACAGCCCTTACAGAGGGGCTGAGCAGCCACAGCTCCACGGGAGCCACTCAGACCCTCAGGGAGCCACCACCTCTGAAAAATCAAATTGTGGGAGCTGAAGGCACCCAGCAGGCTCCGCTCTGAAGTGTCACATCAGGGACGAGACAGCAAAATGGAACAAAATCTCTCTCCACACACACACACACACGGGCAAGCACAGGCACACACAGAGTTAGACATTGCCACGCTTCTCCATCTTCCCTTGTTAAAGTGATAATAAAATTATAAACTAAATTATAAATTAAAAATTATAATTATCAACCAGCAACATTTAGCGAGGGCAATCAGGGAAGTGGTAATTATCACAGTGGGTCTGAACACCTCTGGTGGCCACGGAATGGAAAGGAAATACAGCATGTCTTGAAAAGCAGAACAAACATGAAAACTCTCCTCTTAGCCACAGCAACCTGCTTTGGATTATTTCATTCCTGCTTTAATAAGCAGCAATGGTGAATTGAAGCACAGCTGTGCACGTGCCTTGGGATGAGAGATAATCTCCTCTTACATCCCCCAAACAGGCCCCAGTGCTGATATTCACATGAGGTCAGGCTCTAACAGCAGCCCTCCCTCTTTGAGCTGAGCACTCCCTACCCCTCCCAAACTCCATCCCACCCTTCAGGGCAAAGGCTTGGGACAAGAAGGATGCTGAGCAAATACAGGGAGGCAGCACTGATGGAGTTGGCTCAGACACACCTGGAGCTCTCATTGTGCTGGGGCACAGCAAAGGAAAACCCCTGGTGCCACAACCCTGGGATGGTGAGAGGGATGTGGGGCAGCTTGGGGAGAGCACACACTGCAGCAGAACGAACACCTTCCCTCCCAAAGTGGCTTTCACCAAGTGTGGTGGTTGGGCTCTTTGGGCCTTGTCTGCAGCTCAGGATTTTGTGCTCCACTAACGTAAGGAAAGCCACTGTGATCCAGATTGGAAGGGCACAGGAGAGGGCTGTGATGAGGCTGGTTAAGAGAGGGTAGTTAGTGATGGGAGATGATTTGGGTTTAGCTAGGGAGGGGATTGGAAGCTCTGAGTTAAAGGATTTAAGCCTTTTGCATTTTCTGAGCTCTGCCACGCTAGCTGGCCCTTTTCTTGCACATGGTGTGGTGTGATAGCTTTTGTAATTTAGTTGTTTTCATTACTGAAGGAGAAGGCTTGCTTGTGGTATCAGCCTCACTTTTCCTGTCCTTTTGTAGTGGGAAGAGTTCATCATAGATAGAAACCAACCTGGATTGCTCTGGGCTGAACTCAGCTCACGTAGGACTGTTAATGTGTTAAACTGGCTTTTACTAAGTGTGGTCAGCTGCCTTTCCCACAGATTTGTCTCCTTTTCCCCATGCCTGCACACAGGTTGTGAGTGCCCTGATGTCTGCCAGCCCAGCCTTGATGAAGCTGCTGCAGGGGCAGCTCAGAGCAGAGCACCTGTGCCAGGTGCTGTGTGCTCAGCACTCCCCTCCCAGGGCTCTTCCTTCGGAGTTGCTGCCCTGCTCCTGCTGCAGAAGCACAGAGAGCCCTGGGAGCTCTCCAGCAGCTCCAGCCTGTGTGGGCCAAGGCAGCCTGGCACATCCTCAGGGCTCTCTGGGGGGATTCCTTCTGCAGCTCTGAGTAGACACTTGACAAAACTCCCGTCTCAGAACTCAGTCACAAGCTGATCTTTTTTTTTGGGACTCAATCCCTAAAGATCACAAGAAGAGCTCTTCAAACTTGGATTAGTGCAATTTGCCTTTTCCACCTTTCTTTTGTAGTTTTAAAAACTGCTCTTATACAATTCCTTTTGCAAGAAGTGCGGCACTTCTCAAACCTGAATATAAAATTAACTGGAAATACTAACCCTGTAAAATGACTGTTCTTACTGATCAGCCCTCAGATGTATTCTGATGTCTCTTCCCTCCTGTACAACATGAAATGCAGTTCTCCACTTGGCTCAGAGCGATGCCTCTCCATGGCAGCACTTTCCATAGTATTCGAGAGAGCCAGACCAGTCAGTCAAAGCCTTTCCTCACCCTGCTGTCTCTCCAGGCTCCTTGCCTTAGACAAGGAGATTTCTGAAGAAGTGTCAAGGTTACAGAGGATTCTTGGAGCTCTGGAGAAGCTGGAGGGGAGGAGTGCTGTGGGATGTGCCCATCAGAGGAGCTGCTGGAGCATCCCTGGGGCTGGGGAGCTCTCAAGGGAGCAGAGCAGAGCCAGGAACCTGCAGCTCCAGGGCCATGGCCAGGCGGGCAGGGGGCTCTGGGGGAGGAAAGGAGCTGAAAGGAGCTGCAAGGAGCTGAAAGGAGCTGCAAGGAGCCGAAAGGAGCTGCAAGGAGCTGCAAGGAGCTGCAAGGAGCTGCAAGGAGCTGCCAGCTCCCTCGTGTTGCTGTGCCCTGCAGGACTGCAGGATGGGACCATCGGGACAATCCCTGATCCCGTCCCTGCTGGCTCCTGCTCTGGGGAGGACTCTGCTGTACAGGAGAGCTGCTCAGAGACCACAATAACCACAGTGCCAGCTCAGCTGACTGCAGCACATCTGGTTTTTCTACCTTGTAACATCTGTGGCATGGCTCTGGATCAGGCACAGGCTCCCTGCTCGGGCACACTGGGGCTCTCTGCCTTCTGCTGCTCTGCCCCTCATTCTTGCTTCGTATTTGTTTATCATTAGCACAAATGATGATGGGTGTCTGTAGGATTTGAACAACCTTTCCTCTAACAGCATCATCTCAGTCTTTTTTCTCTCTAAGCTGCAGTTCACTACAAGGGCTGAGACAGCTTTTATGTTTAACAGAATCTTTAGTCTGGCAATCATGATTAACTCGTCTCTACAGAGAAGTGCTATTTTAATAAGACCAAGTGAAGAGTTCTAAGAAAATCTTTTCCTTTCTTTTCTATTTTTTTTTTAGAAGACTTAGACATCTAAGAATTAAGACTCTGTAACTAAAGTTTAGATACAGCATAGCCAATTCTTCTGTTGGCCCCTTGAAATATTCTGGAAGGTTTCCAGCAGACCCAATTATTTCAAATAAGCTTCAGAAGTTACATTAAGGGCAGCGTAACAGAATCTGTGAATGTATTCAGTCTGTGCCTCGCCTTCTTCTGACCTCTGATTTATTTCCAAATAAAATATTTAACATAACTTTTCCTAATTTTTACAGGAGCTTCTGGGGCTCAGGCACTGACATTATTTGACATGTAAATTATCCCAAAAATGTAATAGCTTCTTTAGGGTCACGGTTATGTTTTGGAGCAATAATGAATTAGGAAACCTTATTCCACCATGCTTAGCCAAAATAAGATACTGTCCTTTCTTAGGAGGCTCTTAAAAAGCTTCATGAACAACAGCATGCCTGTGCTAGCCTCATTCTCCTGGAAGTGAGGTCATTGTCATAAAAAGCCAAACGACCCCCTCAGAGTCTGAGAAAGAGCAGTGCCAGGCAAGGTAAGAAACGAGGTGATCCAAATGCCAGAAACCACCTGCTGTCCCCTAATTTCCTTTAGACCAAGGTGAATCCCTCCTTGTAACACAGGCAGATTTGGAAATTAAAAAATAATGACGCAGAAGGAAAGCAAATCCAAGTCTCCATCTCCCTCATCCCTCTGCCCTCCTCAGTTCACAGCCCAGTGCTGCTGATGTCTGGCCTGAGTTGTAGGATTTAGGCAGGACCTGCCCCCAGTTTCTGCAGAGGGTGAGGTCAGGCTGGGAACAGCTGGAGAAAGCAGAGAAAAGCACAGCAGGGCTCCTGCTGGTCAGGCTTCTCTCACACACACCATGCCATACAGAGATACTGGCAATAAGGAACACAACTGAAGGAGAAATCTGGACTCCCTAATAGCTGTGTACCTCCAAAGCCTGTACAGTGGTTTTTTGGCGGGTTTTATTGGAAACTCTGCAGAAATTGATCTGAGAGCAAAGCAAGGGCTGGGGGCATGGCCCTGCTTTTGACACAACTTTAGCCTGCTCCAGTGCTCAGCTCCAGCCAGACCTGACACATCACAAAAATCAATATTCAGCAGAGGTCTCTGATGTTTCCACAGGGTAGGAAGAGTAAAGGCAAGGTAGAAGAGGCTGTAACCAATGTGAATCTTGAGCTGGACTGGTCAGCCAGCTTCCTAAAGAAATTCATCTCTTCTGTGGTGTAAGGAGATTTCTGGTCCTTGCTCCCTTGTAAAATTCATTCCTGCACGAGCAGTGTAAGATAATCACATTGGAACTGGATCAGTGGAGAAGTGTGAAAAATGTGGCAGCATTCAAGTTCCTGTTTGAGAAGAGGCATTTACCAGTCTTGGGAGAGAGAGAATAAGAAAGTGTATAATTCAACATTTCCTTTTGATCTATAAACTACTTTTTTCTTCTGAGTTAATTTGCTTAAAAAATGCACAAAGAGGGAGGGCAAAGCAGAAAGTAAATGTGCTAAAATGTTTGACAGAAATTCAAATGTTTGTGAAGAAATGCGTTTGTTATTCCACGCACAGAGAGCATCAGTATTTGCTTTGCTTACTTGGGTGCATAAATCCAATGGCAGGAGGATGTGAGCACAGCATTAGGCAGGAGAAATGCACAGAGCTGATGGCCTTTGAGCTCTGGAGGAACCAGATCCCCTCCAAGACAGCCCTGCAGGGGCAGAGCGGGGCACTCGCGCTGCTGTGCACTGGGGCAAGCCTGGCTCCTCACAGATATTGCTTAATCCAGCAAATGGCTGCAGGCTGAGCTGATGGAGCCACAGAAAGGGAGCACTGTGCTGTCAATTCCCACACAGAAAACACGGCCTGGGAAATGACAAAATGTGGGTAACACCCCAAGTAAAACAGTTAAAGTGACTCTGCTGGAGCAGAAGAAGTTTTAACAAGGTACCACCACCTGTACTGGGCTGCCCAGCCTCTTCCTAAAGAGAATTTGGTTTAATGCCAAATTAAACCAAAATTAAACCAACCATGGAAACCCCACATGAGCTTCACCCTGAAATGGGGAAGGATTAAAAACGCTGCTGCTCCCCTGAGCCAGCCTCCCTCTGTGAGTGCAGGGCCCGAGGGCTGGGGACAATTCCGGGGTCAGCAGGATGGGTGGACACTAAGCCTAACCCTAATCCTAACCCTAATACTAACCCTAATCACCCTAACCCTAACCCTAACCCTAATCACAGAGGATTCCAGAAATCCTTGATCACCACAGGATCTATAAATCACACAGGATTCCAGAAATCCTTGATCACAACTGAGCCCATCCTGGGACTGCACATTTTACTGTGGGGAGCTGAAACCAGCTCTGCAGCCCAGCTGCAAACAAGCACATCCACTCAGAGCAGCCCTGGCTGCACAACAACAAGCACAACACCTGGGCCCAGCCACCAGAAGCACAAAGGGAATCTTTCCTTGAAAACGTCCTTCCATGCTCTGCTGCTGCCCAGATGGACATTCCTGACCCACCCCAAGGGCCAATTTAGCACCTGAGGTGAGAACCAAGGAATGCCAAATTCTCAGCTCCGTGTGCCCAGAGCTGCTGATACAGGGCAGCCACTGAAGCACCTCAGAGCGACCTCCAAGTCCCAGCATTGCTGAACTGTCTACATTTTTCTGGTTATTTTTAAATTTTTTGTTTGTTTTTTGTTTTTGTTTGTTTGTTTGTTTAAAAAAATCCAGGTCCTTGCTATGCTATAATAATTTATAGTGAAACCCTGCATCAGTCAGTTTGGACCCAGGAGTATTTAAAATCTGTATCCTAATTTTATGATTTAGACCTATTTATATGTAAATTAAAAAATAAAAAAAAAAGGGAAAAGACGACTTCACTATTATTTCCCTTATGATAAATTAGTCTGAATTAGTGATGAATATAAAGAATTAACTCTTATATTCCTTATGCTTTGGCTCATTTACAAATGTCATAAGAGCCCATTAGACACTTAAGAAAGTATGTCAAGTAAAAATAAAATTCTCTACAGAAAACAAAGTAAAATGTTTAATGATATAATGAAGACTCATTAATGTAATGCTTATTTTAATATTAAAAATTCACAAGAATTGTCATAGCTCTTGTCTTAATCAGATGAGCTTTTGTAATATTTATTTGTGTTGTAATTTCATAAATATTTATACATCCATTCCCAAACTTTACTGGTCTTTGCTGTATTAAATACATTTTAAGCTTGTTAATATTTGAGGAGTGTTGTCTCCATGTGTGCCAGGCAGGCACTCGACAGTGCCATGTGATCCTGACTGTGGGCACACAGACTGTGGGCACCAGCCTCTGACAGAACATTTCCCTGCCAACCTGCAGGGGATAAAATCTCTTTTTCAGGAGATGCCTGGCGTTAGGACAGGGTTAAATGTGCAGGGTGGGGACCCAGGGTCCCAGTCCCCCCCTTCCCCTCTGCCTGAGCTCAGCACAAGCTGCAAGGAATTGCTCCAAGCGCTTCCACAGAAATCCCAATTCCAATCCCATCTATTCCTGAGACCCCTCTGTTCCTGGGCTCTTGGCTCATGGTGCTGTGCCCTGCCCAGAGAAATTAAAACTCACAGTGCCACAGTCCCCTTTAATTTGTGCCTGAGCCCACCAGCATTTGCAAACTTAACCTGAGTTAAAGCAGGATGTGAACATGAGAATGTCTTGAAAGACAAAAGCACTTGAGGTAGCATTCAGTGCTCTGAATTTAATGCATGTGGAAATAAATGTGCTATGGAGCCTTTCAAGTAAAAAAAAAAAAAAAAAAAAAAATCAAACATTAGGCCTGACTGGTGGAAAGCCTTGGAGAGTTCTTTCTTTCATTACAGAAAATTCCCCAGACAAGTAACTGTGACATCTGAAGGAACAGCAGCATCCATTTTGGGTGCAAAGGGGCTCAACTCACACACACACTGCCCTGGAGAAGGGGCACAAACCACAGAGCTCCTTTGCTCCCAACTCCACCTCTTCCACATCTGTACCTGCACTGAAATCAGAATTTCCATTACCCACTCCCACTGTGCAGGGAGGAAAGTTTGGGTTCCAGGAGCTCAGGCCAGCAGCGAGTCCCTGACACCCAAACCCTGCAGCCCAAGGTTTGGAATTCCATGGAATTCCATGGCAGAACCACCCCAGGATGCCCAACTGCTGATGGCACACAGACACCAAAATCCACAAATCAGGATCAGCCCCTGCTCCTGAGCCCTGCTCATCCACCCCTGTGAAACAAGCACCTAGGCATCCTCCAGGAGAGTTTTTCACTTCATCTCCCTTGATTTGCCATCCTCTTTATAATTTGTGCAGTAATATTCATAAACAGTCATTATTTATACATCGTTATGGACCTCTTGAATTTGATTCTCTTCTCACTTAAGCTATAAATATGGAATAAAATTAATATGAATCACAAAAATGAGGACCCTGAAGACTGAAATATATGTAAAATCACTTACAGTCCTCTAACTTTTTAAAGAGATTTTTTACTTGAATATTCTCCTGGGTTGCAAACACTACAGGGGAAAGTTTACATCCAATCAAGAACGCATTTATTGAAGTGCTTAAAAATGCACGGAAGTAATTCTGCTAATATTAAGTTTTCTAACTCTCTCTCTCTCCTGGATTAAAAACAAAGCAAGCCCTTTCATCCCTGACATTTTAGCATTTGGAATACATCAAAATGTTTCTTCCACTGCTCTGGAAAGGAGCTCTGATTTTCCTGTCCTCCTGTGTTCGAGGCAAAGAGGCTGACAAAGAATGCACAAATTGGATGTACAAATGAACTCCTTTGCATTTCTGGGGGAGAGGGAAGGAAGATGCAGGATTCAAACACACTTTACTGTCCCTCTGGGTTGGTATCTAAGGCACACACCTGACCCCTGCACCCTCTGAACCTCCCTTCGGTGCCTGTTGGAAATGCAAGTTCAAATCTTGCACGTTTGATTGGGCTTGCTCAGCAACCAAATAATAACTGAGCTATTGAGGTCAGATTAGAGGATTTAACCCCTTCTGGCCTTAAATCTTCAGAATACAAAGATGAATTCTTCTGAGGTTTAGATTAAAAATGGAAGAAGCACTTGTGAGGCTCAGGAGACACCACAGGGATTTCACCACTTTGGTTCAGAGCTTAGGAAATCTCTTTCAGCACAGAAAACCAAACCTGAATGATTCTTCTTCCCAGGCTTTCCAAACCCACTGGAAACACAACACTACTCTGGACCAGGACAGATCCTGTCTGCCACAGCTTTGGATTTAACACTCAACTCTCAAGTTACAAATCAGGCATTTCTTTTTCCTGCACTGCAGTGAGATGTACTGAAAACAGAGCAGGTGAAGGGAGAAGAAAACAAATAGAAAACAATTAGAAATCGAAAAACAAATAGAAAACAATTCTGAGAATGAGGCCCTGAAGTTTGCACCATAAACCCTGGGCTGCAGCATTTCCCATGGCTCTAATTCACTCTGACTTCTCTGATGCATTTATTCAGCCCAAGCAGCACTTCCACACATGCAGTTGCTGTTAATTTTAATCTGCTTCGATATTATCTTTGCAATTTTATAAATATGAGCTCAACTGAAAAGGACATTCAAAGAGTTGGGTGGTTGTGTTTTTTTTTTTTTTTTTCTCCTGGAAATGAGTGCTGAGTGATGCTCACCATAAATTAATTTTTCAAGCTCTGTAGAGGTTATGTAAATTTGCAGAATGTTCTTCTGATGTTTAAGCCACATTTTGACAACAGCTTCAAAAACTGGTCAGAGAACTCTTCCTACTAACATCTGCTTGTTGAAATATATGTAATGACATGGTTGTGTAGCACTTCCCATTGATCTCGGGATGCCAGGTGATCACTCAAGCTAAAAAAATGCATGTGCACACAATGGAAAATGGGAATTTAGACCTTAAAAGCACTGGAATGAGGGGGGTGGGGAGAGAGTGGTAAATTTCCTTCACCTTCTTTAAATCAGGATTTTAAAAGACCCAGCACAGCTACAGCTACAGTTCCAATGGCAACTAAAATGCCTTTGACTCATTATTCATCCCCACCGCTCCTCTTGGTAACTGTTTTGCCTACCTTATCACAGCCTATAAAATAATTTAAATTGGGTTCCTCAAAACCCCTCCCAGTTTAGGAATAAAGTTAAAAGCATCTCAACAGTTTGTGGGAAAATGGGAATCACTGTGGTTTGCTTTGAGGTTCAGCTGTTTGAGAAACTCTCAATTAAAGCAGAAGGGAAACAGTCCTACAGTGCCTGACATTCAGCGTCTGCAATGCTTTTGTCACAAATGATGTCTCTTTTCAGCAACATGGTCTCCCTGCCACCAACATAAGGCTTGCTTTAATTTAAAACACAATTTAAAGTTCTGTACACGGTGGGAACTCTCTCTGTCAAAACACTCTGCTGAGCACAATGGGTGCAGCCTCCTTTCAAGCCTGCTGTGCTGCTCTGGGGAAACACACACAGGGGCAGCTCCTCACGTCCCAAAACCACATTTACAGGGTGGCTGATGCAGCTGGGCATGTCCACTTGATGAAGATTTCAGTATGTAGGCAGATGTGGCAATAAATAATAGAAATTTCAGAGGGATCAAAGTAACCTGCCTTGTTTGGTAAGAGGGCTAATGTCTACTTCCAAACATACCATTTTTACTTATATATGACAATATAAATAAATATGTGACTTTTTCTCCAAGAAATTAAAGGAGTTTAGACTCTCAATTTAAAATGCATCACAAAATACAGTGCAGAAAATATTCTTCCCCCACTAACAACTCCACTTTGTTTTTGAACAGCTTCCTTTTATCATGGAAGTAAAAAAACCCAGCACGACTTGTCTAAAAAGCAGCAAAGAGGATTTGGGATTAGTTATCAGGGAGGAAACTTGTGGAAAATCCTGCAGGTGACAGAAGTGTGCAGCGAGACACGGCTGGCTTTATCAGTGGTTCAAAGCAAACAGGCTGTATGTGATCCATACATCACAAACCCACTCACACTGAGATGGCACAGCAGAGCAGGGCTGCCATCAGCGCTGCTCCACTCCCACAGCCGAACATCAATTATTCAGGCACTCTCCAAATAAATGAATTATGACTTTTTTCCTTTTTTTTTTTTTTTTTTGAGAGACGTGGCTTTGATTGCTGGAAGGTGCCCGTGCTCTCGAGGGCAGCAGGTGAGGTTTGCTGGTGGCCTCACAGTGCCCTTGGCCAGAGGAGCCCTCCCTGCCCTCTGCAGTGACCCCACTGGGAGCTGAACAGGGGCCTGCAGGGATATAAACTCCAAATTATGTATTATACCCCAAATTCTGCTCATCTAGAGTTTGGAATAATGTCAAGGCTGCTCTTTAGTCCAAGTGACCTGAACCCTTTACTTCCAAAATATAGGGAAACACTTGATTTACACTCCACAGCACACTTAATTTACACTCCACAGCACAAATTTATAAGCAAGACAATTGTGGATTTCTACCTAAACAAATGAGCAACAAATCTGAGAAACCCTTCTGGCAGAACAGAGACTCTGGACAATATTGCCTTTGGACACGTTGCCTTTGGGCAATATGGAGAGCCTGAATTTGGAGATATTTAAAAACATGGGGAACAGGCCCTGTTGATATTGGCCATTCCTGGTTGTGTTAACCTTGCTAAGTGGCGCTGCCTTGCTGTGGGCAAGTCATGATGTCACCTGTCACACTGTCACCAGCACTGAGCATGAACACACATGGCAGAGCCTCAGTGAGGCCAGGAGCAGCTCCTGGAACACGGCACAGATCTCCCCCACCACGCTTTGGAAATTCAGTGCCTTCATCTTGACTTGACCTGACAGATGGCAATGGTTCCTGGCTGGCTTTTTCAAAGCCTTCTTTCTTCAATATCTATTCTGTCAGTGTTCAAACAACTTTCTGGCATGTTGTGTCCTTGCTTACTTTCAATGAATTCTTCTTAGGTTAATTATTTATATTATCTTGAAAAGTGATGAGATTTTGAAAGCTGTGTTACACAAAGTCGTTGGAAAAGTCAGTATCAGCACCAGATGTTAACTTTTGCAGGAGGACATGAATACAGATTTAAACAGCAATTGGCAGAGTCCCAAAGTCTGCAAAGGAGCATGTGGATAAGCACCAAGAAAAGGGGTGTCCTACTCAGACCATCACCTCAACTACTTTCTAATTCCTTTTTTCCCCAATATTTGATGGAAAATCTTTTTAGTCCAGGTCTAGCAGAAGCTTCCTGATGTTACCCACATCTGGTCAGGGCAGTCCAACTGTCAGGACAGATTCTCCAATGCTGCTTCAACACTTTATACGAGCTGAAGCTGGCAGCAGAGGAATGTGAAAATGCAGCATGACAGGAGAGAAAGTGACAGATCTCTCCCAGAATTCAGGGATTCACTCTGAATTTCTGGTAAAGTTTTGGACCGGTTATTTCTCTTGACAAACTGGTGATGAATTTCCGTGGAGCCAGACATTGAGTTTGATTTAGAAACGCTGCCCTTCCGCTCATGAAGCTTTAATTTAGCTGTTGTTATGAAACAGGAATCCAGTAGGGATGGCTAAATAAATCCTGCTTTCGTTTAGAGAAAATACTGCACCAATAACTGCACTGAGCTATAACCCTCACTATTCCCCACGTAAAAAACTGAAATAAATTAATAATAAAAGAGTGCTTAAAAGGCAAAACTTTGGAACACCACAGAAGTGCAATCTCCTCCAGTTTGAAATACTTCACTAGGTTTTGTACTTGTACGTTGTTTATCTTTGTGTCATTTTCCTGTATCTGAAAATCATCCTCTAAAATGTTCCTCTGCACGTTCTGCAGGTGAACATTTTGTAGGGCATCAATCATGTGTCTCCCATCTCCTTTTTCTTTGAAAGTAACTAATTTCTACTGCTTATTTAAACTGGCAGAGCGCCTGCTTTATTATCAGTTACGAACTTGTGCACAAAAATGACACCAGTTTGCATAATTATCATGAAATAAGACAGGCTTTTTTGGGGGTAACAATCTGGTAACTTCATAATAAATCTGTCTGGAGCAATCGTAATTACACAGTAACTCATCTTAATACATTTGTATTCGCAGCAGATAAGGGTGGTGATAAGAAGTCCCACTATCATCTGTGTTTCGCTGAAATGAGAAACTGCACACAAACCCATTACAAACTGCAATTTCTAGAGCTTTCCACCCTGTCTTAAAGGCTGACTGCAAGAGCCCAAGGGTTTGTTTATCTAATCTGGAAAACAGCTTGAATTTTGTTTTTATTTTCCCCCCACAACCAGCGATACAAAGACGGCATGGGAAGCCAAGTTCCCAGTCTGTGTTGGATGTGTGTACACTCCAAACTGTGAACACAAGCTCCCTGCTTCAGCCAGCACCAGCAGTTGTGCATGTAAATGGGTTAATTGCCTGCTCACCTCTCCCCAAAACAAGCAACAAACACGTCCAGGGACGTGTGCATGTACACATCCCTTGGATCACCCAAATGAAAGGCTCTCTGTAAACACAGCAATATGTTGACTCTGCTTTTGTAGGGGATGATGATAAGAAAAGGGTCTGAGGAAAAGCTCTTTGTTTGGCAGAGGAGCAAAGCAAAGGCAGGAAGAGCACAAGCAGGGATATATTCCATACAACTGGATAATGAAAGGATGTTCTAAGACTCGCTCCTGTGAATAGAAAGTTGAAAGCAGCTCTATAAGCTCACTTCAGTGCTGATAAGAGCTCAGAGGATGAGACAGATTTTACCATCTAAGAGACAAGAAGGAAACCGCACAAAGTTGCACAAAGTTGGTTGTTAGGAACCAAAAGCTAAAACTTGAGGGGAAAACAGCTTAGAGAAGCACCACAACATCTCCATGCTATTCCTACAATGTTCTGAAACTGGGGCTCTAAACTGATGCTGGATCCTTCTTCTATCTCAGTCTTGTTTGCTGCTGGATCTAGCTTTGATCAGTCCTTGTGCCACCACAGCCACTCAAAAACTGTTTTCAATTTGTGTGCCTTCCAAACTCTGCTTGTTCTTCACCCCTGGTCTCCCCTCTCATTTACTTCCCAGCTTAATAAATCACACAAAGCAGATGCAGAGAAATCACACGGTCTGTGTCACTGCCTGAAGCAGGAATAAACACACCCAAGACATTCCTGACAGATGTTTATCTGTGTTGCTTTTAAAAATTTGCAGTGAGCGTAAATCCATAACCTTCAGAACTGCTGTCACCAGAAGGAACATTTTCTTCATGTTTGTTTTAAATTCTTCTCACTAAAATTTAAGTCTCAAACTTCTTACACTATCCACTTCTATTTCTCCAAGTCTCCCCAGTCCTTTTTCACTTATTGTTTCACCTCTCTTCTTACCAGCCCCATTTTTATCCTCATAAAACAAACCCAAAGTTTTACTTTCAATGACAGCCAAAGCTCACAAAGACACACATCCACCTTCATTCTGCTTTGGATAGTACTTTTCTTTCCTGGTTCTTTCCACGTTTTTTTACCTCCCCATTTCATTGTAACCCTCCAGGCTGTGGAGGAGAGCACAGAGTACAGAACCTGAAGCTCTCAGTGACTCAGCACAGAATCCCCACAGTTCCCAAACCCCTGAGATCCAGCTGATGGTATTCCATGGACAGAGTTATGAGAGGAGAAGGTGCCAAGTATTTAAATAAAGGAAAAAGGAACTAACATTCATATATTCCACAGCAGTTGATAATCTCTGGTTTTACCAACACTAAACACAGAACTGTCAAAGGAGAAGATTGCTGGGCTGGCACCCTGAGCCCCTCAGCATGGACTGGGTACAGCAATTCTTAATTGTCAATGAGGCAAGCCTGAGGAGATCCAGGAGAAGTTCCTGTGCAATGAAATTGAGTGGAACTTGTGGATGGGGGAATGTAAGGGATACATAAGATTAATTTAACGTTGATGAGAAAATTTAAGATGAGGCGCAGGGAATTAACTCCAGATGCAATCTGAACTTTTATGACATATAACTAATTACACAGGCAATAAAAAGAAATTAAATTGATTATTTTCTTTGACTCTTTAGCTCTAGGATTAATGTGTAATGCACAATATTTGGTTCCATTTCCAGAAAGCAAGAATGACTTTTATAAGGCAGAACCCCTGACGTGAATTTGGAGATGTGGAGAATGTTTTTCTCCACTTCAGACTGGCACTTTGTAGAGACAGAATTGAGACTGGAAATATTTTACTGCCACAAATAAACCAAAATGACTGAAAGGAGAACATAGGATCAATGAATAATTTATTTTTCAATATTTCTTCTCCAACCCCCCAAACTCTGCCACTGCATTTCTGGTGACCCTCAAGGTGTCCTCAGCACGTGGATGAGAACTCAGCAACCAAACCAAAGGCAGACACAGACTGTGGAAACTCCTCCCCAGAGATTCAATAGACTTTCATATCAACTGAACACAGTATTTTAGTGAGTTACAAACATGCCCTGTTTAAATAATTACCATGGAAGTGTCTTCCTCCCTTTTAGAGCTCTCTTGCATGCAGCAGATTTCTACAGACCCGACTGTACAAGATTGGTGGCCCAGGGAATGCCCCACTGCTGGTTTCTGTATTCCTGACCTGGTGATGTTCTCTGACTGCTGCCATATTATCACTGTACCATCTCCTGATTCCCTCTATTTATTGATCTGCTCTTCAGTGTTTTCATGGAAACAGGGCTGAGGTGCTTTGGCCAAACACTCCTGGTGCACAGGGAGGTTCAGAGCAGGCTCCTGTCAGGCTGCAGAAGCTCAGCTGCTCAGGGCACACTGCACTTGCCAGGCTTCTCATCAACATCTCTGAGGCTTTTGCTCATTTCCATGGTGTACATCTGAGAAGAAACTTGGGGAAAATCTTTAAATTCTGTATTCCAGAGCACTACAGAATCCAGCCTGTTTGCTGTTTGTCCCCCTGGGTGGTGTTTGTGAGGTCCCCAGGATGAGGTGAGAGATGAGAATTTGACTCCATGTTCTCAGAAGGCTTATTATTATTATTATTATTATTATTATTATTATTATTATTATTATTATTATTATTATTATTATTATTATTATTATTTTAAAAGAATGCTATACTAAAACTATGCTAAAGAAAGAGAAAGGATACATCAGAAAGTTTAATGAGTAATAAAAACCGTTGACTGACTCAGAGTCTGACACAGCTGGCTGTGATTGGCCATTAAATTAAAGCAATTCACATGTTTGATAAACAACCTCCAGACCCCATTCCGGAGCAGCACAACAGGGAGAAGCTGAAGCTTCCCAGGAGACGAAATCCTGGTGAAAGGATTTTTCAGAAAATACCATGCTGACACCCCTGTGCCAGAGATGAGGAAGACAAAGGAGCACTGATTTTTCTCCACCTAATTTAAGTGTTGGGTCTGATCTGGGAAGGAGTTTTTTGGTGTCTCCCCCCACCCACGCTGCTCCCAGGGTGCAGAGCTGCTCTTGCAAGAGCAGTGCCCTGACTTTGCTCCTGCAGAGTTGGGAAAGCATCAATAATCTGCCAAGGACTCTCAGGAACCACCCCTGACAGCCCTGTTTGGGAAACACCAAGGTTGTGACAAATTAGTCAAGGGTAACATCTCCATTTCCTGCCCCCCTCCCTCCTCTGGGGCAGCCACATTTCCACAGTTTGTCAATATTCTGCAGCTGCAGAAGGCGATTGTGACTTTCTCCTTTAACTTTGAAATATTCAAATAGTGGCTGGTAATTTTGTTTTTCAAAATTTCAATACATAAGCATTAATCTCAAGGACTGAATAAAAGGATTCAGGTAACCTCAGAATGCAGATAGCTCAGCAGTAACTAATTTGCTATCTTTGATACACCAGAGGTGAACAGATTAAGCAAGCTAGTTTGCTATCTACTAGATAAGAGAGGAATGTATTATCATTTTCTCTGATTAGTATCTTGTGCAGGTAATTATACTTCTCCTTTGCACATAATTAAAGTGAAGGTTGATTTCCATTCATTCTTCACAGTGGTAAAATTATCAAGTTACTTCTCAACTAATTATTTTCTGTAGTATAGCCCTGTTTCAGATCGCTGTCACATTCCATTTAGCAAACACAATAGCTCTGAATAAGACTTATCACAGTCTGGGACTTTTATGCTATTAATTTGTAGGGGAAAAAATCTTTAGATGGATGCTATCCAAGCTGAAAATGAATTTCACTCTAACACATCCAATTGCTGTGTTGGTTTTTGGGGGTTTTGTATCTTTTTTCTTTCTCATATCTAGCTTAGAATCTTTTGTCTTTTTACAATCTCTGTCTTTTGTTTGCTTGATTTGTCCTTAACTTGTTCAAGTTCACAACATTTTTCTGGCTAAGATTCAGTGAATGAATTTATGCTAAACTTTTTTTCTGATGATATCAATTGCAGATGAGCTGCCCCTTGTTTTAAGGCTCTCAGGATGCTCAATATGGAGTGATCTGTGTTGGCTGAGATAATTTTTTTTTTTTGAGATACAGGCAGAAACACCACCACCATTGTGATTTGTGGTCAGGTAGTCATGCAGAATAAATGGGAAAGAAATCCCTACATTATCAACACATGCAATTGTTGGTTGAAACCACTTTTTAGGACAACAATTTCTTTTATTTTTTGCTTCCTGCCAGAAGCACTTAAAGGACTGTGATTGAAACTGCTGTCATTTGCAGAAGGAAAATTTAGCTCCTGCTATTATTTTCCATCTTTCCATTTACCATCCTCTTGAAACAGCCCTAAATTACATGGTCTACCCCAGTCCTGATTCTTAGATTTTCTGTCACCCTACTTCGATGGTTTTCCCCTTTCTACCAGTAAGAACAAAACATAATTACTGCTCCCATTTTGCAGGTGCCAAATTTAGGGCTATCCTTCAGCTGCTACCACTTGTGATTTTTCTTCTCCTGTTCACTGTTCTGCTCGGCCATTGTGGTTCTTTGTTGTGTTTCAAAAGCACAAGTTCTTCACATTATTTTTTTCTGCTTAAATGTAGTTCTTCACTGCCAATTGGATCAATTTGATTTTATTACAGACCATTCAGAGCTGGATTCTCACCTCTTATCCCGGAGCAACTCCACAGAAAATGATCTTTTTCTTTACTTCCCTTAGTAAAAATTGGAGTAGAAACTTCCTGTTCTTTTAATCCCCTTTATTTCTCTCTTTTCCTTTCACAGCTGAGCTGCAGCATTTGTCTGCACACTCCTTTATCTGAGCTGGACAGCAACAAATGCCAGTCCTGCCCCTGCACTGCTCTGCCCCTTCAGACACCTCAGAAAATTGAGATTTTCACATGACCCTGATCAGTCTCTGCCCACTCCTGGCCATGCACTCATCTGGCATTGCTGTCAATTATTTTTAATTATTTTTAATTCTGCTTTATTTCACTCTGTGTTACGGTAATTGGATTTATTGTCTCAGAGATCTGATTCCCTCTGCTCCCCTGTCTCCTGTGGCTTTTTGAGTCTCTTTTCCTCACACACCAAGGCAACGTTCCTTGAACAGTCCTGAAGTGCAGCCTGCCTCTGGCAGCTCCTGCTCCAGCTGGAAAATTGGGGAGTTTGCAAATTACAAAGCAAACCAACCCATCCTCCCCATCACCCCCTAATTTATGACTCATTAATGATAAAAACAAGAACTTAAAAGCAGGTACACCCCTCAATAACCCTTTTCTGCCCCAGTAAATTCAATGCCAAGACCATTAAAATAAAACAAAGTAAAATAAAATAAAATAAAATAAAATAAAATAAAATAAAATAAAATAAAATAAAATAAAATGCCATATTTGAAATGTGATACAAGGAGCAGAGCTCTGTCCCCATGGCTGCAGGCCCTGACCCAGCAGAGCACTTGAGCACACCCAGAGCCTGATTGATTTCAGTGGAACCATTATATGCTCAAAGTTCCCCAAGGATTGGAGTGTTTTGATGGATTAAAGCCACAATCCCCTGATGCTGATAAAACTGGCCAGTGCCTGCACAGTTCCTCAGACAGGGTTTTCAGAAGATATGATTGTTCACTGCCACATGGATTGTGATCACCAGTCTGATCACACAACTGACATTCAACTACCCAAAAATAACTTTTCTGCTCTGGAAGTAATGCCTATGAGTAAAAAAAAACCAAAAAAAACCAAAAAAACCCCAAACCAACAAACCTCCTCCACTCCTGTTATCCCTTACCTAAGGCAGCCAAAAGAAGTTTTGACCTCCTCAAACTTAGCAAGTTCATTTTACAGAAATTAAAGAAACAGACCAGGTTCCTACTTAGAAAATGATCAATTAAGAACTGCATTTCAGAATATGGTTTTGTACCTGGCATTTTAAATGGCTTTTATTCATGCCTGAGCTAGTCTTTTGTTTGCTTTTTCCTTAGGGGTACTGCACATGTGTCTGATTTTGCTCTACAAGAAATAATTGTGAGTACAGGAGAGTGAAGTGAGAAAATACATTCTATCATTTTCACACCTGAAAGCTAATGAATGCCATCTCTTTTGGTTTTCTTTCTTTTTTTTTTTTTAATCTAAATATAGATTTTAGAGAGACCTGTCTCCAAAGAATTCTGTCCACGGATATTGAAACTCTGGGTCACTCAAGTTCCCAGATGAAAACTCCCCAAGGCCCAGGAGAGCAGAGCTCAGGGGCTCAGCAGCTGTGCACGACAGGAGTTTTGGGCCCGTCCTGGGCACTGGGGCTGCCCCTGCTGGGAGCTGTGCCAGGAGGTCACTGCAGGGACACTGACCCTGCCAGGGGATTGGAGCTTTTCTATTTTCACCAATTTATAATCCTGAAATTCTTCAGTGTGTAACTCTAAACTCCATGTCCAGTGGGAGCTGCTGCTCTCCCATGTTGGGCAGACACAACAATTCCTCTCCAGGCTGGGAACCAAGGACACCTCACTACCTCAAGGCCTGAGAGACGGAAACAAAAGTAGGTTTGGGGAGCAAACTTGTGATCAATGACTTCATTAGCTGAAGCTGCCATTGGAACATTAACACCCAACATGCAAATGGACCAAACTTATCAAAGTCTGTGAACCTGTGACCCATCATCCATTTTTGGGTGTAGCCCTGGGGGGCTTTGTCCGCCTGAAACATGCCTGAAGGCCCTTCAATAAATGTAACTGCTTTTTACTCTCTAATTACAGAGCAAACCAACCCACCCACCCTCCCTGACTGCAGTCCCGTCCCGCGGCCCCTGGAGCTGACGGGGCCGGCCGGCCGCTCCCGGAGCGACCGCTGGAGAACACGAATGCCGCCACTGCCGGGTCCTCTGCCAGAACCCCTGGGCAGGGGCTCCGTCTGCGGCGGGGAGGCGCAGGCGAGAGCAGGACTGCGAAGCACTGAGGAGAAGGAAGGAAGGAATGGACACGCATGTGGATGCTAAGGCGCTTTATTAACCCAGGCGGAGCCAGTAACGGGGTCAAAGAAAAACTGTTAGGGAGGCACTGATAAAGGGGAGGGTGTAACGGAAGGAGACACAAGGGACCGATGAACGAAGCCCAGGGGAGGAGCGAGGGACACAACTGAACCAATAGGAATGGCCCATGGGAGGGGAAAGGCTCAGGGGACAAATCATATGTTAGGTAAGGGAAGATTGACATAGAAATTTCTAGAAATGAAAGGGTTGCAATGATGGACAGGTAACTGGTGGAAGGAACGAACCATTATGAGGGAGAACATGGGGGGAACCGAGGGTCAAACCAAATTCTTAACTTATAAAAAATAACCTACTTTACAATAAACTCATGCAGGACACACAATGCTACACCTAATCACCTAAATCTCTTATTCTGCCTGGCCTCTGTTTTCAGTCAGCCCCAAACGGCACCAGTTCCACCCTGGGACAAAGTGCCCCCCTCACCCCTGCCATGCTCTGAACCATTGCGAAGGGCACAGCACAAATGAGCACTGCAAGAATTCTGCTGTCTGTGCAGACTCCTGACAAATCCCATCGTCTGAGGGTGCCCAGTCCATTTCTGCTGCTGGCAGGGATGATTTCACACACACAGGGATGGGCCTGCCGTGTCCCACTCTTCACCAGTGTAATCTGAAAATGGCACCAACTGCAGAGCAGTTGCACAGAAATTGTCCTCCAGAAATTGGTGTGCTGAGTAAAACAACAGGAGGAAAAAATACTAATTTTTGGTTTAAAAAAAACCACCCAAAATTCTTTGTCTGTTTGAGACATTAATCTGTATGTGTCAACATTTAATATGCTCCATTTAGCTGTTTATTTATCATCTATTAGACAAACACAGGGCAGGAGGAAAATACTGGAATTTCTGAAGTGATTTCTGAGAATTTCCAACAACTGGGCATGGAATGAAATCACTCCTATCCATGCTGTAAATTTGCATACTTTCAGGTAGAACAATTGTTTCCATCAAATAAAGGAAAACAAGGATGAAGAAAACCAAGCAGTGATAATAGCCAGTTCTTTTTCAGAGCTTTTCATCTGCAGATGTGAGCCCAGAACTTGGCAGACGTGGCCTGTGACCACTTGTGTGGAAAAATTCTAAACCACAGGGCAGATTTCTGCAGCAAAGCTGAGCGGGATGTTTGCCACTGCTCCAAGCACTGTTCTCCAGCTCTTCTGGAACTGAAAATCCAGCGGCTGATGTGGAACCCTTATTTCTCTTTCCTGAAAACTCAGCAGCTGTGGGGCTCTCACCTCCTCTTCACTGTGTTCCCATTCCAGGCCCCCACTGTGGGTGTGCAGCATTCAGCAGCACCTTGGGACTGTCAATGCTTTGCTTTGCAATCCTAAATTAATTAAAGCTTTAAAGGAATAAAAAATTTTATCACACAAATAAAGCCTGGGGCAGTCCTTGAACTTTGCCTGAAGGTCCAACCACAGCCTGAGCTCTTCCCAAGCCCATTCCAACACCAGGTTCACAGCACCTTCAACCACCTTCACATGCTAGAACTGCACAGAAACATCTCTCCCTGGTCTATTTTCAGTTAATTCAGCAGTTTCAGGATTTGGCATCAAACTCAACCCAGCCACATTTCCTGCCCAAACTCCTGCCCTGGTGCTAAGCCTGGTCTGTGCAGTGAATTCTGCAGATCCTGCTTGGCAGCAAAGCATCAAAGCCTACACTGACACTGCTGTAAAACTTTTAACATGTGCATCCAGAAGGAGGTCACAACAAACCTCAGGGAAAATGGTATTTCCTCCTAAATCTAACACTAATCATTTAATTGGCTGAACCTCATTGAAGAGGAATCCTAGAAAAACCAGGGCTTTAATGTTCATCTTCCCTGATGTTATCAGTTACACACCAACCCATGCAAATTCACCCAAAGCAAACTCAAAATGCTTTTGGGTTTTTTTTCCATAATTACCCTGTAATTCATCCCGCATTGCTCTCCCAGGGAATCCAAACACAAAAACTCCTCCCACCTGACCTGAGCCCTCATCCCACACTGCACAGTGTGAGAAGTAAACCCAGCTCAGAAATGGCTGTGTTCCAGACCTGACTTAACCCAGCACTTTCTCCCATCTGAATGCAGATTTGTCCCTGATGAAAACCAAGCATTATCTACTCTCTTGTACTCATATTTATTCTAGAAAACCATCAGTACTGTGGCAATAAACCTGATGCACAGCCACATCTCCTCCCTGTCCCTAATCCTGTCCCTGGCCTGAAGGACACCCAGGGGAGCAGGAACAGAGGAAAAACCAATGTTGCTGACACCTCCACGAGTCCTGCAGCCCCAGAGCACCCAGAGAGCAGCACCCAGCCCAGCTCAGAAGTGTCTGAGCCCTGAGCAGGACCCCCAGCTCCCCTCCCCATAGCAGGAGCAGCTGCTCTCAGTGCCTCCAGCACTCCCCATGCAGCTCGGGTGAGTGCAGGCTCATCGTGCATTTCCCTGCCCTGGAGAATATAAAGATAAATTTGACTCAGGAGTGTTTGATTCCCCAGACTTGCCTGGTGCTGAGCTCTCACTGCAGCTGAGGGACCATTCCTTAGCCAAACACAGAACACCAGGCACCCATTCCTGATAAGGCTGGCAGCCCCTGCTTCTCCGAGCCTCCAAAACTGCAGTCATGAACTCAAACAACACAGGTGTGCTTTCCACGGTCCATTCTTGGTCAATTCTAGCTGCCCAGTAGCAATTCTCTAATTAATTTGATTTGCTGTCCCAACAGAAAACCTAGGTCCTACATGCTTCCTTTGACCCTAAACCTGCGCCCTAATCCCAATCTTTATTCAATTGTCAAGGATATCTGTGTGACCAAGGCAGAGAAGAGAACTCATTAGTCATTCCTTCTGTCTGACAAAAGAGCTAGAAACCTCCTGGAAATCATTTCTGCTTTTGAGCCTACAGGGAAAACAAGCAGCAGGCTTTCCTCACTGCTAACACTTGAATGTTTCCATGCAGAAAGTGCAATTAGAATCTATTCAAACACCGCTCCTTCCCAAACACTAATGTCACTCTTAACCCTTTATTCCCAGGTGAGCTCTTCCCTGGCCTTTGTGGTATCTGTGGAACCATTGGTTGCATAAGAAGTGATGTCCCCCAGCACTGCAGTCATTCCTGCTCCTGCTCCTTCACCTTGGGAACTCAGCTTTGGATCCAGCCCCTCCTGTGCCCCAGCTCCAGCACAGCTGTAATCTGCGTGTAAGACATCAGTCCTGGGGTAACTGCTGATCCCTGACTTCTGGACAAAACACCAATGCAATAAAAGAAATTTATAAATCTATAAAACCACCTTTACCCAGCTTTATCTCTACCCTTTCCCTGGTTCTGAGTTATTTCAATCCATGCTGAGCCCAAGCCCTCAGCCCTTGCAGACACAGGGCCCTCCCTGGAATTGGAGCCCACACAGAGCAGATTTGATAATGTAATGTCTGCATCTCCTCCAAAGCACTAACCGCAGACTTCACTAAATACTTAATCACAGCAAGAACTTCCACTGAAGCAGCACCTGTTACAAATCCCTGCCAATGCCTGCACTCATCCCACTCCCCTCTGCAGTGACAAGCTAAATATACAAACCTGGGCTCCCACTCCAGGCTGGCACCTCGCTCTGCTGCAGGCACAGGGGGTGAGGGACCTGCAGCAGAATCACTCATTCCCACCCTTCCCTGACACTCAGCTCTGCCCAGATCCCAGATTTGCAGAGACAGCAGCTCCTGTTCCAGGCACAGCCCTGCCTGTGTGTGTGTGAATGCAGGCATGAGAACCCATGGATATATAATAATACACTGAATTTCCATGGGGTTTTTCCCCTTGTTCCTTTGTCACTGCGTGGCCACACCCATAAGAAAGGTGATGTGGGTCAAGCAGACTGGGATGTGAGATAAAATACTGATAGCCAGCGATTTGTGTGGACACAGCAGCATGAGGAGGGCTGGAATGCCTGCTGTGGTGTGTTTTACAGCAGTGGCACTGCTCTGGCAGGAGCAGCAGCCGTGCCTTGGGCTGCTCCTCTGCAGGGCTGGAGGTGCCTCAGTTCTCAGGTTCTCAGTGCCTCAATTCTCAGGTTGGGCTGCTCCTCTTGCTGGGGACAGGGACTGCTCCCATTCTGTAATGGAGGATTCCTGGCTGTCATTGAGATATTTTCTGAAAAATCCCTTCGCCAGGATTTCTTCTCCTGGCAAGAGGAGAAACCTCAGATTCTCCGTTTCGTTGCTCTGGAATGTGATTTGGAGAATTGTTCACCCAGCATGTGAATTGTTTTTACTTAATGACCAATCCCAGTCCAGCTGTGTCAGAACTCTGGTCAGTCATGGGTTTTTATTATTCATTCCTGTCTAGCCTTCTGTCTGTATTCTTTCTCTATTCTTTAGTAATATAATATAATATAATATAATATAATATAATATAATATAATATAATATAATATAATAATCAGTCTTCTAAGAACTTGGAGTCAAATTCTCATCTTTCACCTCATCCTGAAAACCCTCACAAATGCCACACCTGGCCTTTGTCAATGAAAGGAAAAGCAGGAGAACCTATGCCTCTCATCATCTCTTGGTTGTTTTTCATCCTAGGCAGGTAAAACACAGAGGTGCTGGAACAATCCTCCTGTCACCCTGTGACTTTTTCACGTTTTCTGCTCCCCTGTGGTACAAGAGTTTTATGGAGAGGAGTTCTGGGGACAGCACTGTGAGTGCCCATCCATTCCTTGGCACAGAGAGCTCAGCTAGATCCCCCAGTTACAGCACTCTTCTGTGCTCATGAATACATTAAATATTCCTCCCATTGAGCTCTGAGGGCTGCTGCTCGTTACTCTGATGGAGGATCTATTACCCATTATAGATGAGGCATTTCTTAAATAATCCTGCATCTTGTAGGTAATAGCAGGCATGTAAACCTGAGCAGAAACACAGAATACCAAATAATCAATGGAACACTCTCACTGAACTGCTCTGCAAACAGTTTATCCACCAGATCAAATAAAAACTATTAATTGAGCAAGTTTGAACAAACACATCCATAACAGTCTTGATCTCCTCAGACAATCTGCAAACAGTTTAAATGAGCTCAGTCACACGAGTTGCTCCTCACAAAACCTTCCTTTGAACCTGCCTGCTGACAGATCTCTCCCACCCGTGGCTGAAGGCACAGCTGAGGGCTGTGGGAATGGCAGAGGGTGAGATGGAGCTGCTGGGGGGTCACAGAGGAACTTTGTGACAGGAGAGGCTCCCTGGGCCGTGTGTCACCTGCCACCCTCAGGAGTCCTGGTGTCACCTGCCACCCTCCTGACCTGCGGTGTCACCTGCCACCCTGGGGACTCCTGGTGTCACCTGCCACCCTCAGGACTCAGGGGCTCACCCCACACACACTCAGACAAGCCCAAGCAGCTTGTGGGGTTTTTGCCTTGGGATTTTCTGCAATTTATTTGCTATCGTTACCCACCCACAAGAAGAGCAAGAATGAAGCAAACCCATGGAAAGCACTAAACAAGAAATCACCAGCAAGCCCATGGACTCAGGGGCCCACCAAGCACAGTCAGACTGGCTCTGCCATTCCTTCTCTCAATATCAATATCAGTATCAATATCAATATCAGTATCAATATCAGTATCAGTATCAATATCAATATCATCAATACCAATATCAGTATAAATGTGGAGCTAATGGTTTTTCTTTGGAGTAAACTGTCTGTCAGGTCCTTCCCCACACCAGCAGCCAAAGTCTTGTAGGAAACAGGAGCATTTCCCTGCACTCACCAAGGCAGCAATCAGCCAGAATATCCCAGTGCTGCTGCTCCTGTGCAGGGCCAGGAGCATTCCTGCTCTGTCCCACCCTCAGCAATGCAGAATGCTCAGCCCAACACTGGAAATACAGTGTACACAGAACAGCACTGAAAATAGAGAGTGCACAGAGTGCTGGGAATACAGTGTACACAGAATAACAACACTGGAAATAACAGTGTGCACAGAGCAGCACTGGAAATATAGTGTACACAGAACAGCACTGAAAATACAGTGTACACAGAACACTGGAAATACAGTGTACACAGAACAGCACTGAAAATAGAGAGTACACAGAGCACTGGGAATACAGTGTACACAGAATAACAACACTGGAAATAACAGTGTGCACAGAGCAGCACTGAAAATAGAGAGTACACAGAACAGCACTGGAAATACAGTGTGCACAGAACACTGGAAATACAGTGTGCACAGAACAACAATACTGAAAATACAGTGTGCACAGAACAGCACTGAAAATACAGTGTACACAGAACAGCACTGAAAATAGTGTGCACAGAACACTGGAAATACAGAGTATACAGAAAGCAGTTCAGGCTAGGCATGACTGTCAAATTATCAGATAAAAGCAGAGCTTTTATTTATTTTTTTATTACTATGAACATTAATTATTATTGCCATGTTTTGCAAGCTATCACATCCTTCCTGTAGCAAAATAGGTTTGTGCTTCTCATTTCAAGGGCTTGTGCAGTAACTTCACTTGTTTGAGGACACTGGGAAGGGAGTCTGTGAAATATCTCTGGGTTCTGTGTCATTTCAGAAATTAATTAACCACTTGATCTCTTAAAGCTCCTGAAAGCTGCTGGAGAGCTCCCTAACTTGTCAGGATTCACATGCTAAACACACAAGAGTAAAGTTGAGCAGCATGCAGAAATTAGGGCTCAGAACTGAGAGCAGGTGGGAGTCAGTGGCAGATATCTCAGTAATTCTTTCAGACTAGCTCTGAAAAACATTTTTAAAGATTAACAGGGCTGTGAGTTTTTTTAAATTAAACTTGTTGTGTACAGCACTGAAGGATGCAAAGCACATCTCATTCAAGAGATCTATCACCCATGGAATCAGCATTCAGCTCACATATCACCAGAGTGAAACACTGCAGTTTGATGTCTCCAGGTCTAACTTATTTTCCAAATATTCAGCTTTTTTGCTTTTTCTTACAGTTTTTACCTCTGTGGAGGGTTGGCTAATAAATGAGCATCTCAGGTAGAATGATGCAAAGCAGATGAGGAAAGTATGAAATTAATTTGGCAAGCAAAGAAAACCTTAAAATCAAGGTAAGGCAAAAAAATAAAGAAAGAAAAAAATTACGATGATAAAAAAGTTAAAAGAGGACAAGCATATTCCTGAGTGCTATAATTGGTTGAATGTTCTTGAACAAAAAAATACTTTTGTAACAGAAGATTTTCTTTCACAGAAAGCAACAACTTGGGCAAAACAGATTGTAAAACTGAAAATATGATTTACAGAAAATGGAGCTTTCCATGTTTTCTATGAATGGCTTGCATCTCTTGCTAGATGGAAAGCAGTAAATAAGCTGAGGCTATGCTTTTCCTTATTTCTGAATTTCTTGCAGTTTGCTGTTTAAAAAAAGCAAGTATGAGAAAGCAGCAGGAAAAAGTTTTGTACTTGCACACGGCATTCCAGCAGATAGAAAAGAAGCAATAAAAAATGAGAGAAGTTTTCCCCCTTCCCTCAACCTTCCCCTGTCCTTTTTAATTTCCACAAAGGAGAAAAGTTAGCTCTGCAGAGAAATTTCAGTGATGGTCTCTCTGCAAATCCCCAGGGGAGAATTCTCCTTGCTGCTCAGCTCTGGTGAGAGTTATTCTTGTCCCTGGAGATAAGCACACCTCGTGCCTGCCACGCTGCCTCACAGATCCTTTAGTATGACAGATGCTTAAGTCAGTGATTTTATAGCCCCATTTACTTCATTGGCATTTTCAAGTACTGAACTCCAGGGCCAAACATCAATTTTCACTTATTTATCGATAATTGAGATTACACACAGGAGGCTTTTCCCTGAGCCTCCCTCCAGGCTGCAGGAGGGAGCTGAGCCTCCTCTGCTGCCCCTCCCAGCTCCCTGCAGCTCACAGCCCCATCCCTTGGGAATGCCCAAATTCCCTGCCCCATCACTGTGGGAATGCACAAACTCCCTGCCCCATCCTTTGGGAATGCACAAATTCCCTGCCCCATCACTGTGGGACTGCACAAACTCCCTGCCCCATCACTTGGAATGCACAAATTCCCTGCCCCATCACTTTGGGAATGCCCAAATTCCCTGCCCCATCCTTTGGGAATGCCCAAACTCCCTGCCCCATCACTGTGGGAATGCCCAAACTCCCTGCCCCATCACTGTGGGAATGCCCAAATTCCCTGCCCCATCACTTGGGAATGCACAAGTTCCCTGCCCCATCACTTGGAATGCCCAAACTCCCTGCCCCATCACTGTGGGAATGCCCAAATTCCCTGCCCCATCACTTGGGAATGCACAAGTTCCCTGCCCCATCACTGTGGGAATGCACAAGTTCCCTGCAGCTCACAGCCCCATCAGTGCAGTCTCTGCCCTTCCTAGCAGTTTTCCAGGCTTTAGGATCTGTTTCTTTGTGTACAAGTAGAGCAAAGGGAGTACGTTAAATTGCATCTAAGAATGATCATAAAGTCAGAGGTACCTGAGCTGGACATCCCTCAAAAAATGGAAATCACCTACGAGCAGGCATCAGCAGCAAAGCAGGTGTCAGAGCAGTTCAAGCACGGAGAGCAGGAAATTGAAGAGGGAGTTTGAAGGCACGGCACATCAGAAAGCCTGTCACCCCTTCCAGGAGAGGAGAATATGGGGGAGCCAGCAGAGACTGGGGCCTGGCACGGATCTGGCACCCTCGTGTGCCACTTGCAGGGTTCCTACATCTGAACGAGGCACAGAACCTGGTTTATGAGCACATCATGGTAATGATGATACTTTGCACTTCAAAAGCATCTTCTCTTACACAGTCTGAGAGATTAACGCCTGAGACTTCACAAACCCGTGCTAGTTAGCATTTAACTGATCACAGCCTTTACACTGACACACACATCTTTATTTTTGAGAAATAATTTCACTGAAAGCTGCAGTAAATTGTCAGGAAAATGGAATTCTAATCATCAGGGGCCAAATCCTGCCTGCTGGCTCCACACCAGTTCAGGGAGCATCAGGATTTGGCCCAGCTCATTTACCAGTAATTTTTCCTTTCTCTTATATCCCCATACACCACAATGTTTGTTTTACTCATTCCCTCACTATTGATTTGATATCATTATTTCTCTTTCTTCCTCTTGCAGTAGTACCTGTGCCTGAGAAGACTAAAGTGAGATCACTGCTGGAGTTGCTCTCCTTGGCTGCTGAATTTCCCTTTTAAGCTGCAAGCATTCCGAAATCTATGGCGTATCTGTCAGGCAGAAAGCACAGCATGCAAATCAATAGACATGCCTGGGCTGCTCAGGGAGAAACTCCTGACAATCCCAAAATAGAGCCTGAGAACGTGGCTTGGTGCATGGTGATTCCCTGCTCCCCTATGACCACATGTCCTTGTTATCCCTGCTCTGGCTGCTGCTCTCAGCCAGTCCTGGCTGAGAACCACAGGCAGCTCTTTATCCTCACATCTGAGCTATTTTAATCCCTCCTGGTCTGCAGGAGGATGGGTCTGTGCTCCTAAGTGTTCAGGCCCTCTGAGACACCCAGACCCATTTGAAACAGGTACAGAAAATAGAGGACAGAGGGGAGGGTGTCTGCAGGGACCTGCCAGCCTAGCCCTGCTCCAACCTGTCCATCACCATCAGGAATCCTGCTCTGAAAGCTGGAGCAGGCGTTTGCTCCCATCTCCCATTCTGTCCTGCTCCCTCACGCTGCGCTCCCCTCTCCCCTCCCAAGGTAAGAAATGTTCTCTCCGTGGGCAGGACAGAATGTCTGTGCTGGCTGAGGGGGACAGGCCTCATGTTCCCATTCTAGCATCAGAATGCCACCGATTAAAGCCAAGGAACTCAAAAGATAACTTGAGTGCCAAAACACAGTGCTGTGGGTGAGTACAGAACTCTTCCTGAGCTGGCTGGATCCAAGAGCAGTAAAACCACCTGGGCGTCCCACAGGAGCCTTAAAACAACCCACAGAGAGAGATCACCTGCTGGAAACCATGGGAGACTATGGGAAAAAAAGCATTTATCTGGAGAAAGAAATACAATGGCAAATTTCAGGGTGTGCTCAACACACCCTTGGAGCTGAAGCAGTACTCAGAGTATTTCTGTGTTATTTCACCAGGAACTGTGGTGGCAATAGCGAACAGGAGCCACCCAAGGTGCTGCCCTGAGAGGGGGAGCAGGGCAGGGAGGCACTGCCAGCCCTGCCTGGCACAGCCACCACCACCACAGGCTGCACTTTGGGAAGGGACCATTAGTGTCCCTCAAAATCCCTGCAGTGGCAGCACAGCCTCTCTGAGAGATGAACACCATGGTGAGACCACTAATGAGGGAGATAATTGATTCAGCGAGTTGGAGCAGTGATGGAGAATCATCTGGATGCCTGGATCAGACCCTCTGACACCTGCAGAGCAGGAGTGTGCCTCGTCCAGAGGAGTGGGCCTGCTGTTAGCCTGTTAATAACTCCATTGTTCATTTCTCGCTCCTTAATCTGTTTGTTTCACCCAACTTTGTGTGTTTGATTACACAGAAAAGCAAACAAACAAACATGCTCTCTCGCTGTAACCATGGCATTTCACAACAGCTACCTCTCTCCATTAATGCAGTTTTCCACTGCTTGCAATGAATTCAGTAATTTGGTGTTTGAGAGATTTTCACCATTATTCTTTTCCAAGCTGGAAATGGGGCACCCTCAGGGGATTGTTGCAGCTTTTAGGTGTTGTCATTTTATATACTACTTTATGCATTGGCTTTTGAAGTACTGGATGTTTCAGTTTTGCCAGGAATTTGTTCACTTTCCTTGGTGTTACCACCAGTTTTCCTAGGTGACCAGAAAGGACACAATTAAAATTCTGTCTGGCCAACTGCAGCCTCTAATTGTTGGCAGAAAGCCTGCATGGGAATGAAGCCTACCTGGTGAGTAAGAAATGGAGTGTTTGCATCTTTCTGCTGTTTCGAGGGTGGCTTTATGAAAGTAGGAAAACCATCCAAGTTTCCATCATGGGATCAAGAGCTAAGTCACATAGCTCTGTGTCAGAAATTCACCTGCTATAAGACACTGTGGCACAGAGCTGCACATTTTATTAACAAATAACCCTGCAGTATTTTATAACCCAGCTTCAGGACACCAAAGTATTGATATCTTAAGAGCCATTACAGAGAAAGAGGCACAAGTGAGAATTGCCCATTGTGTGAAGCATGCACTTATCCTTGGCAAGGAAGCAAACATTTCTGCCTCTCAAATTAGGTATATCAAAAAGCACACCATAAAGTACTGACCCTGGAAGTCTCTGCTACTTTGGGCTTCCCTGAGTTCTTTCCACTGGGACCCAGAGCCACTTGTGGGAGCCAGATACATATTCAGAACAAGTCAGTCCTGCAGCAAAAGCACAGACAAAATTCTCTTTCTGCAAATCCCACTGAAAGAAAACAAGATCCAAAGAATAATCAAGAGTTTCTTGTTCAGAAACCCCAGCTGTTTCAGCAGTCAGGTCCCGTGTCAAAAGAAACTATTCTCAGTTTATTTGGGGGGCAATACTTGTACTTGCTGCTCTAGAAATCAGACACATTTCTCTCACCCACCTTCCTGCTTCTGCAACGAGACACAGAGGAACTTCTAAGTTTTTTTGCAAGTCAAACCTCTCTGTGTTTGATGTTTTGAGCAACAAGACCACCTTCTTGAGCTATATTAAAATTAAACTCTGCTATTTAATATGAAAGAACAGCACCTGGTAAACCAAGCTGCTTCACCGAAATGACCATGAAATAAATGTGTTTACAATGAAATAAATGTGTTTACAAGGAAATAAATGTGTTTAAGTCCTCAACATCCAACATGCCAACAGAGACAAAGTCCATGGTGGAAAAACAGGTCCCTCTTGGAGCAACTGAGGCTTTACTAGTGCCACTTTACTAGTGACATTTAAATCATTGTAAAGACCCAAACCAGACTGTCAAGCCACTTATCTGTAACCCTACTCAGGGTACCAGCACCAGACCATTATTTAATTATATATTATAAATATTATATATTTAATATATAATTCCAACCCTCAGCCATATCACTATATCTGTGTCTGAGCATCTCTTGCTCACTGGCAGCTCCCAGCCCCAGCCCGTGGTGCCCCAGGACCATTCCCTGGAGCTGTGCTCTGGCCCAAGGGGTGCCAGCAGCTGCCCTGAGCACTTGGCTGTCACCAGGGCCGGGTGACAAGGCCATGGATCCGAACTGCCTCAGCCAGCACTGCCAAGGAAAGGTTTGTCAGCCTTCAGAGGCAAACCCAAGGCAGTGCAGTGCTGCTTGCTGCCACTCTGAGGGTGTTTGCAGGGAGAGCAGACTGTCAATATCCCATTTACTGCACAGCTCAGAGAGGTGGGGCTGTTTGTTTGCTTTAGCGTGACAAACCACGCTCCCCCTGCCACACCAGGAGCCTGAGCTTCCCTGGGTGCCAGCCAGAGGGGCTCAGGTCCTCCCTGTGCAGCCCCACAGGCTCCTGTCCCTGTGCTGTGGTGTCACACCTGCCTGTGGCAGCTGCAGTGCCACCCCTCCTGTCCCCAGCCCTGGCACTGCTTCTGCTCCTGTCCTCTCCTGTGTGCCCTCCATTGCCCTGGCTGCTCTGCCATTTCTCTGAGCTTGCCCTTTCCCACACACCTGCCCACTGCCATCTGCAGTTCCCAGTCCCTGCTCCTGTGTTTGGAGGGAATCAGCCCCAAATGTTGAGCATTTTGCTGTAGCAAGGTATTCTCTGCAGGGATACTTACAGCTTCTGCTCTTAGTGCCTTCCAGAAATGTTTCTTTAATAACACACATAAATATTAAAGGAAGAGAAGGAAAATTGGGAGGAAGAGAAGGAGGGTTTTGTTATTTTTTTCTGACCCAATTTCCATCCTTCACTTCAATTAGGTTCTCAGAGACAGATGAACTTCTGCATCCCTTTTCCCTGCGATACCTTCTGCACAACTCCATATGGATCTTCAAAAATCCTGTCTTGCTCAACCTTCCCTCCCTGCTCTCTGTCTGCATGAGTGCCCTATTTCTATTCCTTATTTCTTGGTAATTGTATTCAAACACTCTCTTTGTTCTTTGTTTGCTAACCTGCATTTTTTTTTTCCTCTAGTCAGCTTATCTCTTTTTTAGTCCTTTTGATTAAAGTTCTCAATTCATTTAGTATCTTTCTGTTTCTCCCCAGTCCTTCTAAAGTGAAACTACAAAGCGCTGCAGGGAATGCTTGTATTTACCTCCCAATTCTCTTAGCCAGCCTTCCAGGCTGACTGGAGACCTGCACATTCTACCACAGCTTAGAAACTTCCCAAACCTACGCTGAGCCATTTCACTCTTCCCATCCTTCTCCAGCCACAGCAGTAAGTTCACCCTCTCCTCTCACCACAGCCTCTTAGAGCAGTGATTTGCTGCTGCAGTCCTTCCCTGGTGAGCACATGAACTGAAAACCCTGCACGGTTTGGAGGGAGGGCCCCTGCTGTGGCAGCAGAGGGGGGCAGCCCTGGGGAGGTGACAGGCAGCCACCATTGCCTCTTGTGCTGCACACACCCAGCCAGTTCCCATCCAGCCTCTGTCTGAGGCCGGAAGGAAAGGCAGGAGTGGTCAGCTGGAATTCTCCTTGGATTTGTCTTGTGTTTTTAAAGAAAATCTAGGGAAACAGCAAAGAGGTGTGCATCACAGCTTGGCTTAATTTGGGCTTTCATTGTTATTGGGAAATAGCATTTTTCTCTCTTCCAAGGCAACATCCTGTTTTGCAGCCTAGATGTGCTCCTACTCACCACATCAATACCAGTGAGTTCATCTTTCCATTTTCACCCAAGTTGCTTAGTAACAGAAGATGAGGGGAAGCGTGTCCAGACTGCATTGCAATGTCTGATCTTCAGGTTCATTGGAAAAGATGGACTAATGGACCACCAATGTGAAAATGCTGCTCACATTTGAATCACTGGATCCATCTGATATTCCTCAAGGAGCTTTTAGAAGAGTATTTCTGTCATATTTCTTTTCAACACTTATATTTTTATGTGCATGCCCTTTGACTATGCCACATCTAAGAAATAGTCAAGCATTCTCTTATTTTATTTTCTTCACAATGCACTCTGGCTGCTTTGGTGAATACACAGGACGAGAGTTTCAGTATTTTGGGCAGGCACACTTTGAATCATTTTATAGCATCATTTTGAAAGTGAACTTACAGTCCATTAAAAGGACAGGCAATCTCAGGGCTTCTTAATAGTGTGAAGCTGAGCTTAATAAAGATACAGCCTCATGGATGAATTCCTGCACTGCTATGATCCTGAGAATGAGCTGCACTCCCCCAGTGACTCTATTACATCGTTCTCAAGCACTTCTGCATTAAGCAATTGTGCAGGTGGGATTTTCCAGTCTTCAGCTCTGGTCTAACTCTACAGTTCCTGAAGGCAAACAGCAAGAGCACAGTGCTCCCAAAATCTACAGCAAGATTTTAACTTATGTTTCAATACATTTCCCTATTAAAAACCCCCAAAACTAACCAAAACTCAAACCATAAACACACACACACACACACACAAAATCTCAAACAAAAGCCAACAAATAAGGAAAGGCCATGAGAAATCATCCCTGGTCACCAGTCTTCAGACCTGATTTAGGATAGAGTCAGCTCAGAATCAGCAATCAAAGACAAATTTTATGTCCATGTCCTTCCCTTTGATCTTGCACTAAGGAAAGAATTTCTCCTCTAATTTCTATCTTTACATGAATTTATTCCCTACAGAAACAGCTCTTTTTCCAGAATTCTGGCTGCCTGCATCCAAAGCCAACAGCAGCAGCCATCAGAGCCACGAGCCTATGGAGGAGCTGCTTCTTTTAATCCTGCCAGGTCCAGGGAAAAGAGGGAACAAAGCCCAGGAGTGTTGTGCTGGATTTGAGTGTAATAAAGTTAATTTCTTCAGAGCAGCCATTATGGGGCTGTGCTGGGCTTTGTGCTGGCAGTGCTGGGAACTCAGGGGTGGCTTTGCTGTCCCTGGGCAGTGCTCACACAGAGCCAAGGCCTTAAGTGCTGCCCAGGGAGGGGACAGAACCAGCACAGCTGGGACAGGGACAGCCCAGAGCGTGCGGCCTTGTGGCCAGCACAGAGAGATGGGCCACAGGAAGGAAGAGTGGGGTGGTTTGGAATGATGGAGGCATCATTCACCAAGGGACTGCTGCAGGATGGAGCCCTGCTCTCCAACTCTGCCCTGCAGGGAAAGGAGATGCAGGAAAAGGAGATGCAGGTAAGGCAGGTGAAGGTAAAGGAGCTGCAGGTAAAGGAGATACAAGGAAAAGGAGATGCAGGGAAAGGAGATGCAGGAAAAGGAGATGCAGGGAAAGGAGATGCAGGAAAAGGAGATGCAGGAAAAGAAGATGCAGGAAAAGAAGATGCAGGAAAAGGAGATGCAGGAAAAGGAGATGCAGGTAAGGCAGGTGAAGGTAAAGGAAATGCAGGGAAAGGAGATGAAGAAAAAGCAGCTACAGGTAAGGCAGGTGCAGGTAAAGGAGCTTCAGGTAAAGGCAGCAGCAGGTGAAGGAGATGCAGGTAATGCAGCTGCAAGTAAAGAGGCTGCACATAGAGGAGCTGAGGTAAAAGAACTGCAGGTAAAGCAGGTGCAGGTACAGGTAAAGCAGGTACAGGTAAAGCAGGTACAGGTAAAGCAGGTGCAGGTAAAGCAGGTACAGGTAGAGCAGGTACAGGTACAGGTGCAGGTAAAGCAGGTGCAGGTAAAGCAGGTACAGGTACAGGTAAAGCAGGTACAGGTGCAGGTAAAGCTGGTACAGGTGCAGGTAAAGCTGGTACAGGTAAAGCAGGTACAGGTGCAGGTAAAGCAGGTACAGGTAAAGCAGCTGCAGGTAGAGCAGGTACAGGTAGAGCAGGTACAGGTACAGGTACAGGTAAAGCAGGTACAGGTACAGGTACAGGTAAAGCAGGTGCAGGTAAAGCAGGTACAGGTACAGGTAAAGCAGGTACAGGTACAGGTACAGGTACAGGTAAAGCAGGTACAGGTACAGGTACAGGTGCAGGTAAAGCAGGTACAGGTACAGGTAAAGCAGCTGCAGGTAGAGCAGGTACAGGTACAGGTACAGGTAAAGCAGGTACAGGTACAGGTACAGGTAAAGCAGGTGCAGTCTGGGGCTCCTGGCGTGGCTGCAGGGGTGGCAGTAAAAGGCTCAGCCCACCCTGGGAGCTGCAGACTGGCCTTGCTCTGCAATATTGCTGTGTGAACAACCTCTGCTGGCTCCTCCTGGTCCTGAGCTTGTCATGGAGAGCTTCTCCTGCTCCCCCAGATGAAAGTGGGTGATGGGAATGAATACTGAATATATGCTCGAATGTATGAGATGTGTACCTGGTACAAACACAGCTTTTCATTTATCTGCTAACAGTGAATAATAAGCAGCACTTTTAGAAGATGAGTGCTGGGTTCAGTCTTGGATATATTTTGGTTTTGAAAAGCAGAAATATGTCTGTATATCATTACTGAATACTCGGGGTCTGTGGGAGACTGCCTCTTGATCATTAGTTTGTTCTTTATTTCTGTGTTTGAATCTTAAGAGAAAATCTGTTGCTGCTCCACAGCACTACTTATTCAACGTCCTCAAATCCCCAAGGCAAAGAGTTTGGTTAGACACAAGCTGGCAGAGTACAGATCATAATTATACTGAAAGGGAACCTTTTTAAAATTCAAGATTAAAAAAAAGAAAAAAGGTGATTTGAAATACACAGTTTGACTAAGAACTTAGAAATGGATGGTCAGGATCCTACAGGAACATCTTTAAATACTTAAGGGTGCATTTTGCAAGCCCTTGAATTATGCATTTATCATTGCTCCCAACCTCAGTATTGTAGCAGAAAATAAGCATGATAACAAATTACTCCTATAAATCTCAGCAAACAGTTGGTACTTCTGTTGCATGTTTACCTCTGGAGTTTTCTAAAATTCTTTAGAAACTATAGCCCCTATGTTAGAGAGTGATAATTGTTTTATCTGTGTTGAGAATACAGGACTGGTTTCATTTGATAAATACATCCAAATTTGGCCCTGTAAAGAATTTTTCTGATCTACCAGTGAAACTTAGTCATACCTAAAAATCAAACACCCTTCAGTGCACAGCATCACTACAGACAGAACAGGAACAGAACATACTGAAAATAGGTGAAAATAAAAGGAACAAAGGTATTAATGGGATACAAAAATAGCTTCAGCCTGTACTTTCTGCTTCACCAAAGAGCCTCAAAGGTTCTGAAATGTCTAAACAGCCACCCTAAGAACAGGAACCTGCCCAGGTGAAGGCAGCTTTGTGGCCCAGGCTGAGAGGAGCAGCCCCTGTGCTGGAGGCAGCTCTGCCTCTTCCTCCTCTGCCATCAGCACCCAGGCTCTGCAGGCTCCTCCACACATCCACAAGAGGAATAGAAAGAACTAGACCATGTCCCAAAGGAGGGAAATGAAAGAGAAATAAATAAAATTCTATGGCAAATATTTTCAGCTTTTCTGTGTTTTTCCCCCAGTCTTCTCATTTTTAACAAGGGAGGTTCCCTTCTTGGTTTGTGTGCTTTGTAAATAGCAGCAGCCATTATTTATTAAACATATTTGCCTTTTGTAAGGTTGGCTTTAATTTTTAAAATTCACACTGATATTCTTCTTCAATGGCGTTGTGTGCAGGGGCATATCTGTTTGTATTTATTCAATAGCGGGCTGCTAATTAAATATGTGTTTCATTAAACTTGTTTAAAAAAAAAAACAAACCAGGGGAAGTTGAGAGGAATGAACACACTGAAGTACAACACCCCTAGGCTCTGAGAAAGCTTCCACGGATGAGTTGTTAGAGTAATGTGGGCAGCAGGAGTGTCAAAAGCATCTCATGTTTTGTGCACAGCTCCGAGTTTAAACAAAACGCGTGTGCTAAAGGTAGCAGGTAAAGTTGACATGTATCTGTCTGCTTGGAATATTCATGCCTGGAATCAAAGCACTTCAGTTACTTTTCCTCTAGCTGCTCCCCTGGCTGGCTTTTTGCCACATGCATTATTTTCTCAGAAGATTCCTTAGCAGAGATGCACAGAGATAGCTCACGCATAAACGAGCAGGAAGGGACGGCCTCCCGTGCCTGCTGGGTGCTGAGGAGCTGCAACCTCTGCAAAGCCCCAACCCAGGGCCCTGCCCAGCGCTTCAAACGCCCCTGCACCTGCCCTGTGCCAGGCTGTGGGGCTGTGCTCTGGCACCTTTGGTGTCCTCCTGCCTGTGCAGCATCGCCGCCTCTCCCTGCTAAAGCTCTGCCGCCACCACAGCCTGGGAGCAGCTCGGGGCTCACACACGGGGAGCTCCTAAGGACAAGTGGGCTGTGAGTGTCTGATCACAGGCATGGGGTGGTTGGGAACACAGCCCAGGGGGGGAACACAGTCCCAGGTAAGGGACACAGCCCAGGCAAGGAACATACCCCAGACTGGAAACACATCCCAGGTAGGGAACATGTCCGAGGTAAGGGACACAGCCCAGGTAAGGGAACAGATCCCAGGCAGGGAACCCGTCCCAGGTAAGGGACACAGCCAAGGCAGGGAACAGATCCTGGGTAAGGAAAACATCTCACGTAAGGAACACATCCCAGGTAAGGAACCCATCAGGGAAGGGAACTCATCCCAGGTAAGGAACTCATCCCAGGTAAGGAACATATCCCAGGAAAGGAACACAGCCCAGGATGGTAAGGGACAGCTCCAAAAAGGCTCCTTTTTTAATCCCTTGGGAGAAGAAGCCTGTGCCTGGCACAGAGAGAATCACATCAGGCTGGAGCACAGAGCTCCAACACAAACTCAGCATATCAGAGATCTGCAGGAACATCACAGCAGCCTGTAGGTGTTGCACACAGAATGAAAGGGTGTTTCAGGGGAAATGGCCACTTTATGCAAAACAAAAGGGTAGGCAGATGAGAAGTTTTTTTCTGAAGGAACATTCATTATTCATTTGCCGAGACTACTCACGGAGGGATTTGATGATAGTGGACACGGAGGGAACGACCTGGGTGCCAGATGAAGTGAAACTGTACTAGCTATAAAAGTGTGCTTGTTAGAAGAAATAATGACAGCTTCAAGAAAACAGAAATAAAAGGTAAGTTTTAATAAAAGGTGTAGGGCATGAAGTGAACCTGTTACAAAGGATTTCAAAAAGCCAATTTTAACAGTCTCGGCAAATGTGAAGAAGGAAGTTGCAAGGATACTGTGCATGATAATATGTACCAGAGAGCAAGGAGTGATAAACAGAAGAAAGATCAAGAGTGTGCAGAACAGACAGAGTGAGGAATGGCACAGAACAAAAGGTTTGGAGATAAACTGCTAAGGAGCAGATGCAGAACACAAAGTGCAGGAATGACACTCGGCTCCACTGTCACAGCTGCACTGGCAGATGGAAAAATACAAGTAAGATATAAAACAATGCTCCAAGATCCATAAGGTGTCTGTTCCGTGGTTACAATGGTCCTAAATGCACTGGTTTACTTTTCAAAAAGGATCAGTATTTAATCTCCAAGTATTTAAGTGCAATATGTTCTGTGAGCAAGCAAGTGCTTCTCACACATGAATTTACTCTGCTCTGCCATCTACTTCTGACTTGCCCTCAAGGATCTGGACAGCAGGAGGATCCAGAAGAAAAACTGTGTGATAAAAGTTACAGATGATCACACAAACAAGGGATGGCCTGGTCTTTATCTGTAGCAAACTGATCTCTACATGCAGCAGTTGGCTGAGACAAAAAAAACCAACAAAATTGAATTCAAATTTAGGCACATTTAACAACATATGGAGTGTTTTCATTCAACTGGAAGATTAAAATTTTATTATTATTTCATCAAATTTTAACTATCATCTGGAAGAAGTTTTCATTGTTTCCTTCGGATATTTAATTCTTTTACAGTAAAATATTAATGTTCAATCATGTATATTTTCCTTCTGTTCCTCATTCTCTCCAGTTTGTGTCCATTTAAATGCTAAGCCAACAAAATTAAATAATTTCTTCCTCAGTGTTCAAAGACCATTTGTATGAAGAAATAAAATTTATTTACCACTGCATCTTTATTATACATGAATAGACTTAAACAGAAACCTTTCTCAAAAATCTTATAATTTACTGCAAACAGGGAAAAAGAAAAAAAGGCAATTTGATAATGGAGACCAGTTTGAGTGACACTATTTGGGCTATTGATCAGGGAAAAGTAAAAGAGTGCTTAAGACTTGCTGTGAAATCCTGGAGTCAATTGAGAGTCTTTACTGATTCCTGTGGACCTGATTTCCTAGGCAGGATTCCTGGCAGAACTTAATGAAAACACAGAAGTTACTCAGCAGACAAGAAAGAAAGATCGTTCCAGATATCAACTAATTATCTCAGACAGTCCAGATAAGGAAATAAAGGTCATATTAGGAAGAGGGATGAGTGGATTCAGTGAAATAGCACAACAAAAGGTTGTAGGAACAAGAAGACAATTTCCAGTGATGAGGAGCCCTGAGGAATCTGTGGAGGGAGCAGGAACAAAAGGCCTGAACTGGAAGTGAGACAATGTCTGCACATCTGCAGGGCAGCAAAGGAGACTGAGGCTGGAGGAGCAGAATTAATACAGAGATTCCAGGTGAGATAAGCACAGAGCAGAGCAAAGGAAAACAAGCCATTCCAAATGTCAATGTTAACATATTTACAAGGCAGACAGTGAGGAGTGACTGGATCAACAGCGTGGAGATAAAGGCAGAGGAAGTGGGTGATAGGATCAGCTATAAAGATGGCAGCATCCAGATAGTGACAAAATAGCAGCCACGATTTCAAAGGGATAGTTCAAGAACCTGCATGACAGGCCAGGAAAAGAGATGGATATTTAGGATTTTTCTGCCTATGAGTATTGACGGTGTCAGTCATGCCTGTCAGAGGAGTCAGGAGAGGGCCAGAGGCAGGATAATTTCACTGCAAGCACCAGGAACTGTCTCTCATTACCATCCCAGCACAAGCCCCCACACCCCAGCTGTGAGGGTTTACCAATTAAGAGCTGAACTGTCTGCTTAAGACACTGAAGAAATGGTTTCTTTGGGTATTTTTGGGTTCTATTTGGCTGTGCTGGAGACAGACTTAACACTGAGAGGGGTATTAATTCATACATAAAGTAACTGCTCATAGTGATAGGAGCTGTCCAGCAGTCAATGTAAATTAATATTCTGCAGTTCTTACATAACTGTGGATGGACAGTTTGGGGAACTCTCTCAACCACTGACACAAACAGCTAAAATCAATCAGAGCCACCTCCAGCACTATCCAGAATGTGCCAATGAATACTTGGATGTAAAATCAATACCTGAAGCTTTGAGCCACCTAAACCATGGAGATGCTGGCACATATCTGGAACCACCCATGAGGGCACAGACACTTCACCCAGCTGACTACATTAACCCACTCCTAGGGTGAGTGTTTAAACAATCAAATTATTTGAATGCTATCTGTGCTGAATAACACATATTTTATAACTTCATTACAGTTTGAGCTAAAATATCTCTCTCTCCTTAGTTAAAGAAAAACCAAAAAACCAAACCCCAATACATTATTTGTTTTCAGTTCCTGCTAGTAAAGATAATGTTATTCCACTTACTATAATGGAGTTAAGTGCTTCAAAAAGTCCTTCATGAGGCCACATCATCTGTGTCCTAAGCTGAAGTGTCCATATCTACCACTTCAAAAAGCATTCTCCTTGCTATGGATAACCACTGAAAAGCAGCCTGGGCTGAGGACCCCTTCTCATTTCCTGAGAAACTGTTCACCACCCATGGAAACTCACAAAAACAGATCTAATGTTTGACTACAAAGGAGAATGACAACTGCACTAACATGATTTCAGTGCATCTAGTGTTCATAAAGAAATGACAATTTCAAGCTGTCACGCTGCTGAAGAATTCTAAAATTGCTGTTGATGCACCATGTAACCAGAGAACAGGTGCTAGAAATGATTGGAGAGCAGTTCATATTAAATAGAGACCTTTGGAAAAGAAAGGCACATTCTGCCAGGGAAATTTGGAGAGGTTCAGCTGATAACACATATTTATGAATACTGGCAAGCGATGGCAAAAGAACAGGAGGTAGAAAGAAAAAAAAAAAATCTTGGATGAACAGAGTGATCTCCCAGCAGCAAAGCAGATTTTCTCCACTGAGACATTATTGCCATACACTGTGCAGGACAGTCAAACCTTTAATAATAACAATGACACAGCACGAACAAAGCTTCCCTCTTGAAAAGAAAAATCAGCGGCTGCAGTTAATGAAAATCCTATTTTCCTAACATTAGCGGTATCTGAAGCACAATCTGGGTGCTTTGGGACACCCCACAGCCATTATCTCACAGAAGGTTAAATGGAGTTACCAACTCTCCAGCAACTTCCCTCTTTTCACTAAACTCAACAGCTGGAGGGATTCAGCTACAGATCCAAAGCAGAGCTGGCCAGAGGTGTGCAGAAAGCTGCTCAGGCAGCGTGTGGAACAGTGGGGAGCAGCTGGCAGGTTTTAATCTGGAACTGAGGCAGTCCCCTCCAAAGAGCCCAGAGAGTTCAATGGCCCCTTTGTAGCTCTCAGTGTCTGGAGCTGCTGCTGCCTGTGTGACCAGGCTGCCTTTCCCAGAGCTGCTGCAATACTGGGGCTGGGGGCTTCCTGGGGCAGGCAGAGAGAAAAGGAAATCAAAATCAAATAGGCTCCCTCAGCTGTTGAAGTGGAACTTCAAAGGCTGATTCAAAACTCTTCTCCATCCTGGTACCTCCTCCTACAAACAGCTCTGAGATGCTCAGGACCCTGGAGTGCTCATCCTGAGCTCCCTGAGCATTGTTCAGAGCTCCCAGACACAGCACATGAGATTTGGGGCCCACGTTTGTGCCACTTTGATGCACGGGTCTGCGTTAGGACAGAAAACAGCTACAAGGAAAAACAAACATAATTTCTCCTCTTCTTCCTCCTCCTCCTGCTTCAGCCTCAGAGCCCCTCAAACTCTGAGGCTGCAGGAGCAGCAGGTGCCACAGGTACCACCCAGCCACTGATTTTTATGGGCTCAGGGACCTGAAATAGGCAAAACCAAACTCACCAAACATCTGTCATCCACAGCCAGAGCCAGCCCCTGCTCCACAGCTCGTGGATGGGTATAAATTCCACCTTGAGCCCTGGTCACCTGCAGTATTTTATTCCTGTTGTTATTCTAGGCTGGACATGGCAGTAAAACCCCTCCTTTCTGAAATCCCAAACAATGTTTGCCTTCGTGACCATTTGTTTCAGCTAATTCCAAATTTTTGACTATTGCATAAAAAAGCAATTTTTAATTTAAAATTGCTCACCTTTATTTCAGTGAACATCTCCTTGATTCTGTTCTGTGTGATGGCAGCAGGAAGGGAATGATCAGATACTGTGGCAATGGAAATGCTGATAATATCTTATCAAATTGGTATTTCAGTCATAGCCTTTAAATAAACCTAGATTTGCATAACTTCTATTCTTCTATCCTTTTGTAAATGCAAATAAAACATCAGCACTGGGGAATCAGAAGCAGGTTGACAAATAAACCCTTGGGAAAGCCAGGTTCTGCCAGCTTCTCCTCTTTGCCTGAGAATATTCCTCTTTCCAACAGAGAACAGCATTTTTCCAAGCCTAAGACACACAGGTTTGAATTCAGGAATAGCTGAGGGAATCGAGAGATTCCAGTGAGATCTAGTTCACAAAACGTGTTTTCACAGCTTAAACCATATAAAGTTCCTGTAAGCTCAAAGCTTCTGGATTTGAACCCATCCTAAATAAGAACAGATCCACGGGGTATCCCTTGCTGTCTTTGAAATTCAGTTCTAGGTCAGCAGAAAAGAAGTCATGGTTGAGGCTTTAGGGAGGGTAAAGAATAAAAACCCCAAGATCACACCTGAAGTGCCTGACAAGAACCTTATCAGTGACTTGTAGCTGATGTGACAGACCTGGGTGATGAAAGCCTTGCACCCAACAGCCACGTTCTGCTTTTGCTCTGCAGAAAAGGCTCCTGTTAATTCCTGCACAGTCAGGCCATGCTCTGCTGCAGGGAGAGGCACCCAAGGAACTGCCCTGGACATCACAAGCTACTGCAAGGCAGCCAAGGCAGCAAAACAAGGTTCTGCTGTCCCCAAACACTCACTGGGACAAAGACAAACCAGCTCCTGAAGAGGCAAACAGAGCACAGGGGAGCCCAGTGACCTTCACAGAATCCCCACAGCCCCAGGGCCACAGGCTCCCTCATTACACGGGTATTTTGCTAATGTGCCAAGGGAGATGAGTGCACAGACCCAGCCACCCTGCTGGGCCTGCTTCTCAAATCTTTCAAAGGTCAAAATGAAACTGGGAGCAACCTAAAACGTCCTGCTCCTGCTCCTCTGTCCCCAGTGACACTTTGGAGCCACACGCTGGCCTAAGCAGCTTGACACAGAAAGTACTTGGCCATGTCTGCCCAGAAGGGAGTACATGGAAAAGCATTTAACATTGACCTGTTTGTGCTCCCATTCCCATCACTGGAAATCACTGATGGCCAGCAAGGGAGGCATCTGAACGTCCTTCCTGTGAGCATCCATGGTACAAAGTTTAAATGTGAGTAAGCGATGCCAGTAACTTCAGTGAGCTCCCACAAATGGCTCTGTTCTCTCAAGAAAGGTGAAATGCTTGGTTCTCAGACTGCCCAGTGAGGGAGACTGGGCATGGCCACCACAGGACAGGGACACCTGGGGCAGTGCAGGGGTGTCAGAGTGAGCAGTGAGCCCAGGACCAGTTCTGCCCTCAAGCTGAGTCAGAGATGCCCTCTGGAGCTCAGGGTGCAGGCTGCACCCTTTAATTCAACCACTCTGAGATTTTTAAGGGAAATCCTGACGTGAGTAGCAAAGGCTTGCTTGCTTGAGTATGACTTCTTCTTTTCAAGTAAGGCTTTAAACTTTCTTTGCCACAAGCTTCCCCTCACTCTCTTTCCACTTGATATGTGGTACAGCATGCAGGTTTTGTTTCCTGCTGAATTCACACTTTTTGTTTGCTTATATATTTCAAGATCTCAATCAATCATGTTGTCAAAACAGTCTTTTTGTATCATCTACCTACCAGCACTTGTCATTAGAGATGTTTAAAGCTCCAGTGCTGGAGAGAGTCTGATTTACGCTCTGACATCTCCCACACTGAGCTTATTATAGTCATGTATAAACTGCCCTTTCACAAGCTTTAATTAGGAAATAACAAATGGTTTGGGAGCATGCTGTTAGGCAGTTTATTCTTTCTAAATTCAGTGTTTCCACTGTACTCCACTGATCACAATGTCGTGCTATGCAACAATCATGTAGATTTCTAAATTTTTGCTCTAACATTTAAATCTCTTTGTGACCTTTTCCCTTCTCCTCCATCTCCTCCTCCCCAAACACATTTTACAGTTTTCTGAATTGTTCTAGATGCAATATTTCTGAGCTGAAACAGGAATAAGCTAAAAATAAGCAATGCACCATCAGAAAACATTTATTTTGTTAAAGGCCCACTGGAGAGGTGGCTTTCTTGGTAACACACCATACTCTCTGCATTCTAATATACCACTACAGCCTCACCATTTCACTAGGACTTAAATAAAAACTGAGATGAGTTATATTGTTCAGTGGCTTGGAGTCACAAATTCCAGAAAGGGTTATATAGTTCAATTAACTAGTCACCACATTTCCAGAGCTTATTTTATACACTAAAATTAACACTGGGGAAATGCATCTGCAGCAGCTGCTGCAGCCCACGGTATTACATCAAACACAGTCTGGAGAGACAAGCACACAGACCCCAGAATAAAAGGGGGAGGAAGTTCTAGAGGTGGAACAAGGAGCAATATTTCAGATGTGTATCCATGCATCTCTCACTTACAAAACTTTGTTTCCATGTCTAAAGTGGAGCAGTTTATTTAGAGAAGATGCTGATCTGAAGCTCTCTGACACAGCCAGTCCTGCAGTGCCTGTTTATTTCCCAACAGGATCTGGTTCAGTGTTCATGAGGCACAGTCCCAGCCCAGCCCTCCTGCAATCACTCACGGTGCTGTGCAGCAGAGTCAAGAATTCGGACCAGATTCATCACTGCAGCTGCCCACAGATATTCCAGTCCCAAACTGTGCTTCCACTGCACAGGGCCAATGGCAGCAACAGAGTCTAGAAGGGCTCAGGGTGTTTCTCTGAGTTCCTTGTCCCACCTGAGAGCTGCTCATTGCCCAGGTACACGGTGCCTCACCCCTCCAGCACAGCTCAGGCTACCCCAGGCCGCTGTTCCGGTTGTTGGGCACCAGATTTGCTCCAAATGCCTTTTCCTTACTGTTTCACAGCCTCTAGTCCCTGTCTCCTGTAGGAAGCCCCTGCACAGCCTGGTCCAGGTGCTCCAGGTGCTGGGCTCTCCCTCCCTGCCACGGCCGCTTCTGCAGGGATGCAAAGGCAATGCAATGTCCCATCAGGAGCTGAGAACCAGCATGCCCACACTCCTGGAGACCTCAGCAGCAAGCAGCACCAAGGGCAGAGAGCAATACTGGTGCTTCCATGGTGTCCCTCACAGGGATGTATCCCCAGCAGGGGAAAAGCAGAGGCGCTGCCCTGGTCCCTCCTCCCTGCCAGGGCTCCAGGCTGAGGAGGCTCCGCTCCAGGCCAGGGTGTCCTGGGGGCATTCAGGGATTAATCCCTGCAGGGGGAATTATCCTGCAGCAAAACAAGGTCTCTCTCTCAGGCCCCTCCAAGCCAAACCGTTCCATGGTTTGCTTTGCTTGCTCAGACAAACACAGCACCAGCAGCTTGCTTGGGGAATATTGCCCTGCTTGGGGACTGAGCTGTTTCCCTCCCTGAAAACAAGTCTGGGGGCTGCTCACAAAGCCTGGCCCCAGACATGCACCTTGAGAGGCTTTTCCCTGGGATTTCCAGAGAATAAAAACACAGATATACAGAAATACTACTCCAGTACTTCATTAAACCCCGTGCACAGCGCTGGATAATGCACAAATATGGATTTATTTGACACATGAAGACAGATGCATCATTATAAAAGGGGTGCACTGGAGTGCACTGGTGATCAAACTAAGCCCAACCTGTTGAAAATTGTATTTCCACTTTATTAGCTCCAATCATTCATCAACTTGCAGAGAAATTCTTGCTCAAACAACATCTTTCTCAAAGGGTTCTTTGGGGAACAGAACACATAGCTTGTTTTAAAAACTGATATATTTTGTTTTAATAAAATGTTTGGCTTTGAGTACACAGACTGATACACTCTGTCAAAACGTGTTAGATCCCCAGATAACTGCATAACACCAGAGTATTATCTGACACGTTTTTGAAGTCTATTTTTACTTGTTTTTGTCTATTATTTTATTTATGCTTGGCGGTAGGCTTTATTTTTATTTATTCGCATTTGCTACTTTCAAAGTTTAGTCCTGGCATTTCATCTGCACGTTCTGTGTACTTTTGGCTGCTCACGGGGAGACTGCTGGGACTGGGACGAGCAGAATTTGTCCTGGCTGGTGCATCCCACAGGATGTGGATGTGAAATGGAATGAGGCTGAGGCAGGGCCAGGGGAGCTCTCCACTCTCCAGGAATGTGCTCACACTGCAGAGATTAAAAACTTATTTCCAATTCCTCTAGATCTGACTCAAACTCTCATTTACTTATAGGGCTTGCTATAAATCCTGGCCCTGCCTACATCATTTTGTGATACAATGTGTTATTGTTATTATCCTACATAAAATAAATGTGAGTGAACACCTCAAGGGTAAATTAGCCTATATCAAAACAAGAAAGTGAAACTATATGTAAATTATTTGTGTCCAAAGTTCCAAGGAACAAAAAAGACAGAATTTAAAAATTCCAATAAATAACTGATTAGTTAGCACTCTTTATAATCTCCCTGCTCTGCTGAATGTTTTGCCAGATTGAGTTTCCCAAAGCAAAAACACAGTTCTAGTTTATAAATAATTTCCTGAATCCACAGAAACACCTCTACAGAGCTTACAAGCAATAAACAATCTCACAGAAATCTGAAATATCCATCCTTTTTACCACAGGAGATTTTTTCCTCTGTTTTTGCAGACAGACCCTGAAAATGACCTTTTCCTGAGAAATTGCTCACCCCTCCTTACTTGTGCTTTTTTAGCAGGAGGATTTATATATACCAGCAGCAAAACACCTTTCAAAGTCCAGCAGGTAAAATTTGGTATCATTTGGAAGGATCCATCTGGATCCACTTAAACAGCCACAAATGGCCAAATCCTGAATGCTGGGAGTATTTTATGAAATCCAAGGCAGGCATTAAGAAACTCAGAGGGGGCTCTGAGTGTTCAGATACACCTCAGTGAGATACACAACATAACCCAAATGGTATCACTTGCAAACTTTTATATCATTCTCTACAAGGTTATCCCAGTCATTTGCATGGAGAATTTCCTGGTTTGAATGTGCAAAGGAGCAGAAGAACTGAAGGAAAGTTTCCCTTCTATTTCATTGCCATGCCCATCTGCTTTTCTTCACATCCAGAATCCATCCTGAACTCCCCCAAAGCCCTTTCTTTGCCACAGGTGAACAGTGCAGGAATTTCTGCTGGGTGTTTCAGGAACAGCACATCCTCCCTGTGAGTGCTGCAGAGCTGAACAGGCCTGAGTTCAGTTTCTGTGTGTGCTGGAGGAGCCTGGGTTGCACAGATCCCTGCACAGAGCTGCACCCCTGCTCCTCCCTGGCACACAGAGCCCCTGGGCACACAGTGTGCCATGGCTGGAATGCCTGTGCTAAACACTTCACTGTTTGTACTAATATTCACTCCAGGAGATGCAGAGCTTAGTGTGAAATTCACCTGAAAAAGCAGCTTTTCAAAGAGGAGAGCTGTCTGCCTTTCAGTGGATGTGCGGTAGAGAACAGATGCACAAACCCATTTCCTCCGTGGGTGCTTTTAATGCTATCAAAAATCCCTTCCAGGAATTCAATTTTCTGCACGGCAGCGAAAGCACAGAGAGGCCTAGAACCTGGGATAGCACCAGAGCACCAAAATATGGGGAAGGCTCTGAAAACACTGAGAATGTACTGGGTTGCACTAGAGAGGGGGAGAGAAGCAGGGATGTTGTTCTGCCGCGCCCGTTGGTTGCTTCGCTCATTTTTCCACTCTGCTCGGCTCTGCAGGCTCCATCCGCAGTGTGGATGGTACTAATTAGAGCTGGAAGCCGTGGCAGGCAGGGGGAGCGGAGCCAAGTGGTGCTTGGCAGGTCTGGAAGGCTGAGCAGCCCCATGGAGTGATGCCGGGGCTGGGCTCTGCTGCTGCTGCGGGTGCCAGCCCCGGGCTGGGAGAGAGGAGCAGTGACAAGAAACTCGCCTTAACAAGACCTGCTGGGAGGAATTTGCTGCTAGCAAAAGGTATCCAGGTCTTTTCTGCTGGTTCCAATGTGTTCTGTGTTGACTTTATGAGCTCCCTCCACACCAAAAAGCACCGGGATCGTGGTGGGCAGTGTAAGGAAATGATGAAGAACTGAACAGCAGCAGAAGGGCTGATGCCTTCAAGGACCAGAGCCAAACCCCCCATGACTGACAGACAAGCTGTGGGAATGAGAGGAAGGCACTGCAATGCCAGGATGCTGAGAACAGGATGGATTGCAGAGCCCTTCATTTCTGATAAAGAACCCCCTTGAGATAAAGCTCCAATACCTCACTGGATCCAGCACTGGCTGCTCCCCAGCCCAACAAGCAGGGCAAACATGTCCAGGACCATCTCTGCTGTGCAGCACTACAGGGAGGGCTGTGCCTCTGCTGCTGCTCTCTGCCACTCTGGATCCTCTCTGGATCCTCTCTGGCTCCTGCTCTGCTCGTGGGGATTGAGACAGGACAAAAGCTGGAAGGGGCACAGAGCCAGTCCTGAGTGAGTGTGAGCGGGATCACTGGCAGTGATGTGTGAGCAGGATCACTGGCAGGGGTCATTCCCAATGGGAATTCACACCCTGCACAAGGAGCACAGTCCTGAGATCACTAATTAGCCAAATCCATTGAATAAAATTCAAACCCAGAGATAACAAAATCCAAATCCTCACTCATTAAATAATCCAAACCCAGAGAAGAGCTCACCACTGTTGAGGCAGGACTTGCAGTCTATTTATCCTGACCAAATGACAATTTCTAAAGCTCTTACACCTAACTGAACTCTGCTGCTTTTCAAGGGGTTTCTGTGATGCTCCAGCTGCAGCAGGTAAGATTTATAAACCACACAATATTTTATGTCATACCTTTCATCCCGAGATATTTCAAAATCTTAAATTAAATTCTAATTTGGACAAAAATAATTTATTGCAGCTCTGCAGTGCAGCCCTACTCTATGGTGGGATGAACTAGCCAGTATTTCAAAGACCACAGCACACCAGGTTTGCAAAAAAAAAATAAAAATCCTGAAGTGACTGTTAACCTAAATGCAGATTAATATAAACAGCAAATCACTTGGGTATTTCTTTCAGGATTGAATAAGGAAGTCTGAAATAATTTCTCACAGGCTGCTAAATGCCAGTTAGCAGGGGGCCTTTTGCTTGTTTGTTTGTCTTCTATATGAAGAAAGACTTCTGCCTACCTGAGCTAGGCCCAGAACTGTCAGCTGCTCCCCAGTTCCTGCATAAACCACTGAGGTGTCCAGACCCTGAGAAATATTTGAAATTAATATTTGAAACCATCTGGTCAAGGAAAACGTAGAGAAGCTTGAAAAAAACAGACAACTGGCAGGAGACAGAGGCATAATTATTTCAAATTAAGCATCCACACAGAGGCAGTGCTAAGGCAGGGCCAGGGGAACCAGGAATTTAATTTCTCTGCTCCAAACTTTCTGCCACTCTGGAAGAAAAACTGCGGCTGCTGCTGTCTGAAAACGCTTTCAGCAAAAGCCTTAGCGTTCCAAATGGGCCCGCGAATCTCATTCCTGCATGGTTTTTAAGTTGTTTAGTTCTGAATCAGCAGTCTAAAAGTGTGTTTAAACACTGCAGGTAACCATTTCCCAAGGAACAAACAGGGAGGAAATCAGGTTACAGCGAGGGCACCCAGCAGGACTCTCCCCTTGTCTGCTCGGTGTCAATGGAAACTGATTCCTGCAAGAAAGACACTCGGGGAGAAGGGAACAGATTGTGGGAAACATGTTCTGCATGCAAGAAAGAGCCAGGAGATGGAATGCTGGATACCAGGAGATAATTATGCGCGGGGAAGAAAAGAAGAATCAGACAGGGCAGCAGCAGAATAACAATATTTCAGGAGATGGGAGCTGTACGAACCGGGCTGACTTGCAGCAGCCACGAGGCAGATAATAGATGAGCATCCTCTCTCACTCTGTGCTCACTCACTAATTCATGGAAAATAACTGCCACACTGCAACTTCCTGATGGTTTATCATTGTTCAGGCCACTAAAACTACTGGTTTTGCCAACCACTGAGTTATGAACTAAACAAGAAACATACTACAGAGAACTGTAAATGTTTATGCATTAAATTTGAAAAAAAATACTTCCAGACATACTAAAAGAGAATGGATTATGACAGCTGGAAAATTGAGCAAAGGTTGCTGTAATAAGCACAAAAAAAGTACCTGGAAAGATGCTAAGTAGGCACAAATCTGAGCTGTGGGCAGCCCAAAACCTCTCTGTTTGTGACCTTCACTCTAGAGGGGTGTAAGGAACAAAATCTCCCTGGTACAACCTCACAACACAGCCCCTCACACCCCACAAAACCTGAGAGCACTCAAAGGAGAATGGGATGGAAGTGGCCCATCAGAAAATAAATTTGATTCTTCTCTATTTTCAAATCCACTTGATTACTGGGAATTTGAAATTTCAACTCTTCGTGAATTTATTTTTTAGTAGAAGCAATGTAATTAGAGAAGAGAGGCTGAAAATATCTATTGGGAAAATGGATCAGGGAAACAAAAGGTGTTGGCAAACAAAAAAAGCATATATATATATATATATATACACACACACTATATATATATATACACTATATATATATATATACACACACTATATATATATATATACACACACTATATATATATATATATATATATATATATATATATACACACACATATACACACACACTATATATATATATGTATGTATACCTGGGCCAGGTGAGCACTGAGTATCCCTTTTCCTTTCCTGCATATGCACAATAAAAAGGAAGAAAAATCCTTTAAACTGTCTCATTCTTGAATATAAGACTTCCATGAGCAGTAAAAGTCTACTCAAAGAAGTTCCTGAACCTTAAAACAGATGAGCTCTTCCTGTTTGAAATCATCAGTAAGCCTAGGGCAAGGCCTGAGCTTTTGTTTATCTTCTGAATCTGCTGCTTCCATTCCAAAACCTTTATAAACAGAGCAGCAGCACAAAGCCAAGCACTGGTTCCAGCACTACCTATAACATGTAGGCTATCAAGAAAATAAACCCTGAATTTAGAATATTACAGAGTAACAACCATGATTCTGCTTGGTTTAAGCTTTTGCTTCAGGAAGAAGGACAAGGAACGTGGCACAAGTCATCACTGGGCAAGACACTGAGTTTCTTCCACCCAGTTCCCAAATTCCCATAATCTAAAGATCATGAAGACAAGGTAAAATAAACCTGAAAGACTGTGGATGGTCAGCAAGGAATGGCAGCTCCCAAATCCCATCTTACCTGTAGGTCCCCATCACATCACATCACCCAAATAGCAGGAATTTGGTGCTGTGAGAGGGAAGAGGTGACTACAGCAGGAATACAAATCACAGAGCCCAAATCACAGATTGCAAAACTGGAAAGGCCTCAGGCCTAATGAAGTGAGAGCAAACAGGAACTCTCTGCATTGCTGAAAAAGTAGTCAACAAAATTAGGGAGCAAATGAAACACTCAGGAATGGCTGGTAATTACCAGGGCTTACAAATGAGAAGTGTGATACTCAATCACAGAAAGCAGCAGCAGAAGAAGCCCAGATATTGTAATTGCAGGAAAAGATAATCATGTGTATAATAAAGTAACAAAGAAAACTGTGGTAACCAGGAGATCAGAAAGGATTCTGCAAGGGATAATACAAAAGAAGGAGCAATAGAGAATAATTTCAGAGACCAAAATGAGGAAGCCGGGGAGGAAGAATGGTGAGGGAGTAGGAGGGATTTTATAACATGCTGGAGAGAGTTGGGTTTTTTTATTTTAAAGACCGAGCTAATTAGGCACTGAATAGTCATCTAGAACAAAGGTTAAGCATCAGCTGTTAAGGCAGAAGAGAGCACTCAAGGTGAACCCATCACAGATTTCAAAGCTGCAGTAAAAAATAAAAAGAAGATGATGGAAGACTGGCTTAAAATTTTAGGGACAGAAATAGCACATGAAGTGACAATTTCTCCTGTGGTTTTGTTATTGTTGGGAACAAGTGGCATGCATACAAATCATGAAGTAGATTTTGGATGCACTTTTAGAAAGAATCTCACACGGTGCAGTAGCTTACAGTTAATGGAAATATTCTAATTATTGACTATATGTGAAAATAACATTGACACAAGTCAGCAGACTTTTATCTTGTAAAATGTACTTGGTTTGCTTTTCTGCCTGTTATGACATGATTCCTGGAAATGTGATTGCAACCAAATATTCACGTTAATGCAGACCAGGACCTGCACACCTCAGCTCCAAAGCAGAAGGGGAAAGGGAGCCCACATGAAAAATAATTCCTCTGGGTAGCACCTCATCCCATACATCATAATCCTTGAGTTTGAAGTCACTGTTCTTCCAAAACTGAAACATTTCACTCATTGTCTTAACGTAAGTCTGGGTGTGTTGAAGGATCTTGGTGGAAACTCAGTCCTGCACAAACAGCAGAGAGAAAACATTTCAAACATTTCTCAAACATTCATTTGTGTGATCACCCCAGTAACCCAGCCCAGCCCCTGCCAGGCTTTGGGCACTGTCATTTTGTCCCTGGTGCCCTGGTCAGCTCTACACCCACACTGCTCTGATAGCACAGCAGGGCTGCCTGCTGCCTCTCTTTATCCATTTTGCTCAAATGCAATGCCTTCCAATGAATTTATACTGTATGTATTTATTAGAAACATCTGCACTTCTAAAACCCTATAAAGACTTTCAAAGTATCCTATAAAAATAAGTAAAAGCATCATCAAGTTCATGGGGATTGTCTGTATGTTTTAAATTTTTTTTAGTATTTTTCCTAAGGAATCATTTTACTAAGTGTAAAAGAAATCTATGTATAAATAATTCATTTTATCTGAACACATATTGGTCATTGAAATGCAACTTATCTTTATTTTGAGAGCCTAAATAGACTTCAGATGTTCTTTCTTTGATAAGTTGTAAGGTGATACATTTCTGCTACAAGAATTATGGACTCCCATCTCTCACTACATGTGTACATTTTTTCTATCTTTTTTCCCCTAGGAATATTTAATGAGCTTTTTTGTTTGTTTTCTTGTTGTGTTGAGTTTGTTTTTTTTAAAGTGGGAGTTATATTTTGCAGTACCATAGAAGAATGTAGGCTAGATGCAAACTGGAGGTTTGTGATCCAAGCTCCTGTTATAGAGGAGGGGGAGCCATGGGATCAGCCCAGCTCACCCAACACTTCACCCACTCATGTCATGAAAACCACTCAGGATGGAGACAATCCAGCCTCACTGCACAGCCTGTTTCTATATTTGACTGTTCCAGGGGAAAAAAAAGGAAAAAAAAAAGAAATAAATGTCAAAAAATACTTTACTTCCAGCCAGCAAAAGCTGCTCTTGCCCACTGTCTGCCATCCTCCCCCTGCAGCACTGGCAGCACCCACGGGCACTGCAGGATGCTCCCTTGTGCCTTCCCTGCCCTCTGCAGCCCAAAGCAGCCCAAAACCCTGCTGGGGACAGTGAGTTCTGTCTGTCCTGGTGTCTGCAGGGAGGACACAGGAGTCTGGATGTCCCAGAGAGGCGGATGCTGCTCCCTGCCCACCCTGTCTGGGCTGCTGCCCTGTGCCTTCCCTGCCCTCTGCAGCCCAAAGCAGCCCAAAACCCTGCAGGGCTCCCCTGGGACAGTGAGTTCTGTCTGTCCTGGTGTCTGCAGGGTGGACACAGGGATCTGGATGTCCCAGAGAGGCAGATGCTGCTCCCTGCCCACGCTGGCTGTGCTGCTGCCCTGTGCCCAGGCTGTGCCCAGGCTGTGCCCAGGCTGTGCCAGGCTCTGCTGCTGGCTCCAGCTCCATTTGCTGCCAGCTGCTTTTTGGCACAGCAGCTTTGCAGCAGAGCTGCTCCCCAGCTGAGCACTGCCAGGGGTTCCTGCATCCCTGCTTGTCAGGACCCAGCACATCCCTCTGGCTGCCCTGAGCAGCCCAGACCCTGCCAGGGGGCTCAGGGACCCTGGCACAGAGCCCCAGATGCCCCTGTGGGTTTGATTATGACCCATGGAGTAAGTTCCCAACCTTAGATGAAGATCAGCAAGCCACAACAGTTTAAGTAGAATATCAGTGAAGTTATCACGGGGTGGAAAAGTAGATTTTAGGGTTTTGGTATGGGAGTTCAGGGGGGCAAGATGGAGGGAACTGGGTGTGTCCAGCCTTTCTCCTTCTTCTTCTTGGCCTCCATCTTCTGCTGTGATGGTGGCACTTTTACATTGGTTTAGAGTAGAAGCTCACTGTCTAACATAGGTGATGGGTATTGGACAGTAATTGTAAATATTGTACACATTGTAGTTTTTAGTATAAAGACATAACCCTGCCCTGAGGGCAGGCAGAGTGCCTGGAACTGTCCTGCTGAGCTGACCTCGGCAGGGCAGGAGAAAATTTTTTCATAGATAAGAAACAATAAACAACCTTGAGAGCGAGAACTGAAGAGCTCTGACTCCTCCTTCAAGCACTGGGCTGGGAAAAGAGACTTTGGAGCTTTTCTGGGGGTCACTGAGAGCAGCCAAAGATCCTGAGACCTGCTGGCCTCACAGGGCTCCTCCTGCCCTGCCCTCAAGGACAGCACACTTGTCACAAAGCCTGATGGCAGGCTGGTCTCATTAGCCACAGGAGATTAAACTGCCTGTTTGATGGGACAAATAAAATTGCTGCCATCTGAAATGGGTGATTCCACATACGGGATTTAATTGGGATGACTGATAGCTAATTTCACCTGCACACATAAAAAAAAAAAAAATGGGGATTGAGGCTGTCAAGTACAAATCTGGGCTAAAATGCTTGCCCTACAATGAAGGGCAGATCCTGAGTCCAACAGTTCACTCCTCTGCTGAAAGCATTCCAATTGAGTCCAGAGTATTGCACACACACAGCACTGAGGAAACACTGGGGGAAACAAGTCTCAAAACACCTGTAGTGTGCAAAAACTTTCCAAGTAGGGTAAAAACAAGCGAAAATATAAAGCTAAGAAGACAAGAGTTGATTATTTGCCTGTATAAGCATTAGAACACATGTTATGACTGTAAACCACAGAGCAAACATATCTGAGGTGTGATACTCCAAGTGCAGTATTTCTGGAACAACAAATTTGGTGAAACCTGGAAAATGACTAGATACATAAAATATCAAGCTGCAGTGTCAGTTAAGTGACAGGTAAATTAAAGCACAACAGAACAAGGACACTGATTTGGTTCAAAATTCTATGTCTGCAGCAAGAATTACATAAATAAATTGGCAGGCAGGCACAGACATTTCATACAGAAGATGACAACAAAACCAGCAGAGAGTTATGAAATCGTGAGTTGTTATTACAATTCCTGGAGACATTTTCTGACCTTCTTCAAACTATTTATACTGGGGACAGCTCACACACAAACATCACAACACTGCCCACGCACCACTGGACGGTTTGGCTGCTGTGGAGGGTTTGGGGACTGCAGCCCATGAGGACAAGGAGCTGGTTTCAAACCTTGCAGCCCAGTTTGTGCCTCCATGGGCTGTGCCAGGAGAGCTCAGCTCTCTGACCTGCTGCCATCCCCCTTCCTCAAGACTCACACGGGCAGGCAGCAGGGGCCTGATGCATCCAATTTGCTCTGGTGGCTCACAGGGTGCTCCCACCCAGCCTCATTCCTGCAGAGGAGACAGTTCTGACAGGGATTTGTGCCTGCTGCACAGGAGATGAGCCAGGCTCCAGGCTGTGAGCACCAACCACGCTGAAGGGCCATGGCAGCAGATGTGTCACTGCTCCAGGACATCCCAACTGCTTCTGCCACCAGCACTGGAGCCCAGCCCTGCTGGAAGGGCTGTCCAGCACTGGAACAGTGCCCAGGGCCGAGGAGGAGCCACCACCCCTGCAGGGAGTTAAACCAATGCAGATGTGGCCCTTGGGACAGGGGTGAGTGCTGGGTTAGTGCTGGGCTCAGTGATCTCAGAAGTCTTCTCCAACTAAATGATTCCATGACTCTTGGATGAACAGCTAATTTTGAGGTTGTTAGCTAAGGGAAAAAAATCCCTAAGAGTAGGAGGGGAAAAAAGAAGGAAAATGCATGAAAAAAGAAGGAAAATGCATGAAAAAAAAGAAGGAAAATGTATGAAAAAAAGAAGGAAAATGCATGAAAAAAGAAGGAAAATGCATGAAAAAAAGAAGGAAAATGCATGAAAAAAAGAAGGAAAATGCATGAAAAAAGAAGGAAGATGCATGAAAAAAGAAGGAAGATGCATGTTGCTCCAGCATAATTGCCACAAATGTAAAAGTGCTGCTAAAAATGTCTGGACAATCTTTCTATAGGTTTGGCCAGAGACAAGGAAATGATCAAGCCAGGATGTTTCACACTGCCCTGTCTGAAAACAGTCCCACAGTCAGCTGAGGCACAATAATACTGCATTTATTCCCAGTGCAAAGTGTGTAAACTGAAACCATCTCCATTAAAAGGGGCTTAAGGTACAAGGTGTAATCTCACACTGCAATAAAGCAGGAATTTACTCATGGTCAATTATCCCCTATCAGCTGGGGGCAGGTGCAGGGGGAGGAGGGAGCTCCCAGCTGAGTGCCAGTAATTTCTTCAATAGCTGAAACTCATTTGCTTGTTATAGTCCAAATATCATTTAATTATCATAACAGTGCAGACCATGTGGCACTTACTGACCAAAATCTCCAGTTTGATTCTCTGCAGTACAAATTTGCCAGGTATAAACCAAGTGTGGGTTTGGCTTATGGAAGGTGCAGCATCTGCAACGCTCTGCCCAGGCTCCTGACAGTTTTATAGAGCTTCTGTGAGCCATGACTGGAATCAAGGTACCAGGAATTTGGTGCCTTGAAGAAGCAAACCTACTTTAAAAGGTAAATTCTGTGTGCCTTGCACATGCAGAACTCTCCCAGACAAGTTTCAAACGAGTCCTGCTGTTACTGCATCACACTGCTCTATTCACAGTAAGGAAAAAAGAAATGTAAACATGAAAGATCTTTGGAAAGTGTCCTTCCTCAGAGATATTTTTTTTCCTCTTTATATTTCAATTCCTTTTCTATTTCCACTAAGCCTGTGGTTCTTTGTTTTCTTTGCTGAGAGAAGTTTTTAGGCTGATTGCTTCCAAGAATGCCAATAATCACACATCACTGTCCACGGGATCTTGTCTGAAGCTCTGCTGTACCCAACTGCATTACCTTTCCCAGCATTTTAGATCAGAATAGCCTGAAACTGCTGCTTCTCATGTCACAGGGGTGAGTTCTCTTGTGAGATTGTGTGGAACAGCTAGTGAAAAGTCACTATTATCTGAATCCAAATACACAAAATAATCCTAAGTGTTTGCCATTTCACTGATAGTCTGTGAGACACGATTGTGTCATTTACTGAATTCAGCCACTAAATGACAACATGAACTGGAACTGTGTGAACAATTCTTTTCAGAGCCATATGTCTGCAAATTGTCTGAAAATTACCAGCACAGTAGAGGGGAAAAAAAAACCCAACAAAACAACCACACACAAAAAAACCCTCCCAAAACAAACAAGCAGTTGCTTTGAAAATCCAATTTGGAATAATAGCACTCCACCCAACTGAAGCGTTGGGTTCCACTCTTCCCTCCAAATGCATACACGTGAATGGAGCAGGATATGATTCAGGGAAATTGCACATGTAGCTGCAGATAGAAGCAATAAAAGTCACAGAAAGTGACATTTCTTTGTGTGCTGTACATCAGTGTTAATATGGGAGATCAAGATGACAGGACAAAATACAGCAAATACAGATACAGCAGCATCCGTGGAGAGGCACAATCCTGTAATCCCCCCAGAGACTCCACAATACAGACATTATTTACACTGATTTCTGACAGAAAATAGCTCGCTTTTTGCAAGTAGAGGGGATTTTTATTCCCAGCAAGCAAAGCAGAAGTGTTTGCTCAAAGCTGAGTAAAACTTCAGTGACAATTAGTTACTGGAACCTTGTGAGAGCCAAATCAGCCATGAAACAAGAGATGGAGCTCACATGGAAAATCATGGTGTGGTTTCACCTGAAGACATTGTCCCTCACAGTCATGGGGAAGGGCAGCTAGCAGGAATTTGCTGCAGAGGGCTTTATTCAGTGCTGCTCCCCTCTGGTTAAAGGAAAAGTTGTGACAAAACGTTGGGTTTGTGCTGGTTTTGCTTGAGCTGATGTGACACAAACAGTGCGGCAAACACAGGCTGGCCTGAGCTTGCCCTGAGCTCACACCCCAAAGAGAGATCACCCCTGGCTGTGCCCCCTGCCAGGACAGCCAGGGACCCACACCAAGGCTCTGTTCTTGGAGCTTTCCCCTGCTCCAACAGAGGAAACCACCTCTTCTTTGGGATTCTGCTGCAGGCACCCCTCACATCCAGCTGCCTCTCCAGGCAGCAGCCAGAGCCCACCATAAATCCCAATTTACCTTCCTCCCCTCGCCTGCATCCTCAGGAGCAGCTGGCCAGGGTCTGGAGGGGCTGTGCCCACCTGGAGAACCCTCTGAGCACACCATAAATCCCAATTTACCTTCCTCCCCTCGCCTGCATCCTCAGGAGCAGCTGGCCAGGGTCTGGAGGGGCTGTGCCCACCTGGAGAACCCTCTGAGCACATCACAGCCACAACTGCCCATGGAGGAGCTGGAGGAGCTGCAGTTTTTCCAGTGAAACCCATTCAGAGCTGCAGTTTTTGAGTGAAACCCATTCAGAGCTGCAGTTTTTGAGTAGAACCCATCCATAGCTGCAGTTTTTGAGTAGAGCCCATTCAGAGCTGCAGTTTTTGAGTGAAACCCATTCAGAGTTGCAGTTTTTCCAGTGAAACCCATTCAGAGCTGCAGTTTTTGAGTAGAACCCATCCATAGCTGCAGTTTTTGAGTAGAGCCCATTCAGAGCTGCAGTTTTTGAGCAGAACCCATTCAGAGCTGCAGTTTTTGAGTAGAACCCATCCATAGCTGCAGGTTTTGAGTAGAACCCATTCAGAGCTGCAGTTTTTGAGCAGAACCCATTCAGAGCTGCAGTTTTTGAGTGAAACCCATTCAGAGCTGCAGTTTTTCCAGTGAAACCCATTCAGAGCTGCAGCTGGCTCTCAGTGAGTTCCAATCCCACTTTCCAGTGAAATCCACCATTTCAGCTGTTCTTTGGGACAAAGAGCATCAGTCTTTCATCCTGCCCTCAAAGCTCTCCCACTGTGAGGAACAGGGCCCCAGTTTAGCTCACTCCAGTGTGAACAGCTGAGCACAAAAGTCACTGCTGAGTCAATTACCTGTCTTTTATTAGCAGGAGATTTTAAAGAAAGTATTTAATTTGTGACACTTCTTGGTGGAAAGTGAAGAATGGAAAAGATTGAGCACAATTATTAGCTTGCATTGCACGTACAATTATTTCTCCATATTAGCACAGTTGTGACTATTTGAGAAAACAAATTGTTAAGCTTGTACGTGTGAAGATGCACAGGAAATATTTTAAATTCAACTTCCTTGAGCTCATTTGAATTATTTGAGTTGTTCAAATATTATTCAAGTTAGACTCATCTTATTGGCAACAGAAACAATGCCATGTGACTTATTATTTCAGATTCCTGCATCTAATCAGTGCAGCTGGAAAAGTGAATATTGAATTAACAATTGATCATTAATTCATGACAAATGGTGCTGAATAAATCCACAGAGAAAACAACTGTGAACACTCACTCTTCTGGCAAGTGAACACTCACTCCTCTCTCCCTCAGCTGGTAGGGCCAAAATCTGCCTCATAAATTTCAGACTATAATTCAGCTCTACGTTGCAGATTAATACTGATGAAGTGGCGTTTCATTTTGACACTTCATTTTCAGTGGGATGGGATGAAAAGCTGTTTTGTAGGTTCTACCACACAGATTTAAGACTTTTTAAATTTATTTTTTAAGGTGCGGAGTACTTGATGCTCCCAAAGAACAAAGTTTCTTTTCAGTTCATGAATTCCCTCAGCCTTTGTGAACATTCAGGGCGTTGCTGTTTGTCTGTCCAGCCTGAGCTCAGCACTGCTGAAAGCCACCCAACCCCTCTGCCCCCAAACACTGAACCCTGCCCCTCTGACAGCCAGAATTTTGCAAGTTTAAATTACAATTGCTGATCAAATTTACCTTAACTGAACTCAGTAGAAAACAAACAGCAGAGAGGTCAGGGGGCAGCTGCACTGGGGAGCTGGGGCTGACACAGGGCCCTGCCTCCTTCAGCTAAAAACCTCACAGCTGGGAGAGAGCTCTGGGGTGGATCTTTATGAGATATCCATAAGGTTTGTTTTGGTATAAGATAGCCTTTTACTAGGTAGGTCACATTCATTCCTGATTAAAAGCATCCACATGGGAAATTATACACAGGACTGCAGCAGCACTGACACAGCTCCACTGCTAAATCACTCCTTTCAGACAAGCTCTACATTTATTTTCTCCATACAGAAGTCCTCCAAAATCAATGCGTTATCAAATTTGCTTTGGGGAGAGATAACCAGACTAACTGGTGATGCAAGAGACTGAGCTAAAGCATTACAAGCATGGCACACTTTGCCAAAAAACGTGTCTGGGGAACTTCACCTGCAAAATACCCCTGAACCAGCACAACACAGGGAAGGAAAAGCAGAGTGAGCACACAGTTGTACACAGAGAAGATGAGGAATCCACTGTTCCCCTCCTAGGGGCTGGGATTGGCAGCACCATCATCCTGCAGACACCTCCATGCAGCAGGGACAGGGGCTCAGGGGCTCGGGAATGATCTCCTCATCATCCTCACCCTGCAGTGCCCTGAGGCTGTGGCTGGACAGTGACAGGGGGGACACTTGGGGCTGATCTCCTCATCACCCTCACCCCTGGAGCCTGCCCTGAGGCTGTGGCTGGGACAGTGACAGGGGGGACACTCGGGGCTGATCTCCTCATCACCCTCACCCCTGGAGCCTGCCCTGAGGCTGTGGCTGGGACAGTGACAGGGGGGACACTCAGGGCTGATCTCCTCATCACCCTCACCCTGCAGTGCCCTGAGGCTGTGGCTGGGACAGTGACCCCAGAGACAGAGGGGACACTCAGGGCTGATCTCCTCATCACCCTCACCCTGCAGTGCCCTGTGGCTGGACAGTGACCCCAGTGACAGGGGGGACACTCGGGGCTGATCTCCTCATCACCCTCACCCTGCAGTGCCCTGAGGGACTGAGCCCCCCTGGGCTGGGCTCTCCCAGCCAGTTCTGAGCCTGGCTCACCTGCTGGGCTCAGTGCCCCAAGAACAAGGAGCATTTTCTCTCCTGGACTTGTGCCAGTGGCTTGGCAGCCCCCAGGTTCAGAGAGGCACCCAGGGAATCAGGGTGCAGCTACCAAGAGCAGCTTGTGTTTGTGTCTGCAGGAACACACAAATAACAAATAACACATCCTGCTGGGAGAGGAGCAGCCCCAGAGCCACGAAGGAGGAGGGTGAGATAAGCACAGAACATTTCAGTTTATCCTGTGCTGCACAGGGAGCATTTGCAGATCACAAAAGGCCAGGTGAGCAAATGCTGGAAGGAACACAGGAGCACCAGCAGCAATGTGGGTGAACTCACTGGTGCCTGACCTCTAGAACCATCCATGTTTGCTTGCAGAATGTTGGGAGATGATCCTCCACAAACTGCAGCAGAGGGACCCTTTTTATACCCCACCTGTCTGGCCCACAGCCACAGACTGTGCGTTCTGCTCTCTGAGAAATGAGAATATCACATGATAAAATAGCACATGATAGCTGATCCCATGGTCATCTTTAGGGGGAAATGCTTTAAAGAAGCACTGAAGCAACCAAGACAAATCACATGGAGGCATCCCAGTCTAATGAGCAGGGCCTGGCATGGTCCTGCAGATTGGAATTCTTTTCTCAATTAAACAGTAGGAGTGGACTGCTTTGCAAATATTTAATTTCCAAGCTTCTAATTACAGTGGCTGAGTTTTTCCTCCTGAGGAAACAGGTGTTGACACAAGATCTGACAGATCCTAGCAACTGGCATTTGCTGGTCCCTTTCTCAGTTTTACAAACACACATGGAAAAAAGGAAAACGCACGATCTAACCTAAGAGACAAATATTTGGGCTGTGCATGGAGAATTTTTTGATCTGCCTTTGCATGGTGAGCTGTTTGTAATCTGGCTCAGTTCAGCCAGAGATGGAAGTGTCAGCATGCTCCATTTTGAAATGGCATCATCCTGGCTGTGAAAAGCTGCACACATGGGCCAGTTAGGAGGAAGTAATTAAATCCATTCACAATGAAATCCTTTCAGTGAGGGGGATTTAATCTTGTCATCTTCCCCAGACACATCAAAAAGGGAAATAAAACGCACAGAAGAAAATATAAAGAGGATATCTGTTGTACTTCAAAAAAACCCATGAAAACCTATGATGCTTCCAGTTCAGCTTTAAACTACAAATGGGAATAAAGTCAAATTTAGAGCTTAAAGTATAACCTAGTTCATTAGCATGCTGTAATCCTGCTAAAATTTTAATGTATTTGATGGAAGCAAGATAACCATAAAAAATGCTACCTACTGCACGTTGTTTTGCTGCACTGCCTGCATGGAGCTAATTACAGCCTCCCTGCCTTCACTCCAAATGCCTTGCTTTTGTGGGTTTGATCCATTGTCCTTAATGTTAAAATGCAGGGCTTTGTCTGAATTACCATTTCATTGTAGTATTAAACTTGTGTTGAGGCACATTACCAGCCCTGTGTTATCACAAGTTCAGTTATTAACATAAGTAACCACTGTATTTAGTTTGTTTCTGTATTTGGTCCCCACCCTCCCTAACCTCCACCCCCAAAAAATTATTATTTACTTTTCCCCTGGAACTGTTGCATTCTACCAGCTGAATACATGCATTCTTTGAGCTGAGCACTGTTTTGGAAATGCACAGTGCTGTTTTGGAAATGCACAGTGCTCACCCATTTCAGTGGCCCATTGTCTCTGTTCCCACTGAGAGGTTTTTCAAAGTGCATTTCTGGCACAAAGCACTGAAAGCTCTACGGGCTGGCCACTGCACACATGCAATAAATCCATCCTGCATTCATGCTTCTGCCTCAAGAACACAAAAATCAGCTAAGTCTCTTTTACACCACTGGAAAATGGCTGATGAACCTGCCTCACCTCGGTTTTTTCTGGTTGAAATATCATTTCTCACTGCTCTCCTCCATTCCCCATCAGGTCAGGAAGGCTCCAGGGCACAGCCCAGCTGCCCTGACATGCTCAGGTGTGAGGGGAGAGCATCGATGCCTCAGCCCATCCCAAATTCCTGTGCCCTGGGATGCCCAGCTCAGAGGGAGCCCTGCAGATGTTCGGCTGCTTGGGGCAGGTGGATTAGAGAAGGGGTTTATTTCATCTTCTTCAAACCTATTCCCTTTTATATTGAATTCCTCACTATGTAAATAAGGAACCACTTCAAGGTCTGTGGGATTATTATTTTTTTTTGTTGCTTCCACATGGTTCAAAGGCACGCCAAGCTCAGAGACGAGCTCAGCCAGAAAGGACTTTTGAAAATGTCTGCTCTGACCTTTCGTGTAGCACAAAATCCAAAACACGAGAGCATAAAAGTTAATGTCTTTACCAGAGGGATGGATCGAGATGACTCAACCTGAACTGCACAAAATGCATCCATTTTTAGTGCTGCCAAGTGATGCAAGTCACACACATCCAGGTCCCTGTGGTGCATTACCTGGGCCGATCTTTCTGGGTTTTACAGAAGCCAGGCCTCCACAGAACCACATGCAATGCCTGGTGGTTTGTTTGCTTTTCAATGCTTCTCAGGTCAGGCAGTTTTGTCCAGTCCACTGTGTTCAGAAATGAATATTTCAGTTCTAAATTGACTTAAATAATACTCAATAGGTAAAGGAGAGAGCAAGCCTTGAGCCTACAAAGTCAACATGGTCCCAACAGATGGAGTCCACCCAGGCTGAAAAAACAGACAACATCCTCATGAGGTCCAATAATCAGAAAATAGTGGAAGCAAATGTGCTCAGTCTAATTGTGGCAGCAGTCTGCAGGAGCCATATGAGTGAGATATGAAGATATTATTATTATTATTATTATTTACTGAGCCTGCTCCAAGCACGTCCTTGCAGTGTCCAGGCACGGGTCCATCTCCTTGCTCTCCCTCTGCCACCTCCTCTGCTTTTCTGCTTCCAGCTGACAGCCCTGTAATCTCAGCCTCTTCTTAAATTAACTGAAGGATAATCCAGACATCAACTTCCCTTCCAGTCCCAGGAACATTCTAACCCATTTAAAAGCTCTCCTTGCTGTGTCTGTGTCCCTCTGCAGCTCTGGCACCAGAAGCAGCTCAGACATTCTGGTGACAGTCCTGGGAAGGCTGTACCCAAAACCAGGCTCACTTTCCCACCTCTGCTTCATAAACTTTATTCATTTATTTTAAAAGAGCTGGTTCCCTTTCAGCCACAGCACTGGGCTGGTATTTAGGGGCTTTTTCTCTGCCAGCCCCCTAAACCCCAGTGGAGTGAATTAACAAAGTCCAGAGCCCTGAGTCTGCACTTGCTGCTCCCACACAAGTTACCCTGCACTGGTTTTATTAAAGACAGACCAAATGACTAACAAACCTGGAGAACTCAATAAAAGCAACTTGTCTTCTCTTTTGTTACTACTCTGCCAATATTTGCAAAGCCTGCAAGCTCTGCAAAAAAAAAAAAATACATGGACAATTAAATTCACTGAAAAGAATGTTAAATGTTAGAGCACAGCTCAGCCCCATGCTGGCCCTACAGGAGGAGCTCTGCCCACTGATCTCTCTTCACAACTACATTTTGATACCTACCAATGACTCAGTTTTTAAAAGACACACAGCTAAATCCAAGCTTCTAGTCCAAATGTCATGCAGTATTAAGTTCTGAAGCCCAAGCACACAATGTCAGTTAATCTGACTTTATCAACCTGTCCATAATCCACTTAAAAAAACCAAAAAACCCCCACAGCTAAAAGAAGTTACTAATTGTCTGTCTGACAAGGTCTGTATTTTCCAAGTAACTGCTACTGTTAATGAAATTTTTAGCTGCCAAGCCTTGCTGATGAACTCCTGAATCAAGTGTTTTGTTATTTTACACAGAATCAATACCAGGCCAATTTGCCTACAGCTTCCTGGTCGTTCTTCTTTACCCCTTTAAAGTAAGAAACAGTTTATATGCTAGCTCAGATTCTGTGACACTTTGGTTTTCAGCACTGTTTAATTAGTGGTTCACAAAGCCTCTCAACTTTTTAGAATGATTCTTATGAAATTCAACATATTTTTTCCCCATTTTCCTTTGTTACAAATGACAAACCTATTTCTGCCCCAGCAGACTGAAGGGATGCCTGCACCTGCCTCATGCCAAACTCCAAGCAGATCTATCAACTGAACATCTCAGTCATTGGTCCTGCATTAGCTATGCCATTCTGCCAGTCATTTCAAATCTTCCCTTAAAGCAAGGCTGGCCAGCTGTTTTGTACTTTCCAGCAGTGAATTCTGTCTCTCAGCAGAGGAGGTGGAATCAAAGCTGGTACCGCGAAATCCACGGCGAGGAAAACACCACAAGGACGGATTCAGTTTTGGAGCTGCAAACAACCACAAACAACCACAGCAGGTCAGAGGATGGGCCCTGCTGCAGGAGGGCAGCAGCCAGAGCCCCTGAGAGCTGCCAGGAGCAGCTGAGCTCACCTGGGAGCAGCCCAGGCTGCGCCAGGCAGGGTGGGCAGCCCTGGGTAACACAGCAGGCGCTGCCTGGGGCTTGCGCTGGTCACAGGAGGAAAGAAAAGTTTTCCCATGACAGAGAAGAGCAAGAGAATTTCACCTTTACTGCTGTGGTAATAATGAGTTTATATCCAGTAAGGAAATGCCAACTTCTGAGGCATATGAAGCAACTAAACCCAGGAGTACCTTACACCACTAACAGGCAGGGGGAGTGAAAAAGGACAGAGAGCCCCCCCTGTAACCCAGTTCTGCACAAATGCACAAACAACTCCAGGCTGTAGGGAGGAAATAAAAATGCTCTTGAAGTCTCCAGAGAGGATTTTTGTGTCCTGGCACACACCTGAAAAGAAACAACAACCCTCACAGTCACCTTGACACAGAATTTCTGCCTCTCAAGTTTACACCACTCTCCCTTTTCCTGAGCAATCTCTCTGCAGAGTAGGAAAAATATCTGAGCTATGCATGTTGGTTTTTCTGGGAGGATAAAGTTAGTGACACGGAGGCTGCCAACACTCCTGTACCCAAAAATCCCCCAAACAATCCCATCTTCTGGGATTTGCAGCTCTCAGTCCTCGAGGAGCAACTCCAGACCCAGGACAGAGCTTAACTGGAGCTGGGACAAAGACTCTTTTGCCTAAAACTCCTTTTACCTAAAACTCCTTTTACCCAGAATTTTGTACAGCCCAAAGTTAAAGGATTCTTTCTATCAGCACCAAAAATTTACCAGCACATCAAGAAGAAGAAGAAGAAACCAAAACTATTTGTGTAGCAGCATTGCTTGGCATTGTCTGTACTGCAAGTGGGACTGTCAGGACCCACCAGCACTCAGCTCACTATCTCAGGGCTGTGTCCTGCACCCCTCAGGAGCAGAGATTTCTGCTGATGTTAATGGTTTTTAAATAAAACAAAAAAAGAAAGTTTCGGCTGCTTTGTGTTGTATATTTTTCAATGGCCACTGCTGTCTCATAAAAAACCCCAAACATTTAAACTCAATGAAAAATGCCAGGATCAAAACTGCCAAATTTAAAAAGTCAATATTAAGCCACTTTTTATCCCAGAAACTAAAATTTTGAGGAATCCCAAACATGTATTCCCCTACTTGAAAGTGGCAATGCCTCTGAACTATCAGAAACCCCCCAATGCACAAAAGCTGAATTTCAGCCAGCTCCAGTAAACAGTTTATCAACACTCATTACTCACAGTCAGAGCAGCAGTGCACACAGGCTCAGCATATGCTGCCTGACACCCAGGGAAAGAGCCACTGCTCCAGGATCTGGTGACTTAAGCCTGAGAGCTAGGAGACATAAAGGAGATGGATCTGTAATTATAGCCCAGTTACTATGCAAATACTTCAGCACACTATCTCTGTGAGAAATCTGGGTCTTGCCTTCAGAACAGTTTCATTATTAGAAACCATTATTGCCTTTATCCCACCACTGTGATATTTCATGCATTTTATGGAGCACAGATAAGGAGCAAACAAGAACAAACAGCTTTTACCTCTGCAATCCTCACTGGCAGCATCAAAATCACAGCCCTGAAAGGACCAGAGCTGAGAAACACCCAGGGACTTTAAATCTGTGCTTAGCAGAGAGCCCCAATAATAACTTGCATCTGATATCTTAAGGCTGCAGCTATTTTTAACGAGTTCATGGGGCTGCACAGGCAGCTGGACCTGCACAGGTCAGACCCTGGTGCTTCCTGGTGTCAGGCAGCTGCTGAGCCTGTAATGGGTCATTAACACCTTGTCCTGGCTGTGAACATATTTTTTAAGCCTGTTTTCCTCTACTGGCACTCTTGACTGTGCTGGTGTGTGTTGCACTAATTATTATAGCATTATATAATAATAATAATAATAATAATAATAATAATAATAATAATAATAATAATAATAATAATAATAATAATAATAATAATAAATTATATATAAAAATATAAAATACAATTATATAAAAATATATAATATATTATTATAATCATTTAATTATTATAATTACTATAATTATAACTATGTAATAATTATTCTAATAATTATATATAATTATATGTAAAATATTATAAAATATTTTAAAATATAAATTATAAAAATATCCGGTTTTATTATTTTAAAAATATTGTGCATTTTAAAATATTATAAAAATATACATATATTAAAATTTTATATAATAATTATAGAATATGATAATTATTGTACCAAATCCATCCAGGCACAGATTCTTACAGGGGTGAGGGAACTAAGGCAGGAATTTCATGATGAACAGGGGCTCCAGGGTGGCTGAAGGCAGAGCCAGGGCTGTGCTGCCCCCCAGGATCACTGCTCAGGCTGAGCACCCTGCCCTGGATAAGCACACCAGGCCCAGCTCTGCATGGCAGGGCTTTATCTGCTCCAAAGCAGCTTGGCTGGGATGGGATTCAGAGCGGAGGGAAATCCACGGGCGAGGAGCTGCCATTGGAAATGTCCTGCACCTCGGCCACAGCTACGTTATCTCACACTCACTGGGCTCCTTCAAACCTCCTGCACGTCATTCACTGCCACAGAGCTTTCACAGAATCAGCAGAGGAAGGGGAAAAGATGCTTAAAAAGAACTTTCTGCTCTAAGAAGTGAAAAAGCAAGCTGTCCTGCATACTTCACCTAGTGCCTCACATTAATAAAAGGCAAAATAATTTCTGCCTGCTCTCGTGAATGGACTCGATAGAAGATCTCTCCCCAGAGCCCAGGAGCCACCAGGGCCAGCCAGGCTGGGTTCAGGGCACTGATGCAACCTGTGAGAGGCATTACTTCATCAAGTGGTGAGTTGGACACGTGGGGTTTTGTGCAGAATATTTCCTTTGCATCTTCTGTCAAGCAAACAAAGGCAGTAATTGTGGGGAGATGTGTTTTGATTTTCCTGTGCTGCTGCCTCGTCCCCAGATGCAAGCACTGTGTCAGGCAATTCACAAATGACACCTCTCCCTGCAAACAAACATTCTGGGTGATCATTAAAGATTGCTGTGATATTTGCAGAAAGGATAATAGGGATCTGGACAACACAAGAGTGCTATCTGATACGTGGGAACAGTTGGGATTATGGAGGGCTGGATAAATTCACTGCATCTCCCTGCCTGCTGTATTTTCTCATTTGAAGGACAGATCTGTACTCGTTTCCAAACAGAGAGCATATTGTTCCACATGTTCTACAGCTCCTGAATCACACTAATTTATATTACTACATTTTTAATTTAATGATTGATATGTTGGCTTTGCAAACTGACTGTCAGAATAATTCATATAGTATTAAAAACCCCAAGTGTACAGCAGTTTTATTAATGCACCCTTAAAGAATAATGAAACCTTCAGCCCTGCTCTAATGAATTCTGGAGGAACACTTGTGAATGATGCTGCTCATGTCCCTCAGCTGGGGAGGGGGCTCAGGGAAGGCAGGAAAAGCAAAAATTTCCAGTGATAAAATGGAAACGTTTTCCGAAATAACCTTCAGCTATTGAGTCCTGGTGGGAGGAGTGGCAGCTTCAGACCTCCACTTCTTCATTCCCCAGGATTATGAAGGATTGTTCCTTGGTGAGCCTCATTGAGAAGCCCAGGCACAGCCACTCCAGCCCCTCCAGCAGCACCAAGCTGAGGCCTGTGTCCCTGGGGTCAGTCCTGCAGCCCTAAATCAGCTTTTCCATGGCTGCTGTGCCTCGGGGCAGTGCCAGCCCGGCACCCTGGCAGCAGGGTGGGTGTGAGCAGGGGGTGCACAGAGCTCCTGCAGGGCTTCCCTGCACACAGCCCAGCTGCTGTGGCCAGCAATGAGCTGCCAGCCCCTGCAGGGCTCCCTTCTGTGTGCCTGCCCAAGGACACTGTGCTGCAGCTGCTGATATTGCACTGCAGAACATCAGCACGCCGGGGCTCTCCCTCCAAAATCCCAAATTTAATAACTTCCAGTAAGTACAAGGGTTACAAAGCACAGCCCAGCTTCCTACCTGCTGGTAACATGTCAGGAAATATTATGCACAAAGGGCTATAATGTCCAGGCTAGCTGAAGGACAGGGTGGATCAATAAAGCTACAAGAGCAGCTGGATGAGGAGATCCCTTCTGAGAATACTCTGCTTCCTGCACAGGACTTCAGAACCCAATCAAACCTGCACGAGAGGCTCCTGAGATGTGAAGTGCTGTGTTCCAGCAACACCCAGACAAATCCAGAGAGAGCCCCAGGCTGCAGGCAGGGACCGTGCAGAGAGAGCTGGGGACCTGTGTGGAGGCACAGGGCAGGAGGGCTCACACAGCAGCACTGAGCCCTTCCTGCAGCTGTGCCAGCCCCAGCCTGCTCAGGTGGGCTGGGACACGGCCCTCAGTCCCACTGAGGCTGATCTCAATAGCCACAGCTGCTTCTGCTCTTAACCCTTGAAATCCCTTGCACCAACCCTCTCCCTCTCAATCACCAGCCACCATGGCAATGAAAGGCTGCCTGAACCCCTCGGTGACAAATAAACATTGGTCTCATTCTGCCACACCTGAACACGAGGGTAACACCAAATCTACTGATTCCAGGAGCTGGGATTAAAAAGGAGAAGTGTTTTCAAAGTAATCAGGGGAGGACTGAACAGGTACTGGGTGCACATTTCACCAGTAACAGGTCTCAGTACAATGCAATGAAGACCAGCAATGTTTTCTCCATTTCTAGAATATTTCAGCTACAGATGAGGAATAATAATAAAAAAGCTCAGTGAAAGCAACTTGGAGCTTTACTCATTTTTAGATTGGGTCCTCACCCAGGTTTGTGTGCATTCTCCCAGCTGGTAACACTGCTGAGCTCTCCTCAAAGGAGGATTCACTACAATGCAAAGGCTCACTCTGCAGAAACTGTAAGTGGGTTTTTTTGTTGGCTATTTTACTGTGCCATGGCATAAAATTTTGCCAGGTAAAACATATTTCCCTGCTTTTAAGAGTACCTAAGTACACAGCACAGAAAGAGACCACAAATGCTCTTACAGAGGCATGGCAGCCAAGGCTAAGGACCTGAAATGGGAACCATATCCAGCAAAGTGCTGAGTTTCTCCCAATATTAATGGTACATCAGGACACACCAGGCTTCTTGCAAAATGTGCAGAAAAATCCCAGCATTTACAAAAAAAACCCACCACATGCTGCCCTTTGGGGAGGGGGAGCAGAGTTTTCCCTGTTTTCCCTGTAGCTGCTCTGTGACCGTGCTCACAGGGGTCTGAGGATGAGGGAAGAGAGGAGGATCTGACTCCATGGTTCAGAAGGCTGATTTGTTATTTTATGGTATATATTACATTAAAACTATACTAAAAGAACAGAAGAAAGGATTTCATCAGAAGGCTGGCTAAGAATAGAATAAGAAAATAATGATAACAAAGGTTTGTGGCTCGGACTCTCTGTCCGAGCCAGCTGGGCTGTGATTGGCCATTAATTAGAAACAACCACATGAGCCCAATCCCAGATGCCCCTGTTGCATTCCACAGCAGCAGATAACCATTGGTTACATTTTGCTCCTGAGGCCTCTCAGCTCCTCAGGGGGAACAATCCTAAGGAAAGGGTTTTCCATAAAAGATGTGTGTGACACTGCCCTGCCACACTCCACCAGCACCAACCCTCCTGGGGCTGGGTGACACCACTGCCAGGGCTGAGAGTGCTCAGCAGCTCCCACCACATCTTTGTGACTCTGCTGGTGAGAATTATCCCAGGCTCTAATGCTGATCTGGGAGACAAAGCCCAGCCCAGCCAGAACAGAACAGCCCCAGCAGTGAGGCTGCCAGGAGGGCAGAGCAGGCTCAGCATCCCTCGTGTCCCTGACAGGACGGGGGTAACAGGGACACCACCAAAGGGCAAGGAGCAACCACTCCTGCACCTGCCTGGGGAGCACCTTAGAAAACACACAAAAAGAGCTAAAACTCCTTTTCCTCATCTGTGTGTTCCTCCCGTGCCTGCTGTGAAATGGGTTCTATTTTGGAGGAGTAAAGCAACAAGCTGTAGCCAGTCAATAGCGCACAGAAACTTCAGAGTGCAGCCATGGCACGCCTCAGAGAGGCTTTTCAGACCCTGCCAACACATCTGATGCTTTCTTCATGCTCTACACAAAATCAGATGTCACTTGCTTTTCTCAGCCTCTCAGAGTATGTGCATCGTGCCACAGAACTCCCAGGGGAAAGCGTCCTAGGCCAGGAGAGAGGATCCAGTCTGTGCCGGAGCAAACATTAGCAGGTATTGTAGGAAACGAAGCAAACAGTCCTGCTTTTATCTCCTGTCTGTGTTTATTAGCCCAGGAAGCAGAAAAAGTACTGAAGTGGATGTGGAATCATAGAAAATCCTGAGTTGGAGGGGAGGCACACATTGGCTCATCTAGGTGGGCATCAGGGGAACATGAATCTGCTGAAGAGCAGTAAATCTATTAATTTTCTGTTTGTAAGAAAAGGTGAAGGAGGTTCAGGCGGGTTTGGCAGAACTGTACTTCTGGGTTATAAAAACCTGCCCTCATCCCTCAGCCTTTCAGGAGGTTCCCAGTTGAACCCATTAAATAATCAAGACCAGTAGCTGCCCTATCAGAACTCTGTTCATTAAAGTAATTTTCAGCAAATTCCTTTTGGTACAAAAAAAAAAAATTATTAGCATTTTTAAAAACTACCCAATCTGCAAGAGAACAAAAAATGTTTTGAGAAATTCTGATTCCAACTTCATTTCTTTATTCACTGAGAAAGTGACAAGTGTCATCACATCACAATATCTACAGTGCTTGTACTGAATCTTTACACAACAATTCTTCTCTTTACCCAGGAAAAAGAACAAAGGAAGAAAAAGAGAAATGTAATATTAGCACTGGATTTATGTGCTGCAGTAGAAATGAGATGAATACACAACTCTCAGGCTTGTCAAAGACTTATTTGGGTAGTGGCAAACACTCATTTCAGAAAAGGGGCTACAGCCTCTTGTCTGTCAGATGAAGTGAAGATACAAGTTCAACATTAAAACAAAAAAAGAAAAATCCAAGATGAAAGTGAAAATGTGAAAAAAAAAAATCCAAAAACTCCAAGCACTTTCAGGGAAATTCATTGCTTTGTGAAGAGAACAATCAGCTCCAAGTGCCAGTGTCTGGTTTGCAGCACATTCAGACAGATCTAGTCTGGCAATAACACACTACAAATACTTCCAGAGCTTCATTACCCTGGGCTCCTCTGCTTTCAGGGGGTTTTTTAAGCTTTTTTTTTTTTTCTGAACGTGCAAGTTAAAGGTTGATTCAGTTCTCCCCTGCAAAACCCTTTCTTTCCAAAGGTTGTATATTTGGATTTACTGTGCCTGGTTATTGCAACAAGGAGAGGGAGGAGGGTGCAATCCTACAAGGCTCAGAAAATTGGAAGAATAAATCATGACGGAGACTTTGCCTTCTATTACATTTACTTTTAGGAGAACAGTATAAATAAAAGGCTGCAAACGAGAACGAAACAGGAAGCAGGAAACACGAATCGTCCCTGCTTCTATTCCTTTCTTACTCCTGCTGAGGCTTTTTCTGTCTTTACTCTAGAAACACAACCCTCTGAAAATCTATTAATATTCCTGGTTTTCCCTAGCTGCCTGTCATTATCACGGGAAGTGAGAAATGCCTGTCAAGCTCCAAAGCAAACCCAAGCCCATTCCAAATCCCCTCCAGCCACGCTTGCTCCATATAAGGACTTGGCTGCTATTATGGCTGCAAGTAGAGTAAATAATTTAAAGAAATAATTAAAAATGTTAATAATTAACAATCCCAAAGCTCCCTGTTTCTCCCCAGGTTTGCTCTCTGAGCAGAGGCAGGGAGCTCTTAGCCCACCCAGGGCTTCTCAGAGCCCAGGACACAGGGGACAAGGAAATTGAGATCACACACATGGATTGTACTGGTGGGAGAACACAGTTAAACAAGACAAAAACCTGTGCCCAAATGGAAAAAGCATCAGAATAGGAGGTGGTGCTGTGAGAGCCAGCTCTGTGCCTCCATCCTCAGCACAATCTGCCCTGTTCAAGGACTTCACCCGACTTTCCTCCAGGAGAGGAGAAATATGAGTAACTTCTCATGAGAAGCAGGCTTAAATAAAGTCTGGAATTAGTTCATTAGTTCATATTCCAACTGCAGGGTCAGATTTTAATGACAAGGCCAACACCAGCCAGTAACTCCCAGCCATAATCACACACGCAGGAATAAAACAGGCTGCTGCACGACTCCCAGCTTTCTGGGAAATGCCCTTTTAGTCTGCCCAGCTGAGAGTCATTTCCAGTCATTTAGGGCTGTTGATGCTTGGTGGAGCTCAGATTTACCCAGATATTGGTCAGATACTGAAGTGCTCTGAACACCACCAAGGCTGGAGCTGCAGCAGTGCTATTGTTGTTATTGTTGTTATTGTTGTTATTGTTCTTGTTATTGTTGCTATTGTTGTTATTGTTGTTATTGTTGTTATTGTTGTTATTGTTGTTATTGTTGTTGTTATTGTTGTTATTGTTGTTGTTATTGTTGTTATTGTTGTTATTGTTGTTATTGTTGTTATTGTTGTTGTTTCACCTCCCAAAATGCAGAACATTCTGAGAGCCTGCTCCTTCTGTGCCCTGAGCCTCCCAGCCAAGGTGCCAGAGCTGCCCCTGAGCCCTGCCCCATCCCCTCTGCCCTCTCCCCTGTGCCTCTGCTGGAATTGCCTTTCCCCAGCACCACTTGTGGCCACACTCTTGAGGCATTCTACAAATTTTTGTAATGACAATTACAGAGCCTTCTTTCTGATCATTTAAAATTACATTAAAATACAGCCCTAAGGCGATGAACAACTGGCAAAAGAGTAGCAGTCCCAGTGAAATCTGGGATTTCCTTGTCATTTCTTTTTTTGCTGTTGTTTTTTCCCAAGCAACCTCAGAGAAGCAGCATTCTGGAGGAGAGGTAATGTACCTCATTAAACCAAATAAAGCAGCCAGGAGAAGCAGACAACATTTCAGCCACACAGCTCCTTCAGGTGAAACATCACAATGAAATAATTCTCGAATTATTGCAGAAGTGTACTTATCTCCAGTGATAACAAATGTGCATTTGAGCTTTACCACTGCTTATTAAAGCCTTAACAGTTTGGTTTGGGAATGTACACAAGCTCTGTATAGCCCTGGAACAGAAAACTTCTCCATTTGAGCTGTACCAGAAAGAGCACAGACTCTAAAGAACAACAAAACTGCAGAATTCCTTTATTCCTCCTTAAGCATATGAGTTGTATTTTTATACAAGTGAGTTTTACCTAACTTTATTGCCCTACATCTCAAAGTCATAAAATTCTTTTCATATAAGCCTCTAATCTTCCTCTTTATTGACTATGCCACCTAACCTTCTGTAAATGGCAAATTTCATTAGCACACTCTTGATTTTTCATGAAGTTCCCCAGTGAAAACATTAAATTTGATCAGGCCTAAATTTGAGCAAGTTGAATTTCAGATGCAGCTCGGCCCATTGTTGTGGATGTGAGGCCTGAGCCTAAAGCAAAGCTGATGCACCAACCCAGAGGGAATTCATTTAAATAAATAACCTGTGCAGTGCCCTGGCCACCTGGGGCACCAGGATTGAAGGCAGAAAATGGCAAAGAGATGGGTTTGCTCCCTGCGCTGCCTTGCAGTGGGGGTTCCTCCCCCTGAGGACAAGGCTCCAACAAGTTGAGAGGCCTTTCCTCATATTTAGAGCCTTCATCTGGAGCCTGACTGCAGGGATTTGTCTATCAATCCTTCACACACGGCGCTGCCCTGAACTGATCACCCCTTTAATTAACCATGTTAAACTAGCTCCCTGAAGCTTATGATGCTTCTGTCACTTGCCTGTGGGTTTCCTCTTCACTGCAAGCCTGAGTGCTTCCATTAAGTTTACAGTGAGAAGAAACCAATAGAGGGAATGATGAAGGATATCCCTGGGCTCCATTTGAAAGACTGTTAAAGAAAGGCTGCACAGCAAAAGAGAATTTAACAAAATCACACTTTGTTTTTTTGGTTGCTTTTTTTTTTTTTTTGGATGCCTAGGGAAAAGAAAACAGAAAGAATATATTTATTTTACTGTACTTAAAATGTCTTTTGTAATAGCAAAAAAAACCACCCAATTGCCAAGCAGTGGCAGCCAGCACAGAGGACACAGAGGACACAGAGGACACAGAGGACACAGGGCATGCTCCAGCTGTGATCCTGAGCTGGGCAATCAGAGTTTGCAGGGGGAATGGGAATGTTAACATCAGGTGTATGGCAAGCAAAGAAGGCTTTGCTGGGGCTGGGAAGAGATGGACAATACCCACAGAGATTCCTCTCCACAGCCTTGTCTGGACATTAGGAATGCAGCGGCCACCCTGGAGACCTGCAGGATTTTGCCAGGTCACCATCTGGAGCACCACCATTATCTCCTTTAATGAGCACTGTAAGTGATGAAGTGTCAAACAATTAACACATTTCTCCTAGTCTTGCGCTTAGGATAGCACATATTTCCCAAGAGTGGGAAAGAATTTATTTGGCTTTCTTTCAACTGGTGCAAGGAGGGTACAAATGCAGCCTCAAGAGCAGCGAGCCTGGTACATCATTACCACTTTCTGCAGGTACACATTTACAAACTCTGCCCGAGTTCACAAAACTGATAATGATGAAGCAAATATGACTGTTGGCAAATACACATTTTACAAAATGAGTTAACTATTTTAGCACCTTGAAAAAGTAATGGAGATATGAAAATAATTTTCCTCCTTGCCTTCCTCTGAGCAAAGACAAAACCCACAAACTTTCGAAGCTCTAAGTGAATTTATACATTTTTCAGTGGTTAATTCTTCATTCAGCCACCACCTTTTTAGCCAAACATTTGTATTTTTTTACTGGGTGTGATACAGGACAGACAGAATATTTAGGGCTGGAATAGATAGACATAAACAATGACCTCTGAATTTCCTTGGAACCAGTTTACACCACCCAGGTTTCCATTTCTGTGTGTGCAACTCCTCTGGATAAACAAGAAAGCAACTCAGCTCCCTCTAACAAAGTCTTTTGTGCCACAAACACAACTAGGACCAAACATCAACACTGCTGCTTCTCTCCTTGGGGAAAGCAGAGCTTGGCCAGGCTGGGATGAGAGGTGCCAGCTGTGAGCAGCTGCAGGAACCCCACTCCTCCTGGGGCCCCAGCACATGCCACATGCCACTCACCATAATTACTGAGAGCTGGAAGGAAAAGCCTCAGCACAGTCAGGAAATGTACAGCATCACACATAAATAAAAGATTACTGCTCCACAGTGCTCTTGTCTCTTCTAATTCCTGCTTCTCCTCCCCACAGACCAATAGCAGTGTTGAATTCTGATGAAGCAAAGTGTGGTTCAACCTCAGGCGTTTTTTGAGGCAGACAGCAATTAATTGGCATTAAAGCATACACAGCAACACTCACTGTGCTGTCAGGGGAATGGCCAGTTAAAGAGTTAACTTTGGCAGTACCAGCAAACTTTAACCACAAGTTTAAATGCTTGCTTTATTTATCCATCCCCAATGCTAAGTAAGTGCTGCCCATTGCATCCAAGCATTTAAGAATGATTTAAATTCCAACCTGCCCATACAGTCCATGGAAGCCAAATCAAGTGCCTCCTATTAAATGCTTAAATATCTGCTGAATAGAGCCTGGATGAATTAAGGATTGGGTGATAAGCCTTGGGAGGAGAAAATACAGGAAAATTTGCATCTGTGGCTCTCCAGACTCCAGAATAGAGAGGAACAATGTAAAATAGAAATGATCCATGACACCATGGCTGCTTGTCTTTTGTTTCCTGAAAACACAGACCCAAAACCAGAAGTGATAAAGGGGAGATGCAGACCCAAAACTTCACCCTTCCTCCCGTTCTTGAGCCACCTCTTCTGTCTTTGAGAAATCCCTGTTACCCTCTCACCCCGGAGCAATCACTGTTAGCTCTGTGCCCCCCTCTGCAGAGGGCCAGCGTGGGCACATCTAGCCAGGAGTGAAGAATGTTCAGCTTTTTTTTTCTGGTTTTACTTTCAAAAAGCTGCAGGGTTGACAGAACATACGAGACACAGCAAGATAGACAGTGTGCCTAGATCCTTCAAGTTTACAACTGTCAAAATTGTTAAACTCTGCTATTTTTAGTGAAATTACAATTTGGAACCGGCATGTTGATTCCACACAGTTGGAGCCTGCTTCAATGCCAGTGAGCATACTTTGATTTATTGCTCTTTTATTCAGGTCAGGAACCATAACCTCCAGAGCAGGGAATTCATTGGTTTTAGTGCTCTAGACTAAAGAGGTAAACGTGGCCTTCAAATTAAAGCTGTTTATGTTATGAAGGAGAGGACAATCTTCAATGTGATGGAACTGGTTTTCCCTAATTAGCTAGAACTAAATTTGATGGCAACCTACTGAAACAGACAACAGGGTAGGGAAATAGAATTGTTCAACATGTTTAAGAGAAGTGAAATCTGGTAATCAGAAATTAGCCTGAGTGTAAAAAAACAGCCTCCAAGGGAAACATTAAAGAAAAAAAAAATGAAAAGCTGAGAGATAATTAATTTCAGGCATAAATCGTTCCTTAGATAGATGGGGACTGGCAGCATTTTAAGATGGTGCCAGTGGAAGCATCCTGAATGTCTTGAAATTAAAATAGAAGCCAGTCAGCCTCTGACAGCAGTTAATTCCTCTCCTCCATAGAACCTCAGTTCAAGTGTTATTTGTGCATTCTCTGTGCTTTGATCAATAATGTACCAGTACCTAAAGTACAAGCAGCAGCATCTGTACTCAAAGAAAAGAAAAGGAAGAAACACAAACCACCCTGTGGAGTGAGGGAGGAGCTGAGCAAGAACTGCTTCTCTCGATGCTCCATCCCAAAACCAGTGAGGAATTTGGCAGTTCCAGGGATTGGGAACAGGAACATCCCAACAAGAGCCATGCAGGACTCCCTGAAAGCTGTGCAGCCACAGGAGGGTTTGCTGCAGGGATGGGGGAAAGGATTGTCTGGGTTAGTGCTGCTGGGAGAGAATGCAAGGACACCTGGTCTTTGTGCCAACCTGATAATTCACAAACATTTCCTCCCAGACTGGTGGTGGCCAAGTTTGAAAAGTCTCATGTTATGACAGGTGTCAAGGAGAAGTGTATAAAAAGCCCTGCAATCTTAAAACAAAATCCATGAAAAGATAATAAACCTTTAAGCCTGGCACCATTCCTCTAAAGTGAAAACAATTAAGCACCATTTTAAGCAAAGTAGCCAAGGGGAATGACAGAAATCAAACATTTTTATTTCCAGATTAAGTAACATTACGAGAAGAAAAACACGAAACACAAAGAATAAAAGGGATTGGTTCTGCATTGCTAAACCATAAGGGACAAAAACCAGTGTTGGCATAACATTTTTCATTAAGTACAGCAAAAGCAAAATGTACGTATCAGTGTTACACATCCTTTTCTTGCCTAAGGCTCTGATTAAGTTCCCCAAACTTCCTTTGCTGTATAGCTTTTAATGCACCACCACATATTTTTCTGCTATCATTGAACATGTCAGAGAAATATCTCTGCAGCATGCTAAATCTAGGTTAAGACTCATGGAGACAAAGGGTGTTCTGTTTTTCTGCTCAGGATATTGAAATGGCCATGGTGAGGGATTTTTTCTACCCAACTCCATCCATTTCATGAAATAACCACCTCACTTCTACAGCATCAGCCACAAGTGCTCAGGTGACTCAAAGAAATTATCATTTGACTGATCATGGGCACACTGCACATCCTGGTATGAATCTGATAAAAGCAGCATGGGTCTCCTGCCATGTCAATTCCTTTCCACCTCTGATGTATACAGGGAACAGAGCGGGAGGAAATGTGACCAGCTGGATTTTACAGGAGCACATCAGACAGAAGAGTTCCTCAATTTTTCATCTGGCCGCATCCCCAGGCTGTAAAACGTTTCCTTGACAGAACTCCCTCTCCTTTACAAAGGGCCACAACACTTGCAGTCCACAAGAGCTGATGTATTTGCACATCAGTTTTTGCACAGGCTGCTCCTGACAGGCCCAGAGAGCTGGGAGCTGAACGGGCAGGGCTGGCTGGGACAGCCAGGGCTGGGCTGGCAGCGCTGCTGACAGGGATCTCCCTCCTCCCACCCAGGACAGGCAGCCTGTGCCACAGCTCTCCCTGCAGCGTGCTCAGAAATGCGAATAGATGTGGATTCATTAGGTGCTCCAAATTCCAGAATTTGTTAACAAACTTTCCCGTGCGAGCGGTTTCCATTGTGCACGGCGCCATTCAAATCCTGCCTACTTCAGCTCTCTCCAGCCTCAGGAATTTTGGGAAACTGGGGTAATATTTCAATATCAATAAAACAAGACCAGCTGTTGAACTGATATAGAAAACTTCTTTGGCCTTCGCTAGCGAGCGCAATTTTCCCTGCAGCAGGAGGAATTTTGATCAGGCTCAGATGCGCTGGCGTGGCACACACGGAGCCTGTGGGGACACGTGCGGGAACAGGGGAGAGAGAGTGCACCATCCCTGGGAGCTGAGCTGAACTGAACTGCATCCCAGGGCTGGAACAGGGGGAACTGCACCCCAGGGAGCTGAGCTGCATCCCAGGGAGCTGAACTGCATCCCAGGGAGCTGAGCTGCATCCCAGGGAGCTGAACTGCATCCCAGGGAACTGATCTGCACCCCAGGGAACTGAACTGCATCCATCCCAGGGCTGGAACAGGGGGAACTGCATCCCAGGGAGCTGAGCTGCATCCCAGGGAGCTGAGCTGCATCCCAGGGAGATGAGCTGCACCCCAGGGAGCTGATCTGCACCCCAGGGAGCTGAGCTGCATCCCAGGGCTGGAACAGAGGGACCTGAACTGCATACCTGTTCTGGAACACAGGGAACTGAGCTGCATGCCAGGGCTGGAGCAGAGGGGAGAATGCACTGCATCCCAGGGAACTGAGCTGCATTCCAGGGACCTGAACTGCATCCCTGCTCTGGAACACAGGGAACTGGCCTGCAGCCCAGGGCTGGAACAGAGGGGAGAATGCACTGCAGCCCAGGGAACTGAAATGCATCCCAGGGCTGGAATAGAGGAAGGAACTGAGCTGCATCCCTGCTCTGGAACGCAGGGGGGACCTGAACTGCATCCCCAGCACTTCCAGCCTCTCCCTGGGATGCTGGCACAGCTGCATGGGCAGCTCCTCGTGGTGACTCCACACAGAAGCTGTGGGACAGGGACAGGGCACAGGGACAGCTCCTGGGGACAGGGGACAGCTCCTGGGGATAAGAACAGCTCCTGTGGGATAGGGACAGGGACAGCTCCTGGGGCACAGGGACAGACAGGGACAGCTCCTGGGGCACAGGGGACAGACAGGGACAGCTCCTGGGGCACAGGGACAGCTCCTGGGGCACAGGGGACAGACAGGGACAGCTCCTGGGGCACAGGGACAGCTCCTGGGGCACAGGGACAGCTCCTGCTCCCCCCACCCTCCCGATCTCCTCACGGGTGGAGGGTTCGTGCCTGAGGGTGAAGCTCGGGGGAAATGGGCACAATTTGCATTTCACACCGAACAAATGGTGAGAGGAGAAAAGGAGGCAAACATCAGCCCCTGACTGCTCAAATCTGCTACAGGCACTGCTGATTGTACCTTTCACTTGCAAACACCTCTGAGAGGCAGGTGAGAAAACCGTGCTATTTTAGGCCTTTGTAGTTCTGAAGGCACTGGGTTTGCACCGGTTTGGAGATCAATATGAGAGCACTGAGCTATCCACATAATTCTATATTTCAAACCTTGACTGACTCTTTCAGGCACCATTAAAATCTCATTTATGCTCTGAGCTTAGCATGAAGCAAATGTACAAGTTGTGTACATGTCAAGCTTAGTGCCACCAAGACAATTTCTTAAGAGAGAGGCGCAGAGTCGAGTGCTCTTGTCACAGCTACAGGAAAAAAAATGAAGATGTTTATTCTAGTAAGGCTCCTCCACTGCGCCCTTCCCAGCAGAATCAAAGGATTAAGTGTGATGGTGATTATGATGACCAAAACGAAATACAGATATTTCATCATTATTGAGGAGTGTCAAAGTGAATTTTATGCTATTAAATACATCACCCCTGAAAGAACAGCCTGAGGCTTAGGCAGCTCAATTAGTGATTGAGTGTGTGCCCAAGGAGTTTGAGTATGGTCCAAGCAAAATCATGGTCCAAGAAACTCCCAGTCCAATGTAACTCCTTCGACATCTAGGCCAGAACTCCAGGACCAAATATTTGCATTTTGGTTCCCATTTCAGGTCCCTACCAGAACTCCTGGAGGTGTAAAGTAGGATGGTGTTTTCTTTTTCCCTGATTTGGTTTTTTCCACTCAACTCTGCATTGCCAAAATCTGCCTGGAAACTGAATACAGGAAATGAATGTAGCAGGGAAAGTCAGCATTTCAGAAGAATTCAGAAATCAAAAATGGCAATAATAGGTCAAAATTAGTAGAGTTACAACAAATTTCTGAATACTAAGGAGGTTCAGGCTGGTTTAGAAGGGTAAGTCAAAGCAAAATCCCATAATTTTTGTTATGCCATATATCAACAATTACTGTTAACACACAGCAATTTGATTTAATCCCAGTTTCACATTTCCACTGACAGTCTCCATAAAATCAGTGAAAATTTAGTTACTGGATTTCTCATGCCATTCTCCCAAGCGTCAGAAAGTTTCAGACTATGTCTGTAACAGACCATTTAATACTGCCAGTAAAACATCTCATGCAGAAGCCAGTAAATAAAAGAGTTTCTCCTGTCTTAGTTCTAATGCAGTCTGTAATGTGTGAAATCTCTTCCTTGGCAGGGGCTCTGGAGCAAACAGGGCACTGCTTTCTGTCTTCCTGGCTCTGTCTCTTCCTTCCTCAACTTCTGCATTCTCTATGGACCCAGAAACACCAAAAATGACTCAACTCCTTCATCTGACCCCAAAAAAAAAAAACTCCAAAAAACCTCTCTGTCTCCTACAGCAACACATTGAAAGCAGTTATATTTTCTTTAAACATCACTTTAAGATCCTCTAGCTGGGACCACACACAGACATTTTCAGCCCTCTCCTGTCAGAGGAAATTCCTCGTTATTAGTGCTGCCCCAAGCCCTGTGGCACAGTGGGCAGCTGGACAGTGCAGGGTCACAAAAGGTTTGGTGACACCAGCCAGGGGCAGGGGCAAGCAGCAACCCCACCTGCCAGGTGTGCAGCTGGAGGCTGAATTCTGCTGGGAGCCAGTCCCCCTCCCACAGCCTGGACTGTTCAGCTTCCCAAAACCAGAGCTGCAAACTGCTCTGCCTGCTCTCCATCAGCACGGGCACAGAACTCATCCTCCAGCTGGAAAACAGCACTGGCAGAGGAGCTGGAGTGCAGCAAGTGGTCATGATGGAGCTGCAGCTGGAAAGGCCCATGAAGAATTACTGCCTCCAAAACTCCCTCCTCCCATTAACAGCTGGACAAAATGCTTGACTCGTCTGAGGAAGGAGCTCAATCAATTTACATCATCATTTGTACAGTCTGGGTTTTGTGACGTTAATGATGACGTGGCTTTGGGATGGCATCTTCTGTCTGGCACGGGACAAATGTTTGTGCAGCTCTGCCCTGATGCCAGAGCTGCCCTGACATGCTCTCACAAGGGTTTTTGTTTGCAGAGCTCATGCACTTTCCTGTTTAACCAAGTGAAGGTGCTACAGGGACACAGCTTTAGTGTCAAAGGGACAATATCTGGTGAATTCCTCCTCAGGAGGTAAATCCTGAACTGCTGGGAGAGAAAGATCCTCTTCAGACTCAAGCCTTCCAAAACTTTCCAAAGCTTTCCTCCCTCCATTTCCAGAAGTCTCCCCTCCATCTCCATCCCCTTTGAACTCTCTCTAGCATCACAGCCACACGCAGTCTGTGTGTCTGCACCACCCTGGCAGACACCATATTCTCAATATTTTATTACAGCTATTAAAAGCCATCACAGGATTGGTTTGTTTCTAAGCTGAACAAAGCCATATTAAATGAAAAGCACAGTGCAGGAGGAGAGGAAGGACTTCACAATCACAGTTGACAGCTTAGCTATTTATGCTGTAAATGCATCATAAATAATTTCTGAGGTCTCCATACATTCCTGTACGTGGTCTCATGAATAGATTGACAGCCTCTATGAACAAGGGGTCCCAAAGCTTGCAGGAGGGCAGTGCCAGAGCTGCTCCCCAGTGAGAGCTGGTGCTGCCCTCCCTGCAGCCACTGTGGGGGAACCAGCACCACAGATCCATTCACACCTGGGCACTTCCAATGGGGAGAAAAAATCAAATTCCAGAGATCCTCCCAATGAGCAAAGGCACAGCCAGGTCAGCTTTCCCAGGACCGTCTCCCCTTGCTCTGCACCTTCCCATTGCTCACCTTTTCCACCCAGCCCCTGCCCTGCTGTGTGTTCCCCCCTCGCTGCTCCCTCTCCTCCCTCTGTTGGCAGTTTCTGCTAATGGGGCCTCTCTGCTTTCCTCGAGCTGACCCCAGCCCTCAGAACCCCTTCAGCTTTTCTCCAGCTCCTCTCCTCTTTCTCTGAACCTTCTGTGCCTCTCCTCCAGCCTGCACCTGCATCCTCTCCTCTTTCTCTTGGTGCCAAAAGGCTCCTTTTCCACCAGCTCCTGCTGCTCCTGATCCTTTTCATTCAGCTCCTGATCCTTTTCCAGCACCTCCTGCTGCTCCTGATCCTTTTCATTCAGCTCCTGATCATTTTCCATCAGCTCCTGGTGCTCCTGATCCTTTTCCAGCACCTCCTCGTTCTCCAGATCCTTTTCCATCCAAATCTGGTGCTCCTGATCCTTTTCCATCAGCTCCTGCTGCTCTTGATCCTTTTCATTCAGCTCCTGATCCTGTCCCAGCACCTCCTGGTGCTCCTGATACTTTTCCATCGGAATCTGGTGCTTCTGACCCTTTTCCATCAGCTCCTGGTCCTCTTCCACCAAGTTCTGGTCCTCCTGATCCTTTCCCAGCACCTCCTGGTACTCCTGGTCCTTCTCCATCAGCTCCTGGTGCTCCTGGTCCTTCCCCACAGCTCCTGATCCTTCCCCACAGCTCCTGATCCTTCCCCACAGCTCCTGGTCCTTCCCCACAGCTCCTGGTCCTTCCCCACAGCTCCTGATCCTTCCCCACAGTTCCTGATCCTTCCCCACAGCTCCTGATCCTTCCCCAGAGCTCCTGATCCTTCCCCACAGCTCCTGATCCTTCCCCACAGCTCCTGGTCCTTCCCCACAGCTCCTGGTCCTTCCCCACAGCTCCTGATCCTTCCCCACAGTTCCTGATCCTTCCCCACAGCTCCTGATCCTTCCCCACAGCTCCTGGTCCTTCCCCACAGCTCCTGATCTCCCCGCTCCAGCCCAGCCACAGCAGCTCCTGCTCCAGCCCTGCTGTGCTTTCCTCCTGACCACTGATAACTTCTGATCCTCGTCAGCCTCTTGTGCTTGCAGGACCAAGGACAGGGAACCTGAGCACCTCAGGTGAGCAAAGGGACAGAATTAATTCCTCTGCAGAGATGCCATTCACTGAGATGTGCTTCCCCATATAAAAAATGAGCAATGCCTGCTTTTGCATTAAAAAATATTGTATTTTTTTTCTGAGAAAAAAATTCTAGAGTTTTTTTTTTTCCCAAGCAAGAAAAGAGGAGCTAAAAGGATGACAAAAATTCGCCAAGATTTTGCAAAACTGGAATTTATAAGCGGCAGTATTTATACAAAAATAAGGTTATTTACCAACATAAAACAACCTACAAGGCTTAAAAGTGACAGAAATTTATGTAAGAAAAAAATCCATCAAGGTTTATTAAATAAAAACATACTACCTGCCAACAGAAACATTAAAAAAGAAAAATAATTTAAAAAACCACAGATATGGAAAATGCAAATTATCTGCACACCAAATCCTTCTGCAGGTATCTGGTGTTTGCCTGCTGGGTGCTGAGCAATGCCCAACTCTGGCCCTGCAGGGCTGCTCCTGCCCAGCTCTGTCATTCCATCCACTCTGTCCTGCCTGGGGATGTCCCTCCCTGTCCCAGCAGCCTGGAAATGTCCCTGGAAATGTCCCTGGAAATGTCCCTGGAAATGTCCCTGTGCCCCCCTGGGCAGCACATGGCTCAGGATCCCTCACTCCAGCCTCGAGTTTTTAATCATTCTGGGCATTGAGCCTGCCCTGCCCAGAACCTGGACAGCTCCAGCACAGCCCAGCAGCAGCAAACACTGCACACCAAAGGCAGAACCCAGTTGTTATTTAAAGCCTTAAAACATTCAACACTTCCCAGGCCAATTTATTATTCAATTGCTCAGAAATGCCAATTTAAGTCTGCTGCTGAATCCTCACTGCCCCCCTCTGTACAGAGGCTGCCTAACTGTGCTGCTCACAGCTCTGGCACAGCCTCTCCAGGCACAGGAGGGAGGACACAAACCCCTCTCCTTGTGCACAGAGCCCTCAGCTGGGCCCCTCTGACCCCAGAAAGCTCAGGGTGCTCTTCCTGCAGGCCAGAGCTGCAGCAGGGGGGCTCCAGCAGGGCACTGCCCCTTAGCTGGGCATCCTCATCTGGGCACTGCCCAAGGAAAATAAATTCAATCTGCACTGGCAGGAGTATGACTGAGGGAATTCAAACTTCTTTTAAAGAGGTGTAAGCTGTGATATTTTCTGAAAAATCTTTTCTTTAGGATTTTTCCTCCTGAGAAGCTGAGAGGCCTCAGGAACAAAATGTAACCAATGGTTATCTGCTGCTGTGGGATGCAACAGGTGCATCTGGGATTGGGCTCATGGGGTTGTTTCTAATGAATGGCCAATCACAGCCCAGCTGGCTTGGACTCTCTATCAGAGCCACAAGTTTTTGTTATCATTCTTTCTTCTTCTATTCTTAGCCAGCCTTCTGATGAAATCCTTTCTTCTATTCTTTTTGCATAGTTTTAATATAATATATATCATAAAATAATAAATCAGCCTTCTGAACCATGGAGTCAGATCCTCCTCTCTTCCCTCATCCTCAGACCCCTGTGAACACGGTCACAAAGAGGAGGGTTTTGGTTTGTAGACCCTCACAAAATGAGAGCTGAGAAGGATGTTATCTGTTTTTCACTCTTCCTCACTAAACAACTGACCTGCAACAAGGAAAAGGAGCATTTTAACTAAAGGCTGATGATGGCACAAGAACAAATGTTATAAATGGGCCATAAATACAGCCTAGATTAGAAATGACAGTATAACTGTCATATAAGCAAGGGGGAAAATGGGGATAGGAACAACAGATGCAAGAAACCACAACTATTTAGGCTAATGACCATGGAATATTAGTTACACAGAGGTGGCTGCATGAGCCTGGATTTGATGGCCGGTTTCCCTGTTTCCCCAGTCCCTAAGCCAGGCTTTTCCCAGCTCAGGGCCAGGGTTAGTCCAGCCTAGAGGTGCCTGCTGTGCTCCAGGGAGCTGAGGAGCCGCACGCCTGCCCTGCCAGGGGCTGGCTTATCCACACTGTCAGGAGGATCCACGGTGAATTACTGACTCATGTGAGTTAGGGAGTGAAAAACCAGGCTTGCCAGATGTGCTTTTTTCACATATTTTGACAATTATAGTTCAGCTTAATCATTTATGATAATACTTCATAATGTTCTAGCAAATGCTCTGGAGTATACTTTGCAAAAAATAATGAAGTCTTAAGTAACATGGCAACTCACTCAGCTTTTAAATCTTTGCTGGGAAGCAGGAGGAAGCAGCCAGTGTTTTGTGCAGATTATGGAGAGTTATTGTAGTGAAATTAGGAACAGTTCCATTATTGCTTCCCCATCAGGTTCTGCAGCATTTACTACTGTAAAAGCACCGTGGTTCTCCAGCAACAAGGCACCCTGAAATGAGATCACATCAGAGCAGGGCTGCAGAGCCCAGGAGCAATGCTATTACAGAGAAACATGGGGTTACACAACAGAAACCATGGGAAGGACTAACAGTTCCTGTGTCTGCATTCAACTCTGTTCTCTCAATTCTCATTGCAAGTCAGCTGTCAGAGTCCTACATAACAACCTTCTAATCACAGCTTTGCTCAGCTAAAGCTGCAAGCTATCATAAAAGTGCTTCTTTTACTTAAAAAAAAAAAAAAAAGGCATCTTAAAAAATCATTCTAATCAAAATTTTCCATCTGACTCCTTTATCACAACTTCTGGCCAGGGCTGAAGAAGTACCAGAAAATGAATCATGTGATCTGGCAGAGCTCATTCAGGGCACACACAAAAGCTGAGCACCTCAACATCTCGTGTCAGTAACACTGACACTGCCTCAGCTGTGAGGGGTGGCAGCAGCTGAACAGTGCCTGTACCTGATTTCAAGGAAATTAAGGAAGCCAGTGGCATTCACAGAAAATTCCTATTTCCCAACTTCCTTGTTTTGCTGATTGGCAGCAGTTGCCATTGTAGCATAAGGTGGAAAATAGGAACAACTTGCACAGATCTCTCATATGCTTCACATTCTGTGAGTGTTTAGGTGGAAGGAGTTATTGTTCCAAGGCTCAGAAGAGGTAACAGAGCACTCACTGCAGATGCAAGTCTGAGGCACTCTCCATTTCATAACATCAGAATCCCTCCAAATGTTGTGCCAATGGAGACAGTAAACTGACAAGAAATGTAGATCAATGTTCTTTAAACATTTCAGCTTTTCTGATAAGCAAACATTTCAGTCTGTGTAATATTGTCAAACTACAGCTGCAGAGAATTTTGAAGAGGCTCCTATGTGCGCTTTAAATATTCCTATTTCTTCCTACCAGGAAATGTTCTCAAGAGAGCAGAACGCCAACACAATCCTGTTCTCAGTGCCTCCTTCCCTGTGCTGAGCGTGGCAGAGCCCCAGAGAGCTCCTGCACCTCCTGCCTCTGCCTGAAGCAGCACCCACAGGGACACCCCTGCCCTGGATTTGTGCACAAAAACCTGAATGACATTGCAGGGGGAGAGAGAGAGGGGGGATTTGGCAAAGCAGGCAGAAGGCTACGGGCATTACCCTGCCATTCAATTAGCATTTAATCTTTCCTTCACAAGATGCAGCCTTTTCCTGAGAAATGTGATCTTTGCGAGATACCAGACTCAGGGATCTGTCAAATAATCAAAAAGCTGATTTCCCACCACAGAAAAATCTCCTCATGAAATAAGACTTTTTGAATGACACACAGAGAAATTACAGGAAGGTAGTGAATGCTTCTTGTATGATGGGAAGAAACATTCTAAAGAGCTCAGACTGAAAAGTAAAATGTTAAAACTAAGAAGATTTTATATATATGTGAAGGAATTCATATAAAATTGAGACTCCATCATTAAAATTGAGTCCAAAAGGTGCAAGGAGATAAACATGCTCAAGTCCTGATGGCCTCAGGAAACCATCCCATGTAATGGCAGGGGAAAAGTGATTTGGGCAATTATGTCCATGTTCTGCACGTGCACAGCAAATTCAAAAGCCAGAAAACAACTCTGCCAGTGAGGGGTGTTTTTCTAGCCTTCTTTCACATCAACCAGTAAAGCTCTCAAACTGCTCACAGCTAGGAAAACAAGAGAATATTCTGTAAAAATAAAAGATTATTCCATATCCACTTCCATATTGTTCTTTTTAGCTTTCTCCTTTTGTTACCAAATCCGGGAACGAAGAACAAAAAGTTTGACTTAGGCAGGTTCTGGATGTGGCAGCAATGACTGTTGGCCTTCCAACATGCACCATTTTACAGCTCTGTTTGGAGAGAGGAATGAACGTCTGCTTGTGAGACACCAGGCAGGGGTGGTCTCCAGATGGCAGAAACTTCCCCTGCTTAGGAGATAAAACACAAGAAAACAAACAACAAGAACTTTATAAACTTCCAAAAGGCAAAAAATAGTAACACGGCCTGCTAATCACTGTGCAAGGACTATCAAGACTGTGGCTGTGGCTCTGCCAAATAAAAAGCTTCACCCGGCTGACTCATCCTCACTCTTCACAATAGCCAAGATTCGCTATCTAAAGTGAAGGCAGGAACGAGAGTAAGAACTAGAAAAGTGAATTTTCGTGTCACATTTCAAAGAGATTGAGCTCTGCAGGTTTTACAAACACTTCAAGGGAATTTGAGTTACAGTGTTTGAGCTCATTTACAAGAGCTCAAAATCGAAGAAGATCAGAAATGCCAAGAAAAAACAAAAGATATGTCTAGCATCTTCCAGAAAATCAACTCATCTCTATGATTTTACATCAACATATAAAATGGTAGTAACAAAAGACTCAAACACCTTGGCATCAAGTTGGTTCTAAAGAGTGACATTAAAACATGGTGTGTTCATGTGGGATTGTGAAAGGAGAGCCTCCACATCCCCACAGAGCTGAGCCAGGCACCTCCCCAGCTCATGGAGCAAACAGAACAGCACTGCTGGAAGAGAAGCTCTGTCTCTGCCTTTCAGGGCTTTGTGATGTCACTGTGCCAGTGCCATTTTTGTTGTGTCATTGTTCCAGTGCCATTTTTGTCATGTCACTGTGCCAGAGCCATTTTTCTGATGTCATAATTCCAGTACCATTTTTGTGATTTCTCATTCCAGTGCCATTTTTGTCATGCCACTGCGCCAGAGCCATTTTTTGTGTCATTATTCCACTGCCATTTTTGTTGTGTCATTGTTCCAGTGCCATTTTTGTTGTGTCCCTGTGCCAGTGCCATTTTTGTGATTTCTCATTCCAGTGCCATTTTTGTTGTGTGTCTGTGCCAGAGCCATTTTTGTTGTGTCATTGTTCCAGCGACATTTTTGTTGTGTCATTGTGCCAGTGCCATTTTTGTTGTGTCATTGTGCCAGTGCCATTTTTTAATGTCTCTATTCCAGTGCCATTTTTGTGATTTCTCATTCCAGTGCCATTTTTGTCGTGTCCCCTGTGCCACACCCCTGCTCTCAGTGTCCCTTGGGGTCACCGCCTGCTTGTTTGCACTCCCCCTGCATTCCCCTTTCCCTGAGTGCTGGCCCCCCTCACCCTTCAGCTGCTCCTGGCAGCTCCCAGCTCCCATTTGAAAGTGAGGAAATGGGAGCTGGGCACCTGTGGGGAGCTGTGAGGGAGGAGCAGCTCAGCACATCCCCAATGAAGCTGAACATCACTCATCTCTGAGCAGTGACGTTTCAGAGGCACAGTGAGCACGGCCATGAGACTGAGCCAATGCCCAATGCTAAAGAAAATGAGCATTTCCTGAGCTGCCTGCTGTGCTCTGTGCACCCCTGACACATGACAGAGCTCCTGGTGTGACTTTATGGCCTGGTACAGCCACAGGCTGCCATGGGAGGCAGGGGAGGAAGGCAGCTTTCATACCAAGGTACCAAGTGATACAGGCTTATCCAATAGCTCAACATGAGGAAAAAGCCTCTGAGGTCTCATCTTGTATTGATTCAGCTCTTCACACAACTGTTAAAGCAAAAATCTCTCTTCCTCTCTGGACAAAAAATAAAATAAATAAAAATCAAGCAATCTTACAGCATAGAGATGTTTTGTTCCAGACAGTATTTACTTCTCTACAGGATTAAGCAGGCATCTATTCTCAAGGAGCACAGGGGATAACCTGGATTAAGTTTGTTGCTTCTCCTAGTGAGAAATAACTTGTTTGCCAAATATTTTTGAAGTAACTGTGACATCCAGAAAGTCTACTTGAATTGGGGAAGCAGAGAAAAGTGGTAGTAAAGAAAAAATCTTGGGAAGCAAACACGCCATCAAGAAAAATAATGTACTGAATAGCTGTATGGCAAATCCTTATTGGTATATATCTGTCTGACTTCCTCTGCAAAAATACACCAGGGGCCCATAGCTGGGGAGAAGGGAAAACAGCATCCAGCAGAACAATAAGAGATCCTGGAGGAAGCATATATAATAAAAACCAGCCATAAACACTTAGCAAGATAGTAACAATTGTTTCCTCGAAACTTAGCGCCTCACTTGGTAACAAAAAAGATTTCCAGCAAAGGGAAATCCACATGATTTGCTGCTCTCATTCAGACCATGAATCCTATTGCAATCCCTACACCCACCCAAGGATGTTCTCCTGTAGTTTGGAGCGTTTGACACCCACAGAGCCCAGAGCAGCTCCTGGCTGGGAGCAGAGGGGTTTGAGCACAGATGTGAGGGAGGAACGAAGCCAGGGCCGTGCTCTGAGCTGGGGGTGACCTCACTGAGAACGGACAAACCTTTCCCCTGTCCTCAACAGGCAGGTCAGGCTAAAGCAGAACAGGTTTATGCAGCAAAGCCACGGACAGGACGGCATGGAAGGGGAAAATCCAAGGCTGCAGAGGTGAAAATCCACCCTGGGAGGTGCTGGGAGCAGGGAGGGACCCGGGGCTCTGCAGTGACCCCAGGGCTGGGGGACAGTCACAGCCAGTGCTGGTGCAGCTCCTGTCCTGCGTGCTCTGAACTCCTGCTGCTGAAGGCAAGCTGCAGGTGCTCAGAAAGCTGCTCTTTGCTCTAAGAGACAGATCCAAAAGCCTAGCTCAACCAGACTGCTCCTTTATGAGAATATTCCAGCAAGGCAGGCACAGGCAGGTCTTTGAGAGAGATCTCTGGGATCCACGCAGGATGGAATGGTCACAGATGTGCCACGTGGTTGAGTAGGGCAGGTCATGGTCACAAATGCCTGCAAATTTCTACCAACAAGTCCACTGCAGTGAATCACATGGGGAACAAACATTGAAATACTGAGAAACATTATCTTGCTATCCCTGTTTGATGCCAAGATGAAAATGGCAACTATTAAACCTACACATTTGTTCTTCTCTTGTTCTAAGGGTCTGAAAGGAGACAACTTTTGTGAAGCTGTGACAGCACTTAGGAAATGGAAAGAACAGGCTGATAACAGCAAGTGACCCCCTCCCCCAGTGACAGATGGACAAATCTGTGTGAGCAGAGGGGTTTTGTTCTCCCTGTGCAAAGCCAAAGCAGAGCCAGCCACAGACGTGGCAGCAACAGCGTGAGCAGCACTCCCACTTCACTGCTGAGCATCCTTGAGAAACTATTAATTAGTTACAAAGTTTAAATAGGCACCTTCCACTGGTCTCTTCAAGGAACCACGTTATTCATCTCAATTAAGTGGAACCCCACAGAATGGCTGTGGGGAGTTCAGAATAACACCAACTTTTTCAGAAGCCTCTTTTCTTATTTTACTGCTTTCACTTCTTTTGTTAATTGCCTAATTCCACCTTTTCCTGACTGCAGTCCCCTTGGGAGGTAAAGACCACTTAGCTATTTATTCACACAAGCAATGGGGCTTTGAAAGGAAAAAAAAAACCCTGTGCTCACATTTTCAGACACCTGACAAATGAGACTAATTCATTAGTAATTAAAAAGTGTAGCATTTAAAATGCTCATCTTATTGGCACACTGGGGCAGGGGAAGGGAGGGAAACAGAGCAGCTCTGGAGAATGGGGCTGGCAGATGTGGGTTTGTTTGCTCAGGTGAGGAAGGAGAAATTCTCACAGGTTCCTCCTTCCACCTCCATCTGCAGTGACTGGGCCTCCCAAAGCTCCCCTGGGACCTGGACTCCTTGGCTGCTGACAGGGAAAAGCATTTTCAGGCTGCATCTGTTGCCATCCCTGAAAAGCCAGAGTGGCTGGGAGTGAACATCACCCGAGCATCACCCCCGTGCCTCTGCAGAAGGACACAGGGAACATTGCTGGGACCAGGTTTTGAACAGGAAACTACAGCTCACCTGCTCTAATATGGTAATTGCATTCTAATTTTGATTGTGAAGAGCTCAAAACTACACCTAGACAAGAATAAACATCTGTTACAGGACACTCTGCCCTATTGACTTCCAGCAAAATCTTCTGTTATTGCCCAGGGAATAACAGCAGCACTTTGAAAGCCTCAGCCTCTGGAGTTGTTTTAGGATTTTTTGTTAAGTCATCACTTCTTTCACAGATGGAAAACAAAGTTAGGAAAGTTTTCACTCTACAAGTGACAGGCTTAAAAATCAGAAAAAATTTTCTGTAAAAAAGTTAGCACATTGATCTTATTATTACTTGCAGTTGGTAATTCTGCATTTTACTGGATTCACATTCAAAGCAGTTGGCTTCACCTTTCATCCTTCCTCTCATATTCAGTATTTTCCTCTCTCAAGATGTACTGCAATATTTAATTTGGATTTTCTGTGCCAGATGTGTATTTCTATTATTATGCTTTCAAATTTCTTTTCTAATGTATCATTTTTGCATATGCTGACTGAAACAATAATTAAAGCACACAGGTTCTTACAAGGAAGAAGGAGAATTTTCAGTGCTAACTGGAGGCAGAGGTGCTATAGTCAAGAGAATTCCTTTGGGGAGCACTGGTTAAAACCTGTCCAGAATTAGGGCTCTGCTCTGGAGCAATTTCAGAGCACAGCAGGAGCTGTCCTTGCTCATCACCACCACCCTTAGTTACCTGTCTGAAGGCTCCCAGTGACCAACTCCCACCTTGGGAATGCCTTGCCAAGACTCTGGCTTCTGGTTCGGCAGAATTCCCTTTTCCCCGAGCCTCTCCCTGCAGTTTCAATGCCATAAAATGCATCTGCAGATGCTGAGCTACACCAGTTATGCCCAGGGAATGCTGAGCTGTGCATTCCCCCCTCCAGAAGAGTCTGGGCACACACTCAGGTGACCGAGGCAGCCCAGGGCCCTCCCTGGCCACTCCCTGGCCTCCTCAGGGCCCTCCCTGGCCCTCCCCTCACCCCAGGGATCTGCTCTGCCCTCTCGAGCTCCTCTGGGCTCTGAGAGCACCAAGGCTTTGGGTTCTCTCTGCCCCCTCACCCCAGCATCACAGCTGGCAGGGGCAGAGCCCCAAACTGGGGCCAGGCTCGGACCCAGTCCAGGCTCCCCCAGAGGATTTCAGAAAACCAGAGGGTCCTTCCTGCCCCTGGAGCCTTTAACCAGCTTTGTCTGGAGCTCTCCCTCCACCCAGGACACAAATAGAACACCCTTCCATTATGGTGTTCAGCTCATTGTTAACCATGCAAATCCAAACTCAACAAAATCCCCGTTTTTTAAATTATTAATTAGCAAACGACAGCATAAGTGGTTTTGTATTGAGTATAAACCTCTGAAATCAATGAAGCTGTTTTACATGAAAGAAATGTATTATTTTAAACACCTTAATAGTGTCAGGAGACTTGCATCAACATTAATCTCAGGCAGGGAACATATTCAGAAAATACAGCTCTCATTGGGTACAAGACTCATTAATACTTTGCAATAAATACAATGTGCTGAGATAAGCATCCAAGCTCACCAATTTTTGGTCTTTTCTGAGTTCTTCTCAGCTATAATTAACCCAGCAGCAAATTTGGGCCCTTCTAGGGCAGAGGTCTGTGAACTCTGTGCCTCAACCTTGAGTGCAATTATTGTCTGGGCAAAGAGGATACTGTAACAGCAAGCTGGAAACCTCAGTTATTAGGGCTTGATCCTGAAATTGGCTTAATATTTTAAGGAGATGAGCAGAATGGGGTCAGCTGATGCTGCTAATTGTGTGTGACATCCCCACACATATTGGAGAATTGTCCTCATTGTGTGAAGACAGAGTGACAGCCCAGCAGTGATCAATTCTGCAATCAGCTGCTGGCCTTGGAGACTGGGACACTTGGGAGCTATGGAACATGGATCAGGAACCCCATTGCCCATAAAGATCAGTTCCAAGCCTCAAGCACAGAGATGTTGAAAGGGGCTCCTTTGGCCGGGGTGGATTTGCTCCTCTGGGTCAGGGCGAGCCCTGTGTGCAGCCATGCTGGGAGGAATTGTAAAGGCACTTCCTCCAGGAGGTCTGGGACATGGTAAAAGCAACTGAGCCCCTCAGCCCTTTCCTGAACACCTCACTCTGTGCCTGGAGCCACTCTGCTGCCACATTTCCCCTTCTCTGCTCCTGCCCCAAAACAAAAGCACATCAACAGCGTGGGGAATGTCGCACACAGGTGCAAAAGGGACATGGGGCTGTGAAATAACCCCCAGTCAGCTGGGAAAATAAAACACCTCCAAAACACCCTGCAAGGCAACTATGGAGCCTTGCAGCAGAATCAGGGGCTAAAATCAGACCCCAAGTGCAATTTCAGAGAACCAAAGTCTACCCCAAAATGACCTAAAATGCCTGAAACCAAAAACAAAAGCCAGTTGACAATAACACAGGTTTTTACTCTTCCTATTATGTACTCCATCAAAGGAAATTAAAAGCTTCCAAATGCTTTTTCCAGATTCTAATGGAATATTTAATTGTTTAGGAGGAAGCAGTTTTGCATTGCAATAATAGCTGGCATAAAAGAATTCAAGTCAGAAATGGCAACAGGATCTTCCTGGGGAAAAGTCTGTACCTTTGGAGGATACTTCCCTTCAGCACAACAAAAGCCCAGATGTGGGACCTTCAAACACAGGGCATCATTGTCTCAGGGCAAATGACACAGTTATTCAGAGTTGCTCTGGGTTTTTTGGTAACAGGACAAAAAAAAACCCCCTTTTTCGTTTTGACCTCAAATTTCTTGTGCTGCTTGCTGCATCTTCTTCTGGCTCTTGTTTTGAATATTTATATTATTCTGAGTAATTGCATGCTGGCAGTTTTCATAATCACTAATTGCACTAGATGACTCTTGTGATCACAAATAAAACATTCGGGAGGGAATAAATGAATGGAACCATCCTCAGAATCAATAACTGCTCAAGTCTTCCCACATACAGATAAATCTTGTTTTTTGTGCACAGAATAAGTTATCTAATGTTTTCATCTTCATTGTTGATGCAGAAGCAAACTTTTTTTGTTCATTCTTGAATTTAGCATTGTGTCAGATTTCTCAGTGTCTCTCACGTACAACACTTTGAACTGGCAGAGAAAATAATCCATTAGTGTTGGATCCAGCCTGTCTCTGGGTAATGAAAACTTATAAAATAAATTAAAGGGATTGAAATTAAAACAGTACACAGAAAAATAAAAAATAAAAGGACAACAGCACTGCATTTCTTTGTTGGTACTGGTTTTGAAATGATTCATAATTCAATTAGTGTGGATCACAAGTTTGTTGATTTGCTAAGGAGAACTCTCCAGGGCATAAAAATATTTATATAATGATGGGAACAGCAAATAAAATTCATAAACAAAAAAAATTGAAATTATAACTGAAAAATTATTATGCTTCAAAATATAAATCAGAAATCTATTTAAGTCAGGACAAAAATATATAAGGCAGGAGAAAAATCCCCTAAGGAAACATCTCCAGTCTAAACAAAACCTACAGGCCCAACCAGCCTGAGCTTTGCCTGGTCAAGATGCCTGAATTGCAATGGTTGTTCCCCAGTGTCTCTGCTGGGCACACAGAGCCCCTGCCCTGCTTTATTACAGCTCTGCCTCCTGCTGCCAAACCAGCTGGGACTGCTGCAGGGGTTGGGAATTGCACCACTAATCCAGGGGGTAATGGAAGTTAAAATTAGGCAAAAAAACTCCACAGAGTTAGTTTGAGACAGACTGCCCCAGCTGGACCTGCATGGCCACAGGCAGCAGCAGGAATTGGCTTTTCAGCTTCCCCCTGTGCCTGACAGGTCCAGCATCCCCAAAATGCCATTGCCTGGCCCTGCAGGGAATGCAGCAAACTCAGAGGTGCAGAATTCCCAAAATGCCATTGGCATGCAGGGAATGCATCAAACCCAGTGCAGGATCCCCAGATGCCATTGGCATGCAGGGAATGCAGCAAACTCAGTGCAGGATTCCACAAATGCCATTGCAATGCAGGGAATGCAGCAAACTCAGTGCAGGATCCCCAAAAGCCATTGGCATGCAGGGAATGCATCAAACCCAGTGCAGGATCCCCAGATGCCATTGGCATGCAGGGAATGCAGCAAACTCAGTGCAGGATCCCCAAATGCCATTGCAATGCAGGGAATGCATCAAACTCAGTGCAGGATCCCCAAATGCCATTGCCATGCAGGGAATGCAGCAAACTCAGTGCAGGATCCCCAAAATGCCATTGCCATGCAGGGACTGCATCAAACCCAGTGCAGGATCCCCAAATGCCATTGGCATGCAGTGAATGCATCAAACCCAATGCAGGATTCCCCAAAAGCCATTGGCATGCAGGGAATGCATCAAACCCAGTTCAGGATCCCCAAATGCCATTGCCATGCAGGAAATACAGCAAACCCAGTGCAGGCATGGCCAGGCTCTGCCTGTGCACCTCCACAATACCACTCCACAAAGGAAGGAACAGCTGGACACACGGACTGTGTGATCACACATTTCGTGTGCTCTGGTGTTGTGGTGTGTTTTATGCTTGTTCAGTTTTCCCTCCATTGTTCTCTCAGAAAGTCCTGTCCTGTTACCAGTTTGTGTCAATCCCCAAACCCCTCCCCAGTTGTCTTGGTTACCAAATGTATCTTTCTTGTTCCCCACCCCTGGCAGCCTGCCTGTCACTCGACACCCCTGCCTCTTTTTCTAGAGAGTTCGGGCCAGGGTGTCGAGTGATTGGGTTAGGGGCCAGGGTCCCTCCCGCAACTGTGTTTGATGGGTTCTCCGATCATGCCAATCCTTAATGTATCCCTCTCTGATTTGCTATCTTTCACCCCTCCCACCCTCTGTAAAACCGAGGCTTTTTCCCTGCCTCGGGGCTCTCAGCTTCTTCCACCGAACCTGCACGTTTCCCTACCAATAAAACCACCCCCCCGAAGAAACTGAGGGTCGCCTCTTCATTTCATCCTGCGACTTCGGAGCTCTTTACTGCGGCCACACGTCCGCAAGGCCTGACATCGCCTTAGGCACAAAGCCCTGACTCCGGGTTGGGGAAGTGCCTGACTGGCTGGAGGTTGGCTGGACACTTAGCTAGCCTGGGCGTTTCACTTTTCACCGGCCACTGCTCCACTCTGGTCCAAGGCACTGCCTCCTGAAGAACTCATTAATTTCTGAAGTGGCCCATGGTAACCAGTGACAGCAAAGGGAAGGTGCAGGTTCTCCTCACCCTCAAATAACCAGGGGCAGTTCCAGGATTGCTCCTGGTGCTCAGGATCACCTGCAGGCAATCAGATGCAACGCTCCTGATCAAACCCACACTCCTGAGCCAAATCAAAATGCAAATGGAAACTCACTCATCTGCCACCCAGAGTCATAAACATCCCCCAGCTCCCTGTCTGGAGCAGCAGTGATCTGCAATTAACAAATGAGAGCAGAATCATTGCCAGTGTCACACACCCTCCCCTCATCTCGCACCAAGATCTAAATGCTCCACCATGGTATATTTAGTGACACATGGACAAAATGCAAATGTGAAATTTAAAGTCGTATAAATTAAATGATAATCTCCTCCTCAGTAGTGGGGCCTGAGTCTGGGAGAAGCTGAAGCTCCCATCAAGCACAAAAATAAGAGATCTGTTTCAAGATGTGTTCAGCAGCTGCAGCTTCCATTTGGATAACAAAGCACCTACTACAAATAAATAAGTGTACAATTTCCACAGAGTTCCAAATGCACAGAGCTCTTCTGGAAGCCTGTCACTGCAGTTAATGTTCCTTGGGCATGTTTAGCCCAGCCACCCAAACTAACTGTGACTTCTGCAGAGGTCTGGGAATTGCACCACTTATCCAGTGCATAATGAAAATTAAAATTAAGCAAAAAAATTTCCACAGAGTTAGGCTGAGACAGCCTGGAATTTATAAGCAAATGATTAGAAATGATTAAACAATGGAGCTTAGTTTTAAATGGTGTGAAATTACTTCAGGACCAGCAGAACTTCATTACTTTCTCTGTTTGTGCATAATGGATTTTTTGGAGTATAATTTCTCTCTTGAAAAGCTCCACAAGATTAAAATATTTTTGATTAACTAGTCAAGAAGCAAAGCAAACAACAGACATTTTTATATACTGGTATCCAAATAACTCAGGAGGATAACTGGGAGCACAATGAAAACTGAACGGAGCCAGAAATGCCTTGTAAATATTACAGTAGATGCTTCTGCCAAAATATTGTCAACCAGTACAGATTGCACAGTGCCATAATTACAGTAGATGACATAAAATTATTACAAATTAACAGTTTATAGCACAAAGTCATGCATTATGTATTTTTATTAAGTAGCTACACAAGAGTGTGAAATGAAGAACTGTGAAATAGTGTAAAAAGTGATTGATCTAAACTTTCTCTACCACACAAATTACAAGCTCATTTTTTTTTTTTTCCCCAAGGTTTAAATTCAACACACGCTCTTAGGCAAGAATTGCTGGAAGTGGGGAGAAACGTGTTAAAGGCCAGAATTCCATTTCTGTAGGTGCAGACAGGCATTTCAGTGCCCATTGGAGCCAGCCCCGAGTTCCATTCCAGCCCTGGCAGAGAGGATTGGTTGCTGTAGGTGAGCACACACATCTGGCTCTGGGTGTGCACCCACATCTGTGCCCAGCTGATGTGAGCTCAGCCACGCAGCCAATCCCAAACTCGCTTCTCCTCCATTTGCTGTGGCTTCTGTGACCCAGGCAGGAGCAGAATGGAGCTTTGGAGAGGCATTAAGTGCTCTGAGTCTCCAGAATGCAATCCCAGGCCAGCAGAGGCACTGCAGGAATTAACTGGGCTGTATTTCTCCTCGTCCCAGCTGACAGATGCTTGCAAGGAAGGTTTTACATCACTGCTTTCCTTTAGAGCATCTCTGCATCCTGGCAATGCTTGAGAACATATTTTGGATCAAGGCAAGACACAAAAAAGCTAGTTGTTTATTTTACAGATTAACATGGCCTTAATCTATTTTCTACTTGCAAACATTCACCATTTCTGGTCAATCTCACTTCCAAAAATAACTTTGCTTTAATTCTGTCCCAGTGAATTCAGTCTCTGATTAATCTATTAGAGATATTATTAATATAACTTTGATTTATGAGATATAAATACATCTGTTATATATCAGTCCGTGAATTTCTCTAACAGAAGTGATCTTGCAGAGGAAATGTGCCTTTCCCCAAGGAGCACTCGTGCACAGTCACAGTAGTTGTTAAATTTAGGAAACAAATCTGTCTGTGACTTGCCATTTCCTTCCTGCATCAATCTGGTTTATTAGGGATGGAAGGTCCTGTGTGCCATGGCACACACACACACACACACAGGGCAAGAACCTCCACAGAGCCCCCAATATTCCAGATCTGCTAAAGGAGACACCTGGGGGAAGCTGCAGTGGGAGATCTCCCAGGGAACCATCAGAGTCTCATCAAACACAAAAAGCCCAACTCATAAATGCAAATTATTCAGAGATTCTGGAAGTGCTGCAATCGCCTGTTGCTGTTTTTGTCACCCAGGCCCAGGAAGGTTTTTCTCCACCTTGGCCAAACAGCAAATTGTTATTGTAAAGAACAGATAAATGCACAATAACAGCAGGTGATGAACAGCAAAACCAGAGTCAACAGAGCAGCTCCAGCCAGGCTCCTGTCACAGGACAGAATTCCAGTTCACAGAACATTCTGCCATGATCCTGTTCCATTTATCAGCAACAGGAGTCACTACATGGAAAAATACAGATGTCCTACCTACAGGAAATGAGGGTTGTTTGCTCATTTTCATGGAACATGACACTGCAGAGGGGAATTGGTGGCACAAAACACTTTGGAGAAGTGCAAATCCTACTACACAAAACACTGCTCCTATGGCACAAAAACATTCATGCAAATAAGTCCCTGAAGATCTGTGTCCACCTACAATCATAATTTATAGAACAAGAGTACACAAAAAAACTCAGGAAACCTTTTTCTACTTCAACTCCAACTCTATTTTTCAAGCTGCTTGCACGACTCCAGATCATCATAACCAAACAGGAGCTTAAAAATCATATACCTAAAAAAGAAAAAGCTAAAACTCTCTAATCTCAAACCTCTGTTTTACCAGATAGTTCCACAAAAGATCCTGGGCAGAGCACACACAGAAGTGCTCACCTGTTTGTGTTTTATTCCTTCCCAAAGTCCTCAGGCTGCAATGCCAGCAGCTCCTCCCAGCTGAGGCTGTTTGTGAACTCTGTTCTGGCCACTTGAACAGCCCTGAGATCCCTGATTTTGGGAATTCCTTAAACATGCCTTTCCTTGCCATGAAAGATTCCACAGTCAGGTTTTGGGCAGCAATCCAGCCCCCAGAGCTCCTGAAGTGCAGCCTTTCCCCCTCTCAGTGAGCCCCTGGGGCAGGCAGAGCATCCCCAGCTGGAAATGCCAGGAGAAGGGGAGGGCAGCCCTGAGCACAGCTGGGGCAGCTCAGTTTGGGCAGAGATGAGCCCAGGCAGCAATGCCTGCCCTGGCTGCCACAGACAGAACACAGTGTGTGAGCAGATGAAAGGCAAGGAGCACCGAGGAACTCTGCAGTGTGCACTGAGACCCCAGCACCATTTTCTTCTCATGATTCTTTCTGAGTGTTTGATTTCTTTTCTAATGACAGCGTAATGCACGCTGACACCTCTTCATTTCCACATCTCCAGAAGTTCTCTTCTAAAGGCTCACACTGAAATCTCACTGCAGTAATCACAGAGGAATCAAATTAACATCCTCATGAATTCTCCATGGACTTGTGCCCCTCTGCATTTTCCCCATTCTAATCTCCTGTCCTAAGGGCACCTTAACTGGGTCCCTACAGATTCCTGCCAAAGTTGTGATGAACCAGCTCACGTGGCAGTGACACTGCATTCATCTGAGCAGAGAGTGAGAAGCACTGGAAAAGAGCAGACTCTGAAAAGGAACTACCAGATACAGTTAGAATGTCTGGTTTGCTGCTCTGGATTTTTGGGATTTTTCCCCCATACGATTCCCAAAGAAGTTGGTGTGGAAAAAACAAACCTGGAAGCCCCCTCCAAAATTCTTATTATTTAAAATATTCATCTGGAAAGCTGTCGAGCCCTGCAGCACCAGAGTGTGCTCCAGAACTGCTGCAGAGAGAGGACACTGCATTTTCTGGCCACACAGGCTTCTCACAGTCAGTGGCATTGTTGGTGAAGAAATGCAAACCCCTCAACCTCACCAGCCAATTTCTGTGGTCACAGGGGCTGCTCAGGCACCACGGGATTGTAAAGAGCATTTCACTCCAAGTATTCCAAGTTTAAAAAACCTCTCCTGGTATGAGGCTGACAAAAGTCTTGTTTTAATGATAACACCTGAAAAAATCCTTCTTTATGGGATAAACCTGTGGAACTCTCCTGCCTGGACTGTCCTAAGCCACCACACACCAAATCCTACAGAACGTGAATGCAACAGCAAATCTCCAAAGGTACTGATGCTTTTTGGCCCTAAGTATTATTTGTAGAGACGTTCTTCACATAAATATTTCACTTTGTTGTCTTTACACGCAGCTTTTAGCATACTGATTGTCTTAATGTCAGCTCAGGCCTCTAGGTGCTTCTGCAATGCGAGCCACAGATGCAGTGAAAGCTGGAAAAATATTTATTATGAATAATTTGTGGCAAGTTTTACGACTTGTTTTGAAACCAACTGTTCCCAAAGAGTCACAATTCAGAACTGTTTGACAAACAGTGAAATAACAATCAGTGAATAAGTCCCTGGACATTATTCCAGTGTGGGCTGTGCCCAGCACCAGTTTGGAGAGTGGCTGGGGCAGAGGACAGGAGGAAGGGAGAACAATTCTTCCTGCTTTTGGTGCAGGAGATATTTCAAAGTGATTTTCCCTTTCTTTACTCTGTTTCCTTGGAGAAATAATAAAAAAAAAAATCCTTTCTTCTCTCTTCCCCCATTTCTGCTTAGTATAAAAGCAAGCCAAATTCAGGACAAGGGTTAAAAGGAGTTAAGGGTTCATTCACCTTTAACTTAATGAGTGAAGATGCTTAATTATTACAGGTAACATGGCTCTTAGCCTGAATTATTTCTGCTTTCTGCTGCCATATTTTAGTAGAAATCCTTAAAGGTAACATAAAAATACCTTGGTGCCTCTTGCTCCTCAAACACAAAATTTAATTTCTGTTTGGGACCACAGCAGCTCTTTGTGTGCAGCTGTAATTACACAGCTGGGATGGCACCAACACAATTTTATCAGTCCAGGTGAAGGGTAGACAAAGAAAATCACAGAACACAGATAGGAGGGCTCTGCTGCGATTTGAGTATTTTGCTTGTTTCCATTATATATTTGTTATTTCTTTTGGGCTGCAGGTTTAGAGGAAAAGTGAGGACATGGCTGTCCACAGGCTGGCTGGGTGTGAAACCTGCCCCTGCATCACAGGAACTCAGCGCTGCTGAAATGTCACCAACACGTTGTCAGATTAATAAAATGTCTGAATTGAATCAGATTTGCAACTGGAAAAGGCAGAACTCCTGTTCCCAGCCTTGGAACATTCACTGCTGCTAAGTCCCATTTATAAAACAAAATTTGTTTGTTTCTTTAATGAACATATGAGAATTTAATTATAACAAAGCTGATGCACACAAAAATTTTGAAAGAGCATTACATACACAGTAAGAAATATACTGAGTTTCAGTTCCCCAGTTCTGTGTACAGTGACATCAGATGGATTTCTATTCCATTTCTAAACTCAGACATATGCATCACAATTTTTTGTAATCAAGATATATAAAGGTTACAACCATCTGCTTCTCAGACTGTCTTGCTAAGTTGTAAGACAAACCCAAGTTTTGAATTTTCACTGCATTTAAAGGGCTGATTTATTGATATTTGGGAAAAAAAAAAAAGAACCCACTCCCAAAAACAACAAAGGTCAAATCAATAGCTAAGAAGAGCTATAATGGTGTTTGTGGTAAAGTGAAAACATGACTGATAAGGTTGTGAAGTTCAGAACTTGAATATTCTCCTACACCCGTGTTCCTGGGAAGGCTTTTTCCTACTGTGGAGTTGGCTCAGCACTGCTCTTAACCTCCCTAAGACCCAATTCAAGAAAACAAAGCAAAGCAAGTCTGCAGCAAAAGCACCAAAAAAATGAACTATTAAAAAAAAAGAGAACTATTAAAATGAAACCCCTTCTCTGAAGAACCAGTTAAAAGGAGAGCAAACTGATGTAAATCATTAACTGGGGTCACGCAGAATCAGCTCTCTCGTTAAAAAGTGGCAATTAAGAAAGCAGAAAATGCCACATGAAAGGCAACCTGCGTTCCTCCCTCTGCAAAGTGCTCCCATGATATACTTTTTAAAGAATAATTACATAATTGGCCCATATGCTGCACGGAATACAATTGGATCTTGATTTTGCTTCTGATTCCTGATTGCTGCCACGCTCAGCACTGGCAGCTCCGTGATTGAAATGTTCCTCAGACAGACAGAACACAAATGTGTACTTCTCTGAGTAACACATTTTGTTGCTAATTATTTGCCTTATGTCAGTTGATAATTTAGGATATACAGAGGACACATTTCCCAATTAATCTCCCAGAACCCTGAAGCGTGATTTTCTCTTGTCTGTAACAGCTGGCATTTTCAACTACAGAAACTAAAGCAGGAATGCAAAATCCATCCAAGATACCTTGAAAACAGTAATATTGAGCTTTGAAACTCCCTGCTACTAAAAACAAATCATTTCCAGCCCAAATAATGCAATTTTAGGTTAATGAAAGGGATGGACCAGCAAGGAATGAGCACTCCCTCCTCAAGGGCAGTGGGGTTTGTGCTTTGAGAGAATCACAGCTCTGAGGCTCAAGTGTTTCACAAACCTGAAAGGTTTCCAGCTCCAACAGGCACAATATCCACGAAGGCCAACGATGAGATTTCTTAAGCCCTAAGTAGTCACACCTCTGAAAAGGGGCTACTTTTGGTGTTTGCTGCTAAAACTGATGAGGAGGGATGAGAAAAACTATGGGGTGTGAAGAGGATTTATGCAGCTTTCTCTAAGCAAAACTCAGCCAATTTCCTTGGCTGTAAGTAGTCATTTTTGCTAGATCTAGCCAGGTTTTACCTCCAAGTGTCAATTTGATGAAACCAGTCTGAAAATGGTTTTTATCAACTTCATAATAGAATTTCTAGTCAGGGGCAGAAAGGTGCACACACATTTTCACTTACTACAGATGAGCCTGAAACACTGAATTTCAGATTTGGTGTCTCTTTACTCCAGGCCAACCCCATCATTCTGAGTTTCCTGTGTCTCCCCTGAGTGTCTCAGACTCCCAGCTGGTCTGGAGGTGTCTCGGCCTTTCCCAGGTGCCTCCCTGTGCCCCAGGGACAAAGCCAGGCTTGTGCTCCTCCTGGGAGATGGGAGAGAGCAGAGCCAGGCACAGAGGGAGCCCCAAACTCCTGCACCCATGCCTGAGGAGCTCTGACTCTTGCCATTGCAATGCTGACACTCTTTCCCTTTTTACAGGCAGAAAAATAGCTGTGGGAAGACATTTGCATGGCCACTGATTTAAAAAAAACCCCAACATTTCTCTGCCTCAATTTACACCTTAGAATCTAAATGTGATGCTCAAATACACTACATGTGCTGCCTCAAGGTCCTCAAATGCAGATCCAGCCTATCAGGGGTGTTACCAATGCTGAAATTTCAGGAGACAGACAGTTTAGTTTTATCTCAGATTATTTGTTTGTTTCCCATCTCCTGTTTTAAAGTCTGGCAACCTGACCTTTTTTTTTTTTAATTAATTTATTCTGTTGCTATGGTGACAGCTCATGGGGTCAATCAGCAGCAGAAGAGGAAGGAGCACCTTCCTGTAAGCAACCGCAGAAAGGAACATTCTGTAGGTGCAACAATCAAGAAATTGGACTCCTTTTGAGGAAATTAATGCATACCCTCACAGTGAGAAGTCCAAATGATGTTTAGCTCCCTACAACATTTATTTCTGTCATCAGAGTGCATGTGGCTGAGGAAATTCAATCACCTGAACCCAGCATTTGGATGCAGGTTCTGCCCCAGCCCTGGGGAGAGGAGACTGCAGTGGTGGAGGTGGAACAGAACAGATGAAATTTTAAATTGCTCCTGCTCCACTTCTATCCCATTTTAGTAGGTGTGCAGTGGTGGAATGCCTGGAACTTCCATAAAATAGGGATAGGTGCTAAACTGAACAAGCTGTGAACAGCAAGAATTCTTTCCACGGATTTAATGGCCCCAGTCATGAAGAGCTGCAGAGCAAGCCTGGATTGGAAACCCCATTTCCCCCAGAAACGGGCAGGGCAGCAAGGGCAGAGCTTTGGCTGGAGGATTGCATTGTCAGGGCAGGCTGAAGCCTCTCCCTCCTGCCCAACACTTCATTCCACTGCCATCCCCTTCTCTCTCCACTGTTTTAGAGCAGGAGAAGCCACAGCACCACTGAACTCAGCCAACAGCTCTCAACACTTCAGCAGATTTTCTCCACTGGATCACTTCCTTTTAGTACTCACCATTAAATGAAATCTAGCACAATATTGAATAAAAGTTGAATAACTCTTTTTTTGTGTTTTGAGACCCAAGTTTTGCACTTCTCTCATGACCTTAGGTTTCATGTATTTTTCCTTATATTTACATATTTTACCATGCTTATTCTTGCAGATATCCTGAAGAAATCATCTATTGTTTGCACTATTCTTTATGCTCACCCACTGATCATTTTCTTTTGCTTTGCTAATATAATTAAGTTACAATATCATTACTGCTAACAATTTCCGAAACATTTCAAATTTCTCTGTCAAATGATTCCCTATATATTACATGGATACTTAAAATCTTAGTGCATTTTAATATTCCCTCAATATCAGCTGCTTCACAATCAAACTTTTGTTCCTTTCTTTATTCTTAACGTGTCTGTTCAGATAATATTGTTATCACTAGTTCCTACATGCTCCTTTATTTATGAGACTTGTCTTTTTTACAGGATTAGCTCTCAAATAGCCATGGATTGTTCCACAAATTCTCTCACTAAGGAATGCAGTATTGTCATCCAAAAATATATCTGAAATAATATAGTTATCACAGTCCAAATCTCCAGAATAAAATTCCCCCACCATCAAAGTTCTGGCTCTCTTGCAGATTTTTTTGTTCTAAATCAGCAATGCATTTTGCTATCTGCTTTTCCTAACTGCCCTCCAGGGTTTTAATAACTGGATTGCTTTATTGTTCTTGTCTAGGAAAGCCTGGTGATGTACCAGCCAAAATACAGACTGATTTCACTGCAACTGCCCCACACCAGCACCAAAACATTCCTCTGCTTCTTCTTCTTCATCCCACAACAAATTTCATGGTTTTCAATGTTAAAGTTTTCGTTTTTAGTTTTTAGAAATCTTTTCCCACAAGTATTCAGGTAAATAAGGAGAGTAAACACAGAAATACCTGAGATCTTGATGCAATAACTAGATATTCTTCAAAATTTTCCAAGTGCATAGAGAAGCAGTAATTAAGGAGGGTTTTGTAGAAAGTTATTTCTGTTTGAAGTTCATTGATTCTCATTCTGGATACTTTCATTTCACCAGCAGTAGTTTTGGGGTGGTTTTACTATTGACCATCATCTGACACAGTGATTGTTCTTCCTGGAGAAGCTCTGATTTCAGGTTAGCAGACTGCATTTGGTATGGCCCTCTAGACTAAAAAAGGTGATTTTTTTCTCCTCACTTTTTCATTAATTCTAATAGGTTAAACATTAAGCTTGGGCTGTATCGTTATTTTTCCTTCACACCTAGCCTAGAGCTGAGTTCCACAATTTCCATCAGGCAGCTGTGACCCCCCAGCACCCTTGGGTGGCTCTGAGCAGCAGAGTCAGCAATGCCCCAGCCCCAGGAATGCCAAACCCTCAAACCCTGAGCCTGCAGGGTCACATCCATCCTGCACCCTCATCCTCACCAGGGAAGGACCCCAGGCAGGGGCTGGGATGGGATGGGGATGAGGATGAAGGCACTGCCAGGGACTCTGTGGAAACTGCAGCTGCTGGAGAGGAGGGAATGAAAGGGCCACAGCTGCTCCAAGATGCTGTTAGGAAAATTAATCTACAAACACCAGAGGTTTATGTCCAAAAGGAGACAGAGGGGTCCTTTCTGGCTTTATTCGAATAAAGGGAGAGGCCATGGGGCATTGCTCTGGGATCTCTCAAATTTCTGGAGGATGCAGAGCCAAATCCCACTGAAATATCATCCCAGGAACTTTGGTTTTCTCCTGCAACATCCTTCAGCTGAAGGGAGAGGAGAACTTGTGCACGCAAGTACATTAATTTTTAAAGGGATGTCTGAGGGGTGGCAGGATTTGGGCTTGGTTTCTTTGTGAAAAGCAGCTGTGCTGCAAAATCCGAGACCAAAATCTTGAAGATGAATATCCAGAGAGCACAAAATTGTGTGACAGTGGGAGAAGCCAAGCGAGGATAGATGAGAGAATTTTCTATTGACTCCCAGTATGAAGAATCAACTTTTTCACCTTATCTGCTGTGAAATTAATCAGATTTTCACATTATGGTAGTACAAAGAGCTACCACCTGTGTAATTTCCTGAGCTCACTGGATTTTCTTTTGTCTGGCACCTTCTGTGCTGCCCAGTGTCATTCCTGTTTTGTTCATAGGCTTTGACAGTGTGAGTACATTTTCTCTCCAGAGCAGACAGCCCCCAGCTGCAGCTTTCCACATTGTGAAGCTGACACCACACAAATCAAGATGTGCCTTAAACTTGTCCTTGAAGTGCTTCACTTCCCTCCTGACCCCTCAGCTATTCACTGCAATTCCATACCAGACAAAAAGAGGGGATTTCTAGCACCTTCCCAGTGTGTAGAACCCACAAATAAATCAAAATAGATGAATCTGCAGGAGACCCACTACAATAATATTTAATCACACCCTCTGAATTCTGTTGTCAAAATCTTTTCCCACAAATATTCGGGTATATAAGGAGAGTAAACACAGAAATACCTGAGATCCTGATGCAATAACTAGATATTCTTCAAAATTTTCCAAGTGCATAGAGAAGCAGTAATTAAAGAGGGTTTTGTAGAAAGTTATTTCTGTTTGAAGTTCATTGATTCTCATTCTGGATACTTTCATTTCACCAGCAGTAGTTTTGGGGTGGTTTTACTATTGACCATCATCTGACACAGAGGGCTGCTGAGGGAGAAGTTAAACTGACTCCAAATAATGAGCAGCAAAGCTCCCTAGCACAGGCCCAGCAGCAGGCAGTGCCTAAATGTTGTGGTTCAAAGTTTGCACAGATCCAATCAGACTCATTATCCAGCCATCAGATGGACAAAGAGAGAGAATTTCACCCAGCGTGGAAATGCATACCTGCTACATGAGTTAATTGTGGAGAGAAGAAAATAAATAATAAGAATTGTGCAAAGGATCCTCATTTTTTACTTGATGTACTTTCTTTCCACCCATAGTAAATGCAATACTTTCCTTCTTGAGACAAAATTAGCACTGTCCTGTATTAAGTTAACTATTTGAGAGCAATTGAAGGCACTGATGGCTGTTTCCATGTACTTTCAATCTATATAAAACTGTTTCTAATTTGAAGCTTATTTCCCCTTTTCTGGTACTTTTCCCCCCTAGTTCTCCAGCATTTCATCTGTTTGTCAAATGTGTTTTGGATCTTACCATTTCCTTCCTTTCCAACGAAAATGTAATTAATTCCTGCAGGACTCAATTAAGATTTTGAGTGCAAACCACGGTGCAGAGTGAGATGAGCAGGGCTGGAGCAGGGCCCAGCCCGTGGGATCAGCAGGGTCACTGCCCCACCTCTGAGCCCTCAGACAGAGAGGAGAGAGGTGTCCATCCTGCACAAGGCATCCAGGGCAATCCTTTGCCTGCCTGATCACGATTTAAACGCTCTTGTGGCGCCCCTGGGCTTTTGGGGAGCTCAGCGCTGCCTTGGGGCGCCCTGAGACCCCAGGAATCTGCCCTGGGATGAGCAGATGTGCCTGGGACGCTCTCAGCACCAGCACAGCCAGGCCTTGGCTTGGCTTTTCCCTCCTGTGCTGCCCAGGGAGCGTGGCAGGGCACAAATGGGGGGTCCTGTGGGTGCCTGGTGCCAGCCTGAGGCGTCTGCACCCTCGGGAGAGCAGCACAGCTCCCCTTGCCACAGCATCCTCTGGAGTGCCCCCTGCTCAGGAGCTTCCCAGCCTCCCTTTCCACAGCTGAGCTGATTGTAAAGGGCATTTTAAAGGGGATTTTAAAGGGGATTTTAAAGGGGATTTTAAAGGGGATTTTAAAGGGGATTTTAAAGATGTTTATCCAGCAACACTGGGAGGCTCCTGACACCAGGCCAGGGAGCACCACGTTTGTTAATTTGCTTTTTCCTGTGGCGTAGTAACGAAATTTACAGAATTCTGTCAAAATACAGAGCTAAGTAAATATGGCTTTAAATAGTAAAACATTAATATTACACAGATGAACATTGTGACAATTTATAGCATCACAATACTGGCAGAGACAAGGACCATCTTCTGAGAACCAGCCAATAGCAAAAAAGGGCATGATTAGAAGTGGTCCTAAGAAACATTTTTTCCTGTAGATTTTAAGCAAAACAATGTTGTCAAAGAGAGCTTGGGCTTCTCAAGAGCTTGAGAAGAGTCAAATAAGTGGAATAGAAGATGGAAAGACAAAAAATGGAACTTTCTGAAAGCTGGGGAAAAGCCTGAATAGACAAGTCTAATCAAAGGAGATAAAATCTTACAGACCAGAGTAGAAATATTTGAGAACTAGATCCAAGATGAAATCCTCAGGCTACACGGGCTCCCATATGATCTGGGTAAGAAAGAGCTGGTTAATTTTCTTGAAAATTGGATTGCAAAAGCTTAACAGCTTGCAGTTGAAGATGACCCACTTTGCGTTGAAAAGGCAGACAAAAACCTTTAAAATTATAAAAGAAGGGGGAAAAAAAAGAGAAAGAAACCCTGAGTAGGAGGCAGGAGGATGCTTGGCCTCTCAGATCAGAGATAGAGGGAAGGATCCTCCTCAAGGCAGCCCAGAAGGACAGTTACCTCATCTAATACTCTTCCTATTTCCCTTTATTTCTTGTTCTTTCTGTCTCACGACAGCAAAGATTCCAAGCAGCCCTGCCAAAGAGGAGAGGGGACATTTCCACTCGTGTCTCACACAAAGGAGGTTTCCCATCTGCTTCCCAGACAAGACAGGGGAGTGCAGGACATGCAGCCCTGTGCAGGACATGCACACCTGCCTCAGCCTTGCCTGGGATGCCACAGACACCCAGAGCTCTACGTGGTGCTCATGAGGCTTCACATCTGACTTTTAAATCTCCTCTAGAAAAACACCTCCTTGACTAAAAGCTTCCCAGGCAGCTCCAGGTTTGGCTCTTCACCGTGAATATCAAATGGTATCAAATAAGAGGCACGAAACATTACATTTAGGAACTGGTGGTGACCACAAATGCCCTGATTTTTACAAACTTGCACCTGTTCAGCAGCTCTGAAGACAAAGCTGAGATATTTAGCGACCCAAAACTGAAACAAGCAAACCACTCTGACCTTGCTTTCATCACACAGCAACCAGCAGCCAACTTGCTTCTTTTTTCCCTCCTAAATTCCACGTTAGTCTCCCCAAATCCAGACCCACAACCTTTCAGCAGCTTTTTCAAAGAAGTTCTGCATTCAACACCTGCTGGAATGAGGCAGAGAAGCCTTTGGGACTGTGCCATGCTGGACTGGAGAGCCACACAGATCTGTTATTATTGCCTGGATTTCTGCTGCTATTAGAGAGACAGAAAGATAGAACTGTAACTTTTTATAGATAACTCTGGGAATTTCACACTCCAAGGCTTTTCCTCATATCAATTTTCTAATTCGTTTCCACTTAGATAAATGAACACGGGATTATGCAGCACCTCATAGCTGAACAGCTGCCTCTAAATTTTAATTAAAAACATTCCAAACATTATGAGTTTTCAAACTTTCCAAAGCCAATATTTTTTTGTGTTTCTGCCTGTAGTTTGTTGATCTGCTCTGGGTGCCATTCTCAATTGTTATTTGTAGATAATTTTCCCCCCATGTACCACATTATTCCATTTCTTCAGAGATGGATTGACACTGTCAATTTAAATCACTATTTATCCCAGGTATTCTGTTTTAAGATATATAATTGACCTACAGTTGGAATAGTCAATGCCCAGATTTCTTTGATAGTCCTATAAAAATATACAGATTTACCACACGGAGATTTTTATTTAAATGAAACATGTTGTTCCTCACTGTGAATGTAATGAAGGGAAAAAGAGAAGATAATTCAGCTTGAATACATAATTAGAGAGCAACTTCAATGAATTTTGCAAAGATTCTCAGACTTCTTTTGGGCTTTTTTTTGTTTCTTTTAAAAATACTTTCAAAGATTTCTGAAATGGCTAGTTGGAGAACATTGGCCTGCATTGAAAAATAAAAAGAGAAGAGCATAATCTAAGGAGCACAGCATTTGTGATAACTATTTGAATTTTTGTTTTTAGACTGTCAAATCAAGTGTGTTTTAAAGGAGTCCCTTGTGAGTGTATGTAATGAAATAAATTCTATTTCAGCAGGTAATTTTTCAGGTGATTTGCTTGCAGCAAAACAAAACGCTCAGCTAAAAGGATAACAGAAAACCTAATGTGTATTTCCATTTTTTAAGAAATGAGTATTGTTATGGTTAGAAACGAGTGATTTCTTTGTTGGTGACTGAAAAAACAAGGTAGTGCCATATTTCTTTTGCTCAGACAATGCTGCATCAGGAACCCCTTGCAGCACCACTTCACTGTGTGACTGCCAGGGTTAGAATTTGACCCAGGTCTTTCCTTTCCTACCTTCCAGACTGATACTCCCACTCCACAACATGCAAGAACCCCAACTCCATCTACAGTGTGATACAGAGAAAGAATAAAATAGCTTTTAAACTGAGTAAAGAATAAAATAGCTTTTAAACTGAGTAAAGAATAAAATATCCTTTAAACTGAGTAAAGAATGAAATATTCTTTAAACTGAGTAGAACTTCTCAGATGCCTCAGTGCTTGGAAGTGCCACACACCCTTGGGTATAAATTTTTAATCCAGTTCACCAAGATCTCACCACTCTTCACATCTACTTTTCATGCCGTGATATTTTATTTCCTAAATGTTTTGACAAAGTTACTTCCTGGGTAAAGTTTGGGTCAGAACTACAGGATTTCACATCTTTTTGTCTCTTCCTCAGTTTCTGCTCAGATGTATTTGTATTCTGCAGCACCAACACCTTCACAGTCCTTCCTGAACTCCCCTAGCAAAGTTGCTCTTCCTCCTAAACCCCCTGCATGAAATGTACTTTCAGTTCAGTCACTTAGAGCAAGCTCCTCCACTGCTAATTAAAGCATCTAAACCATCTCTCTCTCTGGGGGATGATAATTTTGTCCTTTCCATGTTATTACAGGACACAAAACAACACAAGTGCAGGTACTGTTGCTTTTAAGGTGGAGAAAACCAGAGTATATTTTCTGACTCTAGCATTTATAGATGTCCAAAAGTGACAGTGGGTTGGAGGGTGACAGTGCCACCTCTCCAATGACACTGGGCAAACCAACAGCACATCAAATTTCTCCTCCTCCACAAAAGAATGCAAAACAAGGAGTTATTTACAGAAAGCGTGTGAGAAAGTTTGCTACGAGAATGTAAACATCAAAAAGCTTAAAAAAAACCTTTAAAAAATCTTTAAAAAAAATCAAAACAACATTTCCACAGAAACACAAAACAATTTCGGGCTGCACAGACCCAGAAGTGCTGTCACAGCAGGACTGCAGCCCCAGGGGGAACTGAGCTGGGCTGGGCTGGGAGGAGGGAGCAGCAGCTTTGGGACAGATGTTGGTCCCTGCTGTTTGCCCAGACATCCCAGGATGGATCAGGAGGTTTGGGGCAGTTCTTGGTCCCTGTTACCTGTCCCCATCCCTGGCTGGGGCAGCAGCTTTGGGGCAGATGTTGGTCCCTGCTGTTTGCCCAGCCATCCCAGGATGGATCAGGAGGTTTGGGGCAGATGTTGGTCCCTGCTGCCTGTCCCCATCCCTGGCTGGGGCAGATTTTGGCCCTGCTGCCTGTCCCCATCCCTGGCTGGGGCAGATGTTGGTCCCTGCTGCCTGTCCCCATCCCTGGCTGGGCTGTGCTGCTGGGGAGCAGCTGAGGCAGCTCCAGAGCAGAGCACCAGCTGCTCTCCTCATTCCTGTGCTGTGTTATCAGGCAGCACACAGAGAGCTCCTGCAGCCACAGCTGGAGGCACTCCTGGCTGCCCTGTGCCACTGCCTCCTGCCCACTCCTCAGCCCAACACCAGCATCCATCCTCCCTCTGCCCTGGGTTTGCTTCCAGCCAAGCCTGGAGCACCTCAGGCACTCCTGAAGTGCACAATACAGGCATTAGAAACCCCCAAGCAAAAATACAGCACAGAAAACCAGCACAGAATGGAAAAAACAACAAAGCCCCAAAGCAAAGGCCTGGGGCTCCGAGCAGGCAGCAGCAGCACAGCTGAGCACTGCTGGCACCTGCAGCTCTCACACTGCCCTGGGTCACTGTTCCCTTCCTGGCACTGCTCTAAGGACTCTGAGCTGCGTCACTGGACACAAAACATAAACAGCAGGGAATGCACGTGAGCATCACCAGCTACACAAAAGGAAACTTTTGAAAAATGCAGAGGTTTTTGGGTTTTTTAAATAAATTTCTGCTTAAGCTCTAAGACTGGTGTGACAAACATCAGCAAGGCAGAGTCATGCACTGTCCCTGCAGCACACAGGACAAACAAGAATGTGAAAACTGCAAGTACCACACTGTCAGAAAGGGAAAAAATCTGCAGACAATCTAAAACCTTCTTTTCTCAAAAAATACAATCATATTACAGTTTTACAAGAAGAATCCAGAGGTTTCTAAGCAGTGGAACAATCAGCAAAATTTGAATCCAAATCAGCAAAATAAGATCATTAAGATAAATTTATATCCTTCAAGTCTTACCTTGTCTTCCTAGATCTTGATTATGAAGCTCCATCAGTGCCCTTTATAACTGCACAGGAAGAGAAGGGAGAGCAATGCTTAGTACACAAAAACTATTGCAGGTGATAAATAAGAGCTGTCAGCAGGACTTTAATTTCAATTTAGCAGTTAAACACTTCAATTCTCTATCAGCAACACAACTAAAATTTAACTCTGATGGGAAAATTATTTTTCTAACTTTATGGCATAGAAGAAAAATGTTTTAACTCATTCTGGCGTCATAAAACTTCTGCTGTTATAACAATTTTGGATTTCATATCTTTTCAAGGCTTCAAAGCTGTTTTTTTCCAAACACAAAGGGATGACTCTTGTGCCTTTTGGAAACAAAGTATTTGAGATTTTACTTCAAATCAGAAAATGGTGTTTGTTAGGACAATGCAGAAAACATCAAACAAAGCTGCCCAACAGAGCACTTGGTATCTTGTGCACTCATTTGTGTCCAGGCAAAAGGAACTCAGTTCCTATCATGACAAGAGGAACCAACTTCCAGCCAATATCGGTATTAGGCACAATTTGCATCACTTTGCAACCTGAAGAATCCACTCTACATCACAGAGTCAATGTGTTAGGATACAAAATCAAGTACAATGAACAATTACCTTACTAGAAAACGTGGCTAAGCCAATCAGCACCATCAAAATGTGACAATTCCCAGATCTCCCAATTTCCAGACCTCTGGGAAGTTTTCTCCTCTGTCTACAAACATTCCACTGCTGCACCAACAACAAACACAAACTCCTTGTGCCATTTCTATTCATGCTGCTCAATTAAAATCCATTTGAAAACACCTAGCTGTCAATTCAGCAGATTAATCAAGCAAAAACATTTAAAAAAAGGGGGGGAGAAGAAGTGAAATCCTGAGTTCAATAATTACAGACACAGCTCACTTTATTTTGACCAATCAGCTCTCAATCGTTTAGCCTGGTAGGACCAAAGTCAATTAGTACTTCTTTAATAGACTAATCCTTCTGCTTTTAATTGTCATATCAATAATACTGGCATATCCCTAAAGAAAAGTCAATAGTTATTACATCAACTAATTAAAATCTGACTTCAAAGGTAACTCACTGAGGGTTCTGCTCAGAAACTGCAGGTTCTTAGAACTAAAACAACTCTTCATGGGACAGGGTGGGGAGGCTCATTTTCGTCTGTGAACCCACCAAAAATGTGTGGCTCTTCTTACTAGCAAAAGTGACTTTTTGATTGGCATAACGAGAAGAAGAGTAAAACAGATGGATCTCCTGTGAAGTTGCACAAGATTCCCACTGGACAATCTAAAATGCTGACAGATAACAAAGGTGTCCCACACTTGTTATTCGCTGCAGATTAAAATTTAAACATTGTCTGAACAAGCCAAGGATTTAAACCAATTTTCCTAGCATGGAACTATAAAATAAAATAACCTGAGACAGGAAATGACTGTTTGAGGATACAGGTCTACTAATGACTCCAGGAAAATATAAAAGCCCTTATTTTCCATGAGGAGAGCAGGGACACTCCAAGGATGTTTTCCACTCTTGTGCTGGTGCTGAGGAGCTGTTAGAGAAGCTGTGCTCTAAGGCAGTCTGGGGAGTTGTGTGCTCCATGTGTGCTCCCTGCTGCACAGAGCCCTCAGAGCAAGATCAAACATCCCACCTGCCATGCTGGACTCCTTAGAGTGGTGCTATGGAACAAGTTGTTTTATGGATTAAAAAAAAAAGCCCCAAATAGAGAATAGGATAGAGTTTGATATTTGAGCCTTAGCCAAATCGCTGCTATTTTTTTTTTCTGTTTTACTAGCAGATCATTAAAAAAATAATAATAAAAAAGAATCTAGGAACTCTAATCTCTGAAACCCTAGGATTTAGGGTTGCACTCAATCTTTACAGTAAAACTGAAAAGCAAAAAAGCACTTTGTTTCCAAAGGGAGGGGAGACAAACCAGTCACACAGTCTGTCTAAATGAATGTACAATAGAGAAAAAGTGGGAGGGGGAAAAAGCAGCAGCCATTAACAGGAAGAACAATTTTGGAGATAGATGATCAATGATGCTTTTGGAGGCACAGTAGTTTGTAGAGATTAAAGGAAACTCTGAAGTGCCTGAGCTAAATAACCCTGTATTTCAAGCTGAACAGCATGAAAAGCTGAGATCCTTCTCCAACTGCAAGTACACTCCAAAAATATACAATACTTCCACAGGTCAATTTATAAATAAATTATATGGAGAATTGTACCATGAGCTCATATACAGATTTATTCATGGTACACTCATAGCAAACACACCTCAAGCTGCAATTCCAGCCTGATCAGTGTTTCTAAGGAAACTTCTGCCTAGGATTTACAACACAGAATTCACCCTGATGAGTTACACAAAGCAGACTCTAAATACACAGGAGAAAAAAGAAATACCATTAAAAACCACCTTCAAACATGTGTGTTCTACGTGGAATGACTTTATTTAACAGCAAATACCACTCTATTTTATTTAGAGGAGATAATTTTGGCCTGATAAAACCACCAGATGAAAGTAAAGCAAAACCATTGAGAAGTTGATATGAAAGGAGAAGTAGAAGAACAAAACACCTCAAAAATGCCAGATTCTTTATTTTCTACAACAGCACGAAGTGTTAGAACATCTCTAAAGGTGAAGACAAGAGATGTACAACCTAACGAGCTCAGATTTTGGCAAAGAGAACTGCTGGGAATAGAATCTCTCTCTCCTTTTATAGGATATAATTCTATCACAATTTTAACAGGGTTTTTTCCTAAATAATGTTGATGGTGTTATGGTTTTCAGTGTATATACGTATATATAGATATAGAGATATGTATACATGAATTCACACACATTCACACACACTCTACTGCTAAGTTGGATGTTGTACCATAACAATAAATGGGAAGAGAAACAACATTTGTGCTGTCTAGGAAAAAATAAATTCAATGCTTCTCCATACAAAATCCATTTCCTTCCTGCACTCCACCACATTGTTTCATGGTTAGAAGAGCTGAAAAGCCAGCCTAAAAATATTACATTATTGCAGCCCTGGAACAGATTGCTTAGGGAAGGTGTGAAGTTACTATCATTAGAGATCTTTTAGTATGAGTTTTGCCAGCATCTATTTTGCTTTGATTCCATCTTGCATAAGGAGAGGGCCCAGGAGCCTCCTGAGGTCCCTCCCTCTCTGCAGCTCCACTTTTCCACTTCGTGCCATGGAATGCAGGAGAGGAGTCAGGGGGAGTGCAATGGGATTTTTATTCATAGCAAATAATACTTATGAAACTAGAATGCAGGAGGCCTATCTATCACCTCTGTGATTTGACTACTAAACCACAACACTTCAAAGCACATAATCTCTTCCCTCATGACCCAGTAATGCGTTCAGGAAAGACTGCAAGAGCCAGAGATTTATTCCACTTCCAAGCCGTGTAGTTTGTTGTAGGAACCAACCAAAGCACAATATATATTAGAATTAAACCCTGTCCACCTCTTCAGAAACGACTCCAGGAAATTCATATCAAATCTGTCCGCTGCAGTTAGTTTCTGTGACAGAGCCATTACAGAGAAATAAAGTGTCACTGGTGAAAGGAATGTCAAGCTGCTTTGAATTGGCTAAACAGCATCTGATGTCCTCAAGGATTAGAGTGCATTCTGACCCTGCCCTGCCAATCTGTTTAGCTTCTGACGCTTCCCCATACGGGGTCAGAGAGGGATTTCTCCTGCCCTGCTCAGTGACCCAGAAGAGCCTGTGGCGTTTGTGTGGCAAACACTCGCACGCAGCACGAGGCTTCAGCACCCAGCAAGAGCCTGGGACAGATGTGCCCGCATGGAGCCTCCTCACTGCTCAGAGTGACTGCTCTCAGCCCTTGGAGGCCAGGAAAACCAAATCAACCCCACCAGGGTGGGCTTCACGCGCACATGGCGCATCTTGTGACACGTCTCTATCAGGAAACGCACAGGTTCCTGATATCACAGGAAACGCACAGGTTCTTGATATCACAGGAAACGCACAGATTGTTCCTGATATCACAGGAAACGCACAGATTTTGATATCAGAGGAAATGCACACCACGTTCCTGATATCACAGGAAATGCACAGGTTGTTCCTGATATCACAGGAAACGCACAGGTTCTTGATATCACAGGAAATGCACAGATTGTTCCTGATATCACAGGAAACGCACAGATTTTGATATCAGAGGAAATGCACGCCACGTTCCTGATATCACAGGAAATGCACACCACATTCATGACATCACAGGAAACGCACACCACATTCCTGATATCGCAGGAAATACACACCATGTTCCTGATATCACAGGAAATGCACATGTTCTTGATATCACAGGAAATGCACACATTGTTCCTGATATCACAGGAAATGCACAGGTTCTGATATCAGAGAAAATGCACACCACGTTCCTGATATCACAGAAAATGCACACAACGTTTCTAATATCACAGGAAATCCACACAACGTTCCTGATATCGCAGGAAATGCACACCACGTTCCTGATATCACAGGAAACGCACATTTTGATATCAAAGAAAATGCACACAATGTTTCTGATATCACAGGAAATGCACACCACGTTCATGACATCACAGGAAACGCACACCACATTCCTGATATCGCAGGAAATACACACCACATTCCTGATATCGCAGGAAATGCACACCACGTTCCTGATATCACAGGAAACACACAGATTTTGATATCAGAGGAAACGCACACAACCTTCCTGATATCACAGGAAACGCACACCACGTTCCTGATATCACCCTGAGACTTGGACAAGGTCATTTTTCACTGATCATGGCATTTCATGGAAATCATCATGGCTTGCTAGGCTAACAATGCTCCTGGGGAAAACAAAGGAGGTGATAAAAATGAAAAACTCCTGTCCAAGCTTGAGAAGAGAATTCTGAGCAGACAGCACAGTGAAGTGGTCAGTGGCAGGAAAGAAAAGGACTTTCTTGTGATGTGGTTTAGCCAAGCAAACAGCAAGGTACATGTTCCAGGTCATTCCAAGTCAATAAAGTATTGTTTGGGTTTGTTTTTTTTAAACTCTTTACATTACAAAATTTATATCTCTGAAGACAGGAAAAAAATTTATATGCTAAGCTGAGCAAAAGACAAAACTTTTAAGTTTTCCAAAGGAGTAAATGCAAAGAAAGTGGAACAATGTAGGAGCAAAGATGATCTCAATAAAGATGTATTAATGCATTCTTTAAACTTTCAAAACTTGTGGTTTCAATGGGAGTACCAATCTAAAAATATCCAGGGCTGCAGAACCATACATAAACAATGAACAGAAGGAGCTTTGAAAGCTGGAAGGTTTTCTCAAGATTTTATTTCCCTTTTTTCATAAGATAAATTGGTCTGTGCTCATGACTAACATTCATAAACACATAGTTTAAACCAAGAGAAACAACACAATCAAACATTCCATTTATTACCAACAAATGACAATGTTACTGCAACAAAACACGAAAAACTCTTCTGGATGAGAGGAGAGTTCTTGTGGTGTGCTTTAATCTCTACCATGAGCACGGGGGCTGTGGAAATGGGGAAGCAGAGAAGAGGAACGGGGCAGAGAAGCAGTGCAGGGGAGCTGGAGGCAGATCAAGGGGTCAAACACCTCCAGCAGTTCCCTCCCACTGCTGGAACGCCTCAAATGAGCAGAAATGGCTCAAAAGGATGCACAGGGGCTGGAGCAGCCACCCAGGGAGGTGATTCTGGGCTGTCCACAGCTCTGCAGAGGGAGCAGTGCCCTGTGATGAAGGGGCTGCGATTTGGCTTTACAGACACAGGGGATGGGAGCAGCGCCTGTGCTGGGGCAAGAACTGTAATAATCGTGATTGTGATTGCAGCTGGGACTGCCTGGCCCCCACCCACCACAGGGCTGCCAAACAGCACCCAGCAAGGGCTCCTCACGTGGGAAATGCACAGGTTCTGCTGCCACGTGGGGAAAGGTGAGTGAGCCACTTCAGCAGGGAGAGAAATTCTCAGCACACGTTACAGCATTGCCTATTATGCCTCTTTGTAAGAAATAATTGCCTGCTTCTCTTTGTCCTCACTCTTACATTTCCCCTGCCCCTCCCACATCACAAGTGTAATAAAATTGCATTTATTTCCTGATTTACAAAGTTGCTCTTCTGCACATTCACTGAGCCTCACCATTATTTATCATCCACGAGTTTCCTTGCCCACCTTTTCTTTTTTTTTTTTCTTAACAGAAAGGTTCACCAGAAAACAAGAATTCAATGTAATGAGAAACAAAGAGCTGGATAGCTTAGAAATGTTTTGCAAAAACATCTTACAGCCCACACAAGCAGGCTGTAAATCTTGCAGAGAAGGCTCTCACCTGTGTTATGGCAGACTCATGTTGGTATCACTGCTCTCCCTAACAAACACACCAGGAATGGAAGGACAGCCCCACTGCCCTGCTTAGCTCACTGACCAAGGCACATTTTTGATGTCTTCACCTGAAAGACAACGAGCTGCAGCTCTGGACTTTGCTAAATATTTCTGTATCCAGCTGTAATGGTTTCTTTTTCTTCCAAGAATGAGTACAGTTCTCTCTGAATCTGAGAAAACTCTTCACATCCAGAGGCTCCTGTGGCAAGGGGTCCCAAAGCTTTTACTAAAAATGACCCAACTGAGTCCCTTCTCCAGCTCATTATTGCCAGTGGAGGGCTAAATTCCTGCCCAGGCTACCTGAGCTCTCCTGGGTGTGCCTGAGGACTGAAGCTAAAGAGCTCTCATTCTCTTTAGGAGGCGTCCCACTTCTTGTAATTACTGACACTTTCCCTAGGGCCCAGCATGAAATTTGGTCCAGTGATTAAAGCACTTAGCAAGACCTGGAAGAACCTAATAACTGGAATTTTTCCAACAGAAATTATATTTTGCTGAATAATTCACATCCAGGTGCCGGGACAGAGCAATGACCTGGTCCTCCTCTTGAAGGAAATTCCTCCTTTGGAGTCCATTCCCTTTGGAAGCTACAAGGTGTCCCCAGTGCTGGGGCCACAGAGACACACCCCAGCGAGCAGAAAATTGCTGGACAGTCATTTCTTAATGCTCAGAGTGCCCTGACCAATCTCTGCCCTGAGCCAACACACCTCTGAGATTGCCTACAAGAAAAGAAGAAATCTGACAACGCTTATGGGATCAGCAGTAGGTGCACCAAAGAATGAAAACCACCCCAAACTCCTGCCTTGTTTGGCTCCTTTGAGCCACGGCCAGGCTGCTCACACAATGCCTGAGCTCTGTGCTCAGCAGTTGACCCCTCTTTGAGCAAAGAGGAATCTAATGTAATTCAGAGTTTACTGCTTGGGGTCAGCATCAAAACAGGGACATCAAAGTTCTCCTCAGGCTGGAGCTTTCAGGGTGGTATCAACAATTGATAAAGGGAGACCTGCAGCCTTCAGGGTCACTTGGGGCAGAAGAAATGAGAAAGGCACTCACAATGCTGTCACAGAAGCTCTTCGGCTCCATTTTCCTGTTTACTCCAGATACAGGAGTGTTCAGTGTCTACCCATCATTCATTTAGGAATGGTGAACAGGAAAATTTAAGTTCAGGGTGATTATGTTGTAGATCAAAATCCACAGGTTTTGTGAATCTAATTTCTTTAGCCCCATAATTCCAGAAAAAAATATCAGCAAGCACAAATGGCATTTTAAACAGCAATACTCTCTGAGAGTACACACAAACAAGTCAGCACCTATTACACAGACAGGAGCTCAAACTGACTGGAGCTTTGACAAAAATCCATCTAGACCTTTTCTTAAAAAACAAGCACATCTAAAAAGATCAGAACAGCTTTTAAGCTCAAATGCCAGGTTTTTTGAAAATGCACAACAGAACAAATAATTTTTGGTATGGGGGAGAATTAAAAATGACTGAGAGCGATCAGAAATAAAGGAGATTTGTAAACAACCATCTTCCTGCTGCATCCTTGCAGGGTTTTCCCTTATTCCCAGGCTTGCTCTCAATCAAGCTGCTCTTTGGGGCTCCCAGAGTTGCAGAATTTTCACATGCTCTGTGTGTCTCTGGAGAAATGTTTCATGTGCTCCCTCAGTGCTCCCAGCCCCTGCACTGGAGCTTTCCTGCACTCTTTTATTCCTGCCTCAGGCTGCACCACAGTGTTTATTTCCTCTCGACTCTGTCCATGAGAAGCAGCAACCTTGTGCCCGTGGCTTCATCCCCAAACACCAGGACAAGGCAAACAGGGGATTGATGCCCCTGCCCAGCCAGAGCCTGCCCAGGAATGCTGCAGCACGAGGAGGAGCCGAGCAGGCTCTGGCTGGGAGAATTGCACCGTGCATCTCTCCCAGCAGCCATTCTGCTGGCAGGTTCCTACAGCCAGGCAAGATCACAGGATTACAGGATTTGGTGCTGGAACTCACTGTTCTAGAAACTGGTGCCTCAGTCGGGAGAAAATCTCACACCAGTGGAACAGAAGGCCAGAGACTGCGTGCCAAAAGGCAAAACTTCAAAAAATAAAAGGATAAAAGTTCTCCTCTGCAAGCATCCATAACACTGTGTAAGTGATCTGCATTTTGTGACTGATAAATGGGCTGGGATGATGAGACAGCTGATGGAGCAGGGACTGGAGGCTATCACCAGGCTGGGTGACACAAGGGGCTTCCTCCTTAGAGCACCCTGTCCTTGGAACCACAGCAGGACTTGTGGTTCACCCCAAATTTCCTTCTTTGGCTCTATTCACTCACAGCAGAACCAGCAAGCAGTCCACCTCCACTTGCAGGTACCACAAAGCATTTAACACAGACAGAAATTCACTTAGAATCAATCACCATGCTTTCCATGGGAAAAATCAAATATTTTTTCAAATAGTAATTTTTTTTTTCCTCAGCGTTCAGAGGATTTAGCTAATTTTGTTTTCAGCTAAGATTTTTTAATCTAAATTCTTATTCCATCCATCCCAGCTTCAATAAAATTGAAATTTGTGAGCATATTTTCCAGAAATATCTAGTGGAAGCTATTAAAAGAGGGGCAGATAATATTAGACTTCATTGGCAGGCTACCAGCAAGAAAAAAATTTCCAGCCAGAGAATGTTATCATCTCAACTACTGTGAACAGAACTGGTCTCGAGTCAAATGACCTCCCCAGATGTCCCCTCCTCACTCTGAAACACTCCATTACTGCATGGAGGAACATCTGCTGATGGAGCCCTGGCCTGGCCTCTGAGCTCAGGCTGACAGAGAGAAGCTCCTCACGTCACCTGAAATGCTCACAGAGCTCAGGGCACTGGGAAGCCCTCCTGTCAGAGCTCATCCTTCCAGGAATCCGGGGGCTTTAACAAACAAGGAATTCCTCTCTGGGAGTGGATGCTCCATGGGATGCTCAGTGCTGGAGACCCCCTGCCTCTGTGCAGTGTCTGTGCAAACGTTTCCCCGTGCTTGCTTTTCAAGTGGCATCTTAGAGTGGAGTTGAGATTCCCCTGAGTGCATTTCCTTTCTTTACCATCGCTCTCTTCTATACAAACAACAGATTGCTTTGCTGCTGCCCTTTCAGTGCAGAGAGTGAGAATCCCACGCTGCAGCTGCCTGCTGCTGGGACAGGGCTGTGCTGCACAAACCCGCTGCGAAGCCAACCCAGCCCAGCCCCGCTCGCTGGCCCTGCCCAGAGGATGCAGACCCTGAGCTCCCCTCCTCTCAGGATGGTTCTCAGCCTGAGTTTCAGCTTTGTTGGAGTGCAGGATCATCCCAAACCCTCCTGAGCTGGCCCATCATTTTTCCCTGCAGCAGTTGTAATCCCAGTGCAGTGATAAAGTTGGATAATTGTCCAGAAGGACTAAGGATGGCTGGGGTTTGTGGGATCTCAGCACATCGTTCCCGATGTCCAGAGATGCCAGGAGAACCCTTGGGGGTCTCGAAAATCCTGGAATGTTGCCAAGAGTGTTTGGTGGCTTGATTTTGACCCATCCACAGAAATAACAAGAGTCTGAGGACAAGAGAATCACTTTAGAGTACAAGGTGTAAAAGAGACACATTTAGAGGGTGAGATATAGACTTTAAGGTTTTTGGTACAGGGGGGTTATGGAGACAAGATGGAGGGATCAGGACGTGTCTCATCCTTCTTCTTTCTTCTTCTTGTCCTCCATCTCCTGTGGTGATGTTGGCACTTGGGGATTGGTTTATGGTGAAGGTGCACTTGCTAACATGGGTGAAAAGCATTGGGAAATAAAGGTAAATATCATGTACGTAGATTTTAGTATAAAAAGACATGACCGCCCCGTGGGTGGTCAGAGAGTGCCTGTGACTGCTTGCAGATCAGACCTCTGTTGGGCAGACAGAAAGTTTTGTAGATAAGAAATAATAAACAACTTGAAGACCGAAAGCTGAAGAGTCCAGACTCGTCCTTTAAATCGCGTGCCACCCAAGAACCACCCTGCCCGTGTCGGGGCACAGACAGACAGACAGACCCGACAGGGGTTGAGCCTCCTGTAGGATTGTACCTGAGGAAAGGTGGTTTTTTTTCTGCATGCTGGTTTTGCATAAACAGTTAATCCCATAAAATAACAGTGCCATACTGAAAGATTCCATTGTTTCCAGAAGTTTCAGCTATTTCACTGCCAATAGATTTCTGCAAGGGTTCCTCCAAAGCACTGAGCAGGCTGCCAAGAGGAGCTGCAAATTTGACAGGAAGAGACCCTCCAGGAAGACTTTCAAATCCCCAAAAGGAGGGAACAAGCAGTTTCATTTGGCAATTATTTCCCTCTGGTTCTAAAACTGGTATCTTCCTGCTTTTCATGATGCCTTTCTTCTCCAGGAGTCAATGGCTTAGTCAATTTTCAATTTCAACACCCTTAACAGCCATTGACTTTTAAAAAAAAAAAACCAAAGACTTATTTAAACCCTTAGCTATGATTCCTCCAGCTACCAAAGCCCTGGTCAGCAGCCTCCAGCACAAAAACAGCTTTTCTGCCTCCTCACCCTCGAACCACTGGTGATCACAAGTCTGCCAACCCTGCTGTCTTCCCTTGCCTCTCTGTTCTCAGAGAAATGTTGGGTCAGGAAGTTAAAAAATATAAGAATTTCTCTCTTTTTTTTGTTTTTTATCCTTGGTGGTTGTGTTCCTCTGGGGTTTCAGGGACATTAGCTATGAGCTCTGCTTTCACTGCAGAGAAAGGGAGAAGGCAAACATCAGAGCTGGGTAAAGTGATGGAATAAAAGCCAGTAAAGTGCTTTGATGACAAAGGCTATGCAAGCGTGAAGGAACACTCTGACACTCATCAGTGGGGAGGAAGGGACTTGGAAGCACAATTCAATGGCCAAAAAAATGCCAAAAACTGACCCAAAGTTTGGGTTTGGGTCTGAGGTGCTTCAGGGATGGAACACACAATGGGATCATGAATTTCCTGGGATTATTCTGATGTGAATAAAGGAGCTGATAAAACCCCAAGCCTCCAGAACCACATAATTCTCATGGCCAAACCTCACCCAAAGCTGAGCTCTGCAGGGCAGGTGGGCTCTGCTGGGCACTTTGGACATTCATAAGCAAGACCAGATGCTGTACAGAAAACCAGAGTAGAAGACTCAAAACAAAACCAAAAGAATACTGTAAACATCAAAATAAACACCAAAAATTGATACCAAGGTGTTTTTTAAAACACTTAAAATTACCCAATTTGTCCTGCTCCAAAGAGAAGTGGAGAACACGCCAAATGATGTAAAATAAAATTGGATATCTTATATCCAATATATAAATTTTTTATATAATTTTTTAAAATACTGGATAGGAAAGCCCCATTTTTTATTAAATCAAGAATATTCAGGTCTGTTTGTCTGGGATGTGACTCCAGACCTGTGGGACAGCCTGTGCTCTTCTCCTGTGTCACACACGCTCAGCAGTGAGGCTGTCACCAAATCCTCTCCCCACTTAATGACCTCATGAAACAAGAGATGGAAAATATCATATGGAGACCATTAAATCAACTACGATTTGCTTACTTAGCAACACTTCAGCAATTAAAAGTTTGGAATATGTGTATGTGCATATAAATAAAAATGATGGGAGAAAAAGGACTTTTAAATCACCCACAAAATTTCAGTCTCTCCTCCTGTTTTCCACAACCTGATTTATAAATCTAGGCAACTTTCCACAAAAAGGAAAAAAGAACATGGAAAAGAAAGGAAAAAAAAAAGGCAAGGCAACCAAGCATAGGTCATTAAAGCAATTTTGGTTTCCTATATTTTTTGTTTCCTTTATGGTTGCAGTCAATTTTTCTGTCATACAGAGGCCATGTTTCTAGAAATGATGGACTCTCTCAAGAAAAATTGCCTTTATTCTTAAAATTCCATAAAAATCAAATGCAAATCATATCACGTTCTCTTCCAAATTATGCCTTGAAATAATTTTGATGTATTTTAATAAATTTTTAAGTAATGTTTACTTCTGAAATCTAGCAATGGCTTATGACATTTCTTTGATCTACACTGAATTTTATCTATTTTTATTGTACTATAGAATACACCTGGTTCATATATTGACATCTTTTGATGTACTCAAGTCTTCATATAATTTTTTGTTGCACATCGTATTTTTTAAAAAATGTGTAAAAAAACCATATAGAGAATATTTATACACTGCATGCAGCAGATCACAAGTAAATTCAGTCAGTTTTTCATGAATAATAGAGAACAGAATTCTGACTGAAAACAACTGCAGGCACCTAAACCCAGCAGTGCTCAGAGCAGTGACCTGGGCTGTGCCCCAGCGGGTACAGGCTGTGCCCAAACCCTCAGGTGGGGATCATTCCATGGCATCCACACCCATGGCATGGGTTGGAAAGGAGACTGGAGATCACCCAGTGCCACCCCTGCCATGGCAGGGACCCCTCCCACTGTCCCGGGGTGTCCCCCAGTGTCCAGCCTGGCCTTGGGCACTGCCAGGGATGCAGGGGCAGCCCCAGCTGCTCTGGGCACCTGTGCCAGGGAACAATTCCTGCCCAAATCCCATCCAGCCCTGCCCCCTGGCAGTCTGAAGCCACAGGACTTCAAGGTTTTGCATGCAAACAAGATACAACCCATGTTTTCTCCCTCTCTCTTTGTCCAGTGGTGCTTCCATTTCTCCTCTCCAAGAGAGCAAACCCTGAGTGGCACCAGGAGAGCTCGGAGCACAGGAGGGGCAGAGAAGCTTTGTCCAGGCAGGGTGGGTGCCTGTGACCCACACAGGGCACACACAGCAGGTGAATGCTGCCCAAAGCCCAGCAGCACTTAAAGCTGAGCACTCCTCCAAAGCACCAGCCCTGCACCATCCCAGCACCCGGCTGAGCTGCCTGCCTCACCAAGGAAACGTCTGCTGCAAAGCTTTGTGCCTGCAAAGGTGATGAAAAACCACTCTGGGGTCACCCTGAACTCTGGTCAGCCTGGGGTTATCAGGGGATGCACCCTGGACAGCTGCAACCATCTCAGAAACAAAACAATTTCTGCTCTGGGCTGGGCTTGGAGGAATCACCAAGGAGCGGCACTGGAAGCACCCAGGGCACTGCTGGGGAAGTGGGGCACCAATGGCAGAGCAGCCCAAGGGCAGAGAGCAGCTGGGACGGCTCCAAGAGAGAAGGAACCAGCACCAGCACACCCCAGCAAGGCTGCACACGCAGGGGTGGTGTCCCCTCCCACGGGGCACAGCAGGCTGGCACAGGGAGGACGGCACTGCCAGCCTCCAGCATGGGGCCATGGGAGAACACACACCTTGGAAGGGGGCACTTGGTGACAGAGTGGAGAAAAGAGCAACACAGAGCTGTTAGTGGGTCATCAAGGACATGCACTTACAGAAAATTCTGTGTACCATACATTGTATTTGCAAGTCTTAAAAGAACACAATAAAGTGCCACAGGTTTTATAATCACCTCTGTGACCCGATCTTGTTGCCATCTTATTGCAGGGGTTCCACACTGCTGTCTCCTTATCTCTAAAGTTCCAGACCTTCCTGGTGTTTCCCATGGGCAGCTCCTCAGAGCTCTGACTCTTTCTCCTTCACAAGGTACCCAACTGACTCCAGCTCCCCTCTCACCACCACCCCACTCTTTTATAGCATCTTCTCCTCATTGCTTACAGCTGTGGCCTGGTAAAGTCAGGCCTGTTCCTAAACTTTGATAATTGGCCCAGCTGCAGCTCCTTAGGGGTGAGATTACTTTCTGCACTATCTTTATTTTCTTATATTCTCTCCCCCTATATGATCTTATTTTCAATTGTATTACCAAAATCTGCTGCACCTCCTCCTCCCCTCTCTTGGTTAAACAATTAGTTACCATGGAAACCAATACATTCCTGGTAGGGACACCAAGTTGTGACCCCAACATTAATGTGAAATGTGAAATATGAAATGTCTCCTCTTCCTGTAGATGGAGACAGTGGTGACCATGGATGGACTTCCTGTGAGAGACAGCTTCACACTCTTTGTGCCAACAAAGAATATTACATTTGGGTAGTGTTGCAATGCTGTGCAAACAATAGAATAAGAAAAGAACTTATTGAACTCATTGTAATGGAAATAGGCTTAGATGAGATACTGAGCAAGTACTTCATGTTCCTCAACTTACAGCTGCTTTAGCAGACCCATCCCTTCTCAAAAGGGAATGATGATCATATCCACAAAGGAGGAATCAAGTATCCCCCGGACCCCAAATGACAACAAGGCAAGTGGGTTTTTTAAAATTTCAACTATTTTGTTGAAATTTCAGCTGGCTGGTGGAAAGGAGTGTTCTGTCATTTTAGGAATCCTGTATCACCTCAAGAAAAGCAGGTGATACAGGATTCCTAACAGTTCTAAGCAGGGAACCAGAGCTGTTTCTCTGTTTTCCCCTCTCAGCCCAGGGTGGAGAGGCCCCCAGGGATGGGGAGCAGCAGCTCCCACCCCTGCATCCCCACCAAGGCTCAGGGCTGGCTGTGGGAGCTGCTCCAGGAGGGGCCCTGTGCAGCCCTACCCCTCATTAGAGCACAGCTCCCTGTCCTTCAACAGCCATTTCATATGCAGATCCAGCCAGAGACACCTCAATGAGATCAGTTATTGCTGCGATTATTTCGACATGAAAAGGAATGTCAGAGTCTGAGGCTGTGACTGAAAACTGACACGGCTCCAAGGCTGCAAATACCGCCCTGTGTTTTCAGAATTGGAACTGCATAAATACAGTACTTCATCTACTTTTTTTCTTTTTTTTGGGAAGGGAAAGAGAGGTAGTGATTTAGGAAGATATAAAATAATATGGAAAAGAAGGAGAATAATCACGTTCTGGATGAATTTTGCATAAGATCACTTTAAAATATTTACAAGCTACAATTTTGAGTGGTTTTCTCATTCTCACCATTTCTATCTTCCAAATACTTTGTTTCAGATTAGCTGGAGTAATCAATTCATTTAGAGTGCTTTTCCTGCAGTGTATGGAAATGGATAAACAGGGAAGAGCTGAAGGAAAAAGGCAGTCAACGAGAAATTGTTTAAAAGTAAAAATTCTGTTTCCTCAACATATTTTTCCAGAAGCTAAGAAAGGGCATTTCTCTAAAGGAGCTAAGGACAGCAGAAACTGTGTAATAACCCACAGTATACAATCTAAATGTGTGCAAAGATTGGACATGCCAATTAAAATCTCATGAGGGTTTTTGGGTTGACACTCACCCACACCCACTTATCTCTGCCATTTCTTTTCTGAAGGGAAGAGTCATAGAGCAGGTGGAGCACTCTACAGACAGCTCCAGCAGCCCTGCCACTGCATTTGGAAGGAGATTGCTGGAAGCTGAAATATGGAATGTGGCAAGAATGTGCCAGCCTGCCAGCACAAGAGTGAAACAGGCAAAGGGAAACACTAATAAATACAGGGAATATCAACAGTTGGACTTCACCTTCAGCTCCAGCAAGAAATTCTCCAACACAGACTGCCAGGGGACTTGGAAAACGTGAATTATTTTATGCTGTTATCATCCAATAATTATTCAATCATTAATTGTGCAAAATGTGTGGCTTCATGCATTGAAAGCCAACAGAAACGACCAGGAATTGCTTTGCTAAGGCAGTGGGCACAGAGAGCACTCTGTCTATCCAGACACATCCATAATTCACCTTTCAGAGCCAGGCTGGGTTTTGGGGCTCTGTAGGTAGCATTGGTTCACCCAACAGCTCAGGAAGAAGCTCAGAGGTGTAAGCCAGCACTACCTACATGGGCTGAGGCTGCAGAAACAGAAGCAATTCATTAACAGCTGCTCATCAGCTTTTGTCCCTTGGCACAAAGTTTCCAGCTTGGCTGGAGCCTGTTTTCACTTGTGCATCTGTCACCTTTCAGGAGGGTGATAATTCCAGCTGCTCCCTCCCTCCTGCAGCTGCCCTCACAGAGTAACTGTGCCCTGGCCATGGGTGTCAATGAGATGGAAACACCACAGGTGACCCCCTCCCCATGCCCTGCTGGCCTGGCAGACCTGCAGCCCAACAGAGCAAAGACTTGCAGAGACACCACAGAACCACCTCCAGCTATTCCCCAGAAGCAGTCTCTAGCTGTTGTTAGAAGGGCATTTGAAATATTTTTGCCTCCTTTTCTCAGGAAAGGCAGGTGACAAATGAAGAGGAACTGGCAGCTTGAGCATCCAGCATTGTGCTGGGTGTCAGTCACACCTGGTGACCTTGGATCTCATTACCCAGTTACAACCACAGCAGCCCCACAGAGCCCTGAATTCCTGACTGGAGGGTGGGGCTGGGCGGCTGCAGGGGACAGGGATTGGCAGAGTGATAGAGATGTAATATCAAAATTAATGCATCTTCCCACAGCAAAGGTTTCTGGGCCAGCTCCATCGTTCTCTCCTCAACAAATTATTAACCAGAATTAATTATGGTGCTTGCTATCTATTTTTCAGCCAGAACATGGGAAGGGTTTGAAAAGGCTGTGGAAGAAGGGTCAATTGCAGTTGGGAGGAAATGGATGAGCTTGTTAACACTTCAGGAGAGCTCTGAAAATACAGAATGTGGTGCTGAAGTGGTAGAGACTAACAGAAAACCTGCAGGAAGCCCAAGTCCATTAGGCACAAATCAATTTTGCAATCATCTGCCTGCCAAGCACTCCAAGACGTTTGAGAGCAAGTTCCTCCTCGTAGAAGAAACCATGCTAAAAGCAATGTTTTGAGAAGGCAGGAGTGGGATGGAAACGTGCTGAGAAAAGGAGCCATTGTCACCTGGGCCAGGCCTCTCTGGCTCAGAATCCATCACCCAACACAAGCTCTGCCAGCCACCAGCAGCGTGAGAGTGACCAGGCTCAACAGGCACCAGAACAACTCCTGCCCTCAGGAATTATTGCAATGAAGAGAGGAAACGTGCAGGGCTTTGGAAATGCATAGTGTTGTACAAAGAGAGCAGGGAACCGGGCAGAGACAGGAGCAGAGCACAGGCTCAGCAGAGCCTGGATTTCAGAGGCTGGAAAGCCAATCCATGTGCAGCACTGAATTCCTGAGCACTGCTCCTTCCTCCAGCCCTTGTTTCTTGCCAATCAGTTTGTATTCCACTGAGGAGGGAAATGACAGTGACAATGACAACGCATTTGGGGACACACAGCAGGAACACTTATGCTAAGTGGATTAACATCCTGTTGATCAGGTGGCTGAGTTATTGCAGAGATTCCTTCCAGAAGAGCTGGGATCTGCCTGGGCCCACTGGGGGTGTCCTGCACAGCCCTGTGGGAGCACAGAGTGGTGCTGAGGTCTGGAAGGGAGCAGCCTGTGCAAGGTGCAGCCCCAGGAGAGCCCTGCTGAGCTGTGCTGGATGTGCTGGATGATCAGATAGAGCAGCTGAGGAAAGGGGACAGACTCTGGCCATGCCCTGCTGGCAGAAGGACCAGTGACCAGGCAGGTGAGGGGTGCAGCCCCAGGAGAGCCCTGCTGAGCTGTGCTGGATGGTGCTGGATGATGCTGGATGATGCTGGGTGATGCTGAATGGTGCTGGATGGTGCTGGATGATCAGATAGAGCAGCTGAGGAAGGGGGACAGAGCCTGGCCATGCTCTGCTGGCACAAGAACCAGTGGCCAGTGGCCAGGCAGGTGAGGTGCCCTGTGCTTGCCCTCAGCTCCCAGCTCCAAGGAAACCCAACAGCCCATCCAGTGCTGCTTTCCACCAAAAAAGCCCCAAATCCAGGGACTGGAAGGGTGAGAATTGCCCTCGCACCCTGTGCCCGGGGCTTTGTTCTCCTGAATCTCTGGGTGGGGGCTCCTTCAGAGCCTCCCTCCCCATCTGGTGTGAAAATCCCCTGCTATTCCCCATGGCACTGCAGCAGGGATACCCTGCAGGGGCTTCACCCCGTCCTGGGCTGGGCACCAGCAGCTCTGGGGGCAAATCCCCAGCAGGAATTCATTCAGGTCAGCTGCAGTTCTACAGCCGCGTTCAAGTCCTTGTGTGTGAAATATTTACACGTGGATGAGGCACATGTTTTGACACAAGGAGTTCCAGCACAGGCAAATATCTATGATCTGCCATCTTAAGTGGAGGAATAATAATTCCATTTCCTTTTGCACTGTAGTTTGTTTGACAGCTCCAGTCTAGGATCCACAAGGCTGACACTGAGCCAAACTGTCACTGACATTTCCACGTCTGAGAAATCCTGAATCTCACAGGTAAACTGTGAAAGCTGAGAGCAGGCACTGGAAGTGCGAGCCTCAGAGCTGCTGCAGCAGACAAACTCTAAAAAAGTCACTTTGTATGACCTCTGCTTTCTTGTAACCGGGGGCAGCTTAAAGCTGGGAAAATGGGAAGGAATGAAAACCCACAGAACTTTTTGCAGACAGAAGAAACATATGCTCTACAAAGCAAAAAAAAATTACTCGTATGTGATAGACTAGATGAGCCAGACATCATTTAAAGTGAAATATACCCTTTAAATCTAGATAAAGAACGTAAGAAATACATTTATGTTTTCATTTTTATACACTGTTGAGCAGCAAAAAGGAGCACACTGCGATTTTGAATCTGCTCAGCTGACTTTTCTTTTGTACTGGTGGGAAAGGAGAACGTGTGGGGGCTTTCTTAGGGTCAAAAGAAGAACCGGGACCTACTGACCTCTATAATTACAACTTATTGATTTAAGTGGGGTGTTTATGTCCCGGCAGCACATTTAATGCAGTTAAGGTTTACACAGTCATACAGATCTCATTTAGATGACACTCACACTCTTAACATCCTCTGTTGCTCAAAAGAGAAGGAAATAAAGCCCTTCTAGGTTAATGAACGCGCTGGAAAGATTTCAGCACTTCAGAGGAGGTACCAAGTGTGGCCCAAGAACAAATCCATGGAGACAAATCCTCGCCCCTCCGAGTTTAGGAGAGCTGAAGGTCCTCGAACAAAGCAGAAGCACAAAAGCACAAAATCTTATCTGCAGCGACTCGTTATCACCTCATTTATAGAAAACCTTCCCGACACCAAATAGCTCCGGCTGCAGAGGAGGGCTGGGGATATGCACTGGAAGCACCGAGCGCTGCTGCTGCGGGAGATGGATTCTGTCAAGTCAATTAATCTGCGCAGAAAACAACGTTTTCAGAAAAACACAGCAAATCGGTGGCTGTTTGAAATGTGTATTTTAAGCATCCATTTGTGCATTGTCTGAAAGCGGGAACAGTGCCCAAAGGCATCAGTTAGCGTTTCACAAAAAACCCAACATTTTTAGTGGTTCAGGACCCTTCTCCTACGAACAGACAGATGATGCTCACAGAATAAGGAAAAGGTTCATTATTCTCCCATTAAATATAGAGAAATTAGGCGTAAACCCACAAAACAAAGTCTTACAACAAGAAAGAATTAGAAGGAGATTTCTACCTTGAATTTTTGATCTCCTGTTCTTAAAACAGGATAATTTTTCCCTAAAAGCTTTGAATAAAATCCTGACAGAGACATACCTGGTTCCTAAAAGTCTGTTAATTCATGGTCCCTTTGACTGAAGGAATGAAAGATAAGAAGTGCAAATTAAGACACATGACATTTCATCCGGACTCGAGAAAATGCCTTTTTTCCTCTCCTATGCCATGTCTTTCCAGACTGGAATTCATTTGAAACCAAACCACCACTCCCATCCCAAGCTGCACTCAGTTCTTCCAAGAATTTAATATTCTTCAATAACATATGCTTCTCACTCCTCTGAAATGCACTCTGCAGGTCTCAGTTTCATCCCAAATCTGCAGGAGAATTTAGGGACGGTTTTTTTACTCGCATTTTGCAAGGCACATAATTGGCACTTGCATAATCTCATCCAAATAATCTGCTACTTCCTACTAGAGATTTTTTATGCAGTGTTTGTACCCAGTTGGCTTTTCATAGTACTATCACCCAACCCTGAGTTTTAAAGGCAGTTTATTCATGTAAGCAGTCTTAAAATACACATTTTCCAGGGGAGAGCTGTCAGGCATGGAGGAGCTGGGTAACAAGCTAAATCAGCAGTACAAATAGGAGCAGCAGAACTACCTGCTCCAACAGTTTGAATAATTGTGTGATGGATGGGGAATAGAAGAGGCACTTTTTTCCCTTAAGAAGCCATGGAAGGCATGAGAAAGAGCAAAAACCGAAATTCTCCACTGATCAGCAGAAGCAGAGCAATTTGGGATCCCCACTCTGCTGTTCCTCTGTCCTTCAGCATAACCCAGAGACCATCTGTAAAGCAGAGCAGAGAAATGTACAGGAAAGTTCCAGGCTCATTAAATTCCTGGCCAGGATGGACAGAAATTCCTGTGTGTGAGAACTGCAGGAAGGACTTGAACTGTGACCTCCCAGGAACACTTCAGCAATTCCCAGAGGAGGAATTTACAATGTGACCCAACCTGTTATTGCAGCAGCAGCAGCAAAGAACCTGAACTTGGAAACAAATACACATATTTTTCTGCTCACAAGAGAGACAGTTCAACATGCTTATGCTCAAATGCAAAAAATAAAAATACGTAACCGTGACAAAAATACATAACTGTGATTGCAAGATCAGCCTAAGTGACTGAAATCAGTGTTTAATTTAAATTAACTCCAGGGAGAGGAGGTTGCAACAAAGGTTTGCAAAAGTTTGTGAACGTTTCCCAGAGCTGAGCATTGTGTGAAGAGCCTGCCAGGCTGCCAAGATGGAGAGCCAATTTGGATTATTAGGGGTTGATAAAGAGTGACATTTTGTGTTCAGGAAGCATCTGACAGGAGCTGCCATGCACCTTGTCACACTGCAGAGACTACAACTGCTGATAATGCTGAAAAAACCCTATTGAAACTGTTCCCAGACACACACATTAAAAAAATATCCAAGTAAAGTCTTCAAATCAACAGAAGAGCCATGTGTTAGTGGCCACAAATGTTCAGGATTTGTATATTTTATTCACAGAAGAAAAAGGTAGAAGGGAACTGCTCACCTACTATGCCCTTTTCCACTTTTCTTGGGACTATTATACTAATTTCTTTTCTGGCTGTTCTGGAAACAAGCTTTGTGTCTTGAAATGACATTTGGCACTGGACAGAAATGCACACATTGAATAAACACAATTATACAAGCGATGTTTGCGACTATTTCAGTTCATAGCTGGCTGTACACAAAGGACGGGTCCAGCGCTCTGGAATGTGACACCACACAGAAACCACACACGCTCTCTCAGAAAGCACACTTGGCTTTCCAGCCTCCCAATCCCACCCCAGCTCAGCAGAGGCGAGAGTTTCCCACATTGGAACACAAACATCTGGCTCCAGGTGATCTGGAGCACGGCAGGAGGTTCTGGGTCCCAGCTCAGAGGCTCCCCTGGCATCCCAGGGGGGTTCCTTTTACCAGAGGCTGCTCTTGGGTCGCCCCAAGGGCACAGCAATGCCTGAGACAGCAGCTCAGAGGTGGGATCCACCTTTCCACGGTGGAGCAGAGCAGCTCCACGGCAGCAGTGACTCCAGCTCTGCCATTTACCTGAGCTCCCAGAGCACACACAGACCCCAGCAGGATGCAACACCTGCCCCTGATGCACCTTGGCCAAACTCAGCTAAGCCCAGGTGTTATCTGCATGACAAAGCATTCCCCTGATTAGAGCACTCTGGATTCTCCCCACTAGGTGACAAATTCACCAATTTCCATCAGTACCAAGCAAGCCTCTGAACCAAGATGCAATCTTATTGCTGCCTTTCAGGCTCTTATTGGCATTCTGGATTTATTCCTACACAAAATCTTTCTTTACTTTTAATGTATGGTTTGGTATAGGCTGCTATGAGAGGCTTTTAGGGAATCCAATGAATCTTTGGCTGCAGTCTGAGCAACTTCAATCAGCTCACATTAAAACATGATTGTTATAAGGGTGAAAGGAATTAATATGGTAAAGTTCTGTGTACCACATTAAGCTAAAGAATATTTGGCAGATGTGTATTTATAGCAGAATTACACAGACATATAAATTCCTTGCACAATGAAATGGTTGCACAATATAATGTCTGCACGTTCGGTACACTGCTGTTCTATTCCATTTATGTAATGATTTGTAGTTTCTAAAAGTTGTTAGGCATTCTAAAAGCCAACAGGATTACAATCTATCTTAAAATTTACTGCTTTCAGTGGAGTAGCAGAGCACTCAGGCTTTGAAGTCATGGACTGCAAAGGCTGTTTATTCCACATAAAGTGTTCCAGGATATCGTAGGGACAGAGATAGAAGGGCTGCAGTAGAACAGACTGCTAAACAGCTCAAATATTAATTCATTAGCTCCCAAAGTTGTGTTCAGAGAGCATACAGAATGAAATAAAATGAGGGATTGGGGAAAAAAAGAACGAGTAAAAAGAGCACAAGGATGTGGCTGAACTGCAGAACAGCCCCTGCCATTCTGAGCCTGGGAGTTATGGCAATGGAAGATGAACGTGAACAAATGGATTTAGAAAGTAGATTTCTTAATACATATCATTAGGGCTATTTCATTTCCCTGCACTCACACACGCAAAAAGAGGTAAAAGCAAGAGTTTTAAGGAGAAAATACTGGAACAAGAAAGGGAAGAGGAAAAGCAGCTTTGTAGAAGATTATTTTCCCTCCATTAACCTGCCTAAACACCATGGATTTCCTCCCCAAGTTTAATGATGATCAAAAAAAGCCATATTCTTGCTTCTACCTACTGCTTCTTCCATCTATTCCTTGAATCATGAAGAGAAGAGCACAAATGTGTTCACACTGCTGGATGTACCCCACATACCCAAGAATGTAAGCCCAGAATGCAAAAGCTCATTTCTGAAGTCACTGTGAGGAGATTCCTGCTACGAGGCAGCAGAGCTCCATTTCTCCACTGAGGTGGAAGGCTCCATGCAGGTTTGTGTGAGTGACTGGGGGCATTGTTTGAACACCTGAACACCTGCAGGCCTCCTCTGCTGCCTCTGCTTTGGCTCTGCACAGGTTACATAAAAGGTTTGGATGTTACCTGCAAGGAAACCCCAAAAAAAGAGCAACCTTGGTGTCCTTTTGATTAGGGCAAGCTTGGAGTAACGTGCATTGCAGGGGGATTTGTTTAAAATGGTTTGTTCTACCCTGAAAAGTCCTGTGGCAAATGACCTTAGCCATGGCACCCTCCCTGCCCACGTGTCCTGGGTCTGCAGGTGCAGGGGGAGAGCTCAGGGGAAAGCAGAGGTGCCTCCAAACTCAGCCTGACTCCAATTCCAAAGAAACCCGAGAAGGTCAGGTTTCAGCAAGCAGCTCTCATTTCTTAGAGTCCAAAAGCAAAATTTACCCAAAGAAACACAAATCAAGAGCTGGATAAAAATTAATTAATAACTAGATGTAATAACTAGATGATATAATAATAATAATAATAATAATAATAATAATAATAATAATAATAATAATAGATATAATAATAAATATAATAAATATAATAATAAATATAATAAATAATAGAAATAATAATAGAAATAATAATAGAAATAATAGAAATAATAATAATAATAATAATAATAATAATAATAATAATAATAATAATAACTAAAGCTCAAGTGATGTATTTTAGCCAGAAGAACATTTTTCTCTCTGAAAATGAAGTTCTAAATGAAGCACAGTCCTCACAAGGGGACGTTCCATACCCAGCAGCCATGAACACTAACAAGGCATCCACTTGATAGCAAGAATGTTGCTGGCTTCTGTAATTTGGGCATCTGTGTGTCAGGAACTGAACTGACAGGCCAAATCCTACCACGTATTTCACTGAGAACAGCAGAAGAAATCTCTGTGCAGACAAATGTCTGCTTGGAATCCACGATCTGGCTGGTAAAACATCCCCAGACCTCTCAGAATCCAAACAATAAAATTTCAGTGCTTTGCAATGCCAACCCCCGAATCCTTTAATAAAAAGCTGCTTCCCAACGTGGCTGGTATGTTGGAGCTGAACTTCCAGTGAAATGAGATGATCCAGGATATGTTATGGAGCTGAACCAACCACCCTGCGCATTCAAACGCAGCAGCTGCACAACCAGGACCCTCAGTAAATCCCTGCCTCTGGTGAAAGTGCTGGTTTGTGGTGTTGTTTTTCAAAAAGAGCTCATCCCTGTCAGTAATTGCCATGCAGGCGATTCCTTCTGGGCCAGAGGGAGCTGTGCAGCAGGAGAGAAGAGGCAGGGGCTGAGGAGCAGAAGCTCCAAGAGGCACCAAGAGGATCAGGATCCCTGCAGGACGTGCACTGAGGCTCCTGTACTGGACATGGCAGCTGCAGGAATTATTTTTGCTCCGTCTCACATTTCAAGATTCACCATCTCAAGCCACAGACAATTTTCTTTCTCTTGCAGGAAACTGGGCCAAGTTTCAGCACCAGGAACAGTCTGTTCACAGAACCCTCTGCATGGCACAGCCACAAGGAAATCTCCTTCCTGCTAGAGAGAGCTTTTCTTTCTTTGCAGCAACAGAAGACCAGCACTAAAAAGAAGCCAGATTCAAGCTGGAGACTGAAAGAGAATTGCCATCAAAAGCCAGTTTGATGGGAGAGGCTTCTGGTTGCTCACTAATGCACAGCTCCTCTCCTGTCAAAGCAACACAGATGCTGAGAGCAGCTGCCTTTGTGGAAATTTGTCTGAAAGAAATAATTATTTGCCAGCACACTTCTTAGAAGCACACAGAAGCCATGAAAAATGCTTGGATGGATGAAACATGGCAAGTTTTCAACAAGAAAAGCCAGTCTGCACCAAACAATGCCCTGTGCAGTGACAAGGACTGTGATTCCTGTGGGTGTCCTGCCTAAATTCCAGCACAGTGGCCACTTACACACCTTCTAGAAGGAGCAAGAATTAGTGAATTGCTCCAGGAATATTGACACATATGATATGTCAGATCTCTTCATCAAGTATTTCATAACAGCCACAAAAATCCAAGCACAATCTATTATTTACCGCTTTCAAAATTATATAAAGTTATTATTGTGGTGTCTTAGGGGTGAAGGAATTTAATAAAGACCCAAAAGTTCAAGATTTGCCAGTGACTGTATCTAGAGACCCAGACAATAAAGGATTTTTCTAACAAGCTCCCTGGATGATTTGCAGAGAAAAAGTCATGTAAAAGCTGCGTGCTCAGTTGTCCAGACCATTCTAAAATCCACACCAATTTTCACTCTAACAACAAAAAAGAAATCCAGTGAGTCTGGTTCCCTTAGCAACCAGTAAAATATTATCTAGTTATTCACATTACCATTATTTACAGCACCCTAGAAGTAAGAGATACCAATTCACAAGGAGCATACACGTTGCTCATTACACAACTTGCCAGCTCTGGAAATTCTGTCGTGCTTTCTGTTTAAGTCTAGCATTCCCAGCAGCTCCTCTCTGCAGACCCTCCATCCTGGGTTTTTGTGCCTAAAGTCATCTCCTTTTGTTCCTGAGAGCAGCTGGCTTTCACAGGGACCACAGCCCACCCCAGAGGGGTCTGCCATGGGACAATGTCCTGCTGCCCTCAGGGTGCTGAGAGGGGCTCATCCCAGCCACCCCCGACTGCAGGGCATCTTCACCACCTCATCTCAGCAGGATGAAAATGCTCCTCCCTCCAGGGAGCTGTGCCTGTAGCCCTGCTGGGGTTTGGGATGCAGGCCCCAGCTCAGAGGGAGACTCTTCTCCAGCTGCTGCTGGCTCAGACACATCAGGAACAGCAAGGACCTGCCCCCATTTCTCCATTTCCCATCTGTGGCTTTGGACATCCATCACAGAGTGCCCCAATAGCAACAATAATGGATTTCATTCCCTGCTCAAGTTCTTTACAGTACTGGAGGAAGTCACCTCCTTCGTTTCCACAAACATGCAGCAAAAATGTGGGAAAGCCAAGACTGAGGGGGAAGCCCCACTAAAGGGTTCCATATCCTTAATCAGAGTTAGCAACTCGTGCAGCTGAACACCTTGAGCAGGAAATGCTGGAAAGTTTTGAGTTCAGGGCAAAAACATTGATTGGAATGTCACTTAAAAGAAAAGTGTAATTCCCTCCCTGAACAACCAGCACAGCAGATCATGAAAGGTTTGCATCACTTGGACTGCCCTGCTCACCAGAGCTGGGATTCACTGCACAGAGGAATTTCTGCTGGACATCTCACCATTTCAGACATGGACATGTGAAGGAAGGACTAAAGGAAACTTTTTCCAATGTCCAGAATTGAAAGATGCACTGAGACCTGGATGGAAGCTCCAGGGTCAAAATGGAGTTCTCAGTTTCTCTGTTTTTCTATTGCTTCCCACTCTCAATTGCACATAACTTTGAGTGAAATGTGAAAATACAGCTTCAGCAACACAAGCCCACAATGATTATATCCCTTATTACAAACTGCAAGCACATCGCAAATAAAAATCAGCATCCACCTTCCATTAGTTATCAACAGAACCTTGCTACCAAAAGGGTTATAAACACTGAACTTCAAAAGAGTGAAAAAAACATTATGCTAATCATGTGTTCTTATTGAACAATTAAAATCAGAATCAGGATGACACTAAGATCTAAACCCCCTACACGGGGAACAATTAACCAAAGCTTGAACTGGTGTACTGTGGGATTCTGTTACCAAGGGTCATTTCAGATGCATAAAAGGTTTTATAAATAGGATGTTAAACTGAGGAAATTTAAAAAATAGAACAGCTCTTCAAGCATCTTTAACATGAAAAGTGCTTTTTGCCTTAATGATTAAAATTTTATTTATAACCAATTCAAGATACTTGTGTGGTTATATCTGCTGCTTAGCTGCTCCTCACTATTGATGTTAAAAACTGTTCTCCTTGGTGCACTTGGAAAAGATGAGTTTAAAGAGACAGGAGGAGACTCAAGTGTTCAACAGCAGATCCGTGGGTGTGTGCTGAAAATGGGCCAAGACATAGCAGGGCTCTGATCAGAGGGGTAAAAGGGGCTTTTGGGAGGGAAAGGATGGCTGGCAATGAGTGTAACCAACCCCACACTGACCAGGAGCAGTGAACAGCAGCGCTCAGCCCCTGAACACTGGGTGCAAAGCAGCTCCCTCTGCTCAGGATTTACTCCAGCTGCACCAGAAGAACATTCCCAGAGCAGCTCCAGCAACCCAAATCACTTCACTCATAAAAAAAAAATCAAATGGGAACTCAAGCATGCTCTGCTCTGTGTGCTGGCAGAGACAGGGCAGGTACAGCACTGCACACCCAGCTCAGCCTGGCTGGCAGCAAACTCCAGGTGGGAATGCCAGGGAGGGCAGCAGCACCAGCCCCAGCAGGATGAGAGCCCCTTCCCTGCCAAAGGCACCCTAGGACAAACACCCACCCCACCAGATGGGAGCCCTGCTAGAGTCAGCTTTCCTTATGCATTCTCTCTCCAAATTATATATTATATATATTTTATATATATATACACATACATATATATATATAATATTATAATATATAATATTATATATTATAATATATATAATATAATATATATTAAATATTATATATATTATATATACACACATATATACATATATATGCATACATATATACATACATATATTTATATATAAAACATAATATATTACATATAATACATATTATATATATAGGTATAATATATACTTATCATTTTCTCCTTTAACTCCGTTTAAAAGAAAGGAAAAAAATCTTCCCATTCAGAGAAACATCAGAAAATGGGCAAATTACACAGGAATGCAAGTTCCATATTTTAATAGCTCTATAAAATACTTCTGATCTCCAGAGAGTTTTCAGTGTTTTCAGCTTGTTATTTCAAAGTCACTAGAAATTAAATGGTTAAGCACTTAAAAAACCCAAACAAACAAAGAAATACCTACCAAAAAGCACTCCAGAAAACAGTAAGAAAAACATTCCTAAATTCTCTGAATCTGTTTGGAACTAAATGGCTTTATAAAGTGGAGCTGGCTCACATTTTTTCCAACAGCCTTAGGCTACATAGATGCTTTTACACATAAGTGTTTTTCTGCAACCTTATTTACTTCTCCAACAAAAATGCTGATTTCACACCTGACAGAGTGTATTTATAATAATTCAGTAAAAGAAGAACTAAAAGGGAGTCTGTTTCGTTCATATTCCCATTTGATTCCCTTCACTGGCACTTAACACATCCAAGCACATCCAGCAGTGGGGTTTTTTTGTGTTCTGGCATTTTAGTTTTTTCTTTTGCACATTGGTTAAACACATCTCTCATCATCATCATCATCTAAAGCAGGGCTGTGTCAGGATCCCTGAATGCCTACAGATGCCATAAAACATGTTTCAAGGTGCACTTCAGTACAACCCTTAAGGAGGTGACAGGAAAAGCAAAGAGCGAGAGAGAAAAGGTGTGAACTTAATGTTTTTACTGCTCATCCTAAATTAAATATAGATAGTGTTGGGAAACTGCCTGAATGTCCTCCTCTCTCCTTTAAAAAAAAAATCTAAATTAAAACAAACCAAAACAAAAAACCAAAACCATTGAACTCAAAAGTTTACAGAGAAAAATTCCAGTCTCTCTTCCACCTACACAGAATGAGCAAAAGAACAAATAAAGCTTAAATATTCTAACTCATAAGCGTTATCATCTCCGGTTTTTATAAAATGCCTTTTTTTTTACTTGGGGGGGCAGAAGATGGCTTGGTTTTTTCTGGGTACCCAGTGCCTTGTAGGAGCTGAGATGGACCAGCAGCAGTGAATGGCTGTGTGTAGTGAACAACCCCAGCCTCCTGCTTGTGCTCAGGCTTCTCACCCAGCCCCACCTTGTACAACCAGAACCCACACGAGCTCTACACGAGCACCCTGGCAGGTATTGCAGCTCCTGTGTTTAGCCTTGTCCTTCAAAGGGAAGTTAAAGGGGCAGCTTTACAATCTGAAAAACAAGGTGCTTGAGCACTCACAGCCCTGCTGGAGCAGCCCCAGAGGCCTGTAATCATTGTGCACATGCTTTTGTGCAGTTATTGGAGATCCTTTCTGGAGAGCAATGTTTGACAGGGGACACAGCTCGTGTTTCCACTCCCTTCAGGAGTTTGATTTAGGGTTTGCTGGAAAGCACAGCAAAGGCAGAGGGAGTTTCTCAGCTGGGCTGTGCTTTACTCCCAGCAGCAGCCAGGTGATCCTGTACCTGCTCTGTGACACTCTCAGAGATCTACAGCACAGAGGTGGCACTGCACTGAGCCAAAAAGGAGCAGAACAGGGTAATTCTGACATAAAGGTGCAGAATTCAGCTACAACTGGAGTAAAAACATTACACAAAACCACAAACTCCACCTTCTACATGCTTAGTTACAACCTGACTTGAACAGGAAATTATTTACAAAATCACACATTAGAAACAGGACCTGTCCAGGTAACCACTGCCCATGGGTAGGCATCCCAAAGGACAGAACAGCCTTAAGGATTTCCAGTAAATCTAAATGAAAACCCAACACTTCACAGCTGAAATGGCCTCTGAATACCAAAGAATATGTACCTATGTATATATATATATATACACACACACGTGTGTATACACACATACATGTATATATATACACATACACACAAACACACATATATATATTCTCTATATGGAGAATATATTCTCTACACCAGAGGATGAGGCTGTGTGGTGGTTTAGAGCTCTGTGTGTGTCTGTCAGGTGCCAAAGGGCCAGCAGGTCCCAGCAGTGCCAGGGAACAGCACCAAGATGCCCCCACTCCCCACACACTCCTCACCTGGGGGCTCCCAAGGGGCTCACACCTCCTGAAGCAGGGACTCATGGCTGTGGTGCTGCCTGAACACTCATGAACAAAACCACAGGGAAATCACCCAAACAAACTGGGAATGCAGAAACCATGGGCTGGACCCAGTGAACACCCCAGGGCTGTCCAAGGAACACATCACTGCCTGCCATGAATGAGCCAAGGGCATCACACATGAACCACACATGAACCAAAGGAATCACACACAAACCATCAATCACTCATGAACCAAGGGGATCACTCATGAATCACACCTGAACCATGAATCACCCATGAACCAAGGGAATCACCCATGAACCCAGGGAAGCACCCATGAATCACACCTGAACCATGAATCACCCATGAACCAAGGGAATCACCCATGAACCAAGGGAATCACCCATGAACCAAGTGGATCACCCATGAATCACCCATGAACCAAGTGGATCACCCATGAACCAAGGGGATCACCCATGAATCACACCTGAACCATGAATCACACCTGAACCAAGTGGATCACTCATGAACCATCAATTACTCATGAATCAAGTGAATTATACATGAACCATGAATCACCCATGAACCAAGTGGATCACTCATGAATCAAGTGAATCACCCATGAACCAAGTGGATCACCCATGTATCATGAATCACACTTCCATAAGCTCTGACCTGCTGCACTGACCCTGCTCTGCCCATTCCCCAACAGCCTGAACCCCCCATTTGTCTGCACCCACATGGAATCCACACTTCCCACCCAGAGGACACTCACAGATAGAACATGGATTCCCTGGGACTCCTCAATCCTCTTTCTTCAAGTCCAGCTGCCTTACATAACTTCAGGGAAAACAGATTGACAAAAGAGAGCAGAATCCCAAAATAGCCACCATGACAGAGCCTTATTTTCAAACATTATCTTCTAATAACTCTGTGCACTATGGCAAACATTAATCTTGTCCTCTGAAACCTATTTTTAGGAGATATGTTTATCGCCAGGCTGAAACTCAGTATAAACTTAAGCATGCTGCAATTGAAAAAAAATTAATTAAAGCCAAAAAAATGGAGTCTCATAAATACATCAGCATCAACCTTTATAATGAGAGCAAAGTGGCTGAAAGATTCTGCAAGCTGTATCTGATCCAGTTTGAATTTATTGGCAGAATCTTACAGTCAAGAGACTAAGCTACTTTAGAATATAGAATTAAATGGTTGGGTTTATTTAATATCCACATAATACTTCTTTGAAAAGAAATCCTTTATTCTATTGCCACTAGAACAAGGGAAATGTAGATTTTTCTCTACTGGCTGTCAAGGGTTTTTTTTTCTTTTTTTCTTGGGTACATGTGCTGCGTGAAATTCAGCAATTTCATTTCACAGGGTGTCTTTGGCATTAGCCACAGTGTAATGGAACTGGAACTACTGAAGTTCATCTGATTTCACACCTAACCCATGCAGCCTCACAAATTAGACATCACCTCAATAAAAAGAAGCAAAAATTGCCCAAGTTTTTCTGGAAACAAAGCTCACATTCCCTGGAGTTTCCTGATCAAGACGAGGCTGCCAAGGAACCCAACTTGCGTTTATGCTTTGTGATAAAATGTGTACATAGAACCATAAGATTTTTATGTTGTTTGAGAGATTTCTGGGTCAAGCTGTGGTTTGGAGTTTTGTTTTGTTTTTCCTCAGAAAACACTGTATAATGATGGCATTGAAAAACCATATTTCATGCACAACTTCTGTCTCAATATTGTAGAAAAGCAACGTTAAGACTTTCAAATGAGGAACAAGAGCTTCCATTCATCAACAAATGTGAAGAAACAGATTTGGAGGAGACTCCACAGGAGTAATTCCTAAAACCAGCAGCTTTAAAACCTTCCCAGCTTCACCTAGAGCACCACTGCACTCTGCATTTTGTGATCCTGACCTCATGCTCCCACCAAACTGCTGCCTCAAACCCCAGACGTTTCCCACCTGGTTTTTGTTCACTTTGCAGCCTTCCCCAGCTCTAATGCCACATCCACTGTCCCTGCTCCTGGATCCCTGTGCTCTGGGCCTCTGCCAGGAATGCAGACCCCAGCAGGCTCCATCCCTGGGCAGGGCTCTGCAGAGCAGGCTGGAAGCTCATCCCAGCTGGAAGCGCCTCCTTGGAGCTGCTCATGGGGACCCAGCCCAGGCTCTACAGAGAAACCCTCCAATTATTCCTGTTCATTGCAGGCAAAATGCTCTGCATAGTCTGGGATCATAAAACCAGAATTGATATGAAGATAACAGAGATTATGGCAGAAAACTGGGAGGAGGCAACTCTGCACTGCTCATTTTTGTTGGTGCTGGAGAATTTGGCAGCACGTTTCCAGAACAGGAGAAGCAGGGGAAGGAATTCTGTCACAGTCACTCTGGCTGCTGAAGGAGCTTCAGAAAGCAGCTTGGGGCAGGGGGGGACAAAGCCCCAAAACACACACAGCACTTTTCACTGTAAGGATGAAAGATAAGAGGATCCAGGGCCATCAGAACATACTAATGTAAAGGAAAGATGTCTCTGGGGGAACTCTGCTTGAAGGATGTTCACTGCATATATCTTTAATTACAAGCTGGTGTACATTTTATCCTTTAGCCACAATTTATATTCCTTTTATCACCTCTGTTGTGAAACTCCAGTGTGCTTTCCCACTTTCATCTAGAATCCACACCATTAGACACCCAGCTCTGTCATCCCACTCCTCTGCAACTCCCTTTTCCCTGAGCAGTCAATCACCACCAGCAAACACACAGAGAGGTGCAGCCTGATGTAAGCTCAACCTCTGCCATCTCAGATGTGCAAAGACGATTTCCAGGAAGAAAGAATTACACATCCGCAGGTAGGGGGGAGAAAGAAAAGGGAAAAAGAGAAGGAGGTGTATTTATTCTCTTACATCTCTTAAGGTGTACATCTTATTTCCCTCATTTGCTTCAGCCTTCATTTCTGGCTGCAAGGCAGAGCAGCTTCACTTCATCACCCGCCCAAGGTAAAACCAGCAAGTTCTTTATTTCAGCACCTTGTGGTGGCTGCCAGCAGCCACTGTTTGCCCTGGCAGCCTGCTCAGTGGCAAATGGCAGTGACAGGAACCCCCAAGAAGTGTCACAGGAGCCATGGTGCCATTCCTGCTCTGTCCTGGAGCACAAGCAGCTCCAGCAGCCAGGAATTACGGATGCCTGCAGTGGTTACCACCAGGGCCTCCCTCTTTTACAACAAAAGGCAACAGCACATCTTCTTCCTGGAGAGCTGATTCTCTGTCTGTATCAGTATTTTTCTCTTATAAATCACAGAGAGAGAGAGAGAAACTTCACAGCAATGGAAAATATCATCCTGGATAAAGATCCAATGTCACTTTGAGACTTGAAACTCTGCATTCCATGCAAATAAGTTCGGTTTCTCTCAATTTGCAATCAACTATTTAAACTGATATTGAAGCACGTTGATGAATTTAATTAGGCAGACAGCTTACAGCCTGAAGTTATTAGAAGCACACACTTCCATGCCCTAGGTGACACATTCACTGTTTTTATTACCATTGTATGATAATTTCTATTTTTTATTTTTTGTACAAAGCTCTCTCTGGACTAAGTAATTGGTAGTTGTTCATGCATGTTTTAATAGTCTCTGAAAAAAGCTTTCCCAACAAATGCTATCTAGTAGGAAAGGCTTCTTGAACTGGATTTATTCCTATGGCAGATTTCCCTCGTTGGCCAATTAATTACAAACTATGAGAGTCTTCCTGAAGTCACTTGGAAAAAGAAAAAAAAAATCAACACATAGCCTACAACTTATGGTTCATTGTTCCCATCTTGAACTGATTCTACTCCATTTACACAGAACTGCTGAAAACTTGGCATTTAATATTTCTGGCACAAGACATCAAAAGTAGCACACAAGGCTCCATTTCCACATGCTAACTTCCCCCATCCATCCACCATGGATCACAGAATTAAAAGCAATGTCACAGAAGGGTCACACAGTGTGCCTGTGAGCACTGTATATTGCTCTGTATGTGCAGTTTATATTGTTCTGTGTGTGTAGTTTATATTCTGTATGTGCAGTTTGTATTATCCTATATGTGCAATTTATATTGGTTTGTATGTGCAGTTTGTATTCTGTATGTGCAGTTTATACTATTCTGTATATATGCAGTTTATATTGTCCTATATGTGCAATTTATATTGTTCTGTGTCTGCAGTTTGTATTATTATGTATATTCATGTTATCCTGCTCTGTATGTGCAGTTTACATTGCTCTGTATGTGCTGTTTATGTTTTTCTGTGTGTGCAGTTTATATTGTTCTGTATATTCACGTTATACTGTTCTATATATGCAGTTTATATTGTTCTGTACATTCATGTTACACTGTTCTATATGTGATCTATACATTGCTCTGTATGTGCAGTTTGTTTTTCTGTGTGTGCAGTTTACATTGCTCTGTATATTCACGTTATTCTGTTCTATATGTGATCTATACATTGCTCTGTATGTGCTGTTTATGTTGTTCTGTATGTACAGTTTACATTGCTCTCTATATTCACATTATACTGTTCTATATGTGATCTATACATTGCTCTGTATGTGCTGTTTATGTTGTTCTGTGTGTGCAGTTTACATTGCTCTGTATATTCATGTTATACTGTTCTATGTGTGATCTATACATTGCTCTGTATGTGCTGTTTATGTTGTTCTGTGTGTGCTGTGCTCACAGAAACCACAACTGCCAGAGGAGGTTACAAACCAGCACAACAAATCAAATGTCATTCTCAGGGACTGACAGAGTTCTTGCACAACAACAACAAAAAAGTGACTGCAGTGCAAACACCAAGTTTTTTTGGGAATAAACCACAGCACTTGACTCCACTGGGATGCCTGAAGCCACTTTTTGATTGATGGCTGGAGCCACGTGCTCTGCCATGGTAATTTTGGTGAACTCTGCCACTGACAGCTTCTGCACACAGATGTCACAGAAACCATGGCAATAAATCAGGTGCACTGAGAGCCTTTAGATCTGACCAGAGCCTGGCAGGCTCAGAAAAGCAAGGTGGCACTGCAGCCAGCTGAGTGAGCCCCAGGGCTGGCACTCAGTCAGCCCAGGCCTTCCATCCCTGCGAATTCCCTTGGTAATGCTGGAGTGAAATTGGTAACAACCTGCAAAGTTCAGCCTTTACAGCAGCACAAGGCATTGCATGCACAATGGAAATGGAAACAACTCCCCATTTATGCAGCCCAGCAGTGGGCTCTGCATTCCTGGTGTTTAATTCGACCACCAACACCTCATAAATTCTGAACAGCTGCAGCTGCCAGGGTCAGGTGAGGAGCAGAGCACCAGAGAAAGTGCTCAACAACCATCAGAGGCATTTGGTGTGGATTACCTACAATTCCAATCCATATGGAAAACCAGAATTCAGACTGTAGAACTGTAATGAAAATGCTGGTGGTTATGTTCCAACACACAGCCACAACCACCCAAGAAATGACAATGTGAGTTCAGGCATGATTTATGATTTTGCTCTACTTGTGAACACCATTTCCTTTGGTCCATGCTTGCTCTTTGCAGAGCTTTCTAGAACTCCTCAAGGAGAGAATGCTTCTAACTAGAGAAAATTAATATCTACTCTTAAATTTCAATATACTACTATAAAGTATATACTGAAATTTAAGGATGTGAAAAAGATAGCACTATATTAATAAAACAAACTTAGCAAACCAAGACAGAAAAATTCATTGGTGAAAACTCACTTGCATTTTCATCATTTCATCAGCACTGACAATTGATGAACAACTGCTTTAGGATGGCCCTAATGGGGGAAGAGAATGCAAATTGTGCAGAGCTTTTCTGGCTGCATGTGCTGTCAAACTGCCTGGCCTGACACAGCTACAGGAGGAGGTTTCCAGCAGAAATTCACAGGATAAACCCATAAAACAAAGCCTTGGGACTAAATGCCCTGTCCCAACCTACTGCTTCTCATTTCAGGGCCCACAGAAACAATGCCCAGAGGTTAAGAAGCTGTTTCCAAAAACTCAACAGGCTAAAACACGAGGAATGACCCAACTGAAGCTGAAAATAGGGAATTAAATGCCTGTTTGAATATGGCAGTCAATCAAGATCATGGAAATAGGCAACTTTCTAAGCATGGCTGCCCTCTTTCTTGTCCTTTTCTTCTGCGACTGTGGTGAAATTATTAAATAATCTGTTTGTTTTCTGGTACAAACAGATGTGGTTGCATTTATTTTACTTCCCTATCCTGTTTAATTAATCTATTCTGCCCCTCAGTTTTTAGCAGCGTATTTTTTCCTGCTCAGCATAGAACCTTCAAGGATGAGTGGAAAAGAATGTTAGTTTGTTATGCTTTTTGGGGTTAATAATTCTACTTCTTCAGTAACAAACAAAGCAGCACTCAGGAAAATTAGTAAAAAAAAAATCCCAGAAATAAATTAAATAAATTAGTCCAAAAGAGGTTGACAGTGTCAGTAAGCTTAAACAAATGAGAGCATTTAATCCCAGGAAATGAATCCTTTTCCATGGGCACAATGAGGAGCACACAGAACATGCTGCTGGAGACTGTTCCCCTGACAATGCACTCCAAAATCACATATCAGAGATAATACTGTTATTATGAAATTTTTTATCAACAACTAAAAATCAATAATCTGTGATCACTCAGGCTTGCTGTAATGTGAGTCATACAGTATATCAGAGGAAAAAAAAATCTATAGCAAACTTTGCAGTATTATGATTATTTTGAAGGAGAAAAGGATATAAATGATAACTGAACTAGTTTCCAACTCTAAACCATAAAGTGATGCACAGTTTGCTGATAAAGGTACCCAAAAAATTGTCCTTGGTGCCTGAAAAACTACATTGGGCTGTAAATACATAAAATAATGAGTCAGACTGGCTCCTTTCTGTGTGCAGGCAGTGCTGGGGATTTTCAGAGGTCTGTCTCCCATCCAACAGGGTTAACGTGGCTCTGAAGAGAAGATTCTGGATTTTCCAGCACCCAGATCTGCTGCCCAGGGCAGAGCTGCTCCCTGCAAAGCACCCAGCTCACCCCAGCTGGGACCAGGCTCACTTGGACCTTGGTTCCCCCAGGGGAACAAAGCCTGGCTCTGATTCTATTAATTTGGAAAACCCAAGTCTCTTCTCACAGCAATACACTGGCTATGGGAAGTCTCATAACTGCCATAAATATTCATCTCACCATAAACCATAAAAACACAACACAGGCTCTCACTGAAAGAAACAAAACCAAAACATTTTCCAGCCTGAATACCGTCTGGGGTTCAATGTAAAGTACCACAAATTGAAAACCAATTATACTGCCATGACTAAAACTTGCATTTTGCAATGGCTTTGTTCTTAATATTTCACACAGGGCTTTTTTTCTATCTTTTAAATCTGCATTTCTCCACTGAGGGCTCTGAGACCATGAAGAGGACAAAGGCCCTGGATGTGTCACAGTGTGTTTGGGGTTTTTGCATGGGACAGGACTGGGGTCCATTCCTTGAGCTGGCATCCATTCCTTGAGCTGGGATCCATTTGCTGGGATCCATTCCTTGAGCTGGGATCCATTCCTTGAGCTGGGATCCATTCCTTGAGCTGGGATCCATTTGCTGGGATCCATTTGCTGGGATCCATTTGCTGGGGTTCATTCCTTGAGCTGGGATCCATTTGCTGGGATCCATTCCTTGAGCTGGGATCCATTCCTTGAGCTGGGATCCATTTGCTGGGATCCATTCCTTGAGCTGGGATCCATTTGCTGGGGTTCATTCCTTGAGCTGGGATCCATTCCTTGAGCTGGGATCCATTTGCTGGGGTCCATTCCTTGAGCCTTTATTGCAGCATCAGCCTCATTACACGGCTGAGACAACAGAAAATGGCAAAGCTCACATACAGCCAGCAGCAGCCAAAGATTTGTTTGTTACAGAGCATTTTAAAAACTTGCTAGCCAATAGCACATTGCTAAAGCCTACAGAGAGTTGTTCTAGCCAGCCACTAAGAGCTCAGGTACACCTGCTGCACACAGTGCTGGCCTGTCTGCCCTCTACTGCAATACACAATACACCATTATTCAGCTCAAAACCTTCTACTCTCTTACTAAACATTTTTTCCTTCAGTCTTAACATCCATCTTAGCCAAGCCTAAAACTCAAGCTCTTGTTTCATGTCCTTGCTATCCCACTGTAACTTTTTCTACTTTCAGCCTTGGCAGCTGCAGCTTGCTCTGAGTTTTCTGCTCTTTCCCAGCTGTCTGTAAATCCTTTTACCTGCACTGTTTCCCTCATCCCAGCACCCAGAGCACTGAGGATGGGCTGGAGGAGCACAGGGTCCATTCCAGGTGCTCAGGGCAGAGCATCCCTGTCCCACACCTCACCAGGCAGTACCAGACACTCATGTATGGGATTATCAGCAAAGGAAGTCTTCCAAGTTAAAAAAAATAAGAAAAATCTGGCAGCTAAGAGCTGCTTTTTAAGCGTTAATGAGTGTGTTAATGACCCAAACCAAAATGAAGAAACCCATAACCCCAGACACTCATTAATTCTGTACAAAATTTATTGGCCAGAAATCATTAATGTTGTGAGACGCTTCTGTAACTGGAGCGGTTTTAATCAACTCTCAAATCTTCTGTAATTATACACTTATGGCACAGGTTACTTTATTTATTTGGATTTCAACTTCATAACAGAAGTACCCACCTCAGGTGCTGGGTTATTACTACAACAACAAATTATTACAGAGCTGATCTATCACTTCACTTACAAGGTAAGCCTAACTTCTCATGGACATGAAGTCGAATTCCATGCATCTGTAATACTCAGCTCTCTTTCCAAAGCTCAGTCCCCTCCAGAACACTGACAAAGGTCTGGAAAGGCCCCAAAATCAGGCTTGGGGTGTTAGATCAGTTCTGCAATCTCTTGCACTCTCAGTGCTCATAAGAAGGTGTTCGGGTTTAAAAATCAGGATGAGAAATCTTGGCCAGTCCATTTCCCCCCTCTGAATATTCCAATTCACAGTTATTTGTGTGAAACAAGAGTATTTTCCTCGAGACTTGCCCAAGCCATTCCCTGCCCTGTCCCCACTCCTGCCCTCTTAGATCCAATAGAGCTCAGAGTTAAAGACAGGCTCTGGTTGGGGTAACACACTAACAGAGCTGTTAAGCAAAAATCAAATTGCAAAGCAAAATCAATGCAACTTTTAGTTCTTGGTGCAGGTCCAGAAGTCTAACCAAGGAGAGATTTGGCTGGCAGGATTCTGGCTCACTCTCCTGATCTCAACACAGCCTTTTGAGAGATGCTAACTAGAGAAAAAAAATCATCTTTGTAACTGTGAAGTGAACTGAATTTTCTCTGAAGTCACCGAGTCCATGGGAGATGTTGAAAGATGGTAGCTTCTCTTTCAAAGTTTTAAACATGGAACTCACTTAAAAAGGCACATCAAAAAAAGGAAAACGTTACTATTAACATGCAAATCTGCAGCTTCCGAATTCCCAGGAAGGCAATGAAAACTCCCCTCTAATCATGCACAGCAACCCCAATTCAGGGGAAGTGGAGTGAATCTCATTATCTCATTATTTGCATGCTGCAGATGAGGTTCCACTCCCTGGCAGCCCACAGGAACCAGGGCCCCTTCACAGGAAGGAGAATTTTGACAAACAATGACTGACAGCTGTGGTTCTTGCCCAAACAAGGAGCAAACACTCAGGCCCTCCTTGCTGGAGAGTGGCTTTTCTGACAGAATGCCTCTGAGGGGCAAGAGGATGGTTTCTTGTGGGAGATCTCCTTTTCAGAACTCTCCTTTGAGCTCCATGTGTGACAAACCAGGAGCAGGGATTTTTTAAAAATGACTGATCCTAAGAAACACTTCAGGAAAACGAAATCATGAAATTTAAATTCAGTTGATACAGTAAATACAGGCTTTGGGGAGATACCCATCACTTTTGTCAGTTTGTTCCTCTAGGATAAATGCTAAATATTAGCTTTAAGAGAGACAGAAACAAACCCCAAGACACAACCAAATGCTTTCTAGCACAGCATTTCCCCAAGGAAAAAGTCAAGGTCTTTGGTAATTGCTGTAATTGTTTTTGATGTTGGGTAAGCTAAGTGATATAAACAGGACACAAAAATGTTGCATTTCAGTAGAAAAAAATTCTCAGTGCGTGCCCCCCAGGAACAGAGCTCTGTTTCCAGCAGTCAGCCTTTCAGAAAGTGCTCAATTGTTTTCTCTCCAAAGGAGCATTTCCATGGAAAGAGGTTAAAGCTGAAGCAGCACCTGGGCTGCAGAACAGAGGGATGGGCAGAGTAGGAAGGGAGAAATCACCCTAAAAAAGCTTGAAAATGGTCATCAAAGAAAAACATGGCCTTTTCAGGATTTGGCTGACATTTAACATTTCCTATTAGAAGCATCCTAAGGCAGGTGAGTTTTTTGTTCTGTGTCCAAAATTATCAGCCTCAGATGGAAAAAAAATGGGGATAAATTCAAGGCAATGTGTGGAATGTGCAGTAATTAAAACCAAAACATAACCCTTGAAAGTAATCAAGTTTGGAAAAAAGAGCCCAAGCTGACAAAATGCTCCTATTCTACAGCAAAGCAATTCACAGCTGGGTCTGCACAACCTCTGCTCTGACACACACCCAGGCTGATGGAGGCCCCTCCACACAGACAGAATGAACACTCAGAGGGTAACATCCGCAGTAGGGCTCACCTTATTTAAACATTTAAACATTTTAATATTAACTATTTTACCAGTGGCCAGCACCCTGAGAAGCGAAGCAGGAGCCCTGAGCAGTTTATTTCCATCAGAGCAGCCCCAGCCCCACGTGCGGGAGTTCTCTCATCTCTGCCATTTGTTCGCACCCAGTGACCTGCTGTGCGTTATTTGTGCCTGGTTTCTTCCACAACATTTCCTCTTCCTGACACGCTGTCCCAGCATTTACCAGGCTGTCAGTTCTGACATCCCAACTTTTTATAACAAGAGGAAGGGCAGGGAATGGGTTTCCTTGCAGACAAAGCTGAGGGATAACCAGCAAACCCTCAGCACCCTCACAGCTTCTGAGAGCTTCTATCAATTCCAGCACAGAGGCAGAGAACAGAATGCTGTAGAACAGCTGATGCCACTTGTCTTTTTCAGGAGACAACCCCTTGACCCACTGAGGCTCCTGTGTTCCAAAGAAACTCAAGAACTGTGCTAACAGGAATTTTAACTCCTTAGTGCCTTCCTCAAAGAGAACAAGGATGGTGCACACCCAGGCAAGGTGCCTGATGAGCCGTGCCTTCCTAAAGATACTGAAATAAAACCCCACAAAAATAATAATAATAATAATAATAGTAATAAAAAAACCCAAACATTTGAAGGAGTGGCATAAGTGACAAAGGCAGTGAATACAACAGAATCATCCAGGTCCTTTGTCAGCTCACCACAATGAGTAAAAGGGCTTGGGAGAAAAACAAATTCATTTCCAGAATATGTTACAGCACAGGAGCTGAAAATTGTTGAAAATACACATTACTACCAATTGAATGTTCAAAGTTTCTATATCAATATTGACTATTCAAAGTTTCTATATCAATTAGATGTAAACACTGATGTGGCAGGATGCCATTCTAACTTCAGAATCCTGAAAGGCAAGAAAAGGTGGGAAGATCCTACCAAAGCTTCCATTTAAGTGTGATAACCTTACATCACCAATTCTTTTCCTTTTGCTGCAAACCAAAAAAAAACCCCAAACAACCTCAACCAAACACAAACCCCCTGACACCTTCTGTGAAAGGATGAGGTTGTTCTTATTGCTTCAGTGTCTCCGAGTATGTGCCTGACAGTGCACAGCCCTGACACAGAGCCTGTGATGCCTGGAGCAGAGGCTGGGCACAGTTAAAGAATCAAGTGGGGATTTATTAAAAAGCTTTCCCAGGACACACTCTGGGCAGTGCAAGAGCCAGGCCACGGCTCTGCCCAAGATGGATGAAGGTCAGGAGTTTCCCACTTTTATAAGTTTGGACCCCAATATGGAAATTGATCCATCACCCAGTTCCAGCTCCAGGTTGTGCAGTCCCACCCTCTGTTTGCTCCCCTCCATTCCCTGCTGTTTGCAGTCTTTGGGCTGAAGCTGCAGAGCTGTCCTTGGTTCTGGGCTGGGAAAGGATTGTCCTGTGTGCCTGAGCTGTGAGAGAGCTGCTGACCCTGTGTGTGGAGCTCAGAGTCACACACCAGTGCAGTCTGGAATACAGGAAAGCTCAAATTGAAGGCATCACTGCCAGCAGTGGGGTTTGAGGGGGCCCTGCTGGGCAGGACCTGCTCCTGCCCTGGAGAGCCTCAGTCACTCTGCTCCTGTCCCGAGGTGACTTCAATTTCCACTTTATGAACGACTTCCCAGTGCTTCTCATTAACCTTCCTGCTGCACTGTCTTTCACAGTCACTGCCTTGTTGATTCAGGGCCTGACCTGGCACACTGGTGTGCTCATGAATAACTCCTCCCCTGGGAGCAGCCAGGCTGCCTTTTGTACAGCTTCTCCCAGAAGTGAAATTACTGACGTGGATGTGGTGAATGGGATGGGAGCTTTTTGTCTGTTCAGGCTTTCTCCTGCCTGACCTTCCGAGTCTGCTTCTGGCACCTTCTTCTTCTTCATCCTCTGTTATTTTATTTGTGGCTTTCAGGCTCAGACCACAGTGAATAAATTATAAAGCATAATTGGGAAATACTGGAGGTGTGTCTATGCTATACTGCAGGTAAGGACATACTTATGATTATACAGTTATCATAGGTTTTAGCTTTCTATTTTTCAGATTCTGTAGTGTGTTAGTGTGTAGTTGTGAGCTTCATATTATGGGATGGTGAACTCTCTGTACAGAGCAGGGAGACAAAACAATTCCTTCTCTAGCTGGGGACCAAGGACAAATGATCCAAATCTCAGCCCAAGAGCTGAAAAGAGAAAAACAAGAAGGATGGGACTTGATGGGCTAAACCTGGAATTGGACAATTAACTCCAATATGCAAATGGACCAGAATTTTATAAAAGTGAGAGAGACCCTGTAACCATTTTTGGACCATTTTGGTTTGTCTTGGGTGCAGCCCTGGCCGGGCTCTTGTGCTGCCCAAGGTGGATCCATTGAGGAGATCCTTTTAATAAATCCTTGCTTTATTCTGTAACCCTGCCCAGCCTCTGTTCTTGCTCAGCTTTCCCAAGGCACCAGGGAGGAGAGGGGATTTCTGCACTGACAGCAGAACCACACCAACACCCCACTGCAGCCTGGATCTGCTCACTGCACCCTTGGATCTTCCATGGCTGCACAATCAGAGGGAAATCCTGCCCCATCAGAAATCCTGCCCCATGAGAAATCCTGCCCCACCAGGGATGCTCTGTGCAGGAACCCCTGCCCCACCAGGGATGCCCTGTGCAGGAACCCCTGCCCCACGAGGGATGCTCTGTGCAGGAATCCCTGCCCCACCAGGGATGCTCTGTGCAGGAACCCCTGTCCCATCAGAAATCCTGCCCCATCAGAAATCCTGCCCCACCAGGGATGCCCTGTGCAGGAACCCCTGCCCCACCAGGGATGCCCTGTGCAGGAACCCCCTGCCCCACCAGGGATGCCCTGTGCAGGAACCCCCTGCCCCACCAGGGATGCCCTGTGCAGGAATCCCCTGCCCCACCAGGGATGCTGTGCCACGTGCAGGCAGTGTGCTGCTGAGGCACAGAGCACCCAGCCACATTCCCCTGCCTTGGAGGCAGCAGAAACCAGAATCAACCAGCAGAATATTCAGATACAGCCCCAACAGTCAACTCAATCAGAAAGAGACACTCATGCATTATTCATCCCGGGAAATCTGGGAGTTTTTCCAGAGAATATGCCACAGACTAGAGATAGGGTTTATCAACTGTTTTAAATCAGCATGTTTTATCTAATACAATAACAATTTATTTACTAAGGATATTTATACCATTGGAGCTTTCCAGGCTTAATTGATTCTTTTCATCAAGATCCTGTGCACTGGGAAAATCAGCTCACAAAGGGATTTGAAAAGACACTGTGCTGAATATCTACAAAATTATTTAGGTAATAATGGAGTAAAGTTATGGATCTGCTAGCATTTCAATTACCAGAGTCTCTTCCTTTGTAGCTGTTCTACAAGGCCATCCTCATCTTGAGGATGTCAAAAATAGGCTTTCATTTGATACAACCGTTTATGTGGGCTTAAATAATCAATAACCAAAGCTACAAAGTTAGGCAAATCAGCCTGTAAATAGCACTCTCATTGGCAAGTGTCTTAACACAGAAAGCCAACACAAAATGAAAACTTTAGCTGTTAGTGGGTCAAGAATGTTATAAAAATGTGGACCAAGCACAATCCTGCCCAGTACCTTTCCTCTGAGCCTGACATCAACCACATGAGTGAGAGGAGTTTGACCACAGGGAGAGTACAGGTCAGTGTTTACCCTTTCAGCATTGCCGTGCCCAAGTCATGAAAAACCCATCTAAAATAAAGAGAGAATTCAAAAAGTCAAGATGAAAAACAAACCATTGAGCTAACTCATCGCTTGATGTTCAGCCTCAAATCTGTTTATTCCAGGAGCTGAGGTTTTGAGCCATGAAAACGTGAACTGGAGAGAGACAAGATTCCACAGAGCTGAAGGGAGCAGGGCTGGTGTCGGGTCCGTCTGTCTGTCTCTGCCCCGACACGGGCAGGGTGGTTCTTGGGTGGCACGCGATTCAAAGGACGAGTCTGGACTCTTCAGCTTTTCGATCTTCAGATTGTTTATTATTTCTTATCTACAAAACTTTCTGTCTGCCCAACAGAGGTCTGATCTGCAAGCAGTCACAGGCACTCTCTGACCACCCACAGGGCGGTCATGTCTTTTTATACTAAAATCTACATACACAATATTTACCTTTATTTCCCAATGCTTTTCACCCATGTTAGCAAGTGCACCTTCACCATAAACCATTCCCCAAGTGCCAACATCATCACAGGAGATGGAGGACAAGAAGAAGAAAGAAGAAGGACGAGACATGCCCTGATCCCTCCATCTTGTCTCCATAACCCCCCTGTACCAAAAACCTTAAAGTCTATATTTCACCCTCTAAATGTGTCCCTTTTACACCTTTTACTCTAAAGTGATTCTCATGTCCTCAAACTCTTGTTACTTCTGTGGATGGGTCAAAATCAAGCCACCAAACACTCTTGGCAACATTCCAGGATTTTTGAGACCCCCAAGGGTTCTCCTGGCATCTCTGGACATCGGGAACGATGTGCTGAGATCCCACAGGCTGGGAGCTGCAAGCCAACACAGCCCTGCTGGGCCAGCAGGGAGCCAGAGCCTCAGCCAGGCTGAGGCCAGGGAAATCAGGAGGAGGAAATTAGCATTGCTTTAATTGGAACTGAGCTAACACACAGGCTACACCCCATTCTGCTAGAAAAGAGGAATTGCAGAAGGAGGTTTTCTACACAAAAGCAAGGGCACTGCTCTGCTACCCATCCTCAGTGCCTCAGAGCAGCGAAGGATTCTGTTGAAGTTTGGGTGAATTGCTTGAAAAGGAAAGACAACACAAACTCCTGTGACATAATCAGGTGTTCAGTGGAAAAAATGCAGGCAGACCTTGCGGCAGCAGGCAAAGAACTTTGATCTGTAAAAGACTACACATCAGAGAATATATTTTCATTTATGTATCAAAAGTCTTCATATGAAAAGTTTTGCTTCTTTGTGAAACCCTAGCTAGAGAAATTCACTTCACTGGTAGAGAATTCCCCCTATTTGAAAGGTTTATGAAGATGTTCTAGTCTAATCTGAAGAGCATTTCTGATGTGATATTTCTGACAAAATTATTTCAAATCCTTTTGGCCCGGAAGGCGATTCCTGAGTGCAGTGCCTGCGCCTCAACTCCTCTGCAGGCAGCTCCTGCTCACACATTTATCCTCTGCAGCTCCACCAAAGCTGGGTTTTGTTTGTTTTATTGGCTGCCTGGTGCGTTTTTATAGAGATTACTTTGTTTATTTGCTTGTTTTGTTTAAAACCAGAAGCCCTTTTCTCTGGGAACATAAATGTTCTCAGGTTCCCAAAACCCCCAGCTGGATTTTTGAGGCCATTTTTTCCTGAGGTATGGTTTTCACAGCTTCTGAACCCAGCCCTGAGCTAATCTGTCTGCAGCTAGCACCATAGCCAGGCAATAATTGCCTGTCCTAGCAAGGCCCACTAGTCCCAAAGGATGTGTCTTTTAAGGCAAAATAACTTGGAGAAGGGACAATATGCAAAGTGACAGCAGATTAAAGAATGATGGAAATTAAAAGTTTAAAAAGCATGAGAAAGCAATTAACCAAGGAACAAAATGCTGTTTCTAAGCATATAGAAGCTCAGAGTCTGTGACAGAATCAAAGTCTCCTGGAAAAAAAAAAAAAAGGGAAAATAAAAAAGCAGCCAGGGAAACGACCAAAAAATGAAAGTTTTTATCTTTTTTTTTTTTTACAGAGCCTAAGTGCTATTTCAGCTTCCAATCCCACTACAAGGGCACAGATAGGATATTAAAACAAGCAACACCAGAATAAAGTCATGGAGGAATCACCAGCAGGGCTCCAGAGCCAGACTGGGCTCCATTAACAGTTCCTGCTTCATCCAGGATAAATAAATTGTCAAGACACTAATAAAATATTCAAATGAACTCTGAGAACCCAAATTTAATTGCTTCCTGGTCTGAAATGGAAAACAGATCAATAGATTGATCTCAACCTTTGTTTAGTCTTAGGTGTCCCTGCGTATTTTCCATGGAATAAAGCAGCAGCAGTTTTTCTCCACATCCTGGGGGATTCTGCTCCTCTCCTCACCAGGTCCCCTCCTCTGAAACACGAAGATGAAATCTGTCCAACAGCTCCTAACAAAGCCACCACCAAGGTCTGCTCAGGAAAAGTCACAGGTGGATCTGGGACACCTCTGCTCTCCCCCTTGCAGATAATGCCAAGTGCTCCACAAATTCTAACTGGAAAAAAGACCTGGCTGCTGGTTTGGAAAGCCAGTATTGCCACAGGCTTATACAAGATTGGACAAAGGCAAAGAGAGTTAAACAGGAGGTAAAAAACATCTGGAGAAGATCTAATATCACAAGAAAAACTCAGCCTCTTCTATAATAATCCAGGGTTTTTCACCCATTTTATAGTGACAGTGTTAAATGGATGTGAACTCCCCCTAAAATATAAAATAGGGATTTTTTTTCTCTCTGATACCATAGTCCATCTCCAGCTGAATTAAATATTAGCATCACAGGATTGGGTTATAACTGTGTGCTAAAATAAAGCACAGCCCAGCAAATTAAAGATCTGTGCCTAATGACTTTAAACAAGATTTTAACCTTTCCTCAGTTTCCCAACCTTTTTAAAAGGGTGAGGCACGTTTTGTTCAGAAACCTCAGGCAAAACCCAAGCTGTTGTGATAGGTATTAAAAAATTAATAAACATTTAATTAGGCTAATCTGAAAAGTTATTTCTAAACCCTTAATTCTGTGTAGATGAAAACATCATTTGTAACCAGACAACCATCTGAGTAGAAACCAATATAAATCAGCAAGAGCTATTCCAGTAACAGAAACTGTAGCTACATCATTAAGAACAATTTTAAATGCTTACAGCTTTCGTAATCACTCGCATTTTATTTTCAAACTTTTTTATTAGAACATCGACTAGTCATTATCCTGGCACAGCTGAAGGGGGACAGAATCAATGCCCTGCTCCCTGTGATAAACACTGTCTCACAAGCTGGAAAAAATCCATTTTGATACTGCTTCCCAATTAGAGCTGTTAGATGCTTCTGGAATGACTGAGATCTGGCTGGTTTTACACCCAGGTGTGTCGCTAGGCTAATGGTTTAAATTGAGCAGCACTGCACTGGTTCTAGTCATTTTCTTATCAAATTTCAAGCTAAGCAAATTTAATTGTCATCCTTTTCTTAGGATTCAAAGCAGTTTGTGATGCCCTTGGTAACTTGTGGGATTCCAGTCACTCCTGCTCACAGCAGCAGCTGAGTGGATGCACACAGGAATGTGTCAGGAGAGCCCTTCCAACAAAGGAAATAAAATAAATACCAAATAAAACCAATTAATCCCAGCCAGGAACAGAAATGCCAGCCTCACCTCATCATCACAGAAGGCATTTTCTTAGAACCATGGCATGATCTGGCTCAGAAAGGACCTTTAAAGCCCCTCCAGTGCCATGGCAGGGACCCCTCCCACTGTCCCAGGCTGCTCCCAGCCCAGTGTCCAACCTGGCCTTGGGCACTGCCAGGGATCCAGGGGCAGCCCCAGCTGCTCTGGGCACCTGTGCCAGGGCCTCAATCCCTCATTCCAGGAAATTCCCCCTCCTGTCCAACCTAAGTTCACCCTGATGGTCACTGATGAACTGCAGGTCCCTGCTGGCTGCAGGCACCGACCCCTCAGCCACGGGGAGCCTCCCTGGAAACCTCTCCAAAGACACCAGGGCTTCCCTGGAAACCTCTCCAAAGTCACCCCAGGACTTCCCTGGAAACCTCTCCAAAGTCACCCCAGGACTTCCCTGGAAACCTCTCCAAAGTCACCCCAGGACTTCCCTGGAAACCTCTCCAAAGACACCCCAGGACTCCCCTGGTGAATTCCAAGAGCTGCCACTGTAAAAACATCACAGCAACATCTACCTGAGATCATTTAAACACAGCTCCTGAAATATCCTACACTCCTTAAAGACCATCTTGCACTGAAATGGAAATATCTGGTTTTTCCTGCTGCACCAGTGAACTTCAGAAACGTTAATATTTTTTTCTCTTGCTCAAGCTGACCTCTGCCCTTGCCTCTCTTGCCCTCTCACCCTCTCTTCACGTTGTATTATTATGTCTGCATTAAGCTTATAGCTCTCCCCATTTGCAAATTCACTTAATCATCAATGTAAGTTGCCTCTAAGTTATGCATACTTCACTTTAATGAAACTGTATTTTCACATCTTAAGAGTCTGGGTCACCGATTGAAATGAATATTAAACACTGAAAGCAAGCACATCAAGATCTGGCTAATGGACCCATCACAAAGGAACAGGAATAAACCAACCAGCTCTAGTATTCTCTAATCCTTTTCTCAGAGGGTTATCAAGAGAAAATAAGAAAAAAAAATTGCAATTGTTGTTTTATTAACAACCCCAAAGTTGAGTGGAAGAAGTGCTCCGACTCAGCTAAGCAGCCTGCCAGGATGGCTGGTGTCTGCTTGGTGTACTCAGGGTGTTTAAACCCACAGGAGCTCAGCAGCACCCAAATCCCCTAAATTCCATTGATTCCCTCCCTGCACTGGGCACATCCCAGCTGCTGTCTCTGCTGCCAGCCCCTGAACCAGGAGCTGCCAATGCCCAGGGCCAGGGGATGCTGTGCTGGTACCTGGAGCCCAGAACAGCAAAATGATCAAAACCTGCCCCAGGAGAGGGCCAGGATGGGCTGGGCTCATTTAAACCTTGTGCTGGGTGTCTTAAGGAAAAAAATACAAAATTTTGAATCACAAGTGTGGAAAAGAGAATAATGTGTCATTAGGGCACAAGGCTCACATGCCGCATGGACACATCTCCTCTTGTTTTACATTAAATGATTATTGAAATTGCACCAAAGATTTCACTGGAAGGGACAGAAAACTTGAATCCACTGCCCTTTATATCAGCCACACAAGAATGAGCTACCTTAAATCAGACCAAAGATTTTCTCCCCCAGATATTTAAGAAAAAACCATACAGGTTTGGTGTTCAGAAATGCTTCCCGAAGCACTTCCCCACAGTAACTGATGTCTGTTTTCCTGTGGTAAATTTCTTTCTGCAGCTGATATTTACTTTTACTTTGATTCTTTCATACGATGGTAAAAAACTCACAAAAAGATTTTTGTAGGTGCTGATGATTGTGAGATAATTTGTCATTCATTTCTAGAAAAAAAGGACAAAACTTTCCAGGCAAAAATGCAGAGAGAACCCATTATTCTACCTAGAGGAACAATGAAAGAAACTTTGACAATTTCCCAGAGTTGGGCAGGCCGCAGGAACAAGAATTTGCACAAAAACAACACCAGGGCACAGGCAGAAAACTGAAACCTTAGTCTGAAATCAAAGCAGGTTTGTCAGAGTAGCATTTCTTAAACAATTAACAGTGACCTCGCTCAGGTTTCAGAAGGGAGGAAGAACTAATGGCAGCTCCCAGGAACATCTCAGTTTGTTAGGGGAGAATGGGAAGAAGCTCTAATTACTGCCTACAAATGTTTGCATTAGCGTTTGCATTGAAAACTGTTAATTACCTTGAATTGCTAGCAGGGTTTCATATGCTTTAGGGTCAAATAAGAATAAACACCTGTAGCCCATAAAGAATTAAGTTGTCATTCACACCTCGGAGGGGCTGAACGGCTGCTGACTCAGCAGGAGCAGAAATGGAAGTGCTCTCGCAAAGAAGCTTCAGAAATCCCTGTTCTGGAGAGCACACCTGACAAAGAACAATAAATCCCTGGGACAGGCTGTTGGGTGGGTTTGCTTTTTGAAAAATCACTAACATCTAATAAGAAGGAGAAAATTCCCAAGCCCAGCATGATGATGTTATTTCAGCAGCTAAGCCTCGGAATTAACTTGTAATGGAAGTGCTCCTGGCACTGGAAAGGAGCCAAATTGTGACACTTAAACTTCCAGGACCTGTTTGCTGAACTATTCCCCCAAAACTGCAGCAAAGTGTTGTAGGTATTTCATTTATTCTCTGTATCTGTTCAGGAATTTGCATCGACCTGTGTGCCAATAAAATTCCTGCAGAAGACTGATGGGTACACAAAAACCAGGCAGTAATATTCCAGAGATGTGGGGCATCTCATTTTTTGAAGAACACACAGAATTGTGAGATCCTTTGTCGCTAAAAAACAGCACCCTGAAGGAAGTTGTTTGTCTTTCTTTCAGGGACAAATTAGGTCACAGCCATGCAGTAGACAGTGGAGCAGCCTGAGCTGGATCTTTAATTAGCAAAAGGTTCACAGAATTAGCTCTGGGTTTTGTTTCTCCTTTCCCCCAGTCCTTTGGTTTATGGAAATGTGTGCTCACATGAGGATCAGGATTACCAGGACCCATTTGTGCTCACACTGATTGCCCATGACACCCATGGGATGGAGCACCACCAGCCTGGGAGAGCCCCAGTGCACTGTTTCCAGTTCAGTGATCATCTGCAGCAAAAGCAAAGTGGATTTAACATTCAGGACTGTTGCCCCTCTTTCTGCACGCTCACTCCACTCATGAGCAGCCAATTCCCTGCACAAAATGGACACAGAGCACATGAAAGGCCCCAGCTGCTGCCCAGACGGTGCTCATGGCTCACCTCGGGCTCAGAGGGAGGATTCTGAACCCCCTCTTTGGTGAATATTGAATTTCCAAGCAGTTTCCACCCATTCCATTCCTTAGATTCAGTTTGGTGCCTTAATTTGCTCCGTTCTGTGCTCCTTAGGAGCATTCTGCACTGCAGAATTTACTGCTCACTCAAAGACCTTCAATTTGTGCTGCTCAGACCAGCCCTGGCTGCAGTGCTGATCAAACATATTGCCAGTGTTTCAGTGGCATATTTTCCTGGGCTCTGGAGGTGTGTGTGTCTCACTGCTGATGGTTTGAGAATGCTCATGAACTGATCCTCATGCAAAGTACTGAAAAAAAACCCATTAAAATGCAAACTGTGAGGCATCAGTAACAATGCCTTGGCAATATTATGACATCATAAAGAGGCAGGACAAGAAAAGTCACCTCAGAAATGACAAATTTTGGAAAGGAGCAAATCATGGGCAGTGGTAAAAGCTGGGGGAGAAAGCTGGGAAAAGAAAAGGTAGGGAAAAACAAAAGGAAAAGGAAGGTAATGAGCATAATACTAATAAAATTATAACACAGAATGATAAAGACTGATGAGGAGATTCAAAGCAATTAGAACATACAAATCTAATATTATTAAATAAATACAGAGGGAAAAATCCACCCAATGGATTTCCTAAGGCAACACAGGCAGGGGAAGGGCCAAAACAGTGACAATGACAAGAAAAATAACACTAAAGCATGAACATCTGATGAAGAACCAATCTGTTCTTATTGAAAAGACAAGAGGAGTGTGAGGAAGACCCAGCTGGGGTAGGAACAGGGGTCAGCAGGACATGAAGTGCATCCCCTCCGTGGCCACAAATGGAGATCTCACCTGAGATACCTCAGCAGATGCACAGGAAAGTGGGAACTGCAATAATTGTGCCACAGCAGGCATTTAGGCAACAACTCTGGAGTTAATTTGCTCTGGGGAAAAACAAACAAATCCCACCCACACCCCCCAGATCAATCAATCAATAAATCCAAAAGCCTACACAGAGATAAAATGTAAATTCTAGAATCTTCGGCAGAAGCTCCAACAGAAACTTCAATGAGAGGTTTTTAGCTCTAAGGACTGAAATACCCCTTTCTTTCAGAGGTGTTTGGCATATGACAAAAAAACAGAATAGAAATCTTCTTCTGTCACCACTTACAACTGTTAGATAACATATCTTAAATTTCCAGGGTTAGCAGGTTGTCATGACCCCTATGTTAACAGAAGGAGTATTTTATTCTTGAAGACACTTGCTATTCCTGGAAGTTAAACAAGATATTCCAATAAAGTAGAAAAGATCAAGCAGGAAAATTAATATTCCATCTCTCCTTCCATACTGATCTGCAAGTTCTGTATTGCAGAAGATGAGACAATTGAATCCCTTTCCTTTTTTGGGCAGACATTTATATTCCAACTGTACCACGAGAACTTTGGATCTTGATTAAATATGTTGTTAAGTGTACTTGCCACTCGGCACAATTTGTGAATGCTTCATGTCAGAGCAACACTGAAATGGCCAAATTTGAGAAAAGTCACCTTTCATTACAGAATCCTTCAGTTTTTTACAGCAAGATATTCAGGAGCTCGCCAGTGTTATTTTCTTTTTCTACTTCTTTCATCTTGCAGAGTCAATAAAACCTCTGCTCAAAAAGAAACTTGTCTTTTGCTCCCCATGCAAGCAGTTCTGCAGGGCTTCACAGCAAGGGCTTCTCCTCTCTTATAAGCTATGGACACTGGGCTTCATTGCAGAATTCCTCCCAGGCTTTGGCAACAATAATTTATCCATAAAAGCTGAACGGGATCACAACCTCCATGGTCATGCACGTGAGCTCTTTCAGAAGGGATTGGATTTCAGAGATGCTCCTGATGCTGGTAAGAAAAATAAAATTCCTATGGCCAGGAGCATTTCAAACAGAGTTTTTAAATGAATACTTTTTTCCCCGAGATTGTGCAAAGCTTCCTGGAGATTTTCAACATTTTCCTGCACACAAACAATTGTCCCCCCTCAATTCCATCTGACTGTCCCTGTTTTTGGCAAACTCTGCCCACTATTAAACCATTGCCCACTAAGGACAACAGAAACTGGGAAATTTCAACTGAAACTCTTTAGAACTCTCTGAGCATTCTGCAACATTAAATTAAAGAGTAAAAATCAACCGCAAATCTTCCAAACCAAATAAAAGTCTCAATTAGAGTTTTCTCTTTTTACACTTCCCACTGAAACAACTTCTTTGGAGGTTTGCTGATTCTCTTGCAGTGCCATGGAATGAGCTCCTCCCAGGTCTGCTCCTTGTCAGAGCTGGCAGAAAACACTGGGAGTGTTATGGGCTGGGCTGATTGGGGAGGAGCAGAAACCCCCAAAACTCAGCATTTTGGAGCAGCAGGGAGCTCTGAAGGCAGGGCTGGAGTTTGGCTCACCCTGTCCTGCAATAAGGCAGCAATAACCAGGCTGAGAACACTCGGGGCTCTGGGGACACCTGGGGCTCCCACAGCACAGAAATTGCATTTCCTCCTCTCCCAAGAGCCCTGGGAGGTGCCCACATTCCCCCAACTCCTCCTGAGGGTGCCCATAACAAAGTAAATTGTGGCTTCCTAGAAAGTGTGACTCAACTGAGATAATACAGGTTCAGATCTGTTGAGATTTAAGAAAATCCAGCATAAGATTCATTACACAGCAAAGTTCTGAGGAACACTTTATCCTAATTGAATGTTTGCAGGGAAATTCATATGGTGTTTTATGGTACAATTTAATGCATCATCAATTAGCAATTGAACCAGTTTCAAACCCCGAGCTCCTGAAAGCTTCAAGCACAAAGGAAACTCTGCAGCCCACACTCATCTCAGCACAAACTGACAGGCAATGCTGAACCTGCTACAGCTCCTGCAAAAACTCACTCAGGCTGCTTCCACACACACAAAAACCCCAACAAAGGAGCCCCACACAGTGACAACAACCACACACAAATAAAACCTTCCTCCTCCAAGGGATGAGGAGAAGCTGAACCATACATTCTAAATAAATGGCATTTCAATTAGTGCCTTGGATTATTCATATTTATATCCCCTAGGCTCTTCTAAAAATCCCCACCAGAGTTGCAGCAAACTCTTACTTTCTATTCAAATGTACTGATTCAAAATCTTTATAATTCTGCTCTGAGGGCCCACAGGGTATTGGTCCATAAGGTAACCTTGGTTTCTCTATCACACTGGATTTTTGTAACAGGAATTGAGGGGAAGACAAGACTGAAACACCAGAGAAATGGGAAAAAAAAGCACAAATTCACAGCAGATTCTCCCTGAGACAGCCTTTTCAAATTAATCTAATGCAATCTAACTAAACTTATATGGGAGTAACTATGAGCTCTTTGTTAATATTTATTCTGTGTGTATGATTTGCTCCCAAGGACAGAAGAGTTAATGACTGGGTCTTGTGATCTGAGTCAGAATCAGGGCTGGAAAGAACAAAAAAATAAAAAATAAAAAAATCACACCACCACTTAAAGAAGATTAGTATGCACACTGATATTTTCTTCATTTTACCTTAGCACAGGAAGAAAACTGATCTCATACATCAGGAGCCCTGCACTGGATTAGCAGCCATTGGAGCTATTAACAAAACTGACCAGAGCATCTGTTTCTGAGTAAGAACAAGACAGGGGAAGAAAAAATGCAAAACCCATTCCATTTGTAGCTTGGATTCCAATATTTTCTTTCACCTTTCCAGCACTTTTATCAAATAATTTTTTTTTTTTTACTTTGTAAACCTATGTGAGAACAACTTGATGTTGGTACTGTACTTTATTCATATGAAAATGTCAAGCCAAGTAAGGAAGCAATAAAAAGCAAAGAAGAAATACGATGAGAATTTATAATGTGATCTTAGTAAGCATCTTGCTTCTCTGATGCTCAGTGTTGTCTGCAAAAATACAGAGCCAGATTAATGAAAGGTGTGAGAAGAAAACATCTTTCATGTATTCAGTTTTAACCAATAAAAGAGCTCATATAGCACCAGCTCTCAGTACTCCACAAAACATTGTCAGCCTTCATTTCTATGTAGATAAAATAGCAAGTGCAGCTATTTAGCACTTTTCCATATTATTTAAATGAATTTTTTTCAATGGGTAACTTTTTTGTGGAGTGGTTTTTGTGGGTTCTGGTTCAGGTGCAGCACACAGGGATGGGGAGGGGGCAATGAGGACATTTCCCCAGCTGGGAACTGCAATCCCAGCCTGTGCCACGGAGCACAGGGGCAGCCTGAGGAGCTCAGGGCAGCCAGAGGAGCTGCTCCTGCATGTGGGATATTCCTGTGTCTGCTCCGGGGTGCCCTGACCCCCAGGGCAGCACTGACTCTGACCCTCACCCATGGAGAAATTCTCCCAGACTTCAAGACAGACTGGAACCCACAAAAGTGTGCAATAGATTCTAGAGAGCAGTGCAGGTGTGTCACTGGGTGAGAAATTGAGGGTTTGGGGTTTTTAGTGTGTTGTGGATGGAAGCAGATGGAGGGCACAGGGTGTCACCCTGGGTTCCTTCCTTCTTCTCCATGGGTTTGGGTGGCATTTTATAATTGGGCAGAAAAGTCCCCATTGCAGCTCTTTGGGATCAGTTATTGGGTTTAAAGGGAAAATAATCCAGGTGTCAGTTCTTAATTGGATGGTTTCTTCTTAAAAGCCCTTGTACCAAGAGATTGTGGCTATTTTGTGCCTTCCAATGAAAAGCTGCTGAACTCACAGCAGTGGGACTGTTCCACTGATAAGGAATAATAAACACCTGAGTCTGAACATGAATTTCTGTCTTAATGCCTTCAATCCAGACCCAGAGAAACCCCCACAGACACCAACCCTGCAAAGAGCTGAGCCCAGCAGCTGCCCTGGCCAGGGATCTCCTCCTGCAGCCCCTGGGGCTCCCCTGGCTGTTGGCAGCACATTTCCCTGCCTGAGCTCCTGTCTGACACCTCCTGCTGCTGCTGGCTGAGGGTGAGCTGAGTGCTACCAAAACCTTAGGGAAAACCTCCCCAAGCAGCATCCAGGGAGTTCCATGGCTCGTTCTGAGAGCCTCAGCCACTCCACTCCTCTCTGCTGCAGACTGAAAGACTCCAGCTCAAGTTTTCCCTCAATTTAGCCAAGATTATTATTTCCATTTTGTTTTTTTACTTCCACTCCTTCTTCTCTCTCTTTCTTACCTGGTACCTTCCATCCAACATTTTTGATTTCTCTATTTGTTCATCTTCTGTTGTTAAAGGTGTATTCCACATCCTATAATCACTGTCCCCTCTGCACTCCAAACTCCAAGAGCCCCATTTCAGCTGTAAAATCTCTGCACAATCTTCACAGCACCAGGCAGGCAAACCCTTCTCTCCCACCAACACAATCCATTACTTACAAACTGTTTCTGAGATGCAGAACTGAGAGCAAGAAAGTTCAATTCCGACATCTGTGTGCTTTCCTGCATATTAGCACTTCACTTTTGGTTGCCAGCAATATTAATTTGATTGTGCTCCATGAGAGACTTCCCTTTATATTGATGTGAGCTACTTGAGCTAAAGACTGAGAGAGAATTTCTTCCCTGCCAGCCCAGCTCTCCTTGCCTGTGCAATGCAGAACACTGTGTGTATTTATAATTGCTTCTGGTCAATAACAATATTTCTACATCTTGGCCTGAAGAGAGAAGCTGGAAGTTCCCAGGATGTGATATTGAGGAACAGCTTTGTTCAATGCCTCACTGTCACTAGGTGGAAATCAAACTTACAGTTTATTATACTGACTCCATTCTTAATAACTCTGGACAGTTTTACAGATCTCCACAACTGGCAGTAGAAAATTCACCCTGAGAGCGCAAAAAAACAAAGGAAAAAAAAAAGTCCAAAAAAGCCATCTAAAGCTGCAGTTTAGAACTCCTATAAAAAGGAGGGAAATAATGACCCATTTGAAAAGCATGCTCAGTACAATTCATCAGACACTGGCTGAAGATAACAGAATATGCAGGGAATATCAGAAGGGAGACACTGTGGATCTGCTGCCTGAGTTCACAATATTCCTTTCAAAACCCATTTCATGGGCACAGGCAGTGACCAAATAAATATGGATATTTGTTTATTCCTGGCTGGAAACCAGAACAGGGATTACAAACACAATTTTTAGGAGCAGTAAAGAAAAAAGCTAAGATTTTTTACAACAGTGTTAATGACATTGAATTCAGTGTGCATTAATACCCAGGTGCTGGAACAGTTTGTAATAGGAATAAAACAACACAGAGCAGAGATCTCCAAAGCTCTGCTCAGAGCACACTCCCATAATTCTTTTATAGTTGAGGGCTGCTCCCAGGAAAGATGGCATGCTCAATAAGAACAAGATAAGGGCACACACGAACATTTTCCTTTCCTTTATGTTCCACAAAAGCTTGCTGAGCATCTTTAAAAAGGGCACTGAATACATCTTTCAAAGTTCAAATACTTCTGGAAAGCATTAGATAAAATATTTGCTTAACAATCCAGGAACAGATTTCTCATATTCTGACCAAAAAAAAAAAAACCCCACACTAACAAAACCCAAAACCACCAACCACCCCCTAAAAAACCCTAACAAATCCCACCAAAATAAAAAAGTATGGACATTGTCTAGTAAAAAACCCATAAATCTGAGAATATAATAGAATAAATTTGGTGTAAGGGGAAACGGATTTTACAAATTCTCTACTCTAGGGTAGAACTTTGGCAGGTTGAAGCTTCTTCAAGCACTGGAAACAGAAGAACCATGCAGACAATCAGAAAGTGGGAAGGCAGTAGGATAAACTGGATTTGGGTATCCCTGCTAACATTCCAGTTAATATCCTCATTTTGGGCAAGCAGTGATTGCTCCATCTTCCTTTCACAGCCCCTTGTGGGGGGCCCATGCTGCTGCCCAGCAGCTTTTCCACCAAAATAACATCCACACGTAGCAAATGGCACATCCCAAACCTTCCACCCTCCCCAGTTTCAGCAAGATAAGCATTTACTGTCCCTCTGTTTCAAACTGTGCAAAGATACCTCAAGAAAATTTATCTAAACTAGTGGGAAACCGTTGCCATCTCATTGCAGGGGTTCCCCACTGCTGTGTCCTTATCACAAAAACTCCATACCTTCCTGGTGTTTCTTGTGGGCATCTCCTCAGAGCACTGACTCTTCTTCACAAAGCAGCCACTAACTCCAGTTCTCTTCTCACCACCACCCCACTCTTTTATAGCATATTCTTCTCATTGCTTAAAGCTGTGACCTGGTAAAGTCAGGCCTGTTCCTAATCTTTGATAACTGGCCCAGCTGCAGCTCCTCAGGGGTGAGATGAATTTCTGCACTATCTTTATTTCCTTATATTCCATCCCCCCACATTTCCTTCTCCACTGCTACCTGAGAAACCTCACGTACCTGGGCGTGCTGCTTTCTAATGGATAACTTTGTATGCTGGTGACACTGGGATCTAACTCAGAGGGCATTCTGAGAGCGGAAGGAAGCCTTTACCTCAATGGAAACAAACCCCAGCAGTCAGCAGAGATGTTAATTGGTGTGAGAGGCACAGTTAGGGCAGGGGTTTGCACCAGATTCTGCTCCACTGCCAGCACAGGGTAATGAACAGGACCAGGGCACATCATCTCTGTGCAGAACTCCAAGAACCACTGATTTCTTTTTGCCAATATTTACCAATTCTTCTTCTCTCTCCTTACATATGCAGAGGATTGTATTGGGAAATGGCTTTATTTAATGACTGAACTTTTTACACCCCTCAGTACCAGTTATTCAGCTGTCAGAATCTTGTATTTATTTCTTCCTTGCCTGTTCCCCAGGGACCTTTCCAAGCAGGTAGGGAACAGAAGAACCCCACTGGTTTATAAATCACAAAAGCAGCCAGGGAATCAGTGCTCAAGTAAGGCAGGGCAGGTTGGGGTGTTCACGGGTGCTGTGACTGGGAATACAGGAATTAAAGAGTGGTTAATTGTGTAACAAACACCACTCAAACAGGTGTTTCTTCCAGGGATACCATCTTTTCAGAGAATGGGAAAAACTGAGCTGTGCTGCTCCCTGAGCAGAGGGCTGAGTTTAACCAGGGAAGGGCAGTGAGAGGATGGGGCAGGCAGGGCTGAGGGGATGGATGGATGGATGGATGGAGGAAGGGATGGATGGAAAGATGGGATGGAGGGATGGATCTGTGGATCCATGGATGGATGGATGGAGGGAGGGAGGGATGGGATGGATGGATCCATGGATGGGATGGATGGAGGGAGGGATGGGATGGATGGATCCATGGACGGATGGATGGATCCATGGATGGATGGATGGATCCATGGATGGAGGGAGGGAGGGATGGGATGGATGGATCCATGGATGGATGGATGGATCCATGGATGGATGGAGGGAGGGATGGGATGGATGGATCCATGGATGGATGGATGGAGGGAGGGATGGGATGGATGGATCCATGGATGGATGGATGGATCCATGGATGGATGGAGGGAGAGATGAGATGGGATGGGATGGGATGGGATGGGATGGATGGATCCATGGATGGATGGAGGGAGGGATGGGATGGATGGATCCATGGATGGATGGATGGAGGGAGGGAGGGATGGGATGGATGGATCCATGGATGGATGGATGGAGGGAGGGAGGGATGGGATGGATGGATCCATGGATGGATGGATGGATCCATGGATGGATGGAGGGAGGGATGGGATGGATGGATCCATGGATGGATGGAGGGAGGGATGGGATGGATGGATCCATGGATGGATGGATGGATCCATGGATGGATGGATGGATCCATGGATGGATGGAGGGAAGGATGGGATGGATGGATCCATGGATGGATGGATGGATCCATGGATGGATGGAGGGAGGGTTGGTGCTGCTCCTGCAGGAGCCCAGCCCACGCTGCAAGGAGCCTGCTCCCCTCTGTGCTGACCTTTCCTGCCATGCAGCAGCAGCAGCTCCTCTCTCCAGAGCTCTAATGCAGCCAAATGAGTCAGAAAAACCATCCTGCTGCCCTAGGCAGCTGCATGCATGGCTTTGTTTTTGTGGCCTTGAAACTTTCTGTAATGTTTCCGTGTGGGTTCATGGCAAAGTGCAGATCCATTCTCAGAATCCCAGCATTAAGCAGCATTTCTCATTAGCATCCACTTAACATAAAGATCATTTATTTACAAGCCCCTTTTATTGCTACAGGCAGGAAAATTCATTTCTACAGGCCTTTTCCTCTAGAACCTGCAATCATATTTCAGAAACCATCCAGCCTGTGCTCAAAACAAAAGTTTATAGTCCGTTCTTATTTTCATCCAGTATTGAATATTTAGATGTTAATAGTATTACATTTTCATAGCTTTTTTAGTTCTGCCCTATCCATCTGTAAATAAGTCATGGGAAGAAAAAAAAAAGAATTTCCTTTTCAAGCTGAGCTGTCACATAATAAAATATTTCATCATATTTGATTACATTAAGAATCTAACTTTCAATGTATACCCTCACTCCCAAAATTTCTGAATATATGTATGTTGAAATTAAGCAAGTGTGACATAGTTCTTGGTTCCCTTGGGAACAATATTCAGAGCTCATTTGAGTTGTGACCTGCTTATGCTGCCAGGCAGTATTAGTATTTTTGCTGGATCTTTAGAATAGAGATATGAAGGACAAAGGCAAAAAAATAAGACTCTAAATTCACAGATGAAAAACAGATGAGATACTGCTCTGTTTCAGAAGGCAGTGTTGGCTTTTTATAGAATCTGCCCCATTTGGTAAGCTCTGCTGGAGAGATTACTCCTTTTCATAGTAAAATGTTTTAGACGAGCCATGCATGGAGAAACCAACAGCACAAGGTGTGGTCCAGGGTGTCTAAAGAGGCTTCAATGAAGAATTAAGGGTGGAAATTAACTTCAGGGATTATTTTGCAAACTGGATGGCAGCTCAAGGTGGAACAGACCCACCCATCCTACAAGGCTGCCTCTTGTCTTGCCACAGCTCAGTCACAAGGAGCATCCAATCCATCAGAAATGGAATTTCTGCTGTTGTCAGCACAGGGCTGGGTACAACTGAACTCAAGGGCTTCTGTTCATCAGAACAAGCAGTGCTTAAACATCTGCATGCCCTTCCTTCACCTCAGTCTGGCTGCTGAGCTTTCCATCTGACACATCCCCCTCTCAGTCCACTGCCAACCACGAAATCCACACCTCTAGACACAGTTCCTGCAGATTTTAGGATTAGGCTCTCTGCACATTAGGATTAGGGTCTCGTTCTTTTCCCTCCTGCTCTCCTCCTGTGGGTTCCAGGCAGGATCAGGCAATTCTCCATCCCTCCTCTCCATCCTGCCACGGGTCCCATTTCCTCTCTTCCAGTCCCTTCCCTACCCCTGCTGGGGAGCTGATCTGAGCTCACACACATTTCAATTCAACTGCTGCCAGTGGATGCAGTGACTCACTGCAGTGTTTATCCCCTTTCTGAGGTAAATAAGCATTTACCACGAGGGAAAGTTGTGTTTCCATAACAGAAATTACATTTCAGAACCTCCTCACAGACAAGCTGGGCTTGGGAAGGTTTGAGGCTCTGCCTGACTAAGAGTGCAAACCTTGGACCTATGGACCCCTGGTCCCAGGGTCACCAAAATAAACTCTGCAGCTCACTGAAACCTTCCTCAGCTCTGACCTGTCTCTGGGCCCAATAACAAACACCAGCAAAACCAGCAAAACCAGTGAAAATCAGAGAAAACCAGTGAAAATCAGAGAAACCTGCTGGCCACTGCTTGGATGCAAAGGAGTTTTCCTCCAGTGCAGATTGTCAATACATTTCTGTTAAGGCAGCCTCATTTTTAATACTGCACTGAATAATCTTAAGCTTATTAAACTGCCTCATGTTACAAGAATAGACAGTTGTAGTCAAACATGAAAACGAGTCAAGGAAAAAAACCAAACCTGTTTCTCATAAGAACTGCAAATATGGATGTGTTCCTATTAGTTTTCACAACATATTTAAGTTTGCCTCTCTTGTCTTCATTTTTTTTCCAGTAAGAGGGAACAGTGGACTTGTTCCTCCTGAATAGGGATAATTTATGATTACCTTGTTTAATTTTATTATTTTGCTGCCTTAAGTTCTTGTTTACAATGCCTTTTCTGCAGCAGAACAAAAATCCCTTTAAAGTTCAACCTGCTAAATTAATTTACTGTGTTCTCAGTTTTAGTTCCATGCTAAATGGAGCTGCATAAAATTGTTATAACACACCCATAAAACAGCAGCAGATGCAATATGTTCAAAACGATTATTTTCCTTTAATTTTGTAAACATACAGAAAGTTTGCATTATAGCCTACCCTTAAGCACATCCCTGCTGTAAATTAAAGATGTGCCAAATCAGCTCCAAACACATTTTGCAGTAAACAAACAATGAGACGTGGGACACTGCAAAATGAGAGCAGCAGAGGAAAAAGCAGTGGCCAACACAGAGCAAAGCATTTGACAAATCCAGAACCATTTCTGCATCTCTGTGTGTTTGGGCACCACAGCCACGCTGTGATCAAGGTTTTACACCATGTGGATAAGGGCTGCAGGGGTATTTCACATAGAAGACAATAAGGAAATTATCATTTCACTGCCCAGTTTTATCCTCTGGGACTCCAGTGAAGGGTCTCAAAGGCTCAGGAAATATCTGAGATGCCAGGGTACAAAATAAAGTGGAATTGACCCAAAGAGGATTGTGTGCCAAAGAATGAGGAGTTGTGGGCTTTTATTAGCAGAAGCAGCAAACTTTCTGTGTGATAGACAGCTCTGTCAAAAGTCCATGAAAAAGCTCCAGGATAAGTTATCTGCTGATCAGTAGAAAACTGAGTAAACTAATATGAAACCTAAATATTGTGTAGATGATACACTAAATACTAAGGCACAATCCACCAAAAGCTCCGAAATACGTAGAAACAGCTCTAGAAGAAGTAAATATCCAAAGGTAACAAGAGAACACACATATTTCTGTGTGCTTTCATGCTTTCAGAACAAGTCCATGGCTATATATAACATTTGCATATGTTTTTCAAAAGATACATTCACCACCCTCATCTGCTTTAACTTAGCATTGAGAAAGTGTTCAAAATTCATGCAGTGCTTCATAAATTTGGCAACACTAAAAATTGATCCAAGCCTCAATCAAGGTAACAGGAGATTGTACAGTGACCTCAATTAGCCCTGGATCAAGCCTTAGGAGAATGACCAGTGTTTAAGCACTCATTATCTGTGGGTCCAGGCACAGAGAGCAAAGCATGAGCACCCCACCATGGGCAGAGCTACTCAGAATGAACACAAGACCAGCCACAGCTTTTTTTTTTTGGTTAAACAATGATTTCATTAAAACTCAGCTAAGTCAGGCTTGCCCTATTGCTGAACTACACCTCAAGGTAAGCTTTTAAAAAATGACATGCCAAGGGAAAAGAAAACAGAGCTGGGGACCTGGAGCAGCTGCAAATGCAGCTCAAGGCTCTGAGTCAGAATGAGTCCTTCCCTTTCCTTTCCTTTTTTCCTTTCCTTTCCTTTCCTTTCCTTTCCTTTCCTTTCCTTTCCTTTCCTTTCCTTTCCTTTCCTTTCCTTTCCTTTCCTTTCCTTTCCTTTCCCTTTCCCTTTCCCTTTCCCTTTCCCTTTCCCTTTCCCTTTCCCCTCCCTGATGATTTTTGCACTCCCCTGCCCGTTTCTCCTCGTGGGCAGCCACAGGGGCTGTGCACACACTGGGACAAGCAGGGCAGTGTTTTTGTGTCACACCCCACTCCAAAATTGACCCTCAAGCCCTTCAAAAAGCAGCAGCTCCCTGGCCAAGCCTGGCTCCACACCAACAATCAGGGTTTGAGCTCTGCCTGCTCTCTCTGGCTATGACCTGGCAGCTGGTGGAGGCTAATCCAGAGCTCCCAAACTCAGGCTGAGTGACCACAGCTGACTGCCAGAGGCACCGAGGAGGAGCTGTCACCACGGCCAGAGAGGGAAATTGAATGTTAATTATTTGCCATTTTCAAGGAAAAATTGCTGACTTGCTGGGATGGGTAAAGCAGCAGGAGCAGCAGGTGGTTCTGGCCCTTCATCCGAGCTGCATTATCCCAAGTTCAAGGCAGTTGCCTGGTAAATGAGGTTTAAAAAATCCTTTTTAATCAGACAAAGAGGATATGGACAAACTGTCAATAATTTTTCTGTATGTGGGTGCTGTGTACACTCAAAAGACGCCAGTTCAAAAAGTTCCCTTCTGTTTTCCTGACCCTCTGGCTCTTACAGAATCTTTTCAATGGAAACAGGAACTTCTTCCAAGGATGTGCTCTTGACTTCCTCTTGCACTAATTCTTCCTGAGCAGTGAGAATGCCACAGCCCCTCAAATACTTCACAATGCCATCTCAACAGATCACTTGTAAGATGCCAGGCCCAAGGAACGTCCTTAGAATTTCTGATGAGATTTCCATAAATTTACAAGTTAAATCAGTTATGGAGAAATTGTTCCACTCACATTTCAAAGACTATTTTTTATGGAGACACACACACTCACCACAAGAAGAATGTAATGAGAATTTCTTTTATTCATGAAGAAAACAAAGGCAGAAAAAGTCACATTTGAAAATAAAACCAGTTTGAATCAACACATTAAGGAACTTCTGGCACACACTGGGAATCTGGGGGGAAAGAGGGGGAAAACAAGAGAAACATCAAACCTACAACATATATAGAGCACTGCACAGCTAAGCAATGTAAAACCTCAACAACACTAATAAAGACAGGCCTTGTGAAAGATGTGATGTATACCTGAATTAGAATGTGGGCATTTGTACTTTGGTGTAGGGAGTGAATAAAACACAAAGCACACTGGAAGGAGAAGCTACCCCTGCACGTGGGTACAGTCACATCTGTATTTTTTGGGCTATTTTAGACTTCAGTCAGCCCAGAACAAATTCCTACCCTCCATCCCAGTGGAAACCGTATTCCTGACAATTATAATGGCCAAAATAAGATCATTTGCTCAGTAGTTTGCAGGGAAAGAGGCAGGAAGATCCAATTTCTAAACCAGCCTGTGAGGTGTTTAACCAGCCCATAGCCAGTGCCCTGAGCTACCAACTGTCACAACACAAAATATTGAAACCACAAACTGTTCCTCCCTAACTTACACCACAAGAAACCCTAAGTACTGAAATTCTTCCAGCTTGCCAGAGGCTGAGGCTTTTCTCAGCTGGAAGGTTAAATCCTGGCAGCAATGCCATTGGTAGCAGATTAGGTTTAATCACCTTATACTGACACCTCCTTGTTTTAGAGGGGAGGGAAGAAAGAGCTCCACACCTACACTGAGCTCCAAAGGACATGGACATGAATCAGAACTTTTTTTTTTTTTTTTAATTTCTTTTGGATAAATACAGGTTTTAATTATACCGGTCCTGGTTTGTTCTGTTTGTTTCCTAATTAGAGAAAAATGGCAAGTCTCCCAACCTAAGCTCTTTCCCTCTGAAGAATTTAACAATACATTTGGACAGGCACATATATTTACTTGGAGGCTGCACAATGAATAAAATCCCACTTGCACTTAACAGAGCAAAGTTTGCCAGAACTGAGTGTGTGAGCCAAGGCTCCACACTCTGCTAATGGCAGAAATAGCTCTCCCTGCAGTCCAGCAGTGGATTATGAGCATTGCTGAATGTGCCTGGAAACACCCACAACACCTGCTGTTTATTATGAGTGGCTGCACTGAGAACAGACAGGCTTCAACTGTGAGAGAAGGAAAAAGGAGAAAAAAAAAAAAAGGAGGAAAAAAGAGAAAAAAAGTTTGTGAGTGGGAAAATAAGGACAAAGATGGTAACTGTGATTCATGAAGTGTTTCTGCTGAAGGGACTCAACTGCAAAGTGCAGCATCCAATAACTTTCACCTCAATCCCTCAAAGCACAAAAACTTTCTGTGAAGGCATTGAAAGATTTTTGGTAAGGCAGGTTATCAAGCAAAATGAGGTGAGGAAACTGAAGGAGGCCAGGAGCAAAGCCAAGAAATCTCAATTCCAGTGACAAGGCAAATGACCAGAATTGTGTACTCAGTTAAATCCTGACTAACCCATGCTGTGCACAGAAAATTCTGTGTATTTAACCAGGGTAGAGCTAACATCAGGACTCCCTCCTCCAAGTTGCACAGAATTGCTTTTCAGCTTCTGCTTGCTGAAATGAGGACACTGAAACACTACCAAAGAACAAGGATGTGGATGCCAGCACCCTAAATGACAATTTACCCAGAAAGATAAAAAAACCAACCCAAACCACACAAACACTGAAAACCTCCCACTGCTTTTACCAGTAATGACAATGAGATCTGACTCCTGTGGCCTTTTCCTCCTCCCATTTGTTCAGGCTGGGTCATTTCCCTCAATGATCCCCCCATGATCCCCCTTTCTCCACCCTCTCCCCATCTCCAAGCTTTTTCTTGAGAAAATCTTTCTGCAACTGGCCCGAGCAGCTGCAGCACTCTTGCAGTGTGCAAAGCATCATTTCTGCTCTGTGCAAAGCATCATTTCTGCTCTGGGCACAGCTTTTGAGGTGCTGCATCATTTTTGCTCTGGGCACAGCTTTTGAGGTGCTGCATCATTTTTGCTCTGTGCAAAGCATTTTTTTTGCTCTGGGCGCAGCTTTTGAGATGCTGATGGAGATGATGCCAGCACCAACTTTGCCTTCATTCACCCCTAGCAGCAGGACACTGATCAGGCCTCAGGTGCTGACCTGGCTTTGGGTGGAACAGGTCAGTGGGCACCTCTTTCAAGAGCAGCAATACAATGACACTGCACATCTGACAGTGGTTATTTCTTTTTCCTCAAAAGCAGCCAGACCAGCCCAGAGCTCCTCTGCACAGCAAAAATTCTGCTGTCCCAGGATCTTTGTTATCCAGGCATTGTTACCATCCACTTTGAACTGTGAGAAATGAAGCCCTGCACAGAAAAGACATTCACAGAAAATCTGTGCAGATCCAGACTTTCAAATGAGACCTCCAAAGCCTCCCACACGTCCAATCTGTAAGGTTTTCTCCTCCCTCTCCTGGCAAAGGTCCTCAGTAAAAGGAACTTTCCTGGTTTTATTCAAGTTAAGGTACTGAAAAGGTCCTGTCCATCTGTACTCAGCCTGGGACAGAGCCTGGGCCCTCTGCACATCAGCCTGGGCTCCTCCTTCAGTCTTTTCTTTTCCCAGCCAGCTTTTCTAACATTCTTCCAAATTAAGCCATATTCCCCCCACTTCCTATACCCTACAAACAACCATCACATTAGAACGTTCACCTCAATACATTTTCAATATTTTCTGTCTCCTGCAGCACACTCTGTGCATCCCCCCAATTCTAAAACTGCCTTTGCACCTCTCTAACCCATCATAAAAGGAGGCAAGCCCATTTTATTTGTATTTCTGTGTGGCTTGGCTTTGAGCCTGGCTTCCACACTCCCAGCTGAAAGGCAGAGCTGCTCAGAGCTGTCAGCAGAGCAGAGTCCAGCTGAGCTGTGCCATGATTTATGCAGGTAGGGCCAGAGCTGTCAGCTCCCCTGGCCTGACACTGGGGCAGAACTCAGTGCTGAAAATCCAGTTTCACCACATGACAGATCCAGCTCCGCTCCCAAAATGACAGAATGCAATATGCAATTCAAAAAACACATTTTCAGCAGCACAACAGCAGGATAAATAAATTGGGAGACAATCTATATTAATATTGGAGGGCTGAAAGCAGACTGCTTATTTCTCCCATTTAGATTCATAACAGAGGCTAAAATATTTTGCTTAAACAGAGACACAATAAAGAAAAAACTGCAGTTTGATTTATGATTTAAATAGAGACCACATGTATTCCAATATTACTATTTATTAGAAGTTCTCACAACTGTGACAGAATCTAATACCTTCAAAACACCAAAATGCAGTTTGACAAAGCTCCCTCCATTCCCTCCCAACAGGATTTATGTGGCTGAAGTTGTACTTGGGTTATGAAATGATGGTTTTGCCGTTGTTCCCCAGCAGTACCTCAGCCCTCTGATGAAAATCAGGATTTAAATACTGTGGTGGTCCAGACTGCAGCTCCTGGAATTGCTGACCAGTCAGGGAGGGAACCTGAGGGTCCTGCTCAGCTGCCAAGGCGAGAGCTCTACACCAAAAGTAGAGTTTGAATCTTTGAATCCTAATCTTGCTTGGGGACTCCAAATCTTGCTGCAGTAGCTTCTTGCTGACACCACCAGAACTATCTTAGGAGATACTTAACTTTTATATGAAGTGGGTATAATTCCTGCATGATGCAGGTTATAATGCTTAGAAATATTATTTTTGGCACTCTCTGAAGTTTACAAGCAAGATATCTACAGCAGCTGCTGGAAGAACTGCCCAAATCAGCTTAATATAAACTGACCTTAATACAGGGGAAGGATGGGCATTAATCTATTTGCAGAAATTCAGGGAAGGTTCTTTAGCATAGTGAGCTTCCTTAACATGATCTGTCCTGCAGCCTCCTCTTCTCAGTTAGCAGGGGAAATAAGTCATGCACACAAGACTCATGCACACAAAAATCCCAGACAATTAAGAAGAAAACTTAAAGAAAACTTAAAATGAAAATGGCCGGGTTCAAGTTTCCTGAATGAAGAGGAACAAAAATGTCCCAATCATCTCAAAAATGTCCCAATCATCTCAAAAATGTCCTCATATCTCAAAAATGTCTCCATCATCTCAAAAACGTCCCCATCATCTCAAAAACGTCCAAATCATCTCAAAAATGTCCCCATCATCTCAAAAATGTCCCCATCATCTCAAAAATGTCCCTATCATCTCAAAAACGTCCCAATCATCTCAAAAACGTCCCCATCATCTCAAAAATGTCCCCATCATCTCAAAAATGTCCCTATCATCTCAAAAACGTCCCAATCATCTCAAAAACGTCCCCATCATCTCAAAAACGTCCAAATCATCTCAAAAATGTCCCCATCATCTCAAAAATGTCCTCATATCTCAAAAACGTCCCCATCATCTCAAAAATGTCCCCATCATCTCAAAAACGTCCAAATCATCTCAAAAACGTCCCCATCATCTCAAAAACGTCCCCATCAACTCAAAAACGTCCAAATCATCTCAAAAACATCCCCATCATCTCAAAAATGTCCCCATCATCTCAAAAACGTCCCAATCATCTCAAAAATGTCCCCATCACCTCAAAAACGTCCCCATCATCCCTGCTGCTCCCTGCCAAGGCTCGTGCCCATGATCTCTGTGTGCATTTCCCTCCCAGCCCCTGCTCCAGCCCTGCAGCACACACTCCCTGCTATCAGCCTGACCCTAAAGGAGAATGCACTGGGCACAAAAAGGGCATTTAATTGCTTCCCTTCTTGGAGGTGCCTCTACCAGGACAGACACAATCTGACATCAGCACTGGGAGCCGGGACATCAGCTGGAAAATGTACAGGGACAGATTTTCTGCAAAGGCAGCCACATCTTCCTTCAGAATGCAAGAAGGGAATTATCAGCAAACTTCATATATGTGTTATTTATTGCTGCTGTCCTGGCAAAGATAAAATGAACAGCACAGTGCAGCACTGGGGGTATCATTGCACAAACATTTAATGTGAGTGTGGACAGTAGTCTGATGATTCCTGTCCAAGTACCAAACCTGCATCTTACACACGATGTGGTGGAGTTGCTTTCTCTTTTTTTAAATTAGTGATGTGGAGATTGTAAATAAAACCCAGGAAGAAGTGTTTTTCTGCAAATTGTAAACATGCATTTCTTATGGTGTTTGCTGGAGATTCTGCTTTCAGATGAGTAAATCACTTTTAATGCATTTGCTCCATGTTGTGAGCAACATCAGACTTAAAGGAGGGCTCTCCATCACTAACATACAGACAACAGCATTAAGTGGGCTTGAGACATTCAGGATTTTCTCTCATTTTATCCCTAATCTCCCCTTTTCAGGGACTTCTGAACTATATTGGTGTCAGTGAAATACCAGTGCATGCCATTCCAAACTGTTTTGCTAACCAAATTAAAAACAAAATTCCAAATAAGTAAGTATCTCCTGTAAGACAGAGTGACAGGAATTTTTTTTCCCCTGGTAGAAGATGAAGTGGGTAACAGTTGCTTGGGGTTTTTTTATGGACATGTTCAGTGACATGTTTATGAAAATTAGATATTAAAAGCTCAGCACCTAATTCCTCATCTTAAATAAATTCTCACAATTCTCAAGGAGAGTTATGGAGTGTTCTGTTCCCTTGAAAAACAGCCCACTACTCAAGGCAGCTTTTTTTTCTTTAGGAATACATATAAATTATATCTGAACATTTTTCAGGATGGCTCCTCCTTTCCCATAGCTCCAGACAGCTGACAGCAGCCCTTCAGAGCTTCAGAGGAAGCTGAAGGGGTTTTGTGCAAGCTGACACTTGATTTTATGTACACCTGAACTCTTAAAATAAAACCAACTCTCCTGTTTATTTACTTCTCTGAAATAAGCACCAGGCCATGACACTGCAAGCAAATGGTCAATTATAATTCTCCAGCTAATGCAGAAAGTCCTCAGCATTTCATTTTGTTGCATATTATAATGATAGGGACAAGGCAAGTGCCTGCAGGCATTACTCAGCCTGATCAAAGGAATCCAACCTGGGTACAAGTGAATGACACTCTCCAGTCCATTTCTGCCTTGGAACCCATTAACCTCTTCCTTCTGAGAGCTCCAACAGGTTTGTTTTTTTATTTAGATCCAAGGCTCTTTCATTATCAGCTAGTTTATCACACGCTGCTCTGAAAATGTTCTCTCCACGCAGGCTGGAGTTAGAGAGCTCACAAATTAAAGAAATCTTGTGTAGGTTGGACAAAACATCACTGTGGAGAATAAGGAGGTCATCAGTGATGGAAATATAATTCACCAAGAGACATTTCCACTGCACAATTACAAATAAAGGCTTAAAAGCCACACATGACAGGAGCAAAAACCCATCCACTCCTACTGAGAAGCAAAAGCAGTATTTTACTTTACTACCTTTGTAACACCTCAGGAACATCTTCCTCCACAGGGAACCCAACAGAGCTGGGCACAGGAGAGAGCATGGAGTGCAGGCAAGGGTCAGAGGAGAGAAACTGGGAACAAATTCTGACCTGGGAGAAAAGTGCTGCCCATGTGCTGTGTCTCTGCACAAAGGCTTTTTACAGAAGGGTTTGCAAGGACATGTAGGGACAGGACCCAGGGAATGGCTGCCAGTGCCAGAGGGCAGGGCTGGATGGGATATTGGGAATTGGGAATTGTTCCTGGCAGGGTGGGCAGGCCCTGGCACAGGTGCCCAGAGCAGCTGGGGCTGCCCCTGCATCCCTGGCAGTGCCCAAGGCCAGGCTGGACACTGGGACACCCTAGGACAGTGGAAGTGTCCCTGCCATGGCAGAGGGTCTGGAACAAGATGATCTTTAAGGTCCTTTCCAACCCAAGATGTAATTTCAGGCATTGAAATTAGTGATGCCTTAACTTTGCGTTCCTACGTAATTTATTATGAATATTTAGCATCTCTGTACTGCTCCCTTTTTTCACTCTCCACACAATACACACATTTTCATCTGCCCCTCCATCTCTCTAAAACCAAAGGGAGAAGAGCCTGCTCAGAAGTATGCAAATAACAGCACAGCTATGTTTATTTATTAATAAAAATTAAGGAGTGGAATGTGAGCTGGTGAACAGGATGTTTTAATAGAGCAGCCTTAGGCAGCAGCAGAACATGAGCAGAGTACCCTTCTTTTAGTCAAGCAATTTCGAATGGATTGCACAGCCCCTGTGGGAGCCCAGGGCAGCTCTCTGCACTCAGTGCAGGGGAAGGAAACACAAATGCTTTTTGCAGGTGTCTGTAACACTCCTGCCAGTCCTGAAGTGGTGAGCTCTCTGTTTATCCCTCCCAAACAAGAATTATTAAATAGTAAACCAAAACCCCAAAAAAACCAAAACAAAACCCCCAAAACAAACAAACAAACAAAAACACCACAAAAAACAACAAACAAAAAAAAAAAAAACCAACAACCAAACAAACAAACAAAAAAAAAACACCAAAAAAACCCCAAAAAAACCCCCAAAATAAATCCCCAAAAAAAAGCCCCAAAACCAAAACCCCAACCAGGACAGCAGCTGGAACATGGTGAAATTGGTGATATTGTTCCCTGACTCTCCTCCCTGTTTTCCTGGCTGGCACTCAAGGCCCCAAGGGCTCAAGGCAGAGAATTCTGCTCTCCAACCTCTCCTGTTTCCCAGTGCCAGGAATGAGCATCACCTGGGCTCATGGGTTCTGCTTGCTCTGAATTTCCCTTCTTTACCCTCTTCAGTGGGTTAGCATGGCAAACAGCACACAAGGAACCATTGAAATGGAAGAGTTTTGAGTTAAAACTGGGGCTGAGGGACTGAGCACCACACTCACAAAAACTCAGAGCTCTGCTCCTAAACCAAACAGAGCCATTCTGTAAAAGCAGTGAGAGCTCACCTCAGAGCCACACTGAATTCCTGCCCCTCACCTCGTGCAGCTGGAAACACAGCAGGAGATGATGTGGAGCACAGAAATAAATGGCACAGGAGGAGCTGGTGTGGAGCTGACAGGACAGGAGGAGCTGGTGTGGAGCACACAAATGGCACAAGAGAAGCTGGTGTGCAGCACACAAATAAATAACACAAGAGGAGCTGGTGTGGAGCTCACAAATGGCACAAGAGGAGATGATGTGGAGCACACAAATAGGATAAGAGAGCTTTTGTGGAGCACACAAATAAACAACACAAGAAGAGCTGCGGTGGAGCACACAAATGGCACAGGAGGAGATGATGGGGAGCACAGAACCTTTCTGGACTGAGCTGTTCCCTGGAATTCCTGCCCATGTGCTCTGGAGCACACAAATGGCACAGGAGGAGCTGGTGTGGAGCACACAAATGGCACAGCAGGAGAGGATGGGGAGCACACAAATGGCACAGGAGGAGCTGCTCTGGAGCTCACAAATGGCACAGGAGGAGCTGCTCTGGAGCACACCAATGGCACAGGAGGAGATGATGGGGAGCACACAAATGGCACAGCAGGAGAGGATGGGGAGCACACAAATGGCACAGGAGGAGATGATGGGGAGCACACAAATGGCACAGGAGGAGCTGCTCTGGAGCTCACAAATGGCACAGGAGGAGCTGGTGTGGAGCACACAAACAGGACAGGAGGAGATGATGGGGAGCACACAAATGGCACAGGAGCAGATGATGGGGAGCTCACAAATGGCACAGGAGGAGCTGCTCTGGAGCTCACAAATGGCACAGGAGGAGCTGGTGTGGAGCACACAAACAGGACAGGAGGAGATGATGGGGAGCACACCAATGGCACAGGAGGAGAGGATGGGGAGCACACAAATGGCACAGGAGCAGATGATGGGGAGCTCACAAATGGCACAGGAGGAGCTGCTCTGGAGCACACAAATGGCACAGGAGGAGCTGCTCTGGAGCACACCAATGGCACAGGAGGAGCTGCTCTGGAGCACACCAATGGCACAGGAGGAGATGATGGGGAGCACAGAAATGGCACAAGAGGAGATGATGGGGAGCACACCAATGGCACAGGAGGAGCTGCTCTGGAGCACACCAATGGCACAGGAGGAGATGATGGGGAGCACAGAACCTTTCTGGACTGAGCTGTTCCCTGGAATTCCTGCCCATGTGCTCTGGAGCACACCAATGGCACAGGAGGAGATGCTCTGGAGCACACCAATGGCACAGGAGGAGATGATGGGGAGCACACAAATGGCACAGGAGGAGCTGCTCTGGAGCACACCAATGGCACAGGAGGAGAGGATGGGGAGCACAGAACCTTTCTGGACTGAGCTGTTCCCTGGCACTCCTGCCCTTGGGCACTGCCCTGCTTTATTTACACCCAGAGCTGCAGCTGACAGCCTGGCACAGATTGGCTGCTGCAATAAGATTATCTGGAATTATGAGTGGCCACCTCCGTTTATTTTAGAGGATTTAAGTCTTGCCAGAGTCTCCTGATGCACAAAGCACTGGGAGGTTACAAGCTTGCATTTCAAAGGGATCCTTGCTTAAAATCCTCCCTTTACAGATTGACAACAGCTTAAATATTTGATTTTGCACTACTTAAAAAAACTCTGTTGCTAATAGCAATATAATCACTAAAGCAGCTCCCAACCCCTGAATGTATGAAAAAACCCCATATATGCTAGCACCTAAGCCAAAGTTACAGAATTGAAGTTCCTTAGAAATTATACAGTTCCAAATGAAAAAAAGAGTATTTCATAAATTTTATTTTCAGGTGAACTGATTTTATAACCTAAATTTTTTTTTAAACAACAAAGCTGGAAAAAAGAATAAAATAAAAATCAAGGCTTAATTTGATCACGTCTCCAAATTTCATTTGACTTTGAGCATGCGAAAAGGGAAAGAACAAAGATGCAAATCCTGATACTATTTCTTTGTAAAACACAAACAAAAATATTTTGTATTAATAATTTAAAACATTCTTCATCTATTTTAAAGCAAGAAACTCTATGATGCCTTTTTTAAATGGTATTTTTGGCAATTAAAATTACTTTTCTCCAAAGCCTTAATGATTTCTTTGTTTCTCTTGTGCAGGTGAAATTCCCATAAGGAAAAGAGTTACCACCAAAATTCAAGATGATCTGTCTCATATTCCAGAGACACTGATAAATTTTTTTCATTAAAAAGAATTCAACGCTTTGTGCACCCAGCACAAACAGAATCTGTATTTCACATATCAGTTTTTGATTGTAATTTATGCACAGACTTTGCCTATTGCAACAAATCCGGGCTGGAAAGGAATAAAAAAGCCTTGCAATGTGGAAATGTTGATTTAAAGAAACCCACGTGCTCAGACCTTTAGCAACCCTGCCACGACTTTGGTCCTTTGGTCTGTTTGGGAATACAAAAGTTATTTGTGTATCTTGGCTTTTATAAAGTTCTTCTTTGTTAATACAAGGTCAAATAAGAGCAGAGAGCTTCAAATTCAAATAATGTTCATAGAAAAACAGCAATATTGTACCAGGGCAACTCAGCCATGGCAAGAAGAAGAAACCCCCACGCCTCTGTGGCTGAGCCACGTTTTTAAGCCCTGGCAAACACAATTCCAATCTTCTTAAGGAAAAAAAAAAGAAAATTGCTACAGAGAAAATCAGCAATATAATTGAGCTTTAGGGTATCTCAGCCTGTGTAATCTGCTGTCAGTCTCACCCAGGCGTGGTGGCAGCCCCTCCTTGGCTCAGGGGTGGCCACGCTGTCCCTGCTGGTGCCACCAGCCCAGCCCTGCTGTCCCCTGGGTGCCACGAGCAGGGAGCAGAGGCTCAGGGTGGCCAGGGACAGCACTGGGAGCCCAGCCTGGCTGAAACAGCCACTGGGGATGTACAAAAACCACTCCTACACCATCCCCAGGGCCCAGCTGGACGCGTGGAACCTCCTCTCTTCAGTCCCACCCCAAACCCACACCTGCTGAGGCAGCCCCCCAGAATTAAACCAATATTCCTGCAGGAAGGCTGTGCAGAATTAGCATCTCCAAGGCAGTGGTGCCAGAGCCACATTCAGCTCAAATTTCTCCAAAAACTTCTCTGAAGAATCTTCATCAGCTGAAGGCCCAAGCCCCTGGGAATGTCTGTGGCCAGGAAGTCAACAGGAGTAAAAGAAACTGCACAATTTACCTCCACCCCATAGCTCCCAATTATTGTAAAAAAAGGAAATCTGTGTGCAGCGTTCCTTTTTAAAGATCCTGGAGGTGTTTAGCATCTCAAAATTGCCTGCCAGATTGTTCTAATGACAGCAGGTCTCTCCCTTCATTAAAGCCCACTGGGATTGCAGCAGGGCAAAGAAAAGTAAGGAGTTAACACATTACAAAAAACAACATTCAGAAAGTCTGAAAAATTCTGAAATGCTGTAATAATTTAATGAGCTCACCAAAGCACATATAGCACGCACAAACCCCCAGATTTCAGTTTGTCCTCTTGGATATTCTCCTCTCCCACCACCTGATGTTACACTGGCGTGCCCCCCACCAAACTGACTGCTCCTAATGGAGACAGATTTCACTTTATGAATGCATTTCTGGAATCAGAAAAATGGAAAACATCAAAGAGCTATCATGTCAGGAACCTGTCTGTCAAGAGAGGGTGCAGGAATTCTTATTAGAGTGCATTGGCCTGTTTAGCTCAGCTGTAATGAGCTGAGGCTTTCATCATTTCCCTTTTGGAATCAGTTTCATTATCTGCTGAAATTCGCTCTTAAGATATTTTTGATCCTAAAATACAACATTAAGTCATCTCTTTTTTTTTTTTTTTTCATTTTTTTTCCTCCTTGCTGCTTTCAGGGTATACATTTCACATTACTGCAAACAATCCCTGTCCTGCCCTGGTGTTTGCAGCACTCAATCACTCGGGGCTGGTTTTCCACTGGACTCAGAGCAAACATCTCAACTACCATAAGTGCCTCTGGAAAAGTTCAGGCTCGAGTTGTTAAGCATCCATCTCACTTGGATAGGTCTCCCTTTTATAGTTTTCTATCACACCACCAGCCAGGAAATCAGATTAACGCAGTCATTTGGTAACGTATGGCGATATTGAGACTCATATTGCAGCATTTACCTTGAAGAGATTTCTGATCATGAAAACTTGTCTGTTATGATCTGCCATTTCCTAGCACTGCCTGCTGCAAAATCTGCTGCTCTGAACAGCAGCAATTAAAGGCTGCAATCTTCAGCAGAAAAATCGGAGCTGAGAGCAGCACATCCACTGGTTCCTGGGCTCACATCAGCATTTCCAGGACTCCCTGTCACCTGCATCACCCAGGAAAAGGCTTTGCCAATCTTAGGAGACTTTGCCATAACCTGTCTGCCCCTTTTTGCAAGGCTGACTTCAAACCTTGACTAATATAAAGAATATTAATTTTATCAGGGACATTTAACAGTGCTTACACATGAACCTTGGTTTGTTTTTTTTTTCAAGTCATCATCTGCATGTCATTACAAAAAGAGGCATTCTTCATCAAAAGCAAAGTTTTTCTTAGGGAAAAAATGAGGGTTTTTTCTGTATATAGGAAAATCCAGCTGTGAGGAGACCTTGGTTCTCCCACATTCCAGAGAGCCTGGAACATTTCCAGTTAAATATCTCTGCCCTTCACATGGATAACTTGTTGTACACTCCTTGGAGTACTGAGCTGCCCTTTTTTTTTGGACCTTTGAAAGCATCTCTCATGCTTTGACAAGTATTACAATAAATTATAAGTGGCCTGAGAATTCTTAAATGTACATTTTTTGGCTGTCCCCATCCACATTAAGTAACTGCAGTCTATCATGTCCATTTCATAGCATCTGAGCACCGTGGACAAGTGAATAATTAGCTTTAGCAAGAATAGCCAGATTTATGTGAGGAAAAATTTAACTCCTAGAAAGCTCAGCAACTCGAGATGGATTTCTCTCTTCATGCAACACTAATCTCAGTTCATATTTCCCTTGTACTTAAGACAAATTGGTGAAAATGGACATGATTTAATTAAAATCTGAAGCCTTCGCAGTGCTTGTCTCCTAAATGAAACTTGTAATGAAAATGAAAAAGACTCTTTCTAAAAATTGCAAGCCCCAGATTTTTTTTTCTTTTTTTTTTTTTTTTTACATTAATAAATAACTTATGAATAGAGTCTTCCTGGTAGCAATGGAGGTAGATAAGAATCAAAACTTTCAGACTTCTACTCACCAGGACAGGAGAGATTTCAACAGAGCATTGCTCTGTTACTCCCCAAACCCACCACATGTAAAATCACTTTCTGAAGGGTCACAGTCATTCCAGGATTCCTCAAATACCTGCCCAAAAAAAGGTAAAAAGGTAAAAAGGAACAGGCCTGCGTGGGGTGTGCTGTTTCCATCATCCTCATGGAACAAATGAACAGAATCCCAACAAGGGGATTTGTCCCAGTGAAAATTCAGAAGGTTGGAATGTTTATTTTCCTGCCTGTCTCCTTCCCTGAGGGATGCTCAATAAAAATCAGATGGCCGAAAATATTTTTTTTCCCCCACGTTGACCATTGTCACATTTCAGACGTGGATTTAAATTCCTTTTCACAAATACAAGCAGGAGATTTCTGGCTCGCTGTTTTCCTTTAATGCTCATACAGACATAAAACCAAGTACTCGGGATAGGGCTTTGAGCAGCACATTTTTTAATTTGACTTTGTCCCACACCAGTTAAAAGTGCCCTCCCTGGAGCTGTGCAGAATGCAGCACTGGGCACATTCACCCAGGGGAAAACATCTCCCTGCACCCCAATTCACAGCCAGGTTCAAACATCTCCCGCAGGGAAATGTGGTTAAAGCACCCAAGCTCCAGCATAAACCTGAAATAGAGAGAAAATGAACCCCCAGCATCACAAGGTTTTTATCATTAAGTACCATCCACAGTAAGAATGCTCCACAAAATCTCCTTTTATTAGAAAGCTCCCAGCATTTGCAACTTCCATCTAAAATCTGGTCCTTAAGTGGAATTTCTTCTTCTTCTTACTTGTCAGAGCAGTAAGAGCCTCAAACAAAGTTCAAAACAGACAGGCAGCCTTGCTCAAAATAACTGAACTCTTTGATTCTTCACACACCTTTAAATAAAGCACTTCATTAAATACTTCAACACACAATTGTGTAGCTGCTAAAAAGCTTACATGGGCTGAGCTGCCTCTTTTCCTCTGTGGATTCTTCATTGAGGGCTCTCAAATACAAATGCAAAACCTCTAGCTCAGGAAATCCTGAAGCCTAAAGTTTCTGGAATTAAAAAACATGCTGGAGAAATGTTGCTGCAGTCCACTTCACCCTTGCATTCCTCTTTGCCACCCACAGCACGCTGCACCAGACACAGGTTTGCTCTGATCCAATAAATACACACAGATTTATGTTATTTTAAGTTTGTTTCCAGAGGAAATGCCAATTAAGCAATGACATTCTCCATCTGCCTGCCTGCCAGTACTTCATGTCCCAGTACAATTTTGGAATCAGTAAATTAATTTTGACAAAGTTTTCAGAGATTATTTAATTCCAGCAGGCTCTGTGAGCTTTGGCTGCTGGGTAAAGCGAGTCCCAAGGCCATTGGAACAGTAAAAACACACTATGAGTTTTAAAAACACACACATGATTTCTTCTTTAAGATATCTACACCCACCGTTTCAGGGTTCCTAAGGCATTTGTTATTAAAACCAAGAAAACAAAGGTATTTGCTTTTTGTTTTGTTTTTTTTTTTTTGCAGCTAGTGGCCTTACAAAACAGAAATGAAACAAAAATCATTACAACAGGAAGTGACACTTTCAACAGCATCTTGATTCAAAGTCTATGAAAGATCCCATAGCTTAAATCTGAATCACCATTAATAATAAAGCAAAAGTATTTTATCTAAAAGAAAACAAAAATCTTCCCCGTGTTTTTGGTACTGATGTTTACCATAAAGGAGAAAGCTAAAGGAATAAACTGTTCTTTATTTAATGATGATGCTGTACTTTATATGCACAAGCAGACTTCTGGTTTTTTCAACCTTCCAATAACAAACAGAGAAAACATGTATTATTGATCAGTTGTCTTCTTTTGAATTAAAAATAAGTTTTGAGATTGTCCACACAGTTACTGTGAATTTGAAGCTTTTTCAGGCAATTGTAAATACAAACCTGACTTCTAGAACGGGAAAGCAAGATCCTTATTAGAATTATATTTACATAGTTTATAAAAAAGCCAAAAACCAAAACTGAACAACAAAACCACGAAACCAACTGCCAGAAATGGGTGGACAGCAAGAGCCTCAGCCCCTGGTGATAAATTGGTGGGGGTCACCTGCAGGTAGCCAAGGAGAAAGAGTTACACCCATGAAAAGCACAGGTTACACACAGGTGCAGAGAGCAAGGCCTCGGTTCCACAGCCTCCCACAGCTGCAGAACACCAGGCTGTGCTTCCCAGCACAGGATTTTCCTTTTTCCAGTGTGAATTCTTCTCCTGGCAGGAGTTTCCTGCTGCCCCCTGCGCCAGCCCCAGCCCAGCCAGGTGAGCTCTGCTGACCCAGCCCTGTCCAGCTCTGACCCCAGCCCTGCCAAGGGCTCTCCAGCCTGGGGCTGCTCCTCTGCTGAGTTTGGGCTTGATCAGCACCAAACGTGGCTCTTCCCAACAGTTCCCCGATGCTCTTTGCTTCCTCTGCCCCCTTGCTCTCTCCTCATCCTCACCTGCCCCAGCCATTGCTCCGCTTCCCTTTCCGCCTCTGACATTTCTCATTTCTGAGGAGCTCTCCCCTCTCCAAGCCCACGAAATCCACCCAGGCTTTCTCCCTCTCACCTGAGCATCCCCCTCCGACTTCATTAATGCCTTTCAAGCCTTTCCTCACTCCTCTGCCCACAAATTAAGGCCTTTTTTAGTATCTTTCCCATTATTCTCTCTCCGCTGAGGAACGAACACATTTTAACAAATCAAGAATGCATGAAAAATTCATTCATGTATTTGTACAAGTCTTTTAAGACACAATTATGAATCCTTGATTCGCCATACTTTAGAAACTGTCCAATTAATAGCAGAAGTCCTAATTTGTAAAAAGCAAATTGACCTACTGTACTGTTCAAGATGGTATCTTTATTTAGAATGAGTTTCGAGAGGAATCCAGAAGGATGTTTAAAAAATAGACAATATACCATTGGGAGATGTTTTATTCATAGAGACATTGTGAGAAAAGGATTGAAAACACTGAAGAAGACTTAATTATAATCTTGAAATTAATGAAACAATTATGTCTATTTCTCTAGGCAGTGTATGAACTTTTCACATGGGCTGGATCAGTACCAGGCTACAGGTTTTGGAGGAGAGAATTAGAAGTAACAAGGTTTCAGATCTAGCTTGCTTTTTCCCCCCTGCCCATATTTATCTGGTTTGTTTGCATAAAACAGCAGAAAAAAAAATTCACCCTTTTTTACTGAGAATTCCCAGCAATTCTGGAGCAGGCTGTGCTGCTCAACCTTTAGGCAACACTACAGAAATTCAACAGAGCACCAACTGTGGAAATGCATTTTCCACATGAAAGGAAGGACTTGAGAATGAGGGGCAACCTTTTCCCCTCTCCAGAGAGGGAGTGCAGGGAGCAAGAACAAACCCCTCCATCCAGCCCTGCCTTCCTAGGAGGGTACAAACACCAGCAATAATTTGATATAAAGGAGGAGTGGCCACAGCTGAAGCAGTTCAGTGAAGGTGGCCAAAGGCTGAAGGGAATACACTCAAAAAAAAAAAAAAAAGGCAATATGTACAACTAAAAATAATAATATGTATGGTTAAAAAATATATATATAAATATATATGTATGGTTTATTTTTTCCTTGTTCATTTTCTGGTTATTTACTGCTGAGTGCTGCCCTGATGAAAATGAACCAGTGACTTAAATGAAATCAAAGTTTTCCCAATCAGAGCATGGCCAGAAGTGTGGAGCCCAATGAGCACACAATGGCTGCTCCTGCAAGAGGAGTGCAAGTGAGGTTCACACAGGTTTTAGTTTGTGTCTGATCTATGTTGGACTGTTAAAAAAAAAAAAATCCCTATTTTTGACTGCTAAGCAACAGCAAATGTCTGAAGACCACTGCCTAACTCATTTAAACACTTGTATAGCTGTGGTGTTAAATCTATTATTATAAATCTATTTCTGTGCCTGTTTGATGGCAGCAATAAGCAATGATTCTGTGCAGAATAAACCACAATAATGCACTGCAGAGGAAGCCAGGCACTGGCCCTCACAGAGGAAGCACAGGAGCATGGCAGCTGCAGCACAAGGCAATTAATTGGTTAATTACTGCTCAAATGGCCTCTCTGGCTAAAGCCATCCTTACTCTGCTTCTGCTCTTGGTCAAGGAAAGAACGAGAAAGAAAAGGGAAAAAACAATAAAGCACCCGTTCAAAATTTCAACATTTGAGTCTGACACGCATTATGGAAATGCAGAATTATTTTTTTTCTTCACCAAGATCTCCAGAAGTTTATAGATGGTTTCAAAGCAGAGGATGTAAGGAGCTGTTTGTTTACTGATTTCTGCTGTATATTGGAGATTTGGGATCTTTGTTACAGTTTTGGCCTAAGCTAACTGACCTGGAACAATGAATTAATTATTCCATGCCTTAGTTTGCCCATCTGAAAGAAATATATTATCACCTGCAGAACCTTGGGAGGTGACTTTGATATTTTTTAATAGAAGTGCAAATTCACACTGCAGGTTTACAAACTGCAATGCATTTCAAACAACTGGAATTTAAATAAGTCTTTGATCATCCACAGAGAATTCTGGAGGTTCTCAATTCCTGCTCTTAAAACTAGATTTTCATATTTAAAGAATATCAGTTTAGCAACCATTCCCATTATAATGTGAAGTGTCTTCTGTCTTTATTATTTGTAAACAAGCAATTTCTTTATTAAGGGGAAAATCACTCTCCTGCTGCTTGAGGCGTGTGATAACATTGTAGATGAGTTTTGTTTCTCTTTTGTTCGTGTTAGGGTTTATAACCAAGCAAGACAGTTTCACTTTTTTTTTTTTTAAATTCATGGTATCATATAGGAAACGGTTTCAGCAATTCTCAGGATGATTCCTCACTTATTACTTTGCAGAGGGAAAACAAACAAGAACCACAATTCACCAGCTGGGCTAAAATCTCTTCAGCTTTTAGCCTGACCCAGATGTAATTTCTTTTTGAATGGGATTGAAAAAGCCCACGCAATTCGTGGAGTTACCTAGGCATTAGAAACATAAGTAAATAAAACGTTTCAGTTATTAGATTTGTGCCTCAGATGTGTTTTCCAAATTAATATGCCTTAAAACAAAGTTTGAAATAGCAAAATACTCCTGGCATAGCGAAAAAAAAAATTCTTTTTAAACAGAGATGTAATGAATTGGCAATAAAATGTAAGGCCAGTACAGTATTTTGTACTGAATCACTGCTATGGACAAAGATATTGAGATGGTTTGAGGTGCCCTGGCCCTCACAGCAACTCTGACCCTTTGTAATTAGTGCAGGAAGCCCATTTTCCCAAGAAGTGCAGAATAAAGGGAAGCAGGAGTCACTGTCTCTTATTACTCTCATCAAAAACCTGCATTAATTGCAGTGAACTAATCTCATTAGAGATTAGCAGAAAGCCCAAGGGCACAGGTACCCTGCATTTCCAGAGCCCTGCAGGCCCCCCCAGCCCAGCCGGTGCTGATTCACTGAGCCCTGGCCAGGAAAAGGTGCTGGGGGTGCCCAGAGGCTCCTGAGGCACCCCCAAAGCCCAGCCAGGACACCTGGGAGCAGTGGAATATTCCTGAAATGTTCAGGACAGTGTTCATGCAGTCCTGACATCGCCCCCGTGCTCCTAACCCTGCTCCCTCCTTGCTTTCACTCACCCACCACATCTGCACAAAACACCCAGCTGAGAGAAGTTAAACATCTCCATTTTAAAAACTCCTTCCTTTTTAAAATGTCCCATCATCCTGTGAAAAATGCATGTTTTATGATTGGCTTTCCACAAATATTAAAATGAATATTATATGTGTTGTGTCAAAGTCATGCTGTATTAATTTTCTTAAGTAGTGTGTTAAATATAGTTTTAGGTTATAACAAAATGTTAAGATAGAAACTATTTTAACATTTTGTTATAACATAAACAATATATAAACATATTATAACAAAATGTTAAAATAGAAACTATTTTGACATTTTGTTATAACATAAACAATATATAAACATATTACAATAAAATGTTAAAATAATAAATACATAATAAATAAAAAACAATATATAAACATATTACAACAAAATGTTAAAATAATAAATACATAATAAATAAAACCAATATATAAACATATTATAACAAAGTGTTAAAATAGAAACTATTTTAACATTTTGTTAAACATAAACAATATATAAACATATTACAACAAAATGTTAAAATAATAAATACATAATAAATAAAACCAATATATAAACATATTATAACAAAATGTTAAAATAGAAAATATTTTACATTTTTTTATAACATAAACAATTATAAACATATTACAACAAAATGTTAAAATAATAAATACATAATAAATAAAAACAATATATAAACATATTATAACAAAATGTTAAAATAGAAACTATGCTATGTAGGAGACTTTTTTTAAAGAAGGACTAGCACTGAGATAGCAGCCACAGGACACCTGAATCTTTCAGAGAAAGAGAATTTATTTCCCTCTTATCAGGAGAAACAAACTTCTTCCTGCCTGCTCAGCCTGAAGATGCTGTCAGGATTCAGAGGAAGAAGCTGACACTGCCCAGACAGAATCCTGTGTTTGAATGGAATTTATGCATCATGGATGAGGTGTATGAATATGCAACAGGTGATTGTTTTTAAGGGTTAATCCTCTGCTAACGTGGGTCCTTTTTGGGTTTATTTTGCCCAGAAAAAGGCACCCAGACTGTCCATAACTCTTTGTCCTTATTGTCTCACACTGTCCTAATCCAAATTGCCCAAATTATTATTACTCTAATTGTATTACTATTTTTATAACCATTTTATTACCACTACATTTTTGAAATTTTAAACCCAAGAGGCTGGCGTTGTTCACAATGCCATCAGCTCCATGGCCTGGCCCGTGGGCAGCGCAGAGCCCAGAGCTGCAGGAGCTCTGCCATGGGCACTGTCAGTGAAACCCCAGCACTCCAGGGCTCTGCTGAAGACACAGCTGGGCAGGGATGACTGGCAGGAAAATGAGGCCTCCAGAACCGGGCAGAAAAGCTCTGACTGTTTTGGCGTGTGATCGTTTTCACTAAAAATATTTCACTTCTGAGATATTTTTCAGAAGCAATGTCATGTTTCATATTTAATGATATTCCTCCAAAGTCAGAGCAGTGGAGCATTGCAGGAGGGTTGGGTTTTGCAATAGAACCAGGCGAAGTTAATTCTGTTTTAAAGCAGTTTTGGAGCAAAGTTTCACTGGAGAGCTAATTACTGAGAGCTGAGAATGCCTCCAGTTGAAAAGTTCCTTAATCCCTCATGGAAGAGCTGTGGGTGCCGACTTTCTTACCTTCTTTTAAAGTGCAAGCTGTTAAAAATGCTAATTGTCTGAATTCACAAAATTCTCTCTTCAAAGAGAAATAACACTGTTTTGAAAGGCAGCTTTTGAATACGATTTTGATTCTAAAGCAGCCTATTTAGAGAAAATGGGATCCATAAATGTCAACACCACCTGTAGTCTGCTTGATAATGTGCCTGCTTTCTGACAACAGCATTGATAAGCCACAGGCACACTAGAACAAACATCTCTTACTTTATCTGCTAGATAAAACTTGAAGGAGGTGGTGGTTACTAGGAAACTTTCTGTTCCTAATTTGTTTCAACAGAAATCTGCAAATACAAGTTGAAGCATCAAACAATGCCAAGGAGAATTGGGTGGATTAGCATTTTCCCTGAAGAAGGCAGGGAGGTTATGTGCCTCCTTGGCTTTGGTGGCAAACTCTGTACAGCACTGCAAAAAAACCACAGGATTTAGAGGGAAACTGTCTTTGGAGCCTGTTGTGACCACGAGAAAATGCTGTGTGACACGTTAAATGAGAAATAAACATTCTGACAATGCAGAACCCAATCTCCTGCCTTCTGCTCATAGAAAAGACACGACAGAAAAAGCCTGGAGGCAGCAGAACACCTCAACAGGTAATGAAATAAATGCACTGAGATAGTATTTTACAGGAACTACTGGATAGAAGTTCTGGTTATTCCAATTACGAGGAATGAAATTTTGGTCTTGTGATAAGCACAGCTGAAAAGAACAAAGGAGGAGCAGCTACAGCGAGCAAATGTTTTTGTCTGCTGGAAGTTTCCTGGGGAAATTTTTAATAATGGATGTCATTTTCCTACAGGAGTTTTTGTCAATATGTTATGAGGACAGAAAATGGCAGCCTGAATCCAAGAAGTGACTAAATACTTTAAAAAAGCTCCCATAAAGTTGTAAAACTTTTGCATTCATTTTTTAAATGAGTGGTGATCTTAACAACAAAAAGGTGATATTCTAATGAACCTTCTTTTTATATTATTTGTTTCTTATTTTGATTGCCAGGTTATTTTACACAGAGAAAAAGATGCAGGGGAATGAGAAAGGAAATCTGAAGTCAAGCAGCATCACAGTCCTCTATGAAATATTCATTGGTACCTGAACAGGACAATTTCAATGTTGTTTTGCATGAAAATCTTTTAAAGGAAAGAAAAAGGGAAAAGAAAACTCACAGATCACAGGAGTTACCATGCAAAAGGTGAGGTCAGTGCCCCGTGGAGCTCCAGGTGTCACTGACAGTGGCCAGGACACAGCTGGGCACAGCAGAGCACACACAAAGGGTCCCCCCACCACCGAGATGAGAAATCAGCCAGAATGTCCCATCTCAGACTGGGAAATGACCCAGAATGTCCCATCTCAAACTGGGAAATGACCCAGAACCCCCATCTCCAAACTGGGAAATCACCCAGAATGTCCCATCTCAGACTGGGAAATCACCCAGAATGTCCCATCTCAAACTGGGAAATCACCCAGAACCCCCATCTCCAAACTGGGAAATCACCCAGAATTCCCCTCTCAAACTGGGAAATCACCCAGAACTTCCTGTCTCAAACTGGGAAATCACCCAGAATTCCCCGTTTCCAAACTGGGAAATCACCCAGAATGTCCCATCTCCAAACTGAGAAATGACCCAGAATTCCCCATCTCCAAACTGGGAAATGACCCAGAATGTCCCATCTCAAACTGGGAAATCACCCAGAACTTCCTGTCTCAAACTGGGAAATCACCCAGAATTCCCCGTTTCCAAACTGGGAAATCACCCAGAATGTCCCATCTCCAAACTGAGAAATGACCCAGAATTCCCCATCTCCAAACTGGGAAATGACCCAGAATTCCCATCTCAAACTGGGAAATGACCCAGAATGTCCCATCTCAAACTGGGAAATCACCCAGAACGTCCCGTTTCAGACTGGGAAATCACCAGAAGCTGTTTTGTTTCAGTTCCCCCAGCCCTCCTGTACAAATTCAATGTCTCACAGGCAGGCAGAGCCTGCTCATTCAGGGAGATCCTTCCATCAATTGCAGGAGCTGAGTGAGAGCTCTAACATCCAATTTAAGATTTCCCCACACCAGCTCAAGATCGTTTCCCACAGTACGTTAAATGCACTGTCCAATTCAACTTCAAATAAAATCAAGGCAAAGGGCTTCAAAACCACTTCAGACAGATTATTGCAAAGTCTGATACGTTTTATTGGTTCTAAGTAAATGGCTTTCTTTCATTAGCTTAATTTAATTCCCTCTGTGAGTTGCTATTCTTTTGAAACTACCAAAATACTCACAATTACTCCATGGTGGCTATAAAAGTGCCTTTGAATATGTACTGATATTTCCTTCCAGTTAGCCAGCCTCTTAAAAATCCAGGCCAAACTCTCTGGTGCTGTAAATCAACACTGCCAGACTGCAATTAGTGACAGCAAACAGGGACCTGGCCCTCTGCAAGAGCCCAGGAGAGGGCGGGATGGAAAACGAGGGCTAAAACCCAAGCACTCAGCCTGTCCTGTTCATTTTGTATCAAGGGAAGACAAGAGATGGAAATTCAGTTCCATATGAAAAGATCACCTTGGAAACAGTTATGAATTTCTTTGGGTCACTCACATTTGTATATATAATTCTCTTCCCCCTTTTCTCCACACAATTGAAGCTGTGGCTGCCTGAGTTCCAGGCAAGTTCTCAGAGGTGAGCTGCTGCTGAACTTTAGACAGGGCCTTCAGAACCTGCTTTCACTAATCTCAGAGATGAAAACTGCTAGAAATAATTTCTTCACACTTTTATTTTATCTTCTCTTTCAATTAGCAGAGGTGCCAACTCTGCATGCACCAACTGAGCTCCCTTTTACCATTTTTCTTTTTACTTAATAAAAGAATTGTAAGATTCTCTGGAGCCTTGAAATGTGCATGAAATGAGACACTACTTGGACATGAGTGAAATTGTCTTCATTTGGTTGTGGGGCTTTTTTCCCCTAAATGATTCTTTGATGGTTTTTTTTTTAATAATAATCACAAATACTCATTAACAGTATTGATTTAACCACAAATGAACCCAAACTCTTATTAAACAGCTGCTGAACAGGCAGAGTAGAGGCAATAGAAACAAAATCTTCCCCTGCCCCAAACTGCCCTATTTATAGAACTTAATAGGTGCCCAAAAACCTCATCATCCATAGACACAGTAGAAAAATTCAACCTGTATCATTTGCTTTGAGACTGCTACAAAGGACATAAAACAGGGGCTGAAAAACCGGATAAAGGAAATGAAACCATTTGCCTGGAGTGTTATACGGCCTGACACAGCTTCACAGAGACACATTTCAGCTAATCTAGAATTGAAATTGTGTTAATACAGTGCAGCTTGAATCCTACTGAAATAATCACTCTGTTGAACTCTACAGAAATGCCAGAATCATGCTAAGATACATTTTTTCCCCGAAGTTTCCCACATGATTCTCTTGTAAAATCCCTGAATAAAACTGGACAGGGTTGTTTATACTTTTTTTGGTAACCTAATTCTCCATGGAAATGGTTGCTTTACCTTCTAGCTTGGATTCTGCATAAGATCAATCTCTCTCCTCTTTCTGACATTCCCTCTTGTATGAAAGTCAAAGAGCAAAAAAGGGAAATAACTTCTCAATCTTGCAGAGCTGAAAGGTCCTGCCAGGACATGGATGAGCAAAGATTGCCCTCCTGAGCATGAAGAGCAGAGAGGTGCCTGAAACAGAGATTTCCAGCCTGGCTCAGAACTGAGGTGAGGATTGCTTCAGCTGCCAGGGGCTCAGAGCAGGGGGCTCTGATCCTCATCTCAGTTTTTGGGATGGGACACGATTTTCCATGGTTTTGACACCAAAATGTGTTTGTGCTTGCAAAATCACATAATTGAGTTTCTTGATTCCTCAAACAAATCATTGACTGCCTTGCACGTAAGTCATCTCATAAAGACTGGAGCAAAAGCTGATTTTGGAGCCTATTTCTTCTGGTGTCACTTGCAGAAAGTTGATTTGTTCTTCATGCAGAAAGTTCATCCAAGAAACGTGCTGCTGCCTAAGAAAATCTGCAACTAATGAAAAAATCCTTAAACACATCTGGTCAAACAAAAAACCAAAAAAACGACCTTTGGTGGTGAATTCACAGAGACAATGCCAAATGGATCTGACTTCTGTCACTGAGGAGCACCCAAAGTACCAGAGGGACTGACAGCTTCCCTTTGAACTGTGAGAGTCAAACAAGAAAGATCACATTCAGTAGTTAAAAGCATTTTTCCACTTAGTCATATATTTATATGACACTCTGGGTAGAAAGCAGGCCTCTCAACATTCTAGATAAGAATATCTCAGGAGAATGAATGTATTTTCAGCTTCCATCTGTGATGTCACTACAGCTCCAATCTGTTCAAAAGCAGAAAGTCAGGCCCCAGTGGAAGTGTCTCAATCTGATTTTCATAAACCTTGGCAATAGTCACCCAGATTTGTCATTTAATAGCACTTTGGGTCAGCCAGAAATGCTGCTTTCTGTCATTGCCAGCTCCTTGCCTGCATGATGAACCACGAGCCAGATTTCAAATGTCTGCTGCTTTAAGTTCTTCAAAAAGGAGGGGTTTGCCCAAGTCCACCTCTGCTGAGAAAAGAAATTAAATGGCACAGAGCCCCCAAAGGGCAGGGGTGGAGCTCCAGCCCTGGTGCAGGAGGCTCTGGGTGTGGGAAGGAGAAGATTCCATCCAGGATTCCACCACGAGCTGGATTCCATCCGCAGTGTCAGGCCTGGCCTGGCAAACTCTGCCCTGATTTCCTTCTCCAGAGCTTTCAGCACAGGGCTCCTGTCCCACTTGTCCTGGGCTGTTCCTAACTTAACAGTTAAAGACAACAAACACTGCTCATTTAAGAGAAGATTTGGGTGAAATTTCATCACTGAAAACTGTTCCACTCCCTTCATTCTCTCCCAAAGCTTCAATTTCCTCCTTTACAACTTTTTGGATAAAACAAATATTAGTGAATTTCTTATAGAAATGTCAAAGGAAAGGTTAAACTGCTCCTGTCTCCTTCATCAAAATTATTTTTTCCTCCTTTCTTACTTTTTTCTGTGGTACAAAATAAAGAAGCAGATCATTTGAAATAGTACTGGATGACAAATAAAGGAGTTCTATATTAACTCAGGGAAATCTGATGTTGGATCATGTACAAAACCCCTAACAGTTGACACTAGAATTTTCTCCTTATCTATCTGATTTCTGACATTCAAGAATGTGGCCTTCAAAATTAATTTCCTTTTGAGCTCAATTTTTTTCTGTTCCTTCTTGTTTAACAGTTATTAACTATCTCATAAGCACACACTGCACATCAAAGTAGAGAACTACCAGAACACAGACCTTTATTTTTCTCCATTTGTTCTACTCTGTATTTTCATCTCATCTGATGCATAGGCTGCCAGGTGATGTTTAAACAAAATTCTTTCAAGTTAATAAATTTTTCTGTATTTATTTTAAACCAGCACCTGTTATCTCTCCTGCACCTTCTGTGATTTCACAGCAGCTGACTGGAGTGGGATCTGGCATTTTCCTGAGCTTCTAAAGCAATGCCCATCCTGCCTCCTTCCATTTAACTGCACATGGCTCCATTTAATTGCCCCTCATGGGCAGGGGAAGGAGCTGCAGAATGGGGGAAGGAGGCAATGGGACCTTTGGTGATGCTGCTGATCTCAGGCACTTTCTGCTGTGGTTTGGGTTGGTTGGTTTGTTTGACATGCTGAATCAGGACAACATGAACCAGGTTGTGATGGATGACAGCAACTTCCACCACGAGCCTGGACAAATAATCCCTGTAAGGGAGATTCTCTGCCTCACAGCAGGAGCACAGAGGGCACTCGGGTGCCACACAGTGCCCGTGACCACCCAATTTCCAGGACTTCTCAGGAGGATCTAAACACTTCCAGTTCCCATCTGGAGTGCAATTCCAACAGCAAAACTAGGGGCAAACGAGAGGGATGGAAATGGAACCAGCCCAAAGCACCTTTTGAGGTTCTTAAATTACCCAGAATTCAGATCCAGACTCGTGATTCAGTGACACAGGCTGCGACTCAAATACACATATTACGGTCAGAGGATTATGAAAATGAATCAGCCTAGCACCAAGTAGCTTTAAAAATTAGGATATCAAAGGGAGTTTAGCTCTAAGTGCCCATGGCAGCAAGGGGGGGGGACAGTTTGCCTTTTAGGCTTTTGATTTCCCTACCAAGGAAATTATTTGGATCTAAGGTGGATGAAAGAAGCAGGTACATGACTTTGAACAGGTGTCTGAACACATCCTCTGCCAGTGCTCAGCTCAGGAGCTGCTCACTTCTCCTAAATGCACCCAGCCAGGCATTCCAGTGCCATTTCTGGCCAGGCTTTGTCCACAGGGAGCCACAGGACACCTACAGGAGCAGCAGCTTTTTATTTGTGCCCAAAAGGACTAATGACAACAACCCTTTTAACTTTTACACCTGAAACCCTGAGTATCTCCCATTAGAACCTTACAGCACACCCCATCCATCACATTAGCCTTTTCCCAAGTACAGTGAATCCACCACAGAACTGTTTTGTTTTTATGAGCTGGATAAAAGTGAAGAACCAGGAAACACCAGAAAGAAAACACAGGGGTGCCAGCCCCCAAAGTCAGCAGCCATTCACATTCAGCATTCAGCCCTGACAGAAGGCACTGAGTTCTGACCCACTCCTCTTTGCTTTTCCTCTCTCTCCTGCTTCACCTCTCACCCCGAAGGTTTCCCAGCCTCTTGCAGGGCTCAGCAATGGGAGCAGAGCTGGAGGACTCCCTGCTCTCCCCAGAGGGCAGCTGCAGCAGGAGGCACCTCCAGGGTCCCTTCCACCCTGAGCCCCTCTGGGATTTGGGGAGGGGAACCTTTCCCAGGTTTTGGAAAAGCTCAGACTCATCTAAGGAAAGATAAGCCTAAGGTAAGACTTTCCAAAACCCAAGTTCTCAGCTTAATACTCCACTCATAAAAAGCTGGTGCAGCCACTAAATACTGAATTGCCACAAAATGAGACTGGCCCTGAGGAGGGGCTACAAAGCCCACAGTGAACCTAATCCCCCTCAGGAGTTTATCTGGTTTCCTCACCCATACATAAACCCTGCCTATATCCAGTGCCACCAGGGCCACAAAACCAGCTCTTGGCAAAATTATTTCCAAGGAATTAGAAACAAAATGGAAAGAAGAGCCTTTCCATCTACAATTATATTAAAAAAACCCAAAACCACAAAAAACAACAACAACAACAACAACAACAAAAAACAAACCCAAAAAACCCAACAACAACAACAAAACAACAAAAAAACCCCTTCATTTTAATTCTTGAAAGCTGCAGAAGGCAAAGTGGCTCTTGATGAAAGCAGCAGAAGGGCATCACCCCCAGAAAACTCGAGGAGCTTTTCAGTCACCCTGACTGCATGTCCTGCTGGGCTAAGGCACAGAAGCAGGACAGGAAGAAAACACCTCCATAGTTTTGTTGTGATGGGGTTTAGCACCACAAACCCACAAGTTCTGCAGGAGGGTAAATTAGGAAGAAAATCATTAAGGTTCTTTTACTCCCCCAGTTTCAGGTCACCTGCACTACAGTAATGCCCATGTCTATCCATCAGACTAAAGCTGTGCTGTGGTAGCCACTGTTAAATATTTATGGGCACTAACCATGGATTAAAACACTTGAAAAATTACAATAACTTACCCTGTTCTCAGGTACAAGCTTTGAAAGCTGAATTTTAAACATAAAAGCATTTTCAGCTACTTGAATAACACACAGAGAAGTGAAAAGCACCATAACCCAGAGGAAGGATGTGTTGCTTGTCACTACCATTGGATTTTTTTTTAAATCCCTGCAACTTTTCTACCTCTCTGCAGGAAACAGAAGAGAAAGGTGCATGCTAAGGGGCTAAGAGACACTTCATCTTGCCTTCCCTCTCATAATCTGAAGATGACTGTCAAAGGATTTTTAATTTCCTGTGCCAGGGAGATCAGGTTAATCTCCAGTGAGAGGTGTTAGCAAAATCCTATAAGCAGAGCTAAGTTCCATGCACTGAACCCTAAAGCCATTGGCATCCATCATCAGTAATTACCCCATGCCCAAGGAACCCTTTTCATATGGCAATCAAAATTGTTAATGCAAACATTAACTCTGAGCCTGAAGAGCAGGTGTGGCTGCTGAGCTAAGAGTGTTATGTATTCACAGCTTGCTCTGGACAGGTAGCAAGACCTTTGCATTTAGAAACTTCTGGGCTCTTCCCACCTAAATCCATCTGTAATGTGCAAGAGTCCTTGGGATGAAAGCCACGTGTACCAGAACACCTAAAAATTATTAGCATGAAGATCACTGATCCAATGGAGGCTTTACACACCTCCCTACCTAGACAGCACCCACTGATGAATTTATTTCCACTTGTCCACACTACAGCAGCACCTCAGAGTCTGCTGGACCCTCCAAATGTGCTATTTCCAACCTCTAAGAGACAGATTTCAAAGCTGGCAAGACTCCAGGAACTTTTAGCTCAGTATTTGATAATAAATTCATTTTCCAGCCTGTGTGTTACCTACCTGAAAACATTCACCCTGCACGTGTTTGTCAATTTAGGTTTCTGTTTCAACACTTATTCAGAAGTTTTCCCTTTGCCTTGATGCCTCAAGCAACAAGTTTACTATGGACAGTCTCCAAGTCAAAAGGAGTGACTGAGCACAAGAAAATCATGCACCATGTAGGGGTAATCACAGAATTACTGGGAATTTTCTCCTATCTCTGGTGTAATGCAAATATTCCTCTTGAACAAAGTTCTGCAGCACCCTGAGTTGAAGGGTATCAGGCACCATAAAATCAATTTCCAACCCAGCATTAGTCTCATTCTTTTACTGTGTCTGGCACATGGATTGAAAAAAGTGCATCTGTTTCAGCATTCTAGGACTTTAGGAAAAAAATCTCACATTTGTAACCTTATTTCATATTCTGGTTGGCACTGCAGAGCGATCTGAGTGTCCAAACTGAGCTCCTCTCAGCCATGCCTAATCCCAAGAAAGAGCCCAAGATGATATCCAGGGCTATCAAATCCCTGCTGGACACTGAACCCACAGGTGGGAGCCTGTGGGGTGTGCAGAGTGAGTGTCACATTCTGAGTGCCACCAGCACGGGGATGCCAAATCCTCTCCTCCTGTGCAGCAGTAACGTCAAAGCCAGGTCCCAGTGTGTGAAATACAGAAATATTTCTGTGCTGACACTCACAGTGACTCAATGCTGGGGCCTCTGTTCCCCACAGAATTGCTTTCAGTGGCAGAGAGAGTGGGACTCATCCCACTGAGGCACGGAACAACCAGAGCAGGGTTTTGTTTGCTGCAACAGCGCACACAATTGTTTGGCCAGGAACGATGAATCAAGGGCATTCCAACCCCAGCATCTCCTCCTGCTGCCTTGCCATGGTCCCCACACCCTTCTGCAGGCTGAACTCCCTCTGAACCACCAGTGCTGCACCAGCAAGAGCTGAAGCTGTGGGGTTGAATTCCCTCTGAACCACCAGTGCTGCACCAGCACCAGGGGGGATGAATTCCTCCTGAACCACCAGTGCTGCAGCAGCAGCAAGAGCTGAAGCAATGGGGTTGAATTCCCTCTGAATCACCAGTGCTACACCAGCAGCAAGAGCTGGAACAGTGGGGATGAATTCCCTCTGAATCACCAGTGCTGCACCAGCACCAGGGGGGATGAATTCCCTCTGAACCACCAATGCTGTACCAGCAAGAGCTGAAACAGTGGGGATGAATTCCCCCTGAACCAGCAATGCTGCAGCAGCAGCAGCACCAGGATGAGCTGAACAGGGGGGAGCAGTGATGGACAATGGTAGACAGGCACCAGAGATTAAACCAAACTCTTTTCTATTTCCTGCATCTCAGCAACAACCAAATAAACCCCCCTGTGTAAGAAGCCAGTATTCTCTGACTTTTATCCACAGTTTCTTCCCTCACCACTGTTTCACCATTCTGCATCAGGAGCTGTGTCATCCACAAGGGGATCCCAGAGCTGGTCCCTCCTGCAGGGCTGTGCAGCCTCTCCTGGCACTGAGAGCTCTCACACTGCCCTGGCAGCAGGAAGCAGATTAAGAATGCAGATTACCAGGGGATGGGATTATGTCTAGAATCTTCCATCTCTCTCTGGGAAGGCTTCATGCTCACATGGCAGGTTTTGGCTCAGGTTTTGAGATTTAATGTTTTCTAGCAGCCTTTCTATTCCACTCCTCTGCAAAACAAGTTACGAGAGAGTGGGGAAAATTATTTATTGGGCTGCTGGGAGGAAGTTGATTTTCTTTTGGAGCATTTATCAAATTCTTTCAAGTCTCTGTGGTTCAACATATTTAGCTACATCAAAGCCAAAGCATACACTTTTGAGCTATTAATTTTCTGTTAAAATCCACATTCTTGGATGCTGAAATGTTTACTGCACTTTTTCCAAGCTTTGGAGTTAGTGGTCTGCTGGCTGTATCAGTACCAAAACTATTTTGGATGACTGCAGTCTGCAAGAATATTTACTGAAATGATGCACTGAGGGAACAGGTTCGTTGTTTACACTAGGAAGATTAAATTAGGTCTAAACATTTACAGGAATGCTCTTTTTATTCCTTCTACCCCTGCAGCCACATTCTCAGTTACACATCAGCTCTCAAAACCTGAATTTACAGCACAAAATAGAGCTGGTGTCAGCTGCCATCCCAGTAAAACTCCAGGAGTGTTTCACAGGGCTCACACTGTACTTTTCAGACAATGGAAATGTTCCCTTCCAGGTGCTGAGGTTTCCTCACCCCAGGCTTCTGAGCCATCCAAGTGCACCCCAGGTGCCCATCCCTCCACTCTCAGCTTGTCTCAAACACCTCACATACATCACCAGGTGTCAGGCTGGGACCCAACGGCAGCAAAATATTGCTCAGCACGCTGAGCTTGAGCACAGCCCTGCTGTAAATTCCCCCTCCACCCTTGATTACTCACTGGTGCTTCAGCTGATGAGAGAGCAGGAGCTGCTGCTGGAGCCCTTACTGCTCAGGGCTGCTGTGCTCAGGGTTGACAGACGCCTTTCCAAAGGGCTGAAAAACAAACAGGGACTGAAGCAGGAGATGAGAACCTCCAAGGGAAAGGCTCACCTTGAAAACGGATCCTCACTGTGATTCCTTCCACTCCTGTCTGGGATCAGCCTCTCACCACGGACCTGACTCCCATGTAAGGGTACCTCACCTTCCACTCGCTCATGCTGAGAAATGAGACAGGAAAAAATCTTTTTTCAGAGGCTACAGGGAAACAGAAGGAGCAGAAAGCAACTTCCCCACTTCCCAGAGACTGCAGCAGCCCAGGTCACAAACTCCTGCTCTGGCTGCAGCAGCACAGAAAAGGCTCAAGTGTGAAGCCTCTGGCCAAATTATCACTGAGCATCTCCAAGGCAGGGTTGGGTGTTCAGGCTCCTGCTGCTGCTGCTGCCCAGGGCTCCCTGTGTGCTGGGGGCTGCTGTCCCTGTGCCCTCTCACTCCAGGCTGCTTCCACACCTGTGCAAACCCAGGGCACACAGGGAACGTTTCTGTGTCTGCTCTGGGGTGCCCTGACCCCCAGGGATGCACTGACTCTGGCCCTCACTCATGGAGAAAGTTTCCCAGGCTTCAAGACAGACTGGAACCCACAAAAGTGTGCAATAGATTATGGAGAGCAGTGCAGGTGTGTCACTGGGTGAGAAATTGAGGGTTTGGGGTTTTTAGTGTGTTGTGGATGGAAGCAGATGGAGGGCACAGGGTGTCACCCTGGGTTTCTTCTTCCTTCTTCTCCATGGGTTTGGTGGCATTTTGTAATTGGGCAGAAAAGTCCCCATTGCAGCTCTTTGGGATCAGTTATTGAGTTAAAAGGGAAAATAATCCAGGTGTCAGTTCTTAATTGGATGGTTTAGTCTTAAAAGCTCTTGTACCAAGAGATTGTGGCCATTTTGTGCCTTCTAAAGAAAAGTTGCTGAACTCACAGCAGTGAGACTGTTCCACTGATAAGGAATAATAAACACCTGAGTGTGAACATGAATTTCTGTCTCAATGCCTTCAATCCAGACCCAGAGAAACCCAGGACTGGGACCCCCACACACACAGGCTGAGATTAGCAGGGCCAAACCAGCCATGAATTCACATGCAGCTGTCACATTTACAGCTCTACCTCACAGTTTGGGAAGAGCCAGAATGGTTTCCACCTACTACACCAGAAAAGTAATTCAATCGACTTCAATCCTTTTTACAAATTAGCCTTCAGCTGGCAATTTTCACTGCAAAGCTATTTAACAATTTTCTAACTGATTCAGTTCAAGTAATAGCTATTCAATAACATTTTCCAAGGAAGAAGCACTCAGATTTGTCACTTTGCATGTCTAGAAAGGTCTTTACAGGCTATTATTGTATTCCTTACTCTGTGTATGGATTGTGTGCCACAAAAAAAAAAACAAAATCCACTTGCTTCGTTTGTTGAATCACAAACCACCATATACTGACAGCCAAAAACCTCCTCACAGCACCCAGAACTGAGGAAATATTGAGTCCCTAAAGAAGCACTCACCTCTCATTGGGAAAGAGGTGGACAGGATTTAAAACCAACTCTGGTGAAAGAAGGGTTAACCCCCAGTTCCCAAGTACAATAAAAGCCTTGAATGTTCCTCCTTTGACCAAAAGGACAAATCAGTCTTCTCACCCAAAAATATGCCAGCAATTCAGTGAGATCTGGTCATAAAGACAAATTATTGCAGGTTATTGCTTTGATATTTAATATAGGATAGAAAAACAGACCCAAACCAACCTGCTTCACCCCCTGTAATAATGAAATCACTCTCCCAGAGCCCTACAGAAAAGCCATAAATCTGCGTGGAACCACAATTTACTAAAGATGCAAAATAAGAGTTAAACTGGAAAGCAAGAGAGTTCCAGTCCACTTAGGGAGCTGTGGACGCTCAGTGGCAGCTGCCCCTCCTCACTGGCTGCTCTGGTTGGCTCTAACAGAGAAGGATTTGGGGGAAAAAATCAAGGGAGTGGTAATTTCCATTCAGAATACATTAATCAATTTTTTTTTCTACAATACAGGAGACCTAGATACTTCTTTCCTGTATTTTTGTGGTTGCTGTACAGCTTTGGTCTACTTGTTAAAAGAAAATAGTTATAATGACTTAAGGGCATGAAACTTCTTGGTTCTCCTTTCATTAAAAACTTCTCGTCTATCATGAGAATTCTGCTCACATTCTCCTAATGTGCCTGAAACTTTTTTTTTTTTATTGGGTTCTTATTCCAGAGGTCTTGACTTGTTCTGGTAATTTGCAAATGCTGCCAATCCCTGGCAACGACTTTGTTGTAAAGTTGTGTATTTCTTTTATCACCAAGTTACATTACAGAAATTTAAAATACCACTCAGAACACGTGTTCAATACCTTTCAAAGGTACAACACTAACAATGGAGCTACGATTTTTTTTAATTCTTTTTTAAAATTTTAGCTGGTTAGAAAAAGTACACAAAACATCTAATTTGACAATGGCCATTTATCACTAACTTTATTTGAGAGCAGAAATAATGAATTTGTTATGTATTATACCAATTATTATTTTCTGTAAAAAAGGAAAAAGTAAAATATTTCTGTGAATTAAAGTACAGAACAGTGAAGCAATGTGATCAACAGCTCCAACTCCAAGAAATATGAATTAACAATTATCTAAAAATTTCTTAAGTAGCTGATCCAAAAAATCAGTTCCCAAGAGTTTCAGTTAAAAAATTCTCTGATTTCCAAATTAGATATATGTCCCATTAGGGGTTGCACTAAACTCCCACAGCTTTTGGCTCTGCACATTTCACTGTAATGTAGAATAGAATAAATTATGTAGCAACCTGTTAGGAGCCAATGGTGGTAGAACTGTATTAAAAAAATAGATTAAGAAAAAGATTACTGTACAAGGGTTTGGCATAAAAGGAAGGAAAAAGCCAATGGCAATTACACAGATTGAAAAAGCTTCGAAGGGATGTGATTTTGTAGCAAAAGCCTTCTCCTGCTCTGAGGGGCTGTTTGGGGGTGGAGAAGGGGAGGGTTTGCTTTGAGGTTTGGGGGTTTTTGTTCTCTCCAGCCACAGGGGTGACCACAAATCAATGTGGAATGGAAACTGCAAATCCCCAGAAACAGCCAGAGCAATTCCCTCGAGCTGCAAGGCCCTTTTTTGTCATAAATAACAGATCTGTGGAGGCAGAGCAGGGAGCTGAGCTCAGGGACCCCTCTCCTGCTCACACCTGGGCAGGTGACACCAAGCAGGTGACAGGGAAGGCTCTGGCACGTGGCTCCTTTTCCCCTGAGCCTCTCCTGCCCTCAGCACGGGCAGAGCCAGGGCAGGAGCTGCTGCTCAGCCCTGGGCTCCCCTCAAACCCTGAAGCTGAAATGCTGTTTGTCAGGGGGACATCGACAAAATGCACCCTGAAGTTCATCCCCTTCCCCCAGCTCCTCAAAACTCTGCCTCACCAGCTCCCAGAGATTGTTTTGCTGCTCCTGCATAGCAAGGCAAATAGAACAGTCTAAAGGTCTTTTGAAGAACGGGGAAAGAAAGCCTTTTGAATATCTCTGCAGATAGCAGGAGATCTTTCTCTTCCCAAGAAAGTGCTGAATGTACAATTAAATGCTAAACAGCGCTACAGACATTGTTATATTCAGAACTGTTCCATAGAGAAAAATCATCTCTTTCACAGGTCTGACAACTCTAAAAACTCTACTTTTATACAAGAGCTCAACATCTTTGTTAATCAAAAGGACAGACTTGTAAGACACACATATTTCTAAGTCTGAGTGAAACAGATCATGTTCCTATTCAGAGACCTTGGTACTACTGGCCCATGATACACCACAATTCCAAATGTGCCAATAAAGCACATGTTAAATGTGTTACATCAGCTGTGTTCCCTGATTTGCTGGTTTGTCTGGGTTGGAGTTGATCACAGAGTTCTCAGGTTCTGTCAGAAAAACCAAAACAGTTTGAGTGAGGCCAGTGCTGCCAGTGAATCTGATGTGGCAGCCCAGCTTCTGTTTTGTCCAAGAAGTCAGAGACAAGGAATCATAGGATGCATTGTGATTTTAGTTACTAATTTATTTTATAATTGGAAGTGGATGCAAGCCCTTTTCCCTTTCAAATTTTTTAATTTTTTTTTTTTAACCAGATACATACAAGTACTCTAACTTGTAAGAACAGGAAACAAGGTCAAACCAAAGATCCCTCCAGTCCAATACTCCAGCAGATGCCTGAGGAAGCTTTGAGAACATGACAAGTACCAGGGACAGAGTGTACACAGCATTCTGTGAGAATGTTCTACAATCCAAAGATTCAGGGGTCAAGAACCTCTTGAAGAGAAGCAATTTTTTTTTTAATACACAAAGCCTTAGTAATTTGAATTTGTTGCCTACATGTCCAATTGCTTTTGAACCCACACAGATTTTTATTATCTACACACAATGCATTGGATCAACAACTTCCACAGCTTAACTTCACGCTGTGTGAGGAACTGTTTGCTTTAATCATACTGAGCCAACCACTTGCTGAGCTTGATAGCTCTTAATTCTCATATGGAAGAGACAACTCCCTCCTGTTCTCTTTCTCCAGCTAATTCATACTTCCTCTCTGTTTTCTTTTCTCAGCTTCAAAGCTCCTATCATGGGTTACTCAAAAACAACAGTTCCATTCTGCTGATAATTGTGCAGCATTCTTTCCTAGATCTTCTGCAGTTTCACTGCACCCTGAGACAAAGATCAAACCCACAGACAATATGAAGGAGATAATCATGCCCTTTATTTTCCACTCTCCATCAATTTCCTAACATTCTGGCTGTCTTTCTGGATTTTAACCACTGCCATCCAATATTTCCATAAAACATGAGAAATATCAAGACCTTGTATCAGAAGCTGTGGTTTTGTTTTTAAATCTGGGGCTGTCCAGGATACCTGGAATGAAGGTGGGGGACACATTTTACTCAGCCACACACTTTTTACATCATTATCTATCAGACTTCAGACGTGCTCTGCCAGTGCATCTGCCAGCATTTCACAGCAAATACATTCATCGTACTTGGTCTTCCTGGAAGAGCAGCTCTGCTCTGGATGAAGCACAGGACTAACCAACAAGAGCAGCTTTGCCTCACTCCTGGTTTTACACCTGTGTGAGAATGGCTCCCCAGGCAGCAGAGCCAGCGCTGACCTGCACAAGATGAGAGAGGCAAAATCAGAGAGTGCTGCTGGCAGGGGCTGCACTGCAGCCTCTCCTCTGTGGGATCAGGCTGTCCCTCCCTAATGCACAGCCCCATTCCATAATAGACATGGATGCTTTGAATGCATGGCAAGTTGCTTAATCTTGAAAAGAAAATCAATAAAATAATGTCTAAGTTTTCTAAATTCAATCATTTGCAGTTTTGGACAGTCTTGAAGTCTTCCAAAACTTGCTTGAACCTTGGCAAGGTGGCTCTGCAGGGTTAATGACAGGCAATAAAATGAACTGTATTTTATATGCTGCATTATTGAAATGTACACTAATATTTAACATATAAAATAGATGTTGAAACATATTCGGGCCAATAACTGTATCAACCTCAATAGAATCCAATGCCAAATTTGATTGGCATCAGTTAACAATCCCCTGCTTTTCGGACAGAGAAAATGTCAACACATGCAAATGCTTTATTTTACTTTCACCCCATAAAAAGTCATTTTGTAGTGTCTATTAAGCATTAAAAGTAAACACAGTCACAACTCTGGAATTTCCAGAAACATGTAGAACTCATTTAGGCAGCTCCTGAGCAGAAAAAGTGCCATATTACTAAGCAGTTTACATTTTTATGTATTCTTTTGGGAATTTTCTGTACAGGCTTCTGATATCAGAGTGGCAATTCCCATCTTTTGTTTTGCCTCTAACAACCTGCCAGGATAATTAAACTCACAACTCAGCACGTCTCAGTGCCTGCAGAATCTTCTGGACAGACATCAGAAGACTGGCATGGAAGCAACTCGTGTCTCCCTAACGAGGAGGAGAAAATCTCCAGCAGCAGATGTCCAGTTAATCCAGCCTCAAAGGCAGGAACAAACGCCAGCCACAAAAAAATGAACCGAAGCTGAAAAGAGCACATGTCCCCCTGCCCCAGCAAAGGAGGAGGTCTGCTGAGCAGATCCATCTATTCTGTTTGACCTGACCCAGTGCCAAGAGCAAATCCTCCACAAAAATGCCAAACAAAGTCTCTGCAGCCTTCGCTCCAAGGCCCTTGGGCCTCCCAGGAGTGACCCCAGCTCGTGACAGAGATGCCCAGGCAGCCACACAGCTCCTGCAGATCCCCACTGCTACTTCACCACATTCCTACTGTCCCTCCCAACACAGCCCCTGCACAAACTCCAGAGCCTGAACCTCAAACCACCCTGGGCACTGGAACCTCCCACCAGCAGGGTCAGGTAACCATGAGCAGAACAGGATTCTCTGTCCCTTGAGGAGTCTCACAACCTCTCATCTGGTCTAAGCCCCGCTGTGCTCCCAGGCACAGGAGAACTCTTAAACCCTGGCTTCCTCCCTTGCAAGGCCCATTTTGTCAAATATTCTCAGAAAATGAAATTTTGGCTGGAGAAATGGAGTTTTATATAGATAATCAGCACAAGAGGAAGGAAACATTTGGGAGCTGTTTGGCCAGCATGTGTCTCTGTCTGTTCCACAGCCCCTTGAAGACACTCAGCAAAGAGGGGATCTATTTTCACTTCTTCTATCAGACTCATTTAAGGACGTGTTTTGACTCAGTTCTTTCACACTTAGGTCATTCTCTAGGAATAAATTGACTGGATTTTCAAGTTTTTTCTTGAAGAGACTTGCTCAAACTGCTTTGTTCTGCACAATTGCCCAGAGTCATCAGCTAAGAGTTGGCCCAGCTTGCCCTTTGAGCTTCCCTTGGCACTGCAGAGTGCCTATTTCAGGTAGCTCCCACTCAGATTATATTGGCTTTCACAAATTACAAATGTGGAACTCAATATTTACTAGATATTTTATAGAAATACTGTTTCTTAATTCAAGACCGGGTATTCTTCTGGCACTAACCAATGGCACTACAACAATCAGGCAGATTTGTCATTCACTGCTAAAAACCAAGGACAGTGCAAAAAGATACTCAGGACATTTATGTTAAAAAGGTCCATTATAAGGGGAACAAACTTTAAAGCCAGAGAACTCACCCTTGTTACAGAGTCTGAACTAGATATTATGGAATTAAACAGAACACTACGGAGACTTTTTTGTGCATTTGGTTCTTCTTTGTTCAAACAGAAAAAGACTAAAGCCACGAAGAAGTTTGAGCAGCTAGATATTGATCAAAACTCTCATGCACGGTGATGAGAAAGTCTGTAAAATTATAATTTCCCATATTACTGCTGGAAACTTAAAAATACCTAACACATATGCTCGCTAGAACTCATGGAAGAAGGAGTGCTGGTGGAAATAGAAGGTCTGTTCAGGACAATCTCCTACTGCTTGACATTGCCCAGGACCATCAAAAAGTAGGCATAAATGAAGTTATTAAAAGCTCCATTTGCATCTGCTTCATTCTGGTATCCAAACATCCCACTAGAAACCACAGGATGTAAGTGGCTGTAAGATTCTTTCCAAACCAGGCATATCAGTTTGAATGGAACAGTAAAAATCAGTTCTGGGGCCCAGCTGGGGCATCCAGGCTGATCAAGAATGGGAATACCAGGGTGGGTCCCAGATATCCTCAATTAGTGCCTAATGACTTCTTCTGTAATGGACACGAGGAAGTTCCAGCATCCTCAACAATTTCAGGAATGTTCTCCTCAAGAGGAAAAAAGGACTGCAGATTTTACACCCAGAAAAGGGGATGTGGCTCTTTTCTCTGAACTTCTACCAGGAGTGTGCCAGAAGATTCCTACTAAGAAGTTTTAAAAGCCAACAGATTCCTTATTTCAGTATTTCCAGCAAGGCATCATTATTCCTACTGTTCTCCAGGGTAAACCTCACTTAAGCTTGGCCCATTTAATATAATAGAAGAATAACCAGAAATCAAATAGAATTTTGTCTGTGACTTGCTCTATGGTGTTAAAGTAACTCAAGAAGTTTGAGTGCTTTGGTGGCAAATTGCCATCTGCCCTAAGCGTGTCCCAAAGGCTCTGGGAAGTGATTTGAACACTGATTTTTCAGTGTTCTGAGCTCCTTTTAAAAGTCATTCATCCCTTATTTCACAAACAGTAGTGGGAGTCTGGAAAAGTCTCTTGCAAACAGTCAGAGCACCTGCGTGTGTCACACACTGCCAGCACCTCCTCAGCCAGAACAGGACAAAAAGGAAATAAAATAACACGGAACCAACCCTCACTCCCAACAGGATGAAAGCTTCAGGGCAGGAGAAGGCCAATCCTGATTTCAAGGACTAAATACTAACTACACCTAAAATAAAAGTTAAACTAAAGTTCTCTTACAGTGGCCATTAAAGATACATGGGTCAGCATTTGTACAATTGTATTTTTAAAAATATTTCATGCTAAAATAATGACAATTTTTTTTTCCGCTTATCTTGAAGAGGTCTTTTGGAAGATCAAAGGATATGAAGTTAATTAATTTTGATAATCAGCTATGTTTGGTATTTTGCCAATTCAAACAAAATATTTTCCAAAAAAAACCCTCAGATTTTTATATAGGCAAGTATAAGAAAAGCAACATAAAAGGTGTTTTGGTTATGAAAAAGACAGAGGATAGGAAAAGTTTGGTTTTTTTGAGGGGATTTCATTTTAAATATGGCCTTAAATTATTTAAATTTAAATAATTTCAGGGAAATAGCTGTTCTTGAACACAAAGACTTCCCCTCATCTCTTAAAGCAGCCAGGAGACATTTCCTGAACACCTGGCAGGAATTGCTGTGGTTGCCCATTTGAAATCCTGCAGGTTTCTGCTGCACCCTTGCACAGGGACAATTCTGCAGCTCTAATTAGAACAAAGATGGCCTTGATTGAGTGGAGTGCTGAAGCCACCAAGTGATCATATTGTTAGATTTAACCTTTCCCACGAGATGCATCTTCTGGCAGCAAAACAGAAATGTAGCAGCATTTGTTATGTTCTATTCATTACTCAAACATACAGCACAAGAGTTTAGTTGATAAAACAGCACAGGGGATATAAAACCATCTTCAGCATCAGTCCCTTCATTAGTGCACAGCTCCATGCACTGCAGCACCGAGGCATTGATGCCTCTCCTTTGGGTACAAAACCAACCAAAGGAGCTTTTTTCACACCAAAATATCCCACACTGAGCATGGGGGCAGCCCACAGTGTGGAGCTGCTACACACCAGCAATTTACGGAAAAAACCAGTAAATAAGGACTTGCTGAAGCCAGTCTCAAGCACAGAACATCACTGCTTTACAAACATCCCTGCATTTCAGAATTCTAGAAGCCAAGTGTATTTACCAAACCCACCCATGAGTGTGTTCTCTGACTGCCTCCTAACAGATTGGGCATTTTCATGTGCAGGGATTATTAACAGGAGCCTTCACCTGCAGAATACCTTGTACCAAACTGTGAGTGAAATCTACTGCTGATAAAAATAATGGAGAATCACGTCCTGTTTGGCATTTTAATCTTGATTGAGTCTGAACAGTTCTGAAAACTCCACACATTGAAAAAAAATATATAAAATTACTAGAAATTGCAGTGAAAGGTGAGTTCAGCTTTCTGAAAGCCAAACCCCTTGGCTTTGTCAGGATGTGCCACATTTGCTGCATTTTCAGCCATTCTCTCCCATCAAACACTGTTGCAGCACCCAAAGGGTTATTCTGTGATGGAATCCACAGCAAGTATCCCAACCCCACTTTTCTGATGAAGCAAATCTATTGAGATTGAATGCTCAGCACCAGACTGAACCAAAACCAGCAGCCACATTCCAGGCTGGTTCTTAATTTGCTCTCAGCTGGACTCTTCATCCAGAGCTATTTGACAGAACTGGGTGCCTTTCAAATGCATTCTTGCATCTTTGGAAATGTTTGGAAATGTTGAGTTTTGTGATGTTTGCCTGCATGCTTGTTCAGTGAGTATAATGACCATGGAGCTGCCTCTTGTACACTTTAAAGTCTGACTTTGCTTTCCAAAACAATTTGTAACTGTTGTCTCCATTGAAAGTTTTTAGGAGAGGAACACTCCACTACATAAGATCAGCTATCATTAATTTTGTTCTTTTGCATTTAGTTATTTTCATTTTTATTATCTTCAAAAAGCCAGATGATACAGCTTCACAGGCATTCCCATCCCCAAAATGCCCATCTTATTTTCTCCAGCAATGCTACTTTCAGCTAACAAGTAAAGTGTAAATGAGATGAGCTCACAAACAAATGAAAAAAAGTTACTGCTGTGCTCAAAATATAAAAAACTTTATAGAAGGCAATAAAGGTCCTGCCAAAGCAAAAATATGCAATTCTGATAAATTTATTTGCAGAAAGTGAGTATCTCTCATATATATATATGTATATACACACACACAAAGATCTTGCCTGAAGCCACTTATATCCATTGTTAATTACAAAACTTACAGTGGAAAGCAAGGAATCGTATCTGGCTCATAAAAGTGCTTAGTAATTGTTAAGAATTAAGAAAAGGACTCATCTAATTTAAGATACATATCTCTCAATTAGTGTTGTGTTATTTTTGTGCATTATGTTTACTGTGCAGAATTTCTCCACGAGGAATCAGATAACAGACATCAAGTTATCATTTTGCTTTGCTACATGTATGTGACAGAGTTACATTATGAAGGAACAAATAGACCCTTGCAGCTCCAGGGGAAAACAAGAACAATCAATTAAAAATAAAAATAAAGCAGGACAACATCAATTCAAAGAAGTCAATCTTTCTACTCCATTTTGACCTCATTCACAGGGATTTTGGTTTTGCTATCAAAAGTCCATAATTTCAACACAGCCCAAAACAAAAATAAAGTCAGGTACTTGTCATAAACTCATTTTTAACGTGGTCGTTAATGGTTGGATGAAACCTCAGTGAAGCTTGGGCTTCTGCAAACAGATAAAATCTGGTGTACAAACAGAATAATTATGAATTGCAGGATTCTAGCTCTTCAGTCACTTCTGTGAACTTGCACAGAAGATTTTCAGCTTTTATTAACAAGTAAAATTCCACAGCCATCTCCCCACTCTGCAGTGAGAGAGTAACATTTATATTCCCTTTCTGAAATCACAGCAGGTGAGCCACATAAAACAAGGTGAAGGCCAGTGAGAACTATTAACTGCCTGTGATTCAGGAAGTTAACTCACACTGGTAAGTGGATTAATGGAAAACAGCTCCAACATTTTCACCCTCAGCTGCCCACACTGCCCCTCTCCAGGATTATCCACCAGGAACAACAAACAAGGCCAGCTGGAGCACTCAGTTAATCCAACACATCACCATGAACCAAAGCTAGCACAGGCTGGCACTAACAGCCATGAACTATGCCCCAAATCCATTTACTTTCAAAACACTTCTTCAGAGAAGATTTCAAGAAGGAAACAAACATTGCAGCAACTCCCAACAGCCAAAGGACCAAACCAACTGCAGAACAGAGCACCTGCAGCCCCCCAGAAACCCACCCGGGACCCCTCAGGATGCAGCACCTCTAATCCCAGCTCCCAGGCTGGGCTGGGCTCCCCAGCAGGATCCTCCCTCCTCACCTGCACTGCAGCCTGGGTGCAGCAGCTCCAGCAGCAGCCCAGGGGCTCTGACACAGCCAGGGCAGGAGGCAGGAACTGGGAATGGGATGAAACCCTGAGCACAGAGTGCCTGGGCTGGGCTGGGCTGGGTTGGGTTGGATTGGATGGGATTGGATTGGGCTGGATTGGATTGGATGGGATTGAATTGGATTGGATTGGATTGGATTGAATTGGGCTGGGTTGGATTGGATTGGGCTGGATTGGATTGGACTGGATTGGATTGGGCTGGATTGGATTGGACTGGGTTGGATTGGACTGGATGGGATTGGATTGGGCTGGATTGGATTGGATTGGATTGGATTAGACTGGATTGGGCTGGATTGGATTGGATTGGATTGGATTGGATTGGATTAGACTGGATTGGGCTGGATTGGATTGGATTGGGCTGCGTTGGATTGGGCTGGATTGGGATAGGTTGGATTGGATGGGATTGAATTGGATTGGATTGAATTGGATGGGATTGGATTGGATTGGATTGGGCTGGATTGAATTGGATGGGATTGGATTGGATTGGGCTGGATTGGATTGGGTTGGATTGGATTGGACTGGGCTGGATTGGGCTGGATTGGGATAGGTTGGATTGGGCTGGATTGGATTGGGTTGGATTGGATTGGACTGGGCTGGATTGGGTTGGATTGGATTGGATTGGATTGGATTGGGCTGGGCTGGGTTGGATTGGATTGGACTGGGCTGGATTGGGCTGGATTGGATTGGGTTGGATTGGATTGGACTGGGCTGGATTGGGCTGGATTGGATTGGGTTGGATTGGATTGGACTGGGCTGGATTGGATTGGACTGGGCTGGATTAGGTTGGGTTGGATTGGATTGGACTGGGCTGGATTGGGTTGGATTGGGTTGGATTGGATTGGACTGGGCTGGATTGGGTTGGATTGGGTTGGATTGGATTGGACTGGGCTGGATTGGGTTGGATTGGGTGGGGCAGCGATGCCAGTGCCCCCCTGGGGCAGGTCAGGGCTGCCAGCACTCACCAGGCTTTCACACCCTCAGAGGGATCCTTCATTCCCCATTTCATGCCCCAGTGCCCCTCAGCTCACACCCAGTCCCTGAGCAGCCCCGGTGCCACAGCAGCACACAACTGGCACAGCACTGCTGGAGGTTTGCCTTTGGTGGTGCCTGCACCAAAACCCACCCTGGGAGGACAGGATTAGAGACCAAAATACACAATCCTTGTCAGAGCAGATAAAATAAAATAAAAATAATACTCTGTGGTCATGTCACAGCATTGAAAGCCAGGTGGAGATAAACATTACCAAGAAATTACAAAATGAGTCAGAAAATAGAAGCTGGAAAAGGGATTGATATTAGCCCTGGCATTCAATTAATTGGCTCTTCCCCCACCCACCAATAATATCCAGGTTGTACAGAATCAATTTACTCTCCTCAACGACCAATCTCAACCACATTTCTTAATAACAAAAGTAAGGGAAGGAGAAGAGGGAAGGAAGTAAAACCAAAATGATGCTACTTAAAAACAAGCAGTATGATTTTTTTTTTAATAATTCAGAATTAGAATTCCCTGTCTTAAAACTTAAGTTAAACCAAGAAATAAGGACAGTTCAAAAAAATAATTAGATGTTTCAAAGAATGAGACTATCTCCATAATTACATTTTTTTTTTCCTTTATCTTAAAGAGGAGTGAGGATTGTATTACAAGGTATAGGTCAACAACTAATGAACAAGATGAAGGATAAATGTTTTTAGAGAGACTCGGGCAGCCATGTGCAGGAGGAGAAGAAAGGAAATGGCAAACCTCTTAACCTTTGCTGTTTTAGCTCACAATTAATCTGGTAGGAGATAAGAGGCCCATAATCCTTTTATGAGTTTTATCAGAAATAATAAGCCAACAAATTTACAAAATGCATATGCAAACCAGGGTATCCTAAGCTTATTAAGGATGAAGCAATCCCACAAAAGAAGGTCATAACTGCAACATCCTGTAACAGATGCTTAGAGAAAGGATGTGAGAAACAGGGCAAGTAAAGAACAGCCCCCTCCTTGTTCATCCCTCCCAGGCACAATCCATAATTTCAGAACTCCTGTACTAGAGGTTGCATTCACAAAATTATTTTCAGCTGCTCCCTCTGGACCATTCTTCCATAAGGGCTCTGTATAATCCTTTTTTGAACCCATTTATAATTTGGCTTCTGCAATGCCCAGTGTGAAGTCCTCCATCATTTATTTGCACATTGTATGAAAAAAAAAAAAACAAACTTGTGTTTTCTTAAGCTTCCACATGACAGATTTATTGAGGTAGAGATTAGCTCTTAAAACAGAGGATAGTTTAAATGGCAAAAGTGCTAGGGACAAGAATACTTAGGAATAATCAATACCACCTGTGCCAAAAGAATAATTGAATTGCAGTAGTTTGCCTAAAGACAGAAAAATGAGACAACATTATAGCAGTCATCAGGAAAATAAAAGGCTGTTGCAAAGAGGAATGGAATTATCTGTTCCTCGTGGCCACAGTGAATAAGCAGTAGGTTTAAATGGCATAAGGAAGCTCAGAGCTGGATATTAGAGAAAAAAACATCATCCTCATAATAGCAGGGCTAATGCAAAGGACTGCTCTGATAGTTTCTGTGGTGGCAAACTGGAGGAGAACCCTTCTGGCAGCACACAGATGTGTTCAGCTGGATTCACAGCAGAGCACTCAGGGAGCTCCTGTGGCCCTTCCAGGGCTGTTCTGCACATCCAGGGAGGGAACTCCCCACCCACCTGGCTCAGAGCTCGCTGCTCTCCCTCTCATTGTGCTCAGCTGCTGACTTTACCTAAGCCACAATGAATTCTCGATTTTCAGAGCCACTCACACACACCCAGCACTGAAACACGCAGAGCACAGCCAGGGGGGTGCCAGAATCCATGGTGGGCTTTGCAGAGTTATATTATTTATTTGTTATCCATTCTGGAAGTGTTGCCTCTGCTTTTACACACAACTACTCCCTCTGTACTCTCTAAATTCCAAAGTTGAGTTTGAGAGCAGGAACCTGGCTTTCTGCAGCTGGGATACCTTTTCCTTCTGGACAGCATCCCACTGGTGATGATAAAAGCTACAGTTCTCAGGGGGAAAAACCATCTAAAACTGAAGACCCAGTGGCCATCTAAATCAAAATTCCACATTTTCCTGCAAGGAAAGGAGATTGCTGAAACCATGTCTGTTTAACAGAACATGCAGTAGGAATGGAGCTTTGGGGTTTAGCCTTTGTAGCTACACATAGTGAGGAGAATCAGATAATTCTGTGTAAAACAGTCTTCTGTTTAAATGGATAAATATAGGTAAAGCTGTTTGCTCCTAATAAAAGAATATGTTTAATCCAAACCCTTTGTTTTGTTGTTCATTCCTGACCATATTTCACATCGAGGTATCTCAGAGGACAAAATTATTTACAGAGTTAGTTAACTGTAAATATCTTACCTTGTTGGTATAAATCAGGGATATAATGAAACATCAGCTGCTACTTAAAGTGCTTGGCAGGACAGTTCATCTCATATTTATGTGCAAGCATAAACTTTGTGTGTCCTGATATATAATTGCAGTAACAATTCTATTGAATTTATCTCTGCAAAGCTGCAGGTAGAAGTGTGCAGCAAATCTCATCGTTTTCATCATAAATGTTTTATATGTTTTTCCAAATTGTTAGTATTTTGCAAAATCTTCCAAGCTTGAAAATACATTTTAAAAAATGATTATAAGAATCTTGAAAGGATTGTAATACAAGTCGAAGAACTCAGAATAATCTGATTAACAAACCTTTAAATATAGACAGGACAGCTTGAGAACAGTTTTTCTTACCTGAGAGAGAGGAAAGAGATGCTCAGAGGGCTGGAGCACCTCTGCTGTGACGAGAGGCTGAGAGGGGAGGTTGTGCTGCTGGGGAAGAGAAAAGCCCAGGGAGGGCTCAGAGCCCCTTGCAGTGCCCATAGGAGCTCCAGGACAGCTGGGGAGGGACTGGGGACAGGGCAGGGGTGACAGCACACAGGGAATGGCTTCAGGCTGGAAAGGGGCAGGGTTAGACAGGGTCTGGGAGGAAAACCTTGGCTCTGGAGGCTGTGGGAGCACTGGTGGCCCTGTGAGAGGAGCTGGGGTGTCTGAGATGGAGGGCACTGGGTAAGCTCAGAGAAGAGATGAAGGAGAGCTTGAAGAGGACATTGAGGCCAGTTCCTAAAGCTGCTTCATGGTGCCTGTGCCAGAAGCAATCCCACCTTGTCAGAGTGAGCTGCCTGTCCCAGCCCTGTCCCAGCCCTGTCCCTGCCAACAAGAATCGATGGGACATTCCCCTTCTGCCCAGTCCTGCACCAGGGAACAAATCCAGCTCAAAGGTGTCCCAAAAAACCCCCATGCCTCCCTCCTGTCCCAGAAAAGCAGAGACTGATGCTCCTCAGAGCCATCCAGCCTGGCCCCCAGCAGGGCACAGGGAGAGAGAACAGCCCAGCCTGCACCAGGGAGAGAGATCCTGCAGAAATCATCCTTGTGCACCCTCAGAAACCTGAAACACACACACACAGGGTGAGAACAACCAGGGAGATCCTGCAGAAATCATCCTTGTGCACCCTCAGAAACCTGAAACACACACACACAGGGTGAGAACAACCCTGAAATCATCCTTGTGCACCCCCAGAAACCTGAAACACACACACACAGGGTGAGAACAACCAGGGAGATCCTGCAGAAATCATCCTTGTGCACCCTCAGAAACCTGAAATACACACACACAGGGTGAGAACAACCAGGGAGAGAGATCCTGCAGAAATCATCCTTGTGCACCCTCAGAAACCTGACACACACACACACAGGGTGAGAACAGCCAGGGAGATCCTGCAGAAATGATCTTTGTGCACCCTCAGAAACCTGAAATACACACACAGGGTGAGGACAGCCAGGGAGGTCCTGCAGAAATGATCTTTTTGAACCCTCAGAAACCTGACACACACACACAGAGGGTGAGGACAGCCCACCCTGCACCAGGGAGATCCTGGCAGACAGAAATCGTCCTTTGCACCCTCAGAAACCCCAAGTCCTGGCCCTGGGCACGGCTGCTGCCCAAACAGCACCTCTGGGGCAATGGGTGTCCCTTCACTTCTGCAATGTCCTCAATATCTCCTTGTCTACCAGCTGGGTGTTTATTCATTCCACATTGCTTCATTTGTAATTTTCCTTTATTCCATTTCCTATTTCGGTCTCCTCATTAATTTTTATGCACTTTTATTTTCATTTGTATACTTTTCATCACTTCAATATCCTAATATTTCAGCAGTCCAATTAGCTGCTTCCATATCTTAATCACACCGAGACTCCTTATTCAGCTATAAATATAATTTTATTACTGCTGCTTTAATGACTAAGTGTTATAATAACTATTCTATATAAAACAATTTCTCTTAAAACTTTCCCCATTTCCTTCACTTGTCTATAATTCATTTCATCTCTCATCATGCTTTCCATTTTCCTCAGCAGATCCTATATCATCCCCAGATATTTCCTGTATTGGAAGCTCATTACCTGGGGAGCTGGTAAACTTTCACTGCTTCACCCCAAACATAAGAGCAAACACTGAAACATTTCCCCACACTTATCAGGCTGTCCCAAAGCTGCTGAAGGAACCCAAGCCTGCAGACAGAGAGCATCTCCACATTAAGGGGAATTGTCTTTTAATTAACATGCAAGCACAGCCCAGATGGGCATGATGAATATAATCCGCAGCTCTGTTCTGAATATCAACATCATAAATAAAAAATGTCATAGTGGTATATGAAGCCATCACTTCTGAAGTGAAAACCCAGCATTATTCTCAGCTTTATTTTCAGATAGACCATAAACTTGCAGTGAAATAGTTAATATTTATTATATTTATTAATTTAGTAACATTCCATCTTCTAAAATCCCCATTATTTCAGGCAGGTCATTAACTTCTGAGATGCTGATGCTTCTAACTATCAAATAAACCTCAATGAAAGTCTCCAAGTCAAACCATAAACATTTCTTCCATTCTAATTGTCCTCATTGTGTGAGCTGCAGGATTTGTCTGTGCCACGAATGTGCAGGGGAGAGCAAGGTCTGCAGGAAACACAACAGGAATGTTCATCCACGTCATCCTGGAGATGGAAACAAAGGGGATTTAGGTCATTTCAGAAGCAAAATCACCATTATTCAGTGTCAGTTTCTCCTGAACTGCTACACTTTGTGACTTTAATTGGGTTTTATGAGGGAAGAATTAAAAGCATTAAAGGAAGTACAAAGTTATGCAGTTTTAACAGTCTGCATCCAAGTCACCACATTTATAAATAAAGCCCCATCCCACTGAACTCCTCCACAGGAGATTGCAGCACCTTTTTGTAATTTTTTAAAAATTTACATTGAAATTTATATTGAAATTTATATTTAGATTCATTCCCTTCCCAGTCCACTGGTCCTGTGAGGTGGCTGTGGTTGGTCAGTGTCACACTTTTATTCCCTGCAAGAGGTGGAACCCAAGCCCTTGTGGCTTCTGCACTGGTGCAACCTCCTGTCTCTGCTTATGAAACAAATCTTCCTGTGCAGATAACTTCAGCTCCTCTTGACATTTTGTCATCTTTCATCAATAGCTCATCAATAGAGGCCTATTTTTGTAGGGGATGGTATTTTTACACATCTTATTGCCCAAAATGGAGATCTGTTATTGTAAAATACTATAATGCAATATTATTAATAATTATATAGCATTATAAAATTAATACATTAGTATGTTATTAATATAATAGAATTATAGAATGTATTATAATAAATATAATACACATTATTATTATTGTTTTATTATTATTACTATTATTATTTTAAAGACAAATTATTATTATTATTATTATTATTATTATTATTATTATTATTATTATTATTATTATTATTATTATTATTATTATTATTATTATTATTATTATTTTTAAGACAGACCAGGTGGACATTAGGCTTACTGATGCATTTTAGACCTGGAAGCATAACATCTCAATAAACCAGGTGGAATTGTATTAATATCACTGTCAGTTTCTATCAGCTGAACATTTGATTTGTGTTTTACAAACCCAAAATTCAGTTGCCATCCCCAAAGGATCCCAGAAAAATGCTCTTGTCAAGTGTATGTTTCCTACAATCAAATTCAGTAAATCCTATCCCAGATTTAAGATTTAATTTGATAATGTAATAATCTCTATCTGATAGCTTGTGCAATAGATCACCTGCAGGTCTGTAGCCATGGAACTGTTCCCTTTCAGTGGCACAGGAAGTAACTGTGCCCACTGCTGAGACAGTTTGATTCAATTTCACAGAAAAACACAAGCTCCTGCTTGTTTACACCATGTTAATTGACATTTCCAATCACTACTGATGTCTACTTTTAAAAATGCTGAAGTGTACCATTAAATATTTTCATTTAGAAATTCATGGTATGCAGGGTTTGCTGCCTATTGCAGCAAAATTTAGCACTAATACCAAGATATGATGCTCAAAAGTTGCTCAAATCCGCTTCAATAATAATTTTTAAAACAGCTGTTAGAAAGTGAGAGATGCTTTATTTTACAGATTTTTGCTTCACTTTGGTGGTCTTCCCATCCATCAGAAAAAAGTCTCCTCCTCCAGCCTTATTATAAAACTTTACTGTCTTAACCTAACTTATTATCAGCACAATAACATTTGTCTTGATTTGATACCTTCCATTTCTCTTGCATGTTTGGATAGGTCTTGTTTTTTAACAATACACAATCCATTTCCTCCTGACTATCATCACTCTTCCTGTGTGCTCTAGAGACTTCTCTCATGTTTCAAATTCAAGTAGCTGGCAAGATGCTGTCAAAAACTGGATGTTTCAGTACTTTCTCAAAACCTTTTGAGACATAAAGATATGATTTTTTTCATGCTGTTTTGAACTGTCGAGTATTACAAGTCAAAATTTAAAATTTCCTGAGTGAAATGTTTGTTCTGTTAATCGAAGTTTCTCTGGTTCAGTGTGGTCTCCTTATTTCAGAGTGCAAAAGGCAGAGCAGAGGGCAGCTGAGAAGAGAAACCTCTACCAAAAGGTCATCAAAGCCATTCAATAGGAGAATAAATTAACATTTTACAGTAGGTCACATCCACATTTGACATGCCAGGGTAGGAGACCATGTCCAGGAACATCTGAATGGCTGAAAGGCCTAAATGCACCTCTGAAAAACCCCCAAAAAGGAAAAATTTCAGTGGAGCTAAGAAATATTTTGGAATATTTTTCCTTCTTTTCCTGGAAACTCTGCAAGTATTTACCCTTCAGATACCTCTCACAAGGAAATTCCAACAGATATTCTGACCACACTCGTCAAACTGACTGATCACTGTTCCCCCACAAGGAGGGAGTGCCTGTGCCTGCATTTTGTCTCTGTTTCATGATTAGAGCTGTGCCATAATTGGTTGTACTTCCCTCCACACAGAGTTAGAACAATTATAATTATTTTGTTTTATAAATGGAGTTGGAAGAGGCTGCTCACTGCTTACAGAGCACCTTTGTCCCTCTGCACACGTTCCTCAGAGGATAATGAGGTTTAGGAGCTGAAAGTGTGTTTGTATTCCTGGGTCAACAGGAGCACAATGGGAACCTGAAGGAGTGGACATGCATTAACAGTGATTCAGGATGAAACACTGGCAGTGCTGAGATATTCACTGAGGAAGGCAACGAGATGTTGGCAGCAATGAAAATTGATGCAAGTTTGCTGTAATTCCAAAGGCAATGAGCTTCACCTGCCCCCTAAATCTGCCACTCCACCAAACCCAAACACCTCCACATTTAGGATAACACAAGCAATGACAAAGACCATTCTTCTCATGCTCTCTATTATTTTTTTTGCCATGGATTCCCTAAAGAACATCCCTGACTCTGCTCGTGGAGTGGGTGCCAGGCTCCAGACTGCAGGGCTGGCTCCTCTCAGCAGGAAACACTTGTCACAAACAATGAGAACAGAAAATACTCACAGCACTCCTGCTCCAGCAGGATCTTATTTCAGACTGCACAGAGTCATTTTCTCCACGAGATTGTCTTGCAGTGTTTACAAGATAACAGCCAATAACTGTTCAGTGCTGCTTAGGTGGAAAGAAAAGGGTTATAGAAATTTCAAGGCCAAGTCTAGGTAAATATGATCCTTGTATTTCCACTACAGACATCTAGACACTTCCAGCTGTTGAAAGTATTGCTAAATATATTTACAGTCTTTGTACAATAAAAAGCTTTATTACTTTTACTACAGGCAGAAGAAAAAAGCTTTAAATCTTTAGTTCTGAAGCAATATCTCCTGTCTTAAAGGCAATGAAGCCTTTCAAGGGGAAAAACCAGCAGACTTTAAAAAAGGTGGTTTATGATGTTGTATCTTTGTTGCAATTTTGGTTCATATATTTTTATTAAGTGTAACCTTTATATGTAAATGAAATGATTATCCAACACAAAGTATGTTTTCATAAAGTAAGAATAGGTTTTATGTCCTCAAAGATAAAGCAGCATAAAGCAGTCAGGCAGCTCAGCATGTACTTGATGGCTGTGAAATGAACTATTTGATTTCCCATTACAGCCTGCACTGTACCACAGCCCCAAACCCACACCATCAGCCAGCCAGCCTTTCATCAGGGAGCCCAGCAATATAAATCTGTATTTCTAATAGGCAGAACTCCTCGTTTAAAAAGGCTTGGAAATAAACCCTACCTTGTGAAGTGCAGGGAGAGGGAAATGAGAGCCATGTCCTAAAACCCCAGGGAGAGATGAATGTCCTCAGCACAAACAAAAGGGCTCAGACCCTCTGTGCTCTTAATGGGCTGGAGTTTTTGTTCTCTCCGTTTCCAGCTGCAGCAGGGCCCCTGTGGCAGTGGGAGGAACCTTCAGCCCCTCTCCCAGCAGAGAAGCAGCCAGGGCTGTGCTGGCAGACGCACCTGGGACACCTCACCTGTGCTCCAGCACCCGGCACAGGGCTCCTGCACCCTCTCCCTGTCCCTGGGAAGGCTGCAGGGCATCAAGGGAAGTACAGGGCTCAAGCTGCACATGTCAGCTCTGTGTACAGCTCATGTGAAGGGAAGAGCCAAAGCCATCAGTTCCATCAGCAGCATTTCATTATTTTGAAGGAGAGAACAGGGTGGTTTTTAAGATCAATGTTTTCACCATAACAGAAAGCACAGCAAGCTTGGCCTGAGCCTTCCCCACTTCAATTTGAGCTCATGATAAAGGATAAAGGCCACCAAGGAATGCTGGATGTCCAACCTGCTCTGGACAGGAACCTCACCAGCACTGGATTTACTGAGAGCTAGATACAAAGTTATAAGATCACAGATCTAACATCGTGCATGTCTTTATTTTTCTCTAAAATAAAACTCTTTGGTTCAGAGGATAAAGTCAAACTCACCATGGGATCACCTGGAAAGCCCAAGGATGTGTCTCCTTTTAACAGGAGTGAAAGTGGCTAAAAGCCAAAGAATTCAGGGCACTCCAGTCCCAGATGGCAAATTAAACCCGTCACTGAACAGCTTTTTGGGTAAGCAGCTGTCATAAAAATCTTTATTAATAAATTGATGAATAAAACTGTTCTGCTCCTAAGCAAGGTTGTTTATTCCTGAATCAACAACTCCACAAAGAGTTGCTACTTGTTACATAAATCTGGATCTTCACAGTCCATCTATTTATTAGCTCTTTATTTCCTTGTTCAGCAGGTGCACAGTGCTGAGCACAATGACTCCTCATTAGATCCTGTAAATGCTACAAGAACAAAAAAATAAAACTGCCACGCTGTTTAAAAACAACCTACTGGGTCAGTCCCTGCATTTTTTCTGATTTTACATTTTTGTGGTCTTGGGCATTCCTTCAATCTATCATCACAAGAGAATCTGTCAATAGAGAGAGTTATGAAAATAAGATAGGATTGGAGAAAAAAAAAATAGATTTTTTTTACTTTGGGTGATTAAATTCTCGCTGACATTAACATATGACAACCTGTTAGAACGATTTGTGAGTCTTCACAGTTTTATAAATAGCTTTATCTCTCCATTCCACACGAGGAAAAAGAGAAATATTATTTATTGTACCTTTCTACCTCCACAGCACGGAACGTTTCAAAGACTCATTTTAAGTTTTGTGGAAGTCTCTTGATATTAAGGGGCTGCAGACAGAAGATGATGAAGCCTCCTTTCTCTCTGCTGGCCCCCCATTGCTCCTCAGTGCTCTGGGAGAGAACATTTCCCTTCCACTGGGGAGCAGCTGGAAAGCCAAAGCAAACCATCCCCATCCCATGGAATCCTGCTGAATTCCTCAGAAATGCTGAGGATGACTGGGAAAATGCAATGTTTGCTTTACAGATGGACGGAATATTTATAATATTTAGTTTACGTGGGGTTTTTTTTTTTTCCTCTTAGAGAATGAAGTATTTGGTTTTGTTCTCTTAGTGGAGCACATGGCAAATTATATTAATTAGTCTATTTACATGATTTCCTAACTTGGAGCAGTGAAAGTTGCCTTTAGCTAGCAAATAATTGAAATTACAATTGCTGAAGATATCACAAGTTTGGGGTTTTTTAAATTATATCAAGCCCTATCAAGCTCTGATAGGACATTAATAGCTTCTTCCCTTCCCTGCTGATGCTTTTTGTCCCTACTAAGCCATTCCAGTGTACTCAACACCATAAAACAGAAATACATGACAAGAAACAGTAATCTTCCAATTTTATTCCCCAGATTCAGGTTTACTGGTACATCCCTCTGGGAACATAATGACAGAGCTTTGCTTTCATAAAGACACTGGAAATTGATTGCAGTCTAAAAGTTCTCATAAGATTTTGGGGAAGCAACCAGTTCTGTTAGAAACAAAAGAGAAGCACGAAAAAATACAGAAAAGCCAGCACAGCAGAAATATATTTTAGTACTGTAGGAATTTTTTGCCAACATGAATATTGTTCTTTTCTTTGCTTTTGGAAATCAGAGGGGAGGAAGAAGCTCATTAATTCAACATCTGATTTCTGAAATAGAGGGAAAACTCAAACACATCATAAGAGAACTGTAGAATATCTCTTATCAGGCAGACGCAATCTGGGCTTCTATCAGGCTGGGCTTTAATTAAGTAATAGGCATTACAGATGTTTAATAAAGCTGAGAATAACATTCCTTCCTCCCAGTCCAACAGTGTTACTCCAAGAAGTTCAGACGAAGGACTCAGGAGCACCTTGCAGAACTTTGGAGGGAGAACATGAACCTGGTTCAAATGGAACTTTATTTTCTCACTTCAGACTTAGCACACAAGGTCCCACCTTGACCCCATTTTCTTTTTTTTGCACTGACTGTAGATGAGGAGAGAGCACAGAAGAATAGCTGTGATGTCTGCATTTAAAAAGAGAGGCAGAGTTCATCATTTTTTTCAGAGTGGATTGGGTTTTTTCCAACAAAATATTGTCAAGAAACTTCCCAAAACAACATTCAGCGGGTGTCTGTGAACAGTCTTTGAAACTCCCCAGATCCTGATGAATGCAGAGTTCCTGCTGAACATTCAGGAGTTTTCTATCTCTCAGATGCCTGGCAGCTGTTTAAAACTTGACATCAGGCTGAACTAGTTCAGAAAATCCATGAAACATGAGAAAATCTGAGCAAAACTCCAGTAAACATTTTAAGGACTTCTGTTTGGTGAACTGAAAATTCAGTTAACCTCTCAGGAGTTAGTGTGCCAAATTTGGAGATTAAAGTCACTTAGAGAGTGAAATGGGCGTTTTTATTTCTGCTTGGAGTGCAAGATGCAGCACATTGCTGAAAATGAAGCCGTTTCCAAAGCCTCCATTCCAGTTTCAAGGAGAGAAATTATGGCTGAACTTTTGTGTGCTTGATGCCCATCAATAACGAGAGTGGCTCAGAAGGAGGTGACAGAACAGGGCCCTGGGTATGGGGCAGGTCACCAAGCAAGAGGAGACACAGAGCCAGACACGTGAATGCACAGCAGCAAAACTCACTTTAGCCTCTCGAGCCCACAGTAAATCCATACCTGTCCATTTAGACACAATAAATCCCTCCTAAAGAGCAGAGCTTCATTTTCAACAACAGCCTATACAAATGGGAGTGCTCCAAACAGACACCGGGAGTGACTTTTTTTTCTGCTCCAGTAACACCAATGTTCTTTTTTCTCCCTGTGCTTTGACTCGTCCGCTCTGTGTCTCTGTCACTGTGCTGAGGAAAAGCAAAAGAGAGACTAAAAGGGAGTCCTGGAAGGCAGCTGACACCACAATCTTGAGCTGCAGAAGCGCTGCTGAGTGTGAGTGCAAATGCACAATTGAAGTCCCAGAAGGTCAATCCGTGGAGAGAGGGCTCTTCAGGCGCTTTGCTGTAGACACCAGACATTTCTTATCATTCTGAGTTCATCAGCAATTGTTTTGTTTTTAAGGACTGCAGACACTGATTAGCACAAGCCTCTGGATTTTCTCCAGCAGCCTGCCTGCAGAGCCACGAGAGCCTTAGCACAGAAATATTTCTGTGGGACAGCAGCATCGTCCCACAAGTGCAGCCTCACCAAGGCCAGAGCCCAGGAGGTGGGCCCAGCTTCCCACAAGTGTGCAAGCAGAAAATGCAGGGAAACGAGGCCTGAGCTCCTTGTTTCCAGCACAAAACAGGACTGTACACTACTGCTTACCTCTTCATCAAGAAAAGGAATTCTTTTTAAAGGTATTCTACATTATTGTATTATTTTATATTCTTTCAACTGGGAAATCAAAACTGAAAATGATACTTCTTCACTCATCTGCATGTTTCACCCTCATTAAGTGAACTCTGCTGTATTCTCTGCATTAATCCTGCATAAATTAGAGTATGAGCAGCTATGACCTTTGTTTCTCTTATCCTTGGGAGGAAAATCAATGTGCTTTCTGCCTGCATGCACACATGCATACATGCAAAGAAGTTCAGCACTGGGTGTTCTGATTTAGTCATTCCACCAGGAGCTGAAAGACTTGAATCAAGAGACCAATAATTTTGATAAATAAAATTGAGTGAAGAAATAAAGAAAACCCACATTCAATAAACAATTCAACGCCCATTGTAGGATATAAACTCACAGAAGTCAGCAAAACACTCAGCATTTTTGTGAGGGTGACATTCCAGTTTGAAAATTTTACCCTGAACAAGCTGACTTAACAGCATGAAAAATTTAGAGAAATGTAGCAGGAAACTTTTTGGACTCATTTCAGTAAAAACACCATCAACAAAGTAGAGGCAGAACTGAGCCCCAGGTAAGGGAATAACCAAGAACTATATTTGAATGATACTGGCAAAAAAAAAAAAAAAAAACAAAACAAAAAAAGAAAGTGTTTCAGTGGGGGCAGCAGTAAAAAAAACAGAGTTTATAGGAGGGAAAAATACCTGAAACCTTCCCAATTTTACTGAAGAGTCTGCAGAAACTTGCAGGCACCACATTTCTGTGTGCCCCAAACCACATCTGGAAAACAAACACAGCCCTTCACAACCACAGGAAGGGAGCAGGTGGTGAATAAATGGTTCCAGCTTTAGGGGGACAGAAGAATAAGGAATGAACGAGCCAAAAGAGGGGGAAAAAAACCCCCAAACTCTGACTAGAAGTCTTAAGTATAACAATTTATAGCATGAGTAGGCAATAAAACATAGAGGGAAGGGATATATTAAATAAGGAGAGAAAGTTTATTTTGACTGGCATGTTCCTCTGCTGTAAGAAATAAATCTGGTTTCGTGAGGACTAATCCTGCTATCCTGTATTTTTTACCTCTACTGCCAGCCTGATGTTCCTTCCCTGATATAATTAAAGAGGTGTCACAGGACCTGCTTGCTTTCATACTGGGAATAAGGAATAACTGCTGATACAAGCTAACAGCTGGAAGCATGTAAAATAAACATAAGCTAAGCTGCTGAAATCACGGATCCTTTTCAAGAAAAATATCTGTGTGCCAATCACAATTTAAACTCACACACCACAGAGCCCTAAAATAGCACTTAGGAGGAATAATCAGGGCTCTAAGTTATTTTGGGAAGGTAATGGATTAGAAAGATGCATTGTTTTAAATCAGTCATCAGCTGAAGGAGTGGCAAATCTTTAATAATGCCAAGATTGGTTTTGTAAGTGAATAAACCAGCAAAAAGCTGGCTGGGTGCTAGTAATCTTCAAAGCTTGATTGCTTTTTCTGATAGCTTTAGAAAATTAGTGGATGAAAGCATGTGTAATATATCTGGTCTGAGTAAAACACTTGATGTAGTGTCTTACAAAATCTCTGCTCGCAAAATTAATTCAAATTGGCTTGGACATGGAGGACTGTCACTTGGATTTAAAAATGGCTGGCTGAGTGCAAATAAAGGGTAATGAAAAATGGCAATGTATCAAGCTGGTGGGAGGTGTCTGGTGGAGCTCTGCAGGGATCACTGTTTGGTCCTGTTTATTTAACATCTTCATTAACAGTCTGGAAGGGGGAGTGAAACAGCATGTTAATTAAAGTGACACATAATAATAAATCAGGAATTGCTCCTAATGCCAGCACTAATACTTCACAAAAGCACAGAGCACTGCCAGGGTTTCTGGGGAGGTGAAATGTGGCCGTGCAGAGGCTCAGCTAAGATGCTCTAATTGCACTCCACCTTTTAAAGAGAGTGGTCCAAAACACGCTCCAAGTGGGAGCCAGAGCCTGCTGGCAGGCCAGGAATTCAGAGCATGATTGCCCAGTGTATCCAAACTCAGGTAACTGGCAGGCCAGGCATTCAGAGCACGATTGCCCAGTGTATCCAAACTCAGGAACTGGCAGGCCAGGAATTCAGAGCATGATTGCCCAGCATACCCAAACTCAGGTAACTGGCAGGCCAGGAATTCAGAGCACGATTGCCCAGTGTATCCAAACTCAGGTAACTGGCAGGCCAGGCATTCAGAGCATGATTGCCCAGTGTACCCAAACTCAGGTAACTGGCAGGCCAGGCATTCAGAGCATGATTGCCCAGTGTACACAAACTCAGGTAACTGGCAGGCCAGGAATTCAGAGCATGATTGCCATTGTATCCAAACTCAGGTAACTGGCAGGCCAGGCATTCAGAGCATGATTGCCATTGTATCCAAACTCAGGTAACTGGCAGGCCAGGCATTCAGAGCATGATTGCCCAGTGTACCCAAACTCAGGTAACTGGCAGGCCAGGCATTCAGAGCATGATTGCCCAGTGTATCCAAACTCAGGTAACTGGCAGGCCAGGAATTCAGAGCATGATTGCCATTGTATCCAAACTCAGGTAACTGGCAGGCCAGGCATTCAGAGCATGATTGCCCAGCATACCCAAACTCAGGTAACTGGCAGGCCAAGAATTCAGAGCATGATTGCCCAGCATACCCAAACTCAGGTAACTGGCAGGCCAGGAATTCAGAGCATGATTGCCCAGCATACCCAAACTCAGGTAACTGGCAGGCCAGGAATTCAGAGCATGATTGCCCAGTGTACCCAAACTCAGGTAACTGGCAGGCCAGGAATTCAGAGCATGATTGCCATTGTATCCAAACTCAGGTAACTGGCAGGCCAGGCATTCAGAGCATGATTGCCCAGTGTACACAAACTGAGGTAACTGGCAGGCCAGGAATTCAGAGCATGATTGCCCAGTGTATCCAAACTCAGGTAACTGGCAGGCCAGGAATTCAGAGCATGATTGCCATTGTATCCAAACTCAGGTAACTGGCAGGCCAGGCATTCAGAGCATGATTGCCCAGTGTACCCAAACTCAGGTAACTGGCAGGCCAGGCATTCAGAGCATGATTGCCCAGCATACACAAACTCAGGTAACTGGCAGGCCAGGAATTCAGAGCATGATTGCCATTGTATCCAAACTCAGGTAACTGGCAGGCCAGGAATTCAGAGCATGATTGCCATTGTATCCAAACTCAGGTAACTGGCAGGCCAGGCATTCAGAGCATGATTGCCCAGTGTACCCAAACTCAGGGAACTGGCAGGCCAGGCATTCAGAGCATGATTGCCCAGCGTACACAAACTCAGGGAACTGGAAACTTCCATGGGCAGACACGAGTTCCCTTCCCCCTGACACCTGCAGTGCATCACATTCAGTGGGAGAGATTAAACCAGTTCAGGTCACTCAGCTGAGGGAAAACCAGAGCTTGGGGGGAGTTGTAACATCAGCTTCCAGTTGTTTCTATTTCATATTTTGCATGGCTGCTAAATAGAATGTAATAGAGGAAGGAGAGGGACAGGAGGAACTGGTGGCACAACTGCATCTTTTTGTGTCAGTTAAATTGGACCAGTTATAACATAAACCACCCCTTTATGCACAGATTTATAGTTTCAGAAGACAAAATTCAGCATTTTAAAGTAGTGTTTCCACAATGGCAGGGCACTAGTCTATTGCTCCAACATACTAGATTTACTTCAATTATAAATACTTTAAAAAAAAACTCAGATAAGCAAACATGAAGATGTTCACTGAACACTGGTAAAAACTGATCAAAGACTACATAAGTCACAGAAAAGACTTCCCAAAATAGGCTGGGATATTGGTGCTCCATCAGAGACACCTATTTCTGTTTTATAAACATACATAATATAAACCTGGATCTTAAATAGGAGTGTTATTATCTCCCTGCTTTGAATGATTTATAGCAGCTTATCTGGGCTGGCCCTCGGGCTGCTGCACAGCACTGAATCATAAATGCAGACTCATTTTGAAAGGACAGTTTGATGCCACTTCCTAAAAGGTAAGAAAAAGGAAGGGGACTTTTAAGGCCTCCTTTACCACACTGAGTTTAAATTGCTCTGGGAACTTGTGAAGTCCCCAGAAAACACAGGAGCAGTTTAAAGCTGTGAGAGTCTCCCAGCCATGAAGAGAGCTCCTGCATCAGCAGGGAGGGACTGTGGAGCAATGACGGGAAGGAGAGGGAAGCTCTGCAGTCCCCACACTGAGTGCTCTGTCCCTCAGCCTGTCGGTGCAGCAGAGCCCTGCAGGCAGGCAGGGATGGTGGGAGCCAAGCTCACCGTGCCCCCAGCTCTGCTGCCCAGGGGAGCTCTGGGAAACTCCTTGGATCCATCAGGCTTCTCCTTTAGAACAGCACAAACAGAGCTTTGGGGACAGCCAGAGCTGCTGCCCTGCTTTGGTGCCACATTCACTGGGTAACTTCTGTCCATGACTCTCAGTTTTCTGGGCTGAGATGACCCCCAGGTATTAAAAGTCTCCTTTTTCCCAGCCCCGCGACTGAAGAAGAAGTGGAGATTGCTTGGCTCTGCTTCTCAAGGTTGTTTATCTTCTCTTACCTGTTCCTTTCTCTCTCTGGCCTGCTGAGGTCTGTCCAGCAGGTTGGGCTGTGGCACAGTCCCTGCTACCTGTGTTTTATTTACAATAATTTTCCGATACCCATCCCCTATGTCAGACACTCTGTCTCTACTCTAAACCAATCCAGAAGTGTCACCATCACAGCAGAAGATGGAGGACAGGAAGAAGAAGGACAGGACATGCCCAGATTCCTCCATCTTGCCTCTTGAACCCCCATTCTAAATCCCCAAAATTCTACTTTTCCACCCTGTAAAAAATTCACCATCATTCTACTCAAACTCTTGTGGCTTGTAAATCCTCACACAAAGTTGGGAATTGTTTCCATGGGCTAAAATGGCACAGGCACAGGTGTCTTTGACTCCATGCCAGGGTCTCAAATCACCCAGGGCAGCCAGAGCAATGTCCTGGGTACCCACACATGAGCTGAGCACTGCCCTGGTCCATGCAGAGGGTAAAGCCTGAACTGGCTGCACTCAGAGGTTCCAGAGAATCCCAAATCCATGGGTCCATATGGAATAAAATATAATGCAATATAAAGGCATTCAGTAGATGGGAACTCTCCTGGCAGCTGTTATGTAACACCCCCAAACCCTCTTGTGAAAAACCACAGGGACATTAAGGCTTATTTGGGTGCCAGCTATTGTATTACACTTTTCTCCACTAATTTGACCTGATGGCACTAGGCTTGTTTAGTTTTATTCTTAATCCTCTCTTTTAAAAATCTCTTTTCTCTTGTTGTTTGGCTGGGTGGTTTTTTTTTTTTAATTATTCCCTTATTTTTTGAACTCCAGTAATTTGTGAAGCAGCTGCATTGGTCATGAACTGCTTGCATTTTATTACACCTACAATGACTTTTAAACAGAAAGAATCTGCTCATGGGAACACTAATCCTTCCATTGTGGAAATAATTAAGCTCTTTTATTTGCAAGATGAAAATCTTTAGGGAACATATGAAAACTAGCAAAGAGCAATTTTTTTTTCTTTTTCTAAAGAGAAAAAAATGATGATATAAACAGACCTGCTAGTGTCTGTTAAACTGTGGCATATGGAAAGGCACACAAACTCTTAGAGAAATCTTTCTCAGTAATTCTTCCACTTGGCTGAGGAATAAAGGACATTCTACAGAACTTTCTGTACAAAACCACTACAGCACATTTTCAGGAGGTATTTTCCAAGGCTTTTCAATGGTGATCTGCTCCTGTTCTTTTATGATAAATGCAAACCTAAATATTGTTATTATTTTTCTATAATTATCTTTGGACTCTTCTCGTTTGCAAAACATACTCTTCCTAAGCAAAGAAAGCTATTTATATTAGATTTTTAGTTATTTATTTTAGGTTTTTTGCCGTGGTGCATTTGGCAGGGGCAGTTCCTGTTCCAACCCTCCTGTATTATTTGGTGCTATATCCTGCACTGCATTTACGCATTCAGGATTAGCACATTGCCACTCGAATATTTTTGCAAACTTACTGACGTAGAGCTGGCGTCCAATCAGCAGATTCTGGCTCAGAGAAGGAGACAAGAAATGAAGCAAGTCCAGATAAGATGATCAGAGAAGAAGAGAAGATTTTGTGATTAATAACACCATGCCAAAGGGCTTGGAAAACCTTGCTGAAGGTTTCTAAATAAAGTTGTTCAGGGGTCTAGGTTAACTTTTACTGTGGAGGAGGTTTGTACTGGGTCCTGTATTCAGAAAAAAATGGAAATAAAACTTTACTGAGTTGCCAAATTTTCTGTTTCTCATCTAATGATGTTAATAAAATGAGATTTTATTGCAAGTTTGAGAAAGTGGCAATAAAATGTCAGCTACAATGTGATGTTGATAGACATAAAAACAATGCACAATGAGGGGAAAAAAAAAAATCTTAATTTGCATTTACAATGCTGGGCTCTGACCAAGCTGCATAGAAATATGTTGCTGGAATTATGATAGACAATTCTACAAAAACATCAGCTCAAAGGCAAACAGAAAGCAATTGAATTTTTAGAAAATGGAAAGAGAAGAAAATCGAAAACATCCTTGCTTTAGGACAGAAATCCATTCTGTGCTTTTCAATCCTTTGTGCATTACAGGTTATTCATATAGGAAAAGTAAAATAGTGATACAGAACAAGCAACAGTAGCATAGAAAAGTAAAAACGTGTGGAGTTATTTCCTTACAGCTAAACTTGAGAAGTTTTTGTTTCTGGTGGGCACAAAATCCAGCAGGTTTTTATTGAAGCCTGTAAGCCATGAGTGGCATGGGCTCCATGACAGGGAGCGACAAAAATTGATAATTCTTCATTTGGCACCTGGCCCTCAACAAAACACAAACTTGAACAATGAAACTTGTTGCTTCCAGACTCAGGAATGTTAATATAGGGGGAGTTTCAGCACAGATTAGAGGAACCAGTCAAAATAAATCCACCAGCACAGTGAAACAGAGCCCTTCCTTTGCTTAGAGGATGGTAGAGCATCACTGCATTGCTAATAAATTTATTTATCCTCATACTTGCTACTGGCCTCGAAGCTAAGCACACCTTTGTTTTCAGGTGGGTTAGAGAGCCCCAATTCCTCTTGTTTCTATTTTTACAGAAGGAGAGGAAATTGGCATCCTTTGTTTTGGGGTTTTTTAAAAAAAGATAGAATGTGATGGAATAAAGTTCTTGTAATGAAATATTAATCTGTGTATGCTTCACTGGGGAAGTGTTTTAAGCTGTTAAATACCTAAAATGCAAAAAGGAAAAAAAAATTCTTTGGTAAACAAGAGCAACAACACTGGAAATTTCATTGACAGCGTTTTCTGACAGCATATCTGATGCATTTTCTTGTCATGGTTAAAAACCAGAGAAGAGCAAAGATTAATCAAACTGATACCTGCTTTTTAGAAAGCTCTGGTTAAATTTGGGCTTAATTTTGCTCAGGGGCTGAGCGGCAGAGCTGCGGCTGGGAGGGTGCAGTTCATGCTCAATCCTGCCATTGTTCTCTCCAGGGTTTGTTTGTGCTCTCACCACAGAGCCTCCAACACCTCGTTTCACTCGTGCTTATTAAACGCAATTATCTTCTGTCTGTTTAAGTCAGGCTTCTATGCAAACGTTGATTTGGTCGCTGAAATCAGGTTAAACTCCAGCATCCAGCTGAGCTCTCAGCTGGGAGTGAATGGGGGGAGACTCCACAGAAAGTGACCCAACAGCTCCTAATTCCTGGCCAGGAAGAGCCCCTGCTTCTGCTCCTGCAATTCCACCTACAGGCTGAGGAAAAAGTTAAAGAAAGGGGAAAAAAAAAAAGGAATGAGAAAAAACCTTTTTCTGAAATCACACTTTGAGGATATCGTTTAGATCGACATTGAAATAGCTCATGGGTCAAATGAGCCTTTGACAGCCCATGCAGAGATTCCAGGCAGCCTCAGGGGTGCAGGGGTTCCATCCCTCACTCTGGAGTGCCCAAGGAGGACAAATTGATTTCAGGAAAGACCCAGAGCTGGCAGAGACCTGAGGAACACCAGGAGCAGGACCCGGGGCCAGCAGGAGCCAGGGCCAGCAGCACCCAGGGCCAGCAGGAGCCAGGGCCAGCAGCACCCAGGGCCAGCAGCACCCAGGGCCAGCAGCACCCAGGGCCAGCAGCACCCAGGGCCAGCAGCACCCAGGGCCAGCAGGAGCCAGGGCCAGCAGCACCCAGGGCCAGCAGCACCCAGGGCCAGCAGGAGCCAGGGCCAGCAGGAGCCAGGGCCAGCAGCACCCAGGGCCAGCAGGAGCCAGGGCCAGCAGGGGCCAGGGCCAGCAGCACCCAGGGCCAGCAGCACCCAGGGCTGTGGTCTCGGGTGCTTCCTCAGCCAGAGGTGACTCCATCTCACCTGAGCTCCTGGGGCTCTGCAGGGCTCCCTCTCCTTACACAGCTTTGGCATTTTTGGGGGTTTTTAATTGGATTGACAACTTTGTCAGACACACATTGGACCACACCCCATATTTCACTCAAGCTATCATCCAACAAAAGTTCTACAACATCCCTGGTTCCCACACCCATGAAGAAACCCAAAGTCCACAAACCTGCCATGAAGAAACCCAAAGTCCACAATGTTCTGTGGGTGAAGCACAAGGGTTGGAATCTCTGTGCAGTCCACATCTGTGTGTCTTCTCTGCTTGTGGAGCAATCAGCATTTTCTTGCACTTGATGGAGTTTCACATTCTGCACTAGAGCCCACCTGGACTTTGTACCTGTTAAAACACAAACAAATCCAGGTCCCCGCAGGGACTGGAGGATTTTCTCAAAATCCTGGAGGTGAAGAACAGGTCCTGATGTGAAAATAAAACATTGATCAGTTCTGTTTTGCAAAATTGCATAGAGAAATATAAGATATCAACATAAGCTGCTATTTCTTACATTCTTTGGTTTTATGAACAGGAGAAAACACCAAGAGCAAAGCAATGCATGTAGTGGAAAAGGAACTAACAGCAATTAGGCAATAACAGCATGGTGATGAGCACAGGCAGGATGCACAGAAACCCTGCAGCTCTGCCTGGGGTGGATCTGGGGCTCACGAACACGGGGGTTTCTGATTGCTCAGCCTGCCAGAGCAGCTCCCAGTGAACAAGCAGGGATCACACCAGATCAGCGATTTTGCAGCAGGATTTTCTGTGCCTTAACTGACTTCCAGGACACAAAGATGATTTTATCAGACTTGAAATGCAGATGAGAGTTTCAAAGGGATCTCCAGAGAAGGGATAGAGCTGCTGTATTTCCATCAAGAGCCAAACACTGTCCTGGCTGTTTTAAAGAGCTCTTCCACATCCTGACACCACTCAAGAAGCAGAAACAGAAAGTCCTGGAATTCCTTCCTTTCCTTCAATATTCAGCGATCTCCCTGCAGTTCTTGAGAAGAATAAACAGAGGAAATTAAAAACAATGACAACAATGGAACTATTTGGAAGGTGTGCACCGTTGTGGCTTTCGATGTGAGGATCGTTACACGTGCACATGAATGGATCCTCAAATGTTTCTCCTGATTCTTAAACATCATTTGAATTCTAAAGATTTTGCAGGTATCTGTAGTTGTTCATCACATGCTGGTGGTTTCTTAATGAGCACCCATTGTCCAGCAGCCTCTGTCCTACTCCAGGAGGTTTTTATTCCATCCCTTGCTCAGAAATGTCAGATTAGCATGCATATCCTAACATTTGGAGGAGCAGCACAATTTATCTTTTAACTTTTGTGCCCTGCAAACTCCCCAGATAATATTTTTAAATGATTGCAAGCCTGAGCAGCTATTTCAGGAACCAGAGAAGACAGTATTTCCACACCACTTTGTGAGAGAAAGGTATTAAAACCCTTTTAATCTTGCCATAAAAAGGTCTAAAGTAATATCAGTGTCACAATTTTAAGGATTATACATTGCTATCATGGGCCTGTCTGAAAATTCTGGAATTGCTTCTTTTAGCTAAATAACTGTGATGGAATTACAATAGAAGTTCAGCTCAACTATTGAGTTTTTAATGGCTGAGAGCTACTCTGGGAAAAAAAATGCATCTGCAACTGCCTTGGCTGCTCAACAATCTGTGAGTTTATTACTTTGGGCTAAGAAATATTGCAGACTACTTGGAGAAATTAATCATTTGATAATTAAAGAAAGGACAATATATCCCCTAACCTTTATAAATATTATTTAAGGAGAAAAACAGCAAATGAAAGCACAGAATTTATTTTTCCCATCTTAAAATCGTGAATTGAAATATTTTTCTGGGAAAAAAAATCTGCATTTGGACTCATCACAATTCTTTTCCAACAGAACTATGGCAAATGCTCTTAGATAGCAGCTAAAATAAAAATCAGATTGCAAATGTGATTTCAGTTGTGTTTAAGGGGAATTGATTACTACTCAATTCCTGAGACTGAAAAAATCATTGGTTTGCAATTCCAGTCTCCTTTGCCTTTTGCTTATCTGAACGATGGACTGGAATGCCTTTTAAAGTATTGAACAGCCTTTTTATCAAAGTCTCTGGAAAGTCACTATCTTTATTCATTCTCTGATATAATTCAAATTAGGAGGCTAAATTTTCAAAAATGATAGGTTTGATTCTTATTTTCTTTTTCCCCTCAAGCTTGTTTTAATCAGCTTTAATATATTTGAGTGATAGAGTACCTTCCGGTTCAAGTAGGAATTCAGGCTCTTAGTATTTTTTTAAAAATAAAATTTAACATCAGTAGAAACAGAAAGTATTTTGATTCTTATCAAGGAAATGAACTGGAGTGAAAAAAAAATCCAGGTAACTAAAGGCCTGAGGTTCAATAAAATTAGTGTTTTTGAAACAGCCACAAAATCAGAAAAGGCAAATTCTGTGCTTATGGGCTCAATTAAAATGAGACATTTATACAAATAGCAAGATGGAATGAGGGAATAACAGCATTCCAGAGATCCAGAGGGATGCAAAGAGCGGGAATAATTCTCATTTATTCTGAAAATCTCTGGCAGTGGGAAAGGGCCACTTTTCTGCTTTAACCTGTGCACTTGGAGATTGCTTCATTTTGTCTGAGGGGATAAAGTTAAGGAGCTGAGGATGAAAATGTAACCTTCACAAAATTTTATTTTGATAAACACCTCAGTTTATCTTTCTATGGCAGGCTGATAAGGAAAATTAACATAGTTCAGCAGAGTGCAGGTCAGTGAATGTGCTCATGCAGTGAAAAATGAAAGAGTTTCCTCACAAAGTCTCTGCTTTCCCAGGGCTAGTGCCAAGAATAAAAATAATAATAAATTCTTCAGTCTGAGAATTTAATTAAGGAAAAAGGTTACATTTATCTGGAAAGCACCTAGGTAAAGAAAAAGCATAAAAACTTTTGTATTAATAGCAAAGGAACAGGGGGGCATCGTGGCCAGCAGAATATGCAACAGTAACTTGGATTTGGGATGGAGAGTTTCCAGAAGGAAGTTAATAATTGTATTAATATTGGAACAGTAAATTCAATTTCAGGCATTCTGAAGCAGCAATGAATTTATGCTGCATTTAATATTAATAAAAGCAATAGGCAAGAAAGAGGACAAATATAACTCCAAAAGAAAATACTGAAAACATTTTAGCTCCACAGCTGAAGGTGGCAGACATTAGGTCACAGAGAAAAGGAAGAGTCCATCCAGTGACATCACATCTGGAGAAATATGGGAATTCAGGTGATTTTCCAGACAAAAAACCTGCATTACTCCCAGCAGAGAGATAATTTCATTTGTTTGGTTCCCAAGATGCAGCAGAAAATGTTCAAAGCAACAGAAGTCTGTTATGTTTGTAAAATACCCAAATTCTGCCATGCAGCCAAACCCAACCGGGCTCCACATCCTCTGAGAAAATTCTGGATTCCACAGCAAATTGTGAATATTCACAGACTGTGAATATCACACAAAATTCTGAAAATAACTTCAGTTTCTTACCTGATTTTTCTGTCCTCTCACGCACAAAGGAGGAAGATCAAATATTGCATTTATTTTAATCAGGACTGGAGTATCTTTTGAGATCCATTTACAGGAATTTAAATAGTTCTGAGGGAAGATATGCTGCATTTCCTGATTAAAAATAGTGGCCAAATTCTGCTGGCTGGTGGAATTCCATTGTACTTCAGGATCTTACCCAGATTTTCTGTCTAGAAGAAGAGATTTTGACCAAACCTTGCACAGCAGCCATAAAAAACCCTTACAAGTCTCTCTTCAACTTTTGTACCACTGAGAAACCCAAACAAACAAAAATCCCCAAACATTCCCCCTCCAAAAGAGAAAGGAAACAACAAAACAAAAGCAACCACAACCAAACCAAACCCTCTGAAGTTTTATACTTGCATCTGTGCTTGTGCTGGGGAATTCCTGTGGATGGTACAGACAGAAGATTAAAAAAATGCAATTAATGACATGAAGGTGCACTAACATTTCAGCTGACATTTCATACATGATTTATGCTCTGCCTACTGCTCAGATGATGGATCAGTCAAACTACCTTAGCCTGAAGCATAAAAAAGTGAAAATGCTGTATGTCCTCTGGCTTAGAGCTTTCCCTGGGGTGGCTTTGAAAGTGTTTTCTGCACTTGGAAAAAAAAAGTTAAAAGTGGGGAAAAAAAGTAGCTTATATAAAGACAGAATTAAAAAAAACCAACCAACTAAACAAACAAACAAAACAAAAACCCAACAACAATAACAAAAAAAAAGCCACAAAAAAACCCCAAAAAAACCAAAAAAACCCCCACTCCAAAATAAAAAACAACACCCCAAAAAAACCAAAATAAAACCCAAACCCACAAAGCAGGAGCATTTTATTTTTTGTAAATGTTGTGTAAACTTATTGAAAGAATTGTATTTGAAATAAAGGCCCCTGAACTCCAAGTCAAGGTAAGCAGCAGTTTTATCTCTAAACATGAACACAAGTCTATTGTGGTGGGATTGTTTAAATGCCATGGGTTTGATCTTGCTTAACTATTTTTCAGACTTTAGGGTATTGATTTGAAAATAGAAGAAAAACCAGCTTATTTTTGGTAGGGAAATGTATTGATCCAAGTCAGAGACCAGCAAACCTCAGCTTGACCTGCTGAAATTATCAGACAGAAAAAGGACTTGGGAAAAACAGAAAAAGAGGATGCAGAGAGAAAGATGGGAAAAGCCATATTAGCAAAAAGCTTTTTCTGGTCCTTCTGGGAGTAAAGTTTTCTAAACTTCCATGGTGCCAAGCAGCAGCGACGCCAGGTGAGGGCATTGTTGGGGTTAGAGGAGACAAAGCTTTCATCCTCCCAAGGCACTGCCCCAACAGGGCCTGCAGTGAAAAACCCGGGTTTTTTTAGTTCCAGGTAAAAAGAGAAACTCACTGGGCTGAGGAGGCTTCTACCAACTCATCCAAGCCAAAACTCTGACTTGTTAAACCAAGAGAGTGGGAAATGTCTGCATTTACTGCTGGAAGGAATGCTGGGGAGAGCCCTTCTGCACGTCCAGTGGTCTCACAGTTCCGTGGAGAAGATCTGGGTCAGGCAGAGACTTTTCCCAGTTAGATCAAAGGTAAAAACAGCAGAAAAAAAGAGGGGAGGAAAGGAAAGAAGAAGAAGGAAAAAAGGAAAAACAAACCCTGAAGCAATGGACAACATGTCAACAGAACTGCTGAATGCATCAGGTAAGAATCAGTCACTTTTTACCTCAGAATCTCCAAGAGTCTGGGTCCATTCAGCAAAGCATTGGTATAATGCAATTTAATGCGATTTTTGGGGCAAAGATATGTTACAGTCCCTTGGTATAAAAGGCTTCTATGGCATCTGTGACAGCAAAAAATGCAGAGGGAGGAATTCTGCAATTCTGTGCAGTGAACTTTGTGTCTTGTGAGCAAACAAGGAAGAGATCTTTGTTACCAGATGAGTTATTTCTATTCATTTCTATGTGGTGTAACTTTAATTAGAACGAGAGGTTTTTTAATGAATTTAAAGATTGACTGTACAGAGCAGGATATTTTTTTTACTTTTATCAAATGCAGATGTGGGGTTTTTTTAGTTTGTTTGGGAATTTGGTTTGGTTTTCTTGTTTTGGTTTGGTTTTTTGCTGTTGTGTGTTTGGTGTGGTTTTGGAGTTTTATTTTTTTTTGTTTGTTTTGTTTGGCTTTGGGGTCCTTTTTTTGTCTGTTTGGTTTGATTTGCTGTTGTTGTTTGTTACAGGTTTTTTCATTTCAGCTTAGAAAGAAAATATAGGGGAATAAACACATTCCTATCAAAGGAAGCCATATATTAGCCTCCATTACGACCATCACAAAGGGCTCTTGACCCTAATTTCTAGAGAAATTAGGAAAGAATAAAGGAAAAAAAAATTACTCTCTATTTCTCTGCATTCCTATAGATATATGTGTCACCAATGAAGACTTACATTCACAGTAGGCAACTGGGTAGAAAATAATGATCACTGGAACATCAACTGCTCACTTGGCTTGTGCAGATCCTGTTATTTCAAATCAGCTGAGCAATTTTACACATGCACTGATAATAATTTACATTTGTGCAAACAGGCAAGACATTTCCTCCCAAGCCATGGACTAAATGCAAGACAATGACAAAAGAAAGGATTTAATGGAGTGTTTTAGGGAAAACCTGACTTCTCTGTTAGTTGTGTAAGTACAGTGTTGCTCTCAGGATTATCTGAGATCTGAGCAAATATGACAAAGGGAGTTGTGCAATCATTGCTCTCCAGCACTATTTACCCAATTTTAAGGCTCAGTTTTGCTCGTTTGGCTGAGCAGTCACATCCTGGGGAATGACTGCATTATCCCCTCTCCAGAAGCCATCACCTATCAAACAACTGCATTAATAAATTATAGAGATCCTGGATAACAATTCCAAATCAAAGCCCATTGATCTGAGCCACCTCCATGGCGAATTCAACAAAGCAATTTCCTTTGCAACCATGGCAAGGTGTTCTGTGCCAGTGCTGTGGGTAATCACTCATTAATGATGGCTCTCCTCTGCTGGAATGGAAACAGGCTGGGATGGTAGCACAGAGATGGCTTTGGTTTGTTTCGTTTGCTTTTTTAAAATATAAATGCTGGAATTATTCCAAATTACATAGCTGGAGAAATGCCAGCAAAAGGAATGCCTGGCAATGGGCCTGCTTGTCCCATTTCCCCCTCTATATTCATATAATGGTGAAATTTTGAACTCTGATTTGTAAATTTGGGGTTTTTTTCCTTCATATGTAAAGCAGAACAGGCTCCCCTCTGGTCTGAAGACAATCTAATGTTTTACAAAACCACTTTTAGCCCAATCCCCATATCAATTGTTACGATCTATAAAAACAAGAATACCTCCTTACCTTTGGAAGAGTTTAATTAGGAGGAAATGTTACATTTAAAAAAGATAATATATAATTAATAACTTCAGCAAAGGTGGACAAAGAAGAAAGAGATTGCAGGCTTTTCACATCCTCAAAAGCATTTAATTCTCTATTCATCTAAAATTAACAATCAAACTGTGTAGCAGAAAAGAGTTAGAAAAGCTCAAATTATATCACTGACTGTATTTTTTTTCTCTCATTCTTCAATGAAAAATTGTTCCACTGGCTGTCTCTGGCTTCTTGCTGCCTGAATTATATTTTTAATTAAGAGCTGCACTGTCATGCCTAAGAAATTTGTTTGTCAAGGAATCTTTTCTAAGCATGTTGACAAAGAACAAGTTATTAATGCATACAAAATTTATAAATTTGAGATTTGGGAAAGTATTTAGAGGGGAAAAAACATGAACAAAGAATTGTTTTCCCTCAAATAAACACTCCAAAAGTTCAGGTTGTAGACTTAGAAAATATTCTGTAGAACCACAAATGTCTTTTGGGATCCCAACAGGTGACAGGGGAGGATTCACAGTGAGGACAAAACCCAGGCATTGTGGTGATTTCTCAGCTTTCCTGTCTAGCAGACCTTGCATATAATTGTGGCAATGTCTCAGCAGCAATTCTCTTGGTTTTTGAGCTAATTTGCTGGAGGAATAAATATGCAAGCAGAGTTTCTTCACACTGTTCTGAGCAAAGACCCTGAAGGTGTTTGTTCTTGGTACAGATTGAGTGAATCTAACCAGGAAAAATAAATGAAACAGAGAAATTATGGCTGAGCCTGGTGTTTAAAGTGACATCCAGGTTGTGGAGCCCTGAAAAGAGCAAATCTGCTTCTCTCACTCGTGATCCAAGGCTGGCAGGAGCTGTGGCTGCAGAGAACAGAGAGATCATCTGGAACAGAACCTGCATTGTGTTACTGCCACACTGCCAGCCTGAGATCAGGCAAGTTCCTCCTGGCTCCTTGTGGAGGCAAAGCTGAAGGCAAGCTTAGCCAAAACTTTATGATTTGATAAGTTTAAAAAATGATTGGATTTTTTTTGAGACTTTTTAAAGCAACCTTCCTCACAGGAAATCAGCAGTTCTGTGATGGTGGGTTTTCCCCCAGTACCCGGACTTTTTTCTGTTCTGGAAATTCAGAGCATTGATTTGAAGGCAAAAAATTCCAGTTTTCTGAAAATAGCGAAAGCTTTTGTCCTCGGTGTCTTTGGTTTCTTACTTTCTTATCTGTGGAATGGAAATAGTAGCCCTCCATCTCCAAGGAGCAGGATGAGAGGGTATAAATCAAATGAATGTTTGAGAGCCACCCCTGCATTGTGTTGAGGAGAGCCTCTCACAGACAATGCAGTGATGAACAGCTCCTTCCCCACACCAGAGCCCTGGGGGACCCAGCAAGCCAGGCAGACAAACAGCAATTAACAGTAAGAATTAAATGAAATATTGAACCTCTGCTCATTGGGTGAATTACATTATCTTGGTGTCCAAGACAAAGCCCAGGTTCTGAGTTAAAAATTGCAGGCGTGTGTGCAATGCATGGGGGAAGAATCCACTCACACAAGGGAGCCCAAACAAGGCTCTACTGGAAACATTCATTTTGCTGGGTAATAACTTTTAAGTGTATGCCTTTGCCACCTTTAATTATATATTGCTCTTTTTTTTTCTTTTTTTTTTTCCTGGGCATATTTAATCCAAAGTTACAATTACCTTTGGTGATCACACACAATAAATTTTTTTGTCTGGAGTTTAAGCAGTACCGGGTGCTGCCCGACACCCGAGATCATCTCGCATTTGTTTCATTCTTATTCTCCCTCAGAACAACACCAGCAGTAAACAATTCCAGCTTAATTACCCAAAATGTGTTTGCACTGCAAATAGACTCCTCTGCACTCCCATTTTTCCTGTGCTGCCACCAGCCCTGAGCAGGGAGCAGCAGAAACAATTGATGGGAGTGGGGCTGGCTCCAACCGGAGACAATGGGTGTCACCCTGATATTTTCTGAAAAATCCCTTTGCCAGGATTTCTTCCCCTGGGAAGATGAGAAGCCTCAGCTTCTCCCTGTTTTGCTGCTCTGGAATGTGATCTGGAGAATTGTTTACCCAGCATGTGAATTGTTTTTAATTAATGACCAATCACAGTCCAGCTGTGTCAGACTCTGGTCAGTCACAGGTTTTTATTATAATTCTATTATCATTCATGTGGCCTTCTGGGGTCTCCTTTCTCTTTCTTCAGTATAGTTTTAGAATAGAATATAATATATATTATATATATATTATAGGTATATCTCATATCTTATATAATAGATAATAGATAATATTATTATATATTATCTATCATATATAATATGTACATAATAGATATTATATAATTAATATATAATAATTAATATATAATATATAATATATAATATATAATATATAATATATAATATATAATATATAATATATAATGTATTATATAATGTATAATAAATCTGCCTTCTGAGAACTTGGAGTCAAATTCTCATCTCTCACCTCATCCTGGGGACCCAACACCACAACAAATGAGCAGAGACCCTGCCATTTGTGGGAGATGCTGCTCTCTCCAACAAAGGCAATTTCTGCTGCCCCAGAACTGGAATAAAGCTGGGAATGAACTGGGATAAATAGAACTGGGATAAAGTAATGGTGTAATAGTAATAATGTAAATAATTATTAGAACTGTAATAAAGCTGGGAATCTCCTTGGAAGATGCACCCTGGGATGTTCTGGAGAGCCTCTCACACAGCACAGCAGCACATGGTTCTGCACAGACAAACTGAGCCCACAGTGTTTGACACCACTTAAATCCTCACCTCACCTCAGATGCCCAGGGTTTATGCTGGAAGCTCAGCTCATCTCTCACCTCACTCTTGCAGAGTGGAATTAATCTTCCACGAAATCAAAGCAGGGATAGAAACTTTGCAGTGACATTTGCAGTCCTTCAGAGCTGTGTGGGCACTGCCAGCTCTGCCAGTGCTGGAATCTGGAATGCAGAGAGCTCTCAGAACTTTGGGCCCAGAATTAAACCCAGGATTTGATCGGAAACCTTGGAAAAGGCTCCCAAACTTAGGAGCCAGAAAAGAGAATGTGGGTTTATGGTTTATAGCAGAGACACATAAGCTAAGGAAAGGAAAGTTTAGCGTTTAAGATATAGAAAAAATAGAAGTAGTTACAAAGGTAACAAGAAGTTTAGCATGCAGTGTTGTAGGTTTGTGTGCCATAACATGATTGGCTAAGAAGCTTACACTGTAACATGGGTCCATAAGACAAAATATTGAAGGATTGGGTCAAAAGCATAAATATCCTTGTTGGCAGTGTTTTATTGGTCAATAACTCCCTAAAAGGTCTTGTAACTGAGGGTCTTGTGACCTTCTGAGCCATGCAGTGAAGATGTGAGCCTAACTCACCCTTCCTGCCTTAAGAAAAATAAATCCCATCATCAAAACCAATGCAGAGGCCCCATCTCAAATTCCTTCAAACCCCTCCCAGCCAGCAGGACCTGGTGGGGTTTCCTCGGGGCTGTTTTGCTGTGGGAGGCTCTGGCCAAACCCAAGCACTCCAATCACATCCCCCTTGCCCTCAGCCTGCCTGCAGCCCTTGCTAGGGAAGGGAATTCCAGGGAGGCAGGAAAGCTGAGCCAGAGGAGCACGGGGGGATTTTGGTGTTGGGCAGCTCGGGGTGGTTGGTGTGCCTGTCCTCCTCAACGTTTCAGCTCAAGTGTTTATTCTGAGATAAAATAAAATATAGTTATTATTTTAATTTCTCTGACAAGCATAAAGATTTTAATCATAACATTAGATAATATTATGAAAGCATAGGAGGAATCTTTTTTAATGAATGCCCTAAAGTGCAGTTCATTCTTCTGTAGCACATCACAGGGAGAGCTTGTCATTTTAGCATGGAGCTTGTGAGGAACAAAACCCTGCCTGGTGTCAGCCCAGCTAACCCAGGCAGGGTCTGACAACACTTTTTCCTCTTGTCCATACAGGTTACAAACGGCCTACATTAAGTGAAATGCAATTAAATGAAATAATTTCACAATGAAATAAATGAACAGGAATAAATAAACAATGAAATCAATAAACAGAAGGGGTGGTGTGTGGAGGTGGATGGCTGATTCAGAGTTTTCCACACAAACCCAGCTAAAGCAAAGCTCCTGGCACTGCTAAGCTCAGAGTCAGCCCAGGACAGAGGCAGGAATTGCACAGCAGAGGTGTGGAAGGGACTGCTGCATCCACAGGGAAATTGTCATCCAGGAGCTGTAAATAAGGAACATTTCACCTCAGCAGCAAAGTCAGATATTGATCCTGCTTAGTCAGCACGACAATTTAAATATTCACCAATAAAACGACAGGGGTATAAATAAAACACATTCCAAAGCTGGAAGGGAATTTAGCATTAAGGAAAAAATCCAGATAGTATCCTTGGGAGGGGTGAAATTTAACTTACTGGAAACAGATGTACCAGTAAAGGAGTTTGGTTTTTAATTATAAAACTTATAATGGCATGTTTCAGGAACTTCAAATAATTATTGACATTTCCCATCTTTGACACCTGCTGTTTTTTTAGTATTTGAAATTTATCCATTGAAATATGTGCAAACTGTTACCCACAGTAATTCTTATTCCAACTCACCAACTGATCTGCTGCTGACCAAAAGCCAGTTTAATCCATGCAGGGATAATCTGTGGGCTCTCTTAAAGGGAGGAGCCCTGAGAGGCCCAGGTGAGCTCCTGGCCATGGGGAAGAGCCAAGGTGGCACTGGCAGCAAGTACAGCAGTGATCCTCAGTCACAACCTGGAGGGGAAAAGAAGATTAACTTCTGCAGAATGTGGTGGATCTCAGATCTGCAAAGTGAAGACATTCCTATATACAATTTGAAGATGGTTTGCTGTCACGAATTTAAGTAGTGTGGCTTGATGGTGTAAATTAGTTAAAATCCGTGTCCTGGAAATGTCAGATTATGTACACTCTACACCCTGCAAATCTTGTCACTGCCTGCTTTTCCTCCATCTGATGCAAAGCCTTAAAAATATGGATATGCTGAAAGGCACAGACACATCTTAAAACCTACACAGAACTTCTACCAAACAAGGGTCCCAGAGTCTGGAAGGAAAAACCGGGGCAGGTTTTCTTAATCTGTTTTGATGTTTCTGTATCAACCCAATTAATTCACAAAGGAGGGGCTCACACAGCTCATGTAAGCAACCTGCTCTCTAAACTTCTCCCCCAGAAGGAGCTGCCTCAGGACTGCTTTGGAAGCAGCAATTTTAAGACACTTTGGGTTTTTTTTTACAAATTATATAAGAACACAGGACCATAAATAAGCTCTAGTAAATACTATTTGGAGATTTATTAAATATAATGAATAAGCTGCTTAAGAATTATTTTTTGTCTCCCAGCTGAGTTGAAATGTAGTGATTCTTTCTGACTTCTGCTTTCTTGTGAAGAGCAGCAAAGCAAAGAGGAGCAATTAATACTGTGAGGAGCAGAAATGACAAAAGCTGGCCTTTTGTGAGTTTATGCATCACTCCTGATTTATTCTGCTCCCTCCCATCTACAACCCATCCCTTTTTAATTCCTCAAGCTCCAGCTGCCTCGTTCCCCCTGTCTACTTTTTCCTGCACTCCCATCCTGTTCCACGTGTGCAAACAATTTGGTTTTCTCCTGCTGAGTGGCATCTGCTCTGCTTTAGTTTGCAGCCTCACACACAGGGAGGGTTCAGCTGGCTGCTGCTCCATGGCTCAGGAGGGGCACCAGGATATTTCTGAGCAATCCCTTTGCCAGGATTTTTCTCCTCAGAAGCCTCCTGAGAAATGTAAACAATAATGATCTGATTGCTTGGAATGTGGTCTGGAGGGTGCTCACCAACAGGTGCATCTTTGACTGGTTCCATGTGAATTGTTTTTAATTAATGACCAATCCCAGTCCAGCTGTGTCGGACTCTCTGGTCAGTCATGGGTTTTTATGATCATTCTTGTCCAGCCTTCTGATGTCTCCTTGCTCTTTCTTTAGTGTAGTTTTAGAATATAATAAATAAAACAAAATAAAATATATAATATAATAAATACAATAAATAATACATAATAAATATAATAAAATAAATACAATATAATAATTGTAATATAATATAATATAATATAATATAATATAATATAATATAATATAATATAATATAATATAATATAATATAATATAATATAATATAATATAATCAGCCTTCTAAGAACTTGGAGTCAGATTCTCATCTCTCACCTCGTCCTGGGGACCTGACAACAGCGCAGCACAGGAGAGGCAGCAGCTCCAGACTGGTGGCCAGCAGCACCAACAGCCTTGGGGTCACCTCATGGCTGAGCCAGGCACCCAGACAGGACCCACACCCCAGACCTGGATCTCCTCAAATCTGGCTGAAATTGGCCAACAAACATCAAAGTTTGTGGATTAAAAGGGATGAGGAACAAATACCAGTGATTAGGAAGCTCTGGAAAAGGTTGTAATATATTTAGAAAAAAATCAAGATAAAATGCTGATTCTCTTTTAGACAGAGCACCTCTAGTGACTGACTCACAGTGACATAAACCCACTCAGGCATGTGCTAAAAGAGGATGAAAAGAAAAGCACTCCTTGCTATTTGTTTTCCTGTATTCATTTTCTCCATGATTCTCCACTCTTCCCAGTCACTGAATGGAAAGGAAGCTCCCCCTCCTGCTTCCATCTCAAGGCTGCTTTCAGCCAAGTATTTGAATTTACCCTCAATTCCCTTCCTGTGGTACTCACTTGAGTCACACAAGCAGGACTGGAGCACTCACTGAAAGGTACATTTCCAGCTAAAATATGGCATTCTCCAAGTCAGGATGACATTTCCAGTGGTTCCCTGGGTTGATACTTTGGTCAGAGAGTAGAAACCCTGAAGCCAAATAAAATAAAATATCAGCCCTGAAATAAAAGTAATGAGGTATTTGAAATCTGCAGAACATTTTCCATTGACTTGTAGGTAGCTCAGTGTTTACAAATTCACATTGAGTTGTGTTTTCAGAGAGAATTATAGAGATAATCCATTTTTCTTCATGCTTATATTCTTGATAGGGGTTTTCAACTGAAGTTACAATCAAATCCAATAGACTACCTACCTTATAAAAGCCACTTATTTTCCACATTTTCAGAACTAGGAATTCTGTCTGAATACCAGATGCAAAATCAGTAGAAATGCCTCTTTAATGATTGCCAATTGAGACGTGTTCAAAGTGGTTTCAATCTCTCATCTGCAGCCTGGCTGCTCATTCTGTTTGATACTAGCACTGCATGACTAAAATTTACAGCAGGTTGCTATTCAGTGGAATTCTAGCAGCATTTTATTGCTCTTGAACTCTATCAGAATTAACACCCACTTGTGCTATTAAACTTCAGAGATAGAAACATTATCTTGCCTTAAAGTCAGTGAGAATTAAATAATACACAAACAAACAACCTGTCATTTGAATACTGGAATAACATTTGAATATTTTCCTGCTGGTGAGCAGAGCTAGAAGGATTGTGCTTGGGTTAAAAGCATTTTGGTGCATGCAGGGGGTGACAAGGACTCATTTTCGTGCTGGTCCTCTCTCACTGACTGGGGGCAGGACAGAGAGGTGGAAATTATCCCAGATTTGCTGGGGCTGCCCCTGGATCCCTGGAAGTGTCCCAGGCCAGGCTGGACAGGGCTTGGAGCAGCCTGGGACAGTGGGAGGTGTCCCTGCCATGGCAGGGGTGGCATTGATGTGGTTAATTTGGACTGATGGATTTTCTGCTTCTTTTCATTCTTAGTTCTTGCTTGCTGCACATCCTTAGCAGAGGCACTTTAGGGTAAATGTTCTACCTACATTTATACACTCTTGTGAAATGATGTCTTACAGTTTTCCCATTTGTAAAATATGTGATAAAACTGCTCATATTAAGTATTTTGGAACCTTATTGTTTGAAAGCATTTGTTAATCTTTAGAGGAGCCTTTCTTCCCATCACAGATAACAGATGTAAGGGACAGGAGGCCTTGGTGCTGATCTGGTTTATCTGTAGTGAGCCTCTTTCAAAAACCATTTTTGAGGCTTTAAGGTCTCTCCCATTCCAGGATTCCCTGAAATTTAACTTTTCCTGAATACAAGACACACTTCTCCATTCCACCCAAGGGCAGAGCAGCCAAATTCAGGTGGCCAAGTCCCCCAGGGCAGCGGGGCTGTCCCCCAGGGCTGTCCCGGCAGGGCAGCAATCCCCCAGCAGCAGATTCCCAGATTTCTCCCTCCTGCTTTGGTTTCCCACGCCCACCTCCTCTGCCCAGGGATATCACAACAGAAGCAATCACATATGTGCTCCTCAAAAGTGAATTTTGAAAGAGGCTCACTACAGATAAACCAGATCAGCACCAAGGCCTCCTGTCCCTTACATCTGTTATCTGTGATGGGAAGAAAGGCTCCTCTAAAGATTTACAAATGCTTTCAAACAATAAGGTTCCAAAATACTTATATGAGCAGTTTTATCACATATTTTACAAATGGGAAAACTGTAAGACATCATTTCACAAGAGTGTATAAATGTAGGTAGAACATTTACCCTAAAGTGCCTCTGCTAAGGATGTGCAGCAAGCAAGAACTAAGAATGAAAAGAAGCAGAAAATCCATCAGGTGAAAATAACCACACCAAAGAAAAAATTTATATTAGTCCCCACCAAGTTTCAATTTCTGGAAAAATTGGAACCATCAAACTGAAATAATTGACATTGGTTCAAAAATGTTACTGGAAGGAAAAGCAACAACAACAAAAAAGTGGTTTAGAACTGCCCAAGCATCCAAATTATCTGGGTTCTTTTCCTGTTAGGAAACCTTAAAAATTCTGTTCATTTCCTTTAATTGGTAGTGTCCTCCACAATAAGCAGTAACTGAGATGCTAAAATTGTATAACCTGAATTCCAGAGTCTGTGGAGGGAAGGCACAGGCAGAATATTACCATGGAGTTCTGCTGGGACCCGTGCTCTGTGAACAAATATCCAACAAATCTTTTCTAAATTATTTCCTGCTCCAATGGAAGGCTGTTTCCTGAACCAACATTCCTCATTTCACTACATTCAAGTGGCAATGCCAGAATTCTCCTTTTCTGCAGCAAAAACTACTCCCTTCAAAGGAATAAAATAGGGAAAACAGCAAAGGATTTCCTTTAGCAGAAATTTTTAATGCAAGTGCTAAAAAACACAACCTGTACATCAACACTTCAGCATTAATAGTGGAAACACTTTCTTAATCTGACCTTGAGAATACTCCATTTCTTCAAAGTTAATCAGAAGCAAATGATATTTTGGGAGTTTCTGTAACTTGTGAAAGTTTTTGTACTCAGCCCTTTAAGTAAAATTTTAAAAAAATAAAGACACAGTAACAGAAGAAAACACCTGAAAATATCTCTCAGTGCTTTGCTAAGAACTGTTCTACAGTAAACGAACTGACTGTTTTCTATGTATTTAACAGCTTCCAATTCGATCTGTATCAGTTTTCTCTGTTCTCCAAAGGCAGATTGCTGGGTGGTGTAGAAGGGAGTTAATGAGCTATAAATGCCAAACAGCACCCAAATAAAAGGGATCATTATTAACTCTCAGTGAACAGCTGGGCCATTTGATAAATTCCTTTTGTTTCCAACAGTGCTCCCATCCATTCCCCAGGTTGGAGAAGGCTTTTCTCTTTACAGTTGTCCCTGAAATCTGAACCTGTCCTGCACAGAGGGGCCAGCAGAGGAAATGAGCTGTAATTTTGTAAGGATGGATAAAGTTTGTGTTAGATTGCATCAATAATAATTTATTCACTAACAACAGCACAAGTACTAACAGAGGTGAAAGAGTTAGTGTAGGAATTATTAGGTTGTGATGGAGCTAAAATTGTGCTGGGTGATTTTTTATCATCATCATCATCATCATCACAATTTAAAAAATATTACTTTATTTACCTTACTGACTAAATTTAGAGCTACAGAAAAATAGAAGAGAAGTGTCTGCAGAGAGTAAAACTCTCATACTCCTGTTGAGGTGTGTTAATCTTGAAATAGAAGAGATTGTAGGAAAAAGGAATGCTTGAGGACTGAGTTTTCCAAGAATACCACACAGCAGTCTACCCTTCATTTTCACAAGTGATTGATCATGTAGAAATCTGATGCTGACCTAAAATTATTAAAAAACAAACTGTCCCATCAATAAAAAGTGGAAGCTTAAATCAACATAAAGGAAGTTATCAGAGTTTTAATTTCCTATGCTCACTGATACCCATCGTGGATGTTTTATGAATGAGATCCAGCACACACTTCTGAAATTGCTCTCCAAATCCAGATGTTGCATAGGAAATCACATTAGAAGTTATTTTAAAATACACAGAAGTCACAGATCCAATTAACTGCCAGATGTTCTGAGCCATCACCACCATCAGAACTTATTAAAGATTAATTTAATTCTTATTTGATAAACTGATGGAAGACTGGGTTCTCCTGGCTTGGGCATCAGACTGACTGAGGGGGGGATTTCAGATCATCTCCCCCAACCAGGAGCAGATTTTTCAATTCTTTCCTGGCCTGAGCTGTGGAACTGAGCTGCAGGAACCTCTGTGCTGTGGAGCCAAATTTCCATGACACCCAGTCACAATGTTTGCTGTCCTCGGTGCCAAATTGACTCTGTGCATTTGGCAGAGGGAGCTCTGAATAAAGGGTTGTTAACTTAATTCCAAGCTACAGTTTCAGCAGAGAATACAATGATTTACCTGGATTACTCAGGGAATGTGAGCAATGTGGACACACAGTGCACTCCCCTCACACAGAATCCCTGATGTGCACAGCAAAGCTTCCCCAAGGCCCAGGAAAGCAGATCCTGCAAGGCTGTTGCCAGGTGGGCTTAAACCACAACAAAAATTCAAGCAGAATAAAAAGTCACCATATTCCCTTGGACTTCAGCTGTCACAACACTTCCTAAATCTGGAATTTGTTCATATGGAACTTTTCTATTTCTTTTGTAACAGACTGAGCATTTTCAAGCTACAGGAACTCTTTTCAGACACAGAAAGCCCTTGTTGCTGGATTTGTTCTCAGCAAAATTTGGCATTAAAAAGTCTCCTCCATTCATACAAATACAACAGTGAAAATTAGAGCCTCTTCTGCCTTGTGTCCCTGTGGTATTTGTAGTAAGCATGGATGTGAATATGAGGAGAGAATGTCAGGGTAATAGAGATCTCACTTACCAGTGAAATGCACCAAATACAAGGAGCTGTCACAAGGAGACCTTTGATGGAGTTGCTATTGGCAGAGGAAAGATTCCATCCCTCCATTGGTATCCCCAGTTTATGCCCTCAGCTCTCCCATGTGCCACTGAAGGAATTCACCCCCTCAAGGGACAAGGTCGAGGTTAACACAGCCCCGTGTGGGGATTTACTGTGATGCCCCTCCAAAAACCCCCTGTGCAGGTCACCCCAGCCAACCAGGACCTGCAAACAGCGCCCTGAGTTGTCCTTCCTGCAAAAAAACCCCATACAGGTACTGGAGGGGAGAAAAGAGGGGGAAATATCCCAAAATAATCCATTTTAAGGAATCACATCAGATTTTCAAACCCTTAAACTGTGCCACTGTAGAGTGAAACACACTGCAGCAATCCAGAGGATATAATATTTTAAAATTGCTCTCTTCTTTTTGGTACCCTCAAGATTTTCGTAATGAAGATGCAATTTTCATCCCATATTGTTCCCATTTTTATATCTTATCTGGATGCAATATTGCAATTGTAGGACATGGCATTTATTTCCCTTTATCAACATCAACATTTTTCTAGACACTCCAACCTGTAGACAAAGCCTATGGAGATGACTAAGTGTGATTACACTCACTCCTGAAATCACTTCACATACAATTGGAAATGGTAGTTTTCATTCCAGAAATGAGCTATAAAATTATCCTTTTCTTAGGCTGGTATTTGATTTTTGAAACCTAACAGAAGAAAAAAAAAAAAAGAGCTTGCTAATAAATGACCTTTCTCTTTCAAACAATCTGCAAAACCTGAACAGATTCAGCCTACGGTGTGAGGTTCACCTTTTAATTCACATGTTTAATTACTCATTATATTATTACTCAACTTTCAGAGCTGTAGACTTGAAATATAATCCTACAGAGGTTTAATCAAGCTGTAGCTCTTTCCTTGCAGCTCCAGTGAAAGGTGCTGGAGTTTGGATTTGGGAATGATTTCAGGATTTCAGTCCCTGCCCAAGCTGCTCATCAGGGGTCACTGGGAAAACCCCAAACAGGGGGGGGTGCTTTAATTCCTTGAGCCCCCCAACTCGCTTTATTCTTTGGAGTTTTCTCAGCACAGTATCTTAACCAGAAACTAAGCAAAAAAATTTTTTGCCTGAGGCAAAAAGAATTTGAAAGCTCAGAAAGCGAAAGGAAAATCAAATTTTTCTGCCTCCCTTGTCGTAATTATTGGGTAAAGATAGAGTTGGGTAACAAAAGAAATAAAACGTGTCTGCTGGTGGGGCACAGCATCAAAATCCATCCTGTTTCCTCCATGTCACAGAGCATCAGCTTTAATTCAGTTTTTCAGTCCAACCCACTCCCCTGATATACCCAAAGTAACTCTCCATGTACTGGCATTTCAGAATAAACCAATGTCCTTTGAAATCTAAAGCTAAACAAATAAACTTAGAGTGGTTGTACTCAGTTAATTGTGAAAGAAAACCTGCACACCCCACATCTATTCCCTTTACATCTATTTCCTTTACACCTTTACATCTATTCACATCTTTATATCTATTTACATCTTTATATCTATTTATACCTTTACATCTTTTCCCTTTTTGGAACAGGACTGACTCTGTTGCTCAAAATTTGTGCTGTCTGAAATGTGTTCTCTCTGAACACAGAGTGGGGCCAGAGCAAAAGTGTCGCCCTGATTTTTTAAGATTTTCTAAGCTTTCTGATGTTTACATTCTTATAACAAAGTTTTTTTCACACACTTTCTGTAAATAACTCATTGTTTTGCATTCTTTTGTGGAGGAGGAGAAATTTGATGGATTATTGGTTTGTCCAGTGTCATTGGAGAGGTGACCACTGTCACTTTTGGAAATCTATAAATGTTGGAGTCAGAAAACAAACTTCCCTTTTTTACCCTGAAAACAGCAGTGTGTGTGTGTGTGTCGTGTTATTTCGTGCCCTATAGTGGCACAGAACTCCTGCAGAAATAAAAAAGCCCCCAAAAAGAAACAACCACAAAGGACAGGAACACCTGAGAATTGATGCTCCTTCCTCCACAGCCCTTCCAGCACTGAAGGGAACAGGTTTATGGCATCTCCTTGCCAGTCTCTTTATCTTTCCCTCACTAATTCAGTGATTAATTTGAAACCATTAGCTCATTATATGTTTTATGTTGCAGCAGCCCCTTGCAGACTCTGCACAATCGTGTTTTGTTCTGTGTCATTATAAAAATGTCTATACAATTATCAATAACTTAGCAGCAAATGGCACGTCAAGGATTTAATAGATAAAGTGGCACTTAGATAAGAAAGCAAGCACAAAAATCTATTACATTTATTTGCTTTAAAAAATGCCACCTTGAAGTGGAAGCTCCATCTTTCTATGAAATTAAAGTTATTTATTATGTCTAAATGTGTAAATGTTCAGACATTGCAGTAGTAAATGCATTAAGAAAAATATAAGGAAAATGTATTTGATGTTGCCATTATCTGTTCTTCGGTTGGTACAGAGGGAATTTGGAGAACAATTTTTAAAAGTCTACTCCATTTGCATTATGGTTCATTATTAGCAGGTAAAAATGTTACATAGCCTTTTAATTGACACAGAACAATGTTTTATTTACTATTTCTTTATCATAATAATGCCCAATTTGCCTGATTTTCCAACTCTAAATTAAGTAATACATCAAAAATGATTTCAATTAATCCCTAATTTGAAGTCTCCAGGTAGCACTATTACGAGATTAATGTGATTAATTTAAAATTTCCCTGTTGTTAAAAATCCTCCTTCCCACAAGAAACAAAGATTTTGTGTTTCTCCTTGTGGACTCTGCAGGTTTAGGCTGTTCCTGAGACCTCTGGAGATTCCCTCCCACCCAAATTCTCCTCTGGCTTCGTGTTAAATGTGACAACGAGAGGTGTCTGGGAAAATGCCACAAATATATTAAATTCAGAGTCAGCAAACAGAAGGATGCAAGGAGAAATGGGAACTCCAGGAGGGCTGAAATTCAGGCAGGTGGAAAACCCAAAGAGTGGAGTGTGTAAGAATGGCAGAATTATGAGATGACACAAACTTAAGCTGTTCACATTTCTATAAAGCTCTGTGTGCATTTTGCAAATCTGACATTTACAAAGTGATAAGGAACTGGAGGCAGGCTAAACTAAATTACAGAAAGAAATGTCAGACCTTGGAAAAGGAAACCCCCAAAGAATCCAAGCAGCTCTGCCTCTTTACAAATGTACCCTTAAGGAGCTGAGGATGGGTTAAATTGGCAGGGTTGGGTGGCAAAAAGGAATAATTCTCTCTTACTGGAATGATACAAGGCTGACCATTTTTAATAACACTCTATGAAATAAAATGGATATAAAATTTATAGCAATATGGGGGAAATCTCCCTGTTCATGGAGAGTTGTGTTCGTTCCTTTTGAGATTGTCATCAGAACGAGGGAAATTCAGGTGGATCTCAAAAGCCACTTCAGAGCAAATGTTCAGGTTCTTCTGGAAACATAAACCATGTTCAGAATGCAATGCAATGCAGGAGAAATACATTAGAAAATACATTAGAAAACCTCTAATGATTAAACAAATAAGAGGAAAAGACAGGTTATAACAAGGACAGATGCTTTGATATATTTCCCTTCAAAGAATCAGCATTTCTTTGTGGAACATTACAAGACTTCAAACTTTTGCTCTTTTAAGGGTTTCCTTCTGGATTTTTTTTTTATTATTAGTATTACTTTTACTAAAATATTTCTTTTTGGTATCTTAATAAAACCCTTAAAACTGGTGCTTGAGTAGTTTTTTGTTCCATGAGGAATATCCTGAAATTCCTTCAAATAACTTTACAGCTTAAGAAACTGATGGCATATATGTCCATTTTTTTATAAAATAATGCTTTTAGGAAAAATTGAATTGCACAGACAAAAAATAAGGCCATCCTCCTGTGAAATGAAAAAACCATAAATTAAAATCTTTTTACAAGTCATTCTCTTCATATTTTATTTCTCATTCAGTAAATCAGCAACCCATGGATTTTCACCTTTAAAATACTGCTGCAGGAAATTGCTCAATATGAATTATAAAGAGAACAGTTTAGTTAATTAAAAGTTTGAGTAAGTAACAAGTTACTTAGACAACTAAATCCCAATTTGAAGATAATTTATCCACTTTGCCTGTCTCATGAAAAATTAATGGAAAAAGACTCATGCAGACTTTAAATCACTTCTGCAGATATGGTTTGGGTGGGTTGAAATGTGCTTTACCAAAAATCCATTTTTAAAACTGAATAACGCTGTACCCAAGTGCTTTTCTGATGTCACCATATCCTGAACTGCTGCATTCTGTGGCAGGAGGCAGCAGCCTAATGACAGCAGCTAATTAATGCTGCAGTGCCCAGAATCCTGTCAAACACCAGCACAAGCCTGCATTTCTGGTATTATGGACTTAATAGCAATTACCTCTTTCATGGCAATTACCTATTTAATAGCAATTATCTGTTTCACGACAATTACCTATTTATTAACAATTATTTTTCTTTCTAACAATTACCTATTGAATAACAATTATCTATTTCATAACAATTCCTGTTTAATAAAAATTATGTTTAATAACAATTCCCTATTTAATAACAATTCTCTTTTCATAGCAATTCCCTATTTAATAACGATTCTCTTTTCATAACAATTCCCTATTTAATAACAATTCTCTTTTCATAACAATTCCCTATTCCATATCCAGCAGCAGTTTCTCTCTGAGCTCTGGCAGAGCAGGACAAGAGTGCTGAGGACAAGAGTGCTGAGAGCATGGCACAGACCCTTTGAAATGCCAAAAAAAAATATCCCACAATGAGATAAATAATACCCAGGGTGCTGCTGTGGAATTGAAATAGCTCCAGCCCTTCTCTAGGTGGGGTTTTTGCGGCCCAGGTTGGCTTCTCTGTGCTCAGAATGTGCTGGGCAAGGTCTGAGAGCTCTGGGATTTCCCCACACATCTCAGCAGGAGTCGATGCCAGTGGCACAGGAATGGCACAGAATTCCCTTGGCCGCTCATTATTCCCCCCTGGAGCCATCCCAGGCTCAGGCTCAGCAGATCTTTTTAAGTTCCCCGCTGTTTTTTAAGTTCTCCCTCTCTGTTTTTATCCTGAGATGTTTTGTCCAGTTCGTTCCTCCGCGCCGCTCGGCGCTCTCAAGCCTTGAGGAGGAGCAGCATTATTGGCTTGCTGCCCTTGCCTGGACTGGGAACTGCCAAGCTGAGCTTGGGGCCAGCCCTTGGCTGCTGGAAGGCGCCCACGGCTCGGGGTGGAAACGCCTCCGTGCAAACCTTCCCCAGTCGTTCTTCACCGCTCCTGGAAGGTTCCCTGCTCTGCTGCGCTCCCAAAGCGCCTTTCAGGCTGCTCTTCTGGCATGTGGGAGCTTTCAGCTGCCTTGTGGAATCACTCACAAACAAAAACCTCCACCACACACAGGAAAACTCAGGCTTCCCACGTAGCAGGGGCGAAGAGAACAAATATTATTTGAAAACTGTAAGTGCTGATAATTGTATATGAGTATTTGTAAAGCAGACACAGAGCCAAGGAAATTGTCATCTATACAGAAGTGATTGGAACAAATTGGTTTTCTAAAATTAACTTTTAAAGGACTTCCATTATGACCTTACAAAGTGTAGGGTTTTTCTGAAACAGTCATTGGAATGGTACTAGAAATTCAAATTGCATTATTACAGAGACAGGGCAAAAAGAGAAGCCAGAAAAACAGGACAGAAAGATGAAAAAAGACATAAAATTAAGCCAGAGGAAATAGCAAAATGCTATGGTATCTTAAAAATACGCAATGGATGTGTTCAATTCCTCCAGTAGGAGGGTTTTTTGGTTTTTTGGTGACATTCGGGGAAATTTAGCATTTTGTTATGTGAAAAAATAAAGCTTAAACTATTGAGTTGTTCCATATCTGGGCAATGGTACCATAAAAAGAAATTATCTCCGTGGTGTCCCAGTTTAACTCATTTGTAGCAACCTGAGCTTCACCAGGTTTCATGAGGAGAGCACTAAAACGAGGAAAAACAGCACAAATGTTTTGGTTTTACCGTGCTCCACATGACCCTGGGGCTGTGCTGAGACTCAAACAGAGCCAGGGCTCCCAAAGATGGGGCACAAAGGAGCAAATGTCCAGAAATTCTCCATGGAAATTCTGGGGCTTTTAGTATTTTTTTCCTTAGAAGTCTAAAATGGTCATAAAGAAAGCATTTCTGCATAGGAAACCTCTCCAAGCAGGAAAAGCTTCACAATTTGCAGGTCAGCCTTAAAACTGAGAGGAGCTCATGGAGGGAAGAGGCAAAGCAATCACAGCAGATCTGCACTAGCACCAAAAACCCAAGGTAATCCCATCACTCATAACTCCTCACTCCACCCTTTATGAAATCCTGCATGCCAAGGCCAGAAATACAATTAAACTCAGATTCCATCCCTTGGCTGTCTCCTGACTATTTAAAAGCTCACCATTGTCATGGGCTGTGAGAAAACAATCAAAATCTTGAGCTGGCTCTTTGCTGAAAACCTGAGTTTTCTTTGCCCTGCAAAGAGAATGAAAGAGTGCCAAGAATCATCACAACAAGTTTCTGTGAACACGGGCATAAATTGAGACGAAGCCCCTTTGTTTCAGGAATGTCCTGGATATAATAACAGCATTTGTGCTACAATTGCAGCTCATGAGGACATAAATAATATCTCAGCCACAATTAACTGTTCACCTTTAACAGGTGAAAGGCACTGGCATAAAACCAACCTTTCTGCTCCAGTTTTGTGTTTTGTTAAAACATCCTGAAGCCAGGGAGCACAGCAGAAAGTCCCCTCTCATCCCCCAGTGCCATAGATGATCACTGGGAAGAACAGAATTCCAAACCCTTCCTCATTTTTCACACTGTGCACTGATACCAACAGAAACCCAACATGCTGATCAGCATACAGGATTGCTGAGAAGGCACAATCTTCTTTGCCAAATTAGACTCCAAGTATTAAAGTTCAAAACTAGAGAGTCAGAAATAACCAAATATCCAAATATGCTGCTAAAAAGATATGATTAATATTCCTTGTACAAAGTTATTTATTTAAATGCATTTATTTAAAATATTTAACCAGGAAATTACCATCAAGATTAAAAGAATTACACTTAGCCTACAGCAACAATATGCTAACGTTGCCAGCACTTAAAGGCTAATAATTTCCATGAGGGACACATCTGAGCACAGCAGATATTAGCAAGGATGTGTATTGGGGATGTCAGGAGGAGAATTCACCCAGTGAGATGGAGGTGGGTAGGGAGGACAATTCATCTGCAGGAGCAAAGGCACTGATGGGGAATTCTCCACACAGTGAAACCCACAGGGAGCACTGCCCACGGCAGGGGCTGGAACTGGGCGAGGTTTGAGGGCCCTCCCAGCCCAAACCGCTCTGGGATTCTGGGATTCCACGAATGCAGATCCTTCTGGAGAGTGCCAAATGCCTCTGGAGGGGAAGGTGACACAGGGTGCAGCATCCTGGCTGGGCATGTGGGACTTCATCCAATTCTGCCTTGGAAAAAGGGCAACTTCCAGCTGGGAAAAAGGGGCAACTTCCAGTTTGGGAAAAAGGGGCAACTTCCCTCTTGGAAAAAGGGGCAACTTCCCTCTTGGAAAAAGTCCTTCCTCATGGCAGTGTGTGCCCTCAGTGCCACTCCAGGCTGGTCCCAGCAGTCAGGGGAGCACAGCAAACCCTTGGAAAGGAGGGGAATGGAATTCTGAGGGAGGGTTTGGAATTCTGTTCTCATCTGTAGCACTGGGGGATGAGAGGGGACTTTCTGCTGTGCTCCCTGGTTCCAGGATGTTTTAACACACAAAGCTGGCAGGAGCTGTGATCCCCTGGAAGGGCAGTGGGGCTCAGCCTGGGGCTGACTCAGTGCCCAGGGCAAAGCCAGGGCTGTTCTCTGCAGAAACCCTTCACTCCCACACTGGCTGAAGGGTGAATCCATCACCTTGTCCAGCTCCTGAGTGCTGCAAGGGTTTGCTTACTTCTCACTTGGGAGGAGATGAGGAAAATTCAGTGTAGGTGTCCTTACATCAAGAGAAAGAAAGTCAATAGCCTTTTGCTGAGGCCCTGAATTATTTCTTTCCAGACACATCTGCACTTGTCTGTCCCTGGCCTTGCTGACACATCCTGAATCAGGAATTCCCTCCTCTTTCCCACACACTGTCACTGTTTACCCTGGGAATGGCATCCTTCCCTTCCAGGCACTGCTATCAGACAAAACGCGATTTAAATAAAAACGTGGGGGAGTTCTCATCACAGCCCCTCTGTTCACCTCTGTCCTTAAACTAATATCCTGTTAACTGCAACATTCTGCAATTTCATGTACAGACTGTGTCCTCTGGAAGATGAAATGTGTGCTCTGCCATTGAATGCTGGTCAAAATCCTTCAGTGACAATTCCTGTGCATTAATATCAAAAGAGTGTCCATGCAGGGAAGTAAATATTTAAATTTAAACATATTTTCTTCACCCAGAAATTTGATTACGATTATCTGTTTCATAACAATTTTTATAACATATTTTTATATTTTATGACACATTTATATTTTATAACATATAACATTTTTTTCACCCAGCAATTTACCAAAGCTCAGCTCTGGCTCAGGAAAGGCCTCAAGAACTGAAGGCTGGAGATTTGGAAAATGCTCACAGGGACCCTCCCACTGGCTGTGGTCCTGTCATTGTCCCCACGTTTTCACTGCTGTCCCCGCAGCAGGGTCCTCTACACAATAATATACAACACTGCAGCCACAATAAATGGTGAAGTCTTTGATAAGAAATAGTTCAGCCTCAATTGGATCTCCACAGGATTCATATTTTGAAATGGTATCTTTCCCAAGTGGGAATTTTAGTCAATGAGAAGAGGGTGAAGGTTGTATGAGGCAGAGGAGAGAAAGGAATCCATTAATTTGTGTTACCAAATGCAAGAAAGTGATTTATGGACAGCAGGTAATGAAGGACTCTGAAGTCCTGTGAGCAAGAGAATACTGATAACTCAAAACTTAAAAAATACAATTCCCCTGGGATACTCCCTATAAACACTCCCATTTTCATAGAAGCATTATGCTCCTGTACCAAACACGTTTTTCTGCCAGTCTTTAATGTTTGCACTTGACTTTCCAGCCACCAGCCAAGTTTTCACTTCTCTGGGTGCAATTGGGATTCTCAGAATAGAAAGGTGGAACCTGGACTCTTTCTGCACTGTTTTCCTTTAAAAAATCATTTCAGGAGAAGGTAATAAATTTGACTTATCTCACTATTGAGAAGATCTCTGCTCCATTAAAGTTAAGCTGTGGAAGTGCCATTTGGCAGAGTTTTTCATAACCTCAATTGTGCCCTGAGCCATTTCATCCCTCCCACCCTGGGGCATGATGAGCACGCAACACAGCAGACAAATCCCAACTTAAACAGAGATAAATTATTAAATAGCATTTCTACAGGAGGCCATTTTCTGAGAGTGCTTCCAAATGATATAAATCACTTATTCTAACAGCACTTTCCCCTCCTGCCAATTCTGGTTCCTCTGCATGTGTTCATGTGGCCATAACAAAATGCTGCATTCAGATGGGTTCAAAAATCCCATTTTTCAGCTCCTACAACAGGTAACACTAATTATGAAAAGAATTGATTTGGCATCTACATTAAACACATCTCGAAGCATAAAACTTAATTATCTTATCTGGGGATACTTGGCATTTATTAATAAATGCAATACAATTTATAATACATCATTCAGGACATGTTTCAGTCTACCTTTAAGAAAAATTTACCTATCTCAGTCTTGTAAATTCTGCTTTATCTCCCAATGTCACCCAGCAGAACTGAGAGAGTAGTAAGAAATGGAGTAGGGAGCTCATAAGAACAAATTGGATTTCTAATTTAAAACTGGAATCAAACCCATTATTCAGTGCTATATTATTTTATTCTTTTGGAGAAGGGCAAAACCTTTCAGCTTCTAAGTTATATATAGTTTTCTACTTCCCCTCCCTACTGACAAATAGATTGGTTGAGGCAATTTCTCTCCATTAAAGGTTTTGCACCTGACACTGTAATGCAGCCACTGCTCAGTTACCCTTCAGGGGAGCCCTTTTTAATCCAAGGTAACAGAAGGATTTGCCTTTGTCACCTCAGCTGGGCACAGCCTTCATTGCTCCCTTCCCTTGTCCCACCTGATCCTGCTCAGCCAAGTAAACAAAACTTGTTTTAGTTAGTAAAAGATAATTTACAAATTTATGCAAAAAAAAATATTACAAGAGCTTTTGAGGTAGAAATAAAAACGAAGAAAAATATTTACTTTGAGGACAAATTAAGGAAAATTCAAATTATGTCATAATGATAGAGTAAGGGGCATGAAATATGGACAGCTAAGCAGGAAAGAGGGGCAATCCATTTACTTTGCCCCAAAAGATCTGACTAAACCTCTTCTAGTTTCTCCACAAAGAGACATATCCAAAGATTCTCCAGATTCTTTCAAAGGGCAGGCCACGTTAAGAGCTGAAAAATGCTTTTGTCTCTCACTGAAATCCAAACTCCAAATTCTCACTGCCCACAGAGCTGGCTCCTGGTTCTGTCTCTGCCAGGGGAATCTCATTCCCCTTGACATGGAGCTATATATTCAATAACCATGTCAAGTTTGAATTCTACCTTTGCATTAAATTTGATTTTGTGTGATATTTATTAAATCACTGGATAAATTGCCCACACAGTACAATAACCAGGATTGTGCCCTTCGTCTCTCAAACCAAACAGATTACAGTATTGATTTAGATGAAGTAATGAGGGGAACAAGTTTTGCACCCCCTAAAATGACTTTTGTGGGAGTGCAGTTATTGTAGGAGGTGTCACACCCGTCCCACACTGCTCTGTTGTTTACCAGTGCTACTGTGAGAGAAGGAAAAGCAGGTATAAAAGGCATTGTAGGAGAAAAAAAATGCAAATCTGTTACAGTAATTTCATCTACATGGCAGAAAGAAAATACACATTTAAAACACTTGAAGCTTTTCTGGTATGTGCAAGGAACTGGGACGGGAACAAGAAAATTTCTTAGAAGAAAATTGCACACTCAGTTATTTTCTAATCATATTAATAGCTCTGCTTTGTACCTATTGCAGCTTGAAGTGGTTTCTTTTAAAAGATCACAATCAGGATGGTGAATAAAAGTTCAGCTGAGTTCATCACAATGTAGATAATGAATTTACAGTGGCAGTATTATCCTGATACCAAACACATCGTGGTATTTAATGCCGAGTTGGAAAATATCAAATTTTTTGACGATGAAGGCACAGGACAACCCAATGGCAGATAAAGGGCACAAAAACTGTAATTATTCACTGTTGCATCACCAACTTTCAATGCAGTGACTGGGAACTGGAGCCCTGGGCAGGGCTGGGATGTGCACAGCCCTTCAGAGGGCACAAAGATCCCTTCAGAGCAGGATTAAAAACCCCAGAGCATTGGAATTGCAGTCCTGGGCAGGGCAGCCCTTCAGAGGGCACAAAGATCCCTTTAGAGCAGGATTAAAAACTGCAGAGCATTGGAATTGTGGTTCTGGGCAGGGCTGAGATGTGCACAGCCCTTCAGAGGGCACAAAGATCCACTCAGAGCAGGATTAAAAACCTCAGAGCATTGGAATTGCAGTCCTGGGCAGGGCAGCCCTTTAGAGAGCACAAAGATCCCTTCAGAGCAGGATTAAAAACCCCAGAGCATTGGAATTGTGGTTCTGGGCAGGGCTGAGATGTGCACAGCCCTTCAGAGGGCACAAAGATCCCTTTAGAGCAGGATTAAAAACCTCAGAGCATTGGAATTGTGGTTCTGCAGGACTGAGATGTGCACAGCCCTTCAGAGGGCACAAAGATCCCTTCAGAGCAGAATTAAAAACCCCAGAGCATTGGAATTGTGGCTCTGGGAAGGGCTGAGATGTGCACAGCCCTTTAGAGAGCACAAAGATCCGCTCAGAGCAGGATTAAAAACCCCAGAGCATTGGAATTGTGGTTCTGGGCAGGGCTGAGATGTGCACAGCCCTTCAGAGGGCACAAAGATCCCTTCAGAGCAGGATTAAAAACCCCCAGCACTGGCTGCAGCCACAGCTGGATCAGCCCCAGGAGGTGGAACCTCAGATGGGCTTGAGGTAGAAATGCACAATTGTGCCAGAGAGGAGCTTTGGAGAAATGAGCTAACAGGACACAGATCCAGGGAAATTCTGGCAGAAGCTGTGCAGTTATGGGGGTTAGAGACAGTTTTAAACACTCAAAGGCCTAATTTTGAGCTCTGCCTTGCTGAAAAAGGTCCAAACCTTTCCATCCCACCTCCCAGGAGAGGCCACTCTCTCCCTCTCACTGACACAAAGCAAACAGAAGACACATTTAGACGAAATAAAAAGCAGGGGAATTTAAGCTCTGCACCCTATGAGCTCTGTGTTTAATTCTTTGCTACCAAGACTTGGATCTTTGAATTCCCAAGGTGCAGTTTAAACCCTGTATTCTCATCCTCCTGTGCTGAGAATCTCAGCTACAAACAGGGTACAACTCAGTGGAAGTCCTGGGTCAGGGAGACTTAATTCTATTAATTGACAGCATCACAACTGAGTAAGAAGGGATTTCCAGCTGCTTTGAGTCAATGGGGTTCTCTTTAGTCAATGAAACTTTAAATGCTAAATATTAATAGTAGGAGTAATATATATATTTTTTTAATATTATAATGTAAAATGGAAGGTACGCCTTGGACGTCTTAAATAACATTTGCAGCCTCAAGAAGAAGAGCAAAACAGGAGAGTTCCAGTGAGTTATTAGTGATTAGATCTTTCATTGAAAGGCACTCCTAGCAGGGAACAATCCATGGAAACAGCCCAGTCAAAGGTCAGCCAGAGCCTCTGTGCTGAGGGACACCCATATTGTGATGGGATAACTGCAGCCTTTCATTATGGAACATTCATTCAGCCTTTTCCAAACCTCTCCCAGTTTAGATTATCCCTGCGTGAAAATAAAATCTTTTATATCAATAGCAACAAGCCACAAGTCTTGATAATGATGACAGTCAGACAGACATCAAGCCATAAATACTGAAAACAGCAAAACATTTTAGGAACACCAGAGAAAACAAACAAGCCTCAAAGCCCAGATTTTTCCAGGAACTGACCCAGAATCCCCAGGCAATCAACAGCAGCACAATGAACAGGATGGGTGATGAGCTCATGGCTGAAGATAACATTTCATTTATTCAAGCACACTGCAGTGGTTTCCTTTCTCCCCATTTCCCTCCGTCCAAGGCTGCTCTGATTTTGCTGCGGGAGGGTGAAATCCTTGTGCAGAGCTCAGGAGGACCAAAGGGCTGGCAGTGAAAATAGAGGGGCCTTGGGAGGGGCTGTGCCTCAAACCATGGGGAGCTGCACCAGCTGCCAGGGCTGACCCAAACCCTGGGACAAAACCCCTGGCACCTCATTGTAAGCAAATTGAGCAAAATGAAATATTGCCACCAAACACTAAGAGGTAGACACTAATAGATAACTCCATGAGTCAATTACAAAAGAAACGCCTCCAAGGAAATTTCATCCACAAAGATTTCTGAGGAACAAATAAGATCATTTCCAAGTGATAAACTTCACCGTTGTTATATTCTTTTGCTAATTGCTTTTGCTTTCTTTTAAATTGTTTTGATTTTTCAGTTTCAATTAGTAGCCTCGGCAAGGTGTGAACTCAGACAACCTTGCTATTCTGTTTTTCTGCTCCAGCAAGAACATTTCCACATTTTTATTTTGAGAATGCTACTCAAATTAATTACTGGATTATTTATCTGGAAGGCTGATTGAAGTGATGTTTTTTTCCCCATATTGACACTGTGAAGTGGTGTAAGTCCATTGAAATGGAAGGAGTGGAGCCTATTTGTACCAACTGAGAATCTATCTGTGGGAAGCAAAGCAAAATTTTCCCTCTGGGCTCTATCTTTATTGGTAACTCAAACGAGTATCTAAAATCTATACTGTAAGAGAAATATTCCCTAGGAATTTTTCATTGAAAAGATCTGTTCCTTCTGCTCCAAGATTCTTCTCCTTATGCCCATCCCAGTTAATGCCACCAAACCACACTCAGCTCGATCAATCTCAGAAAATAAATGTAGCATATCTAGGCATTAATGGTATGGATCAATAGAAGAAGCACATTATAAATCCAAGAAGAAAATAGAAATAAAGCTTAAATACCATTAAAATCCATAATGCCTTTCTTTTACAAGCCATTTATCAGGAACAGCTATAACAGGTGTTATAGCCCACATGTCAAATTCTACATGGGAAATTTTACAACACAGTGTGCACAACTTCAGGAAATCAAAGAAAAAAAATTAAAAATTAAGTTTAAACATCAACTAGAATTTGAATTATTTTAACTAGAATTTTAATTAATTACCACTGTTTAATCTATGAAGATTTGTAAGCAAGTTGAATGGATTTGGAGAGGCAGAAATATTAACAACTCCTGAATTCTCCTACTGAAAGACACGACAACTGTGAGAGCAAATTCTCAACCCTTATCTTCAATGAACTGCCTTTAATAGTACCAGGTAATTTCAACTTTGATCAAAAAAATCAAACCCCTGTGCTGACAAGAACAATTTTTAGCTGTAATAGTGACGAGGGCAGACCACAGCTCTTGGTTTGCAGATGAGTTAAACAACGACTGAGCAGGAGCTTTGCAGCAATCCAGCTTCTGCTCACCTTCCACTTTTACAGCAAATCCTTTCGACCCCCAAATGAAAAAAACTTCCACCTTTCTGTAGAAATGCAGGGAAGCACAGTGCTCTGTACTGATCCCTCCTGAACCCTTTTTGATTTTGATATACTGATTTATATTTTAATACCCACTGTGATACGGGGTTGGTCTCAGGTATTGAGTAGCAGTTTCTGAAACACACTCAAAAGTGACACCTCAAACAAGTAAACAATCCACTTTTCATACCCAGACATTTCATCCTGTAAACAAGAGAAGACACTTTCACCAAAACAATCTGCAATTTGCATCGAGAACACACAAGATCAAAAGGGTACTTACATGAGATTTTGCTGAGGCCAAGGCAAGAGAGAGTGAGTTCCTCCAGTCAAACTGCACTTCTTGATTTATCTAGAAAACTCTGGCCTGGAAGCTGAGGACAAGATGGAACAATTTTAGCTCTGATAGCATTCTTCCTGTGACCTGTGGCTTCAGCTAAGTAATTACAGTGGCCTTGGCAAATATGAGTTAAGCAGTGTTGCCATGCCAACACACGTCCTTCTCCTTTCAAATATTTTACTGCTCCAGACACTCTGGGCTTGGAACACACTTCCCACCAGGGACTCCTACAGGAGTCTGTTTTGGACTTCTTTTATTATAGATTTCTGTTCTATTAATTAATTCTATTAATAGACTGGAAATCTATAATAGAAGAAGTCTAATATGGACTCCTATGGAATAGAAATCCATAATATTCTATTATAGATTTCTATTCTATAAATCTTCTATTATAAATTTCTATTATAAATTCTATAAATCTACTCTATAAATCTTCTATTATCGATTTCTTTCTATAGAAGAAATTCTGACCTCAAAACGATGTTAAATGCTATGGATTTCACTTCACAGGATCGAGTATAAGCATTAATCATCAATGGATTTCCACTTCTCATAAAACTTTTTCCTGAGGAAGAAGAGCAGGAAGTAGCAGTCATGATCAGCATTGTTGGTATTCAGCAAAATAAAACATCCTTGTGTACTGATACTCCAGCTGGACAAAGGTCTTTCATTTTTCTGGTCAAAACATATCGATATTGCATAACTGACACAAAAGGAGTTTGTACTCACATATCTTTTTCCAGATGAAAAATGAAAAACATGTGGAGGTTTTAAATTCTGGATTAAATTTGCCAGAGTAGCCTTGTAGCCAGTTTTAGGAACAAGAAAGAGGAAAACAGCAAGAGTCCAATGCACATAACCCAAACCTTGTGTAGCAGCTTTGGATGTAAAGTGGAATTCCACACCAAGGAATACCAAGTTTTAGAGCATTTTAATATATGGAAAATGGACCAATGCAGAATTTACCATACCAAAGAGGAAAGTATCAATATCCTAATTGTCCCAGGGCACTGTTGATGTTCTGTACCCTGTGCTCGTGCCACAGGTGAAGCTGTTGACCTCAGCACCTAGAGGGGTCCTGGAGGTACTGGACTATTTTAACTGTATACAATTTGCACAATCATCATCACACAATTAGTGATATTTTTAGAGAGGTAAGACTTCAGTTGAGATAATAATAAAATTTCAGCTTCAAGCATGAATTGTGCTTCCTTTTCTTTTATTCCATTACAGGATTCTGCCTGTGAAATTGATGGAGGATCCCTGCAACACATTCCATAGCGTGGATAGAACAAATTGATAGCGCCAGCAAAGGCTATTGATTATTAAAAACCCTCTTAGATAAGCAGAAACTTCAAGCACATATTTTACACAATATGTAGTATAATGTGAGCCTGATCTGCATTTTTAGTCCTTTCCTGTTTTTTATTTATTTATTTATTTATAAAATACCAGCAGGATAGAATTACAGCAGCATAACCAGCGTGAGCTGTTGTTTTGGGAAAATGCTACTTCCTGCAGCTGCATTTGCAGTGCTTTTACCAGCACCACCAATCATGAAAGGACAACTTTGAAAACAGTTTTTGCAGTCTAAAAATAGATCCTTCTGGATTAGTATTCACCTATACATGTAAATAAGTCAGTCTGATTTTCCGGCAGGCTTTAAGGGAAATGAGATTAACATAATATGAAAATAATTCAATTATTCACAAGAAGATGCAATTATCATACAATCAGTGCTTGGGAATCCAAATAAATCATCATCTTCATATTTATATTTAAACAAAGAGATCCATCTGCCAATGATAGAAGATTCAAAGACAATTAATTTATTATAGAACAAAAGACATTGTTCTGACGATTTGAAAGTCAGGTACAAGGAAAGCAACAGAACTGATAATGACTCTAATGCATGCTTTGATTGCTGGAGATGGAAATCACATGAGAGAAGCCAAACAGAGCTAAGTGACAGGTTGTTCTACATGCTGGGGGCCCACGGGGAGCCAGGCTTGTGTCTGCTGGGATTGTTTGATCTCTGGTGGGCTCTGAATTAACCCTTTCTGCACAGGGCAGGGCTCTGGCAGCTCTCAGCAGCTCTGCCCTGTGGAGATCTCTGCTTGAAACCACAGATTTCTGTTACCTGCAGGGAAAACAGCATCTCTGTCCTCTACCCAGCTGCTGCTCACTAAACCTGTAGGAATCTGATAGATTTAGGGCTGTCGACACTTTTGAGACGTTCATCTGTGGACTAAAATGTGAGGGGTGGTTGCAGAAATACACACGGGTGCCACAAAAACCCCAAAACCAACCAACTAACTAACCAACCAACGAATCAACCAACCAAGGAACCATTCAAAACCAACTAACCAAGGAACCATTCAAAACCAACTAACCAAGGAACCAACCAACCAACCAACCATTTCAACCAACCAACCAAGGAATCGATCAACCAACCAACCAACCAACCAAGGAATCAACCAACCAACCAACCAACCAACCAAGGAATCAACCAACCAACCAACCAACCAACCAGGGAATCAACCAACCAACCAACCAACCAAGAAATCAACCAACCAACCAACCAACCAAGGAATCAACCAACCAACCAACAAACCAAGGAATCAACCAACCAACCAAGGAATCAACCAACTAACCAACCAAGGAATCAACCAACTAACCAACGAATCAACCAACCAACCAAGCAACCAAGGAACCATTCAAAACCAACTAACCAACCAACCATTTCAACCAACCAACGAATTGATCAACTAACCAACCAACCAACCAACCATTCAACCAACCGACCCACCCACCCACCCACCCAGTCAAACCAATTTTTGGTGGAATGAGTAGGTTAAAATGTAACCAGTTACAGCTTTTGGATGCATTAATCAGATGTGGTAACTGTGAATAAGACAGCGTTTGTTCTCCAGGCCTATCCATAGACACTGAATATTTATGAATTATTGAAAGGCAGATGAAGACATCAGAGGAGTGACAGTTTGGGGCCTGGAGGTTTTACAGGCAGACAAGTATGTAATGTACATTATTCCATTGTGAAGTATGGCCAGTGCCATCTCCACGTCACTGAACTGACTGGATTAACACCCCAACAATTCCAACCACGTTCGTTAGATGCAATTCTCACCACCCATGAAAGCTGCACATCTACCAGTCAAAGCAGTAGATCAGGTTAATCCAATTAAAAAAAAATTAAACTAGATTAGTCCACCATGAGTTTTTCTCTGATTTTTTGAATTAGACTTTCTCTTAACTCTCAGCAGTACCAGTCACCAAGAAAAAGTTACAAAATTGTGCACGCATTTGCAAGACCAGGGCCCACAGAAGCCATCTAGCAATCAGACAGGCCAAGTTTTTCCCTTCTTATTTTAAATTTGAAATGCTAATGTTAATTTTTAGTCCATATTTTCTGTATCATTTCAATGAAGGCTTAAAATATTTGTTGTTCCAATAATAAAACAGAAATTATGGCAACTACCATAGTTTTTCATGGTGTTCTTTAGAAAATACTTAGCATTTTTTGGTCTCCAACAGTCTGATATTTCCAATGGTAATTTTCCTGACATCTCTGCATTTCTTTGGGACTGATGTTTGCCCTGAATATTATTAAAACACTTATTAATCAATCCGAAATGCTGAACTAATTCCAGTTAGTGCAAGACAGATGAAAAAAGGCATTTTGCAGGCAACTGGGAGCCAACTCTGGGCACGCAGCTTTTTCAGCCAGCTGAGTCTGACACCAGGGTATTTCACTGGATTCTCCAGAGAGAAAGAGACCCAGCTGTGCTTCTCCTACTGCACATCCTGCCAGATGATCCAAAGGCCTGGCAATTCCAGGGAGACTGGAGCCTTCCCCTTGCCTTGACTGTGCAGCGCTAAAACGATGCCAAGCCTGTTCCAGCACAAGGTGTACCTTGTTATTGCCACTTATTTATTATTTAATGTTAGGAAACAATTGAAAAGCAATTAGGAATCAGAACATTTCCAAGATTTTGTTGGGTTTTCTCTTCTTTCCTCTATTCTAAAGGGTGATTAAAAGTGAAAAAGGGGCAGGGAGTTCTACTGGCTTCACCATCACAGTATTGCTCAACAGAAGGAACAGATTCCATTCCTTCTCCCTAAAAATTTTCTTATTAAACCCACCAGACACAAAGAACACAGAGTCTTTGGTAATCAGGACAATACCCATCCAAATTTTCAGCCTTCACTTGCTGTCCCTAAAAATAGGTGAGCTTGAGGCCATTCTTTCCAAAGGGTAAACTGATTTTATGCTCCTGTTTCACAGATAAAACCCGAGGGGCAACAAATGTTCAGATAAAGTCAAATAAGGAAAAAAAAATCCTGTCAAAAGAGGATTTTAAATGAAAAAAAATTAAATCAATTCAAACTTTCCATCAGAACCTAAATGAAAAAGCAGCTTTGGAGCACCTGTTTGAAAAGAAATCCCCGTTTCTTATCAAAGGTTGATCAAAGTGCTGTTGATGGCAGAGTTTCCCGTTCCCTCTGCCCACAGCTGATCCTGCAGGCAGTGAAGGGGGCAGGCTCTGCCTGCACTGACCTGAGCTCACATTTGCTCACATTTATATTTCTGCACAGGCTGCCCTAGGTGGGCTATTGATTCATGCTTTTCTTGTTACCCTGCACAGAGTTATTCCACCTGCAGGGATCTTTAGGGCCTGCAGAAGAGACTGATAGCTCCATGCCCCATTTTCCCAGGTGAGTTATTACCAACCCAGTGACTTATTCCCTCTCTGGCTTGGAGATTATTTAAATATTTTATACAAATGTAATTGCTGGCTCCAGCTATAAAACTTCCGAAAAAAATTCATTTGAAATAACTCACAACTTCTTTATCTGGGTAGTGGAATATACACCTAAAAATCCACTCTGCAGCTGGTTCAGAGAGGGGATTTGGACAAGGATTTTGATAGACGGTGACTCTGTATCCTCCTGAGAACTGGGATTGGGTCTCTCACGTCTTGGTGAGAGCTGCTGATCTCCCAGGGAAATTCTAATAATGCTGTGTCTAAAACTAAAAGGAGCCTTCAGAAATCTGCTTTTCTGACCAATTTCAGAAATTGTTCAGTGATTTCGGCCCAGATAGTTTTGAGGCAATGGAAGGTTAGACTCAAATTTGAAATGTTTCTTCTTAGTTTTAGAGAAAAAGAAAGATGTTTTGAGTTTGTCACTCTAAAGAATCACATAAGATTATCATAAGGTTATCATAAGATACAGAACTAGGCAACTAATTCTAATTCCTTGTATTCTATTTGCAGCTGCATTCAGGCACCTGATTCATTCCCTTTTCTATCCTTACACCTCAGCCCTGACACCGAAGAATGTGTATAAGGAAAAAACTGCTGGAAAAACAACTTAGTGATACCTATTAACAAACCAGGCAATTAAAACCAGATGGTTAAGCACCAAATTTTCAGCAGAGCCCAAGCATGTTCCAGAGGAATAACAAAAATAAACAGCTGAATGTAAAACTGTGAAACATATGTTCCCATTAATATTAAAGTAGCACCACTGGTGTGTGTATGTGTGTTTATATAAATACATGAGAGTGGGGTTACTCCTGATATTCTGGTTTTTATGGTGGTTATATGATCAGACTTGCAGGCTATTCTGATGTTGGGAAGTCAAACATTCCCTTACCTGCTCTGGCTGTAGGAGCCATATGTTTTCCTTTCCAGTCCACTGAGAACCTCCAAGTTCCATATGCACGATGGAAATGTGAATGTACGTTGAGCAAGCACACACTTGTGCAATTGAAAGCTACATATCAGAAGCCTGGAATGTCATTATTCAGAGCAGAACTGCAGGAGTTACAGCCATGGAGGGAAGGTCTGGTCAGAGCCAGTGGTCCCAGGTAGATGTGGGAGAGCTGCAGAGCCTCCAGCGTGGATGTGGCCAGAATGATGGAATTGTGGCGTGCCTCACAAGAAACAGAGATCAAATGGCATCTGCAGCCAGCCATGGGCACTGAGAAGGGGGTTTGCTTGTTCCAAGGAGATCTTTTGCTAAGATCATGATGTTTTCTCTCTCAATTCCCTTCAGCTCCTCGCAAAAGCAAGACCCAACATATGCTGTGTGCATCCTGTGCCTGCCTGCACACCCCTGCACGTCACTTTGAGTTATCCCAGAGACTCCTGAGCACTGGGGGAGCAGAGCTTCATTGGGCTGGAAATTCATGCTTCAGCAAGTGCATTGTCAATTTGGTGACCATCTGTAACTCACAGGAGTCTTGTTTTGTGCTGTGGCAATGAATAAGGCAGGGTTGGGATTTCAGAGCAGGCCCAGGGATGGTCTGGAGGCCCTGCAGCTCAGGGGTTTATAAAGCCCAAGGATCAAGATCTGGATGCTGGATGAGATCTCTCACTTCAGGTGAGCACATCCCAACACAGCTCCCACACCATTTACACCTGCAGGTGAATATGGCACACCAGCACAAGGAGTAAGAGAAAGCAAACCTCCAGGAGTTCCAGGAGGAAGCATTGATTACCTTCACATTGCTCTGGAGAAAACCAAATTTTCAGTGCTGGTCAGTAACAGCCAGAGACACAATTTGCCTGGGTTGTTCCCCCTGAGTGCAGACGAAATGTGCATGTGTACCTGAGCAATAGACACAAAAAATTAACTATGCATAAGGAATTTCAGCTTTACAAGTAAAACTTTCAAAGAACAGTTAGGGATGAGTGAAAATGGTATTTTTCAGTTGAAAAGCATTTCCAGCATTATTTATAGATTTTCTATCCAGCAGACAGGACATGGACATCCCTGAGCAGCCACCACTGCTGGGTGGTTCACTGCAAACAGAAAACTCAGGCAAGCATGACCACCTTATCAGGGCCAATTTAGGAACTGAATCCTTGGCCACTGTTTCCTTTATTAACAGCAGCAGCCATCCTCACTGTCTCATTGAAACAGAATTTACAAGGAGGCAAAGAGATGCAGTTCACCTAAGCCCTTCCTAAGACAGCTCCAGAAGAGTTTTCTTCCTCCCTGTTTCCTCTGATCCCCGATGAGGAGATGGTGCAATATTAGTGAATTACATTCATTATTCACTTGTCATCCTGATAAATGATTTTTCAATAGGGGAACCCATATAATACATCTTTACTACAGTGAATTAGGGAAACCCAGAACAAAGCAGCATCTCCTTAGCTGCATTTGCATAACCTGGGGAAATATATGCTTCTAAATAATTTCTGTTCCCTTTCTTTGTTTTCTTATAGCAGGATTTGAACACTGGCATTTGAGAGGGATGCTAATGAATTCCCAGAGGATTAAAATAAAGCTCCAGTAAACAGAGTTACCTTTCAGTCACCTCTCTAATGCTTACATCTGTGTGCAGACAGGACCTGAATGGAAATCATTTCCCTCCTCCTCCACAGGTGACTCTGTTGATTTTGGAGGGTTTGCACAATCTCACTGCAGAGGTACTGGTAAAACACAAAACAAACCCAGAGAAATTCCAGAAGCACTTGGGGGAAATCCCATGTTGGAATCTAAGAGCAGTTTGTCTTTTACCATTTAGGAGCACAGAATGGTTTGGGTTGGAAGGGACCTTCGGGATCCCCTCATTCCACCCCACCCTGCCATGGCAGGGACACCTCCCACTGTCCCAGGTGCTCCAACCCCAGTGTCCAGCCTGGCCTTGGCACTGCCAGGGATCCAGGGGCAGCCCCAGCTGCTCTGGGCACCTGTGCCAGGGCTGCCCACCCTGCCAGGGAACAATTCCTGCCTGATATTTAATCTAAACCTCTCAGTCTGAAGCCATTCCCTGTGTCCTGTCCTCTGCAGCTCTCCTGGAGCCCCTTTGGGCCCTGGCAGGGCTCTGAGGTGTCCCTGGGGCTGCTCCTCTCCAGGTGAGCACCCCCAGCTCCCCAGCCTGGCTCACTGCAGGACCTTGTGGAACTCACCAAGGTTTCCACATCCCTCCCTCCAGCCTCTCCTGGCTGCAGTGCCCATGAGAAGTTGATTTCAGTTAAGTTTTTAAGTTTAGTGTTAAGTTTTTGAGTTTAGTTGGACCTTGTTGAACTCACCAAGGTTTCCACATCCCTCCCTCCAGTCTCTCCTGGCTGCAGTGCCCATGAGAAGTTGATTTCAGCTAAGTTTTTAAGTTTAGTGTTAAGTTTTTAAGTTTAGTTTTTCACGTTAAGTTTTTAAGTTTTTTGAGTTTTCAGAGCAGAGTGTTTTGCTCTATTGAGGAGCTTTGAACAGTCCACTGTTGTTCAGCAACAGTCAAAAAAAACCATTGTGGACTCTTCAAAACCTCCTCAACGGGACAAAACATCCTGTTCTAAAAATTAAACTTAAAAACCACATTCCCAAAAATACAAAACTCCAATATTCACAAAAATACAAAAAACACAATACTGCAAACTCTGCTCCTCTTCCCTGAGAGGAGAATTTTTTGGTTTCAGGTTTCCTAGCATTGGTTATCTCAGAAAAAGACACCACTCTCAGAGTGTTCCTATTAATCCTCATGTCCTAAGCACAGGCACAGAAAATCCCCCTTTAGAGGAGTGAAGGGGCAGTGGAACACGTCCAAGGGAATTCAAGGAAATCCTGATTTTGTAACCTGCTTAGCTGAGATGGAAACAGAGCTCTGTGTCTGGATCAGTGCCTGCTACCCAAATTTACAGCATTTATACATATCTAAATGATAGAATTGCTTTTAGCTGTTTTGCAGCAAGCTGCTTAGAAACTTGGAAATTTTGGCTGTTATTTGTTGCACAAGGCAATCTTATAAACCTTATCAGCCTGTAGATAGGATCTTGTGAAAATTTGCCATATCTTCTGCTATTTGTACAGCATTTTAAAACTTTTTATTCAAGCAGACTTATTTTACTGAAGCAGGCTTAAAACTTTCTTAATCAGGTTTAAAACTTTCTTAATCAGGTTTTCTAACCTTATTTTTCTTTAATTTTTTCAAACTTTAAAGTGCTGAGGATCAGTCACATTTATTCAGTCAGGAGCCTGGTCTGGCTAATCACTGTTACCAGAAAATATTTCATCCACAGACAAGTCATTTTTTAGATCCTAAACTGGACTTAAACAGTTTTCTTTTCTGCTGTGGAGACCTGCACTGTGATATTGGGTTCTGCCTGAAAGATCTGGAAATTAATTTTAAATTATTTTCACACTCTCTGGATTTAAAAACTTCAATCAGCCTGGCATTAGGCTCAAGTACAGCTAAATAGCCTGATAAATATGACTTTTGCTGGTATTAGTGGATGGCAGAGGGCTCTGCAGCCTGCTCAGTCCTCAGCACTGTGATGCCACACACAGTAGAGGCCTGACAAATATTCAGTGCCACCCATTCAAAGGGTAAAACTTTGATTTAGATGCAAACTTAACGTTTGTAAGTGTCGATATTTATCACAGAACTATTCTATTCTCTCAAGGGACATTCATTCAGTGTTTCTTCAAGGTGTACAGGAGGTCCAGTTCCCTTTATTCAAGTGGAAAACTCCATTAAAATGAAAAAACACTGTCCCTTGGAGAAGGTACAAATCTGGTTCAGCAGTTGTTGAAATTTAGCAAATACTTGGCTTTAAATCTCTCCTCAGTTTTATCAGTGTAACTACACAGCCCACAGCTAGGCCAGGTGCACGTATTAACATACATGTGAACATTTGCATAAGGAAATTCAGCTGTGGCACAACGTCCAGACAGATCTTTAGGTGCTAACAATGATAGCAAAAGGTTTTAAAATCATAAAATTTGGGGAATTAGAAAGAAGTTAGACTTGGTGGGGCCCTGGAAAAATGTTAAGAGTAGACTCTGAAAATGTTAAGCTTTGTGTTTGCCAGATCATGTGAAATTGCACCTGCATAAGCAGGGTATGATAAATGATATAACTGTTAGATGTGATGATTGTCTAGTAATTAAATATAATTATTGTTTAATTGTAAGAAGAATCATGAGAAACTATGTTAGAAGTTTGAGGGGGACCACGAGGAGCCCATGCTTGGCTGAAATCTATGTATACAATAGAACAATATAACTTTAATAATTAACATGAAAGTTATAGAATGATAGAATATAAAAACATGTTCATCCCAAACCTGTGTTGGAGTCAGATTTGGGTTTGTACCCCTGACACCCAGAGCTCTTCAATAAAAGCACCTGCACAGAATCATTCTGGTGATCGTGTTTCTGAATGCTAACAACAAGAAGCCTGAATTTAAAATCCCTGGATTTTATTGCAAGGCTGCCTTAGTGCTCCTGAGCTACATTTCTGCATGGACACTTCCAGAAGCAGTGGAAATGCTGTTTTCTCTAGTTTATCCCTTATTGTTGCCACTGATTTCTGTATATTCTTACATTTCTCAGTTGCCTTTATTTCTTTTTTTTTAACAAGAAATTGCCACAGGTATGCATAAATAAATAAAAAAAATCTCAGCAAATTAATAGAACCATCAATCTTTACACATAAACATGTGTGCACACATACATATCAGTTTGTGTACATCCCAGAAAAATTGGTGAACTGCTATAAGCAACAGCAAGAATCTTAATTGAGTTCTATACTAATAATGAGCATTAATAGTGCTACTTAACTAATCAAAGAATTAACAGTGCTGTGCAAACTACAGCAGTATAACATTTATATTGTTGAACAGAAATTGTAAAGTGTTGGGAGGATGCAGAGGAAAGGGAACAAACCTGATTTTATTCAGCTTTAGCTACAAGACCACAGTCTACTGCAATTAATAAAAAAATTCCTGTACAGCTCTATTTTTAAAAGCTAATATCAATGCTGTTATTTCACTGACACCAACAGTGAGAAAGCCTCATGCAAATGAAAAAAGCATTTTCAAACAATTTCTCCTCCCCAGCTCTTGTTTATATTATGCAAGAGAAACAACTGAAAGGGAAGAAGATAAAGCAGATGCATCTTTCTACCTCAGAATTTAGAGCTGAACTCGTAGGGTTGTGCCACACAAACCATTTCCAGCAGCACTCCATCAATGTGATAAACGCTGCCATCCCATCACACACAGCTTTGACACTCACAAAAATCAGTTCTGAGCTCCCCTCACTGGGAAGGTGAGCTTGGTGTGAGAGCAGAGGAAAATCAAAGCCACAGAACAGCACATTCCTGTACAAGAATTAGCATTTCTTCCTGGCATTGGCAGCACTGCTGAGACTTGTAAATTATTCAACATCTACAATCAACATGCCAAATTTCAGTGGAAACCTTGGTGCTTTTGTAAGTAAATTTTTCTCTTACCTGATCATGTTTGATGTGTGATTGACTGAGGTGTTTCACAAAGGCATCTCTGCAGCTTGATTGGGAACGCTGCACTTGTGCTTCCTCAAGGAAAAATTAGCTACTTGCATTTGAAATTCATGTCATAACTCCCTCAGTATTCAGGTTTACCATCTCTCTTATAGCCTCATTCTATCTCTAGAATCTTGGGCTTTGATGAAGACAGGACAAACTACAAGGAGCCACAAGCAGATCTGAAAGGACCATCCATTTATTAACTTTAATAAAAGTTATCTTGATCCACAAGGCTCAGACACTTAATTAAAGTAAATGGAAAAGATGCAGTAAAAAAATCAGAATAAAGTTGAATATTAGATCAGCCTAAGGAAATTCAAGAGAAAACAGAGGGCACTGATAAAATACCTGATGGATGGGGAAGGATATGGTAGTTCAAGGAGAGGGGATGTCATGCAGTACTGTCCCAGCTGGAGTGAAGGCAGAGCCCACAGCTGCTGGGTAACTCATTTACATGCCTGGAATGCCACCATGCTCAGAAGAAAAAGCCTGAGATAAATTATTGAAGGGCTGGAGATGCTGCTGACACTTCCCCTGCTCTGACTCTGGGTTTGCACTCATCCATCCCATCCTCCCACCAGTGTAAACCAGCAGCTCAGGCAGGAGTGCCAGTGCTGGGCTAGCAAGGATGCCTTAGGATTGGAGCTTTTATATTTTCATGGATTTGTGACCCTGCAGCTCTTCAGTGTGTAACTCTAAACTCCGTGTACAGTGGGAGCTGCTGCTCTCCCATGTTGGGCAGACACAACAATTCCTCTCCAGGCTGGGAACCAAGGACACCTCAGTGCCTCAGGGCCCAGAGATGGAAACCAAAGTGAGTTTGGGGGGGAGCAAACTTGGGGTCAATGACTTCATTAGCTGAAGCTGGAATTGGAACATTAACCCCCAATATGCAAATGGCCCAAACTTATCAAAGTGTGCAAACCCATGACCCATGGTCCATTTTTGGGGGGAGCCCCAGGGGGCTTTGTCTGCCCCAAATGTACCTGAAGGCCCTTCAATAAACAGAACTGCTTTTAAATCTCTTAATTCTGTCTGGCCTCTGTGTTTAGGCAGCCCCAAAAGGCATCACCAACTCCAAGTTCCTGCAGACTGCAGCTCTCAGCCAGGAGTTGGAATAAGCAGCTGGGGGAAGGAGCTTCAGGATTTTTTACCCCCTGAGCACAAATTGGACACAGGTGGCTGCAAAGCACTGAGAATTGTCACTCTCCCCCCTGCAAGCCTGGCTGTTATTCCACTGAGACATTCTCATTGTTGTGATTGGCTTGTCAAGCCTTCACATTCCTAATTTCTCAGTTTTGATGACTAGATCTTTGCTATAATACTAAGAACAGTGCAGGAAGCGAGTGAAGGACTGACAGTCTTTCATTTTTTGAGACACAAAATAAGTCTTTCCTGTCTACAAGTCAATCCTGTTTTATTCTTAGCTTCTCTGGAGCACACTTCCTCAGACAAGAGCTAAACTCTTTTGTCAAAGACATAAATACTGTAGCAACACTGCTCAAACCCTTCCTTCTTGGGTTGTGGTAGCAGATTGCAATTTGCCTGGTAGCATTAAAGTTCTCAAAGTTTTTGTTTAAAAAGTTGCTATTGAGTAAAAGAAAAGAAATTAACCTATAATTTAAATGACATGGAATTCCTGATATTCTCCTGAGGCAATTAATAATCCAAACATAAGCAGCAGCTACTATGTTTTTAGTCAACATCAAGCGAGATAAAGATGATATTTCTTAAAACAGTGGAATAGAAAATTACATTTTACATTGGAGTTTGATTGATGATAAAGAGGAAATATTTTATATTCCTTGCACAAAACAGGCTGAAACACAAATATTAATACTATCTAAGACCTCAGTGTGGCTAAATAATTCATACAAGTTAATTGAATTTTGTTGGTTGGAAAGGGGCTGCGATTGATTCAGCAGTGAGACAGATGAGATAATCCCCCTCAGCCTCTGCCATGAGGATTGCCCTTTCCTAGGACCTCCTCCCATTTGTTCCCCAATTACCCAGGGATCAGTCAGCAAAGGGCTCCCCACAGCTGCTGAGCCCAGAATTCCCTGAGGGTATCACAGGGAGAGGAAGGTCAGCACCAATTGCAATGGTTAATTTGTAAATGATTTGTGATGGGCACTTTTTCTCAGGTAAATATTTTCCTGACCCCTCCAACCACCAAGAGCTGTTTAAAATTTTCCCTATGTTTTACATACTCCAGGTATTTTGCATTGTCCACTTGCATATTAATCTACAATTCACTTTACCTTGCAATACAGCATTCCAGAAATACAAAGAAATATGCATGCAAATTTAAAGAAATCTGATGAACAAATAATGCTCAGTGAATTGAGAGAAATCAAAACTCCCCCCAGTCTAAAAACCTAAGAAAAAAGAAAATTTGTGTCACTGATGTGAAGAATTTACCCCAATGTTGGTGTCAGTACCTCCCACCACTCAGACTATGACAGAGAGGCATAAAAGCAACTTAAAAGAACTTTCATGCACAATTTCAATGCTATTGATTAAATAAAAACTCTGATTTGCAGGAAGAAACTGTAGCCGTGAGAGTTGTTGAGGAAGAACAGAAAATTACAGTCTGGAAACCATGATTATTTAAACTATCTCATCTACAGATGAAGGAAATTTATTTTGGTCCTCTCCTACCTAAATCCCCAGTCCAAATCCTAAACTGTAGTCACTCATTCACCTGGTGAAATACTGCAGCCTTGTGAACACTCTAAACCCAGAATATTAAAAAGGTCAAAATAATATTAAATGTGGGGCTTTGCAAAATGAAAAGGGAGACTTTCCAAGCAGTGCCTGGGCTGAGCTCCCAGGGCAAGGCAGAGGAATTCCAGTTCTGCATTCAGCAGGATTGGGCTCCAGGGGAGTGCTGGTACCACAACTTGTAACTAAATTTGGTGAGAAGTTACAAATATTATATTTAATATATTATGTAATATTATATATGTATGATATATTACATGTTATATACTGTATATTATATATTATGTAATATATATTATAATATCTGGTGTATATTATATAATATATGGTATATATTATATATACTGTATAATATATACTATATAATATATAGTATATAATATATACTATATAATATACATTATATATATTATATTATTATAATATTATCATAATATATAATAATATTAATATTATATATCATTAATATTATATATTATAGATATTATTTCATAGCAGCAAATATTATGAAAAAATATTAATAAATAATTAGAATATTCATTCATATCAGTAAAGATTACAAAACCAGCACAAAAGGGAGACCACTGTGAGAAACATCAATCCTCCTCCTGTGCAAATGGTCAGGAGGAAGAAGGAGAGCATGGAAGGGCTGTGCTGGGATCCCCTGCTCCTGGGGAGTCACTCAGGGCTCCTGCACCATCCCCGGGCCATCCAGCTGCCCAGGAGGGGTTATTTTGTTATTTTGGGTTATTTTGTTATTTTGGGTTATTGACCAGCCCTGCTCCAGCAGACAGGCACACAAACACGGGCACGCAGCCCTGGCTTGGCACAGGTCACTGATTACTGATCCTGAGACTCCTCTGCAGCTCTGAGCCAGCAGCACCACAGCAGGGCAGCTTCAGGAGTGCCACTCACAGGTATTCCCAGCAAAGCACTACAGGCTGCTTTTCTTCACCCAAAATCTCTGAAATATGAACACATTGAACCCAACGTGTTTATTTTGTTATCTGTTTAAAAGGCTCCTGAAAGGACGGGAGAACAAATTTACTGGGACAAGGATGGAAGTTGATAGAGTGACAGGGACTCTGTTAATTCACCTGGGAGGCTTTTCTATTTCAAAAACTATGGCCAGAATCAAGCAATTAATATGTAGCTATTATATATTATCATACTATTAATAACACATATATATTATATAATATATATAATTAACTATACAGATATATATATATAATTAATATATATCTGATTAAACGTTCTTGCCATGGAAGAGTTCAATCTTATTAGATCTGCCTCAGTCATCCTCTCCTTTTAAATCACAGTAGAGCAAGTACACAAAACAAAGCCCTCAGGCAGTTTCCAAGGTGATAAATCAAGAGGCAATATTACATGTGGCAATAAGTTCACATTGCAGTTATTCAAGCATTAAAATCTTTGCTAGAGGATCTGCAAACCCCTTCCTTCTCATGCCCTCCCCCACCTTTGTAATTTTTTTTTCCAAATGAAGGATTATGCAAGGTAAGGAAACACAGGTAGGTATTTGTACTAGCAGGAGTAGAAGAGGCACCTAAATGCCCAGACAAACCCCTTTTTTCTTTTTTTTACTCAAAAGTACTTTTTATGCTGCTTTATTATTTTTTTTTTTTTTCTTTTCTGGCTGCTTATGTCCTGAGCAATTGCTTTTATGAGCACAAAATGCTGTTTTTAGTGGAAGTCTGGAGGGGTCTGCACAAGAACATTAAGCAGGGTTGTGACCCAAGAGACTGAAGCTTTGATCCAGTAATGAGATCATCAGAAATACTCCCAGCAGTGCTGCAGATGTGCTGCACAATAAAACAGAACTAACTACAGCATCAAGAAATGCAGATCTAGAACAACCACACACACAAAGTAGCTGGGGAACAGAAGGGTGAGGAAATAAAGGCTGCAAAATGACTTTCACTCCAAGGACTGAATGATTATTGCAATTTCAACTCCAAAAATACAAACTGCATAAGTCATTTGCATTACAAATATTATCTTGATATCTAAGCAGTGCAAAACACAGATTAGAAGGAAAAATGGAGCTTTCAAAATCCAGGAAGATTAGATGGGATCTAATCAGCTATGAAATACTTCACAGAATTACATCATGGGGGAAACACAGGTATGGATTTACCAGAGAACATATTAGTTTCAGTCTTAGTTAAGAAAGCCATCAGGCAGCAGGTGAATTCTGCCACACTTCTTGTTCCCACAGCAGGAGGATTTTCAGCCTCTAAATTGTCTGAAGGATGGGGAAAGGGCTGCCAATAGAGCTCCTGTTTCCACTGGGACTGCATTTACTGCATTTGTCTGTGCAGCAATGCCTTAGAGACAGCTCCCATGCCCAGCAACAGTTGGGGATCACTTTCTGAACCCTCATTATCCCAAGCTGCACCTCTAGAGGGGCTCCTCATCTGGGTCAGCTCAATTATCACTTAATAACAAGTGTTACTCCTCTTTAAATGCTCAGCATGGACAGAGACAAGTTCTGGCATTAGCATAATGAGGTCTAATATCTCAATAAAGGGCAGGAGTCAATAACTGCCATGAGCCATGTGCTGTGTGCAGCCAGTCCTTTCAAACTCCCAGGGAGAGAATAGTCAAGGTATTAGAGGGCTCAGAGGTGTTTAAATTAAAATATACAAGTGAAACAGAGTAATTTAGGTTGCTTTGAAGCCAGGATCTGAATATTGTTTTCTGCCAATGGCTAGTCAGCAGTTCTGCTTCTGATTTTATCTGAAAACTATAAAGAAAGAAGAAGATTTCCATGCTCAGTTACTCAGAGCTGCTCCCCCTGCACTGTGTGCCAGACAAGCCTCATCAGACAGACTTGTGTTTTACTAGTGTACAGCATCATCTGCTTCATCCTCAGCCCAGATTTTTAAAGCCACTTTAATTAGTGTATGCTAAGGAAGATTCATCTGTTCTAAAATTGATACCTGAGCTGCTTGCCTCACAGGCTGTCCCTAATTATTGAGGCTTTTTTAAAGAGCTGTAACTTCTGTTTCCTATTGTCTGAATCCAAAAGAAGAAATGGCTATGTTAGAAACACTAATATTTATGGACACAGAAGTTTGATGCACATAATAAAAAGTAGCATTGCATGAAATACCAGCAGTTAATGCAGATTGTTTCTTTTTAGGGGTGAAAAGAATAAGTCCAATGCAGATACACATTCAGTAACACTCCAGAAAGTTCAGTGTGACTTTGCTGCTCAGCAAAAGATCCCTCACCAAGCCCAGGAAAGGGGAATAATGAAATGTGGCCTGGCCACAAAACTGTCCCTAAAGCAGCTTTAGGACCCTCCAGTGTCCAGCACCCAGGCTGGAACAGCTCCAGCCCTGAAATCCAGAGCACTTAGCAGACAAACAGATCCTATTAGCAAATGATGCTGCTTCTCCTCATGTTCCAGCTCCTGTCTCTCCATGTTCTCCTGTCCTCCACGTTCTCCAGCTCTCCTGGGAGAGCCCAGGCAGGAGCTGCTGCAGGAGAGCCTGTGCAGGGCCAGGGGCTGACAGCTCTGGAGCAGCAGCAGTGAGCCAGCCTGGGCAGCTCAGGACAAGCAAAGCTTCCAAGTCATCCTTTGCCAAAAGCTGACATCAGGAACGCCAGGTGAGGCTTTTACACCAGAGTTGAAGGTTCATAATCTGCTAGCACCCACGTTCATTCCAGATCTCTGCACACAGCAGTAAATGAACGTGGAAAGCTTTGTTGGGAATGGTTACAGCCAACCCCTCAAGGGGAGGCAATGAGGAAACAATGGTGTATGAGTGTAGGTCCTGTTTTACTCAGCAGATGGGAGATCAGACCACTCTTGCCTGGCATATCCAGGACCCAGATTTAGTTATTCCTGTAAAAACATTTCAGTTTGGCTCTTCTCCCTCCCAGGAAACTCCCAAACCATCCCTTTCTACACTTGGGTGTTTCCAGTCTAGGAAGTGGAGGAGGAGCTGAAAGACACCAGAAATCTTTTCTCCAGCATGACTATTTTAGCTATGGAACCATCACATCATTCGTTCTTTTTGTCTTTTTAAGCATTTTGCACAAAAAAAGGGAACAGCTCAGCTGAAGGCACTTAAATATTTGCTTCACTACACACGTGTACAGGAAACTTCCTTGTCCAAAATTCCCTGCTAATTCAACAGAATTGTCTGGACTCCATAACCACAAATGGAGAGAGAGATACAAAAGTGTTCAGCACCACCTGTAATTGGGGTTTGATTTCAGCTTTAATGTTCAAGTCATGCAGGTGTCTGCCTTCAGCAGTCAAAGTCTAAAGCTTTTATCAAGATAACCAACTCGTGAGTTCTGCACTGTGACATCTGAGAAAAACATTATGTCTCATACTTCCTGGAAGAAAAATGATTTCCATTAAGTCAGGTGTACAATAGTTATAAAAGCACAGTCTAATACTGTTAAAGAAATACTTTGACATCCTGCTGATAAGATCATTCTACCCTTGCAGAATGTCAACAGCTAATCATATTCTTTATCTGCACAGATATTATACTGAGAAATTGACTTTGCCATCTGGCTCTCCAGAATTTTTATCAGGTCTTTTTAATTAGGTTCAAATCATTGATTTCCATTGTTCCCCTGCTCCTGTGTTTTTCAGCCTGAATCCATTTGCAGTGCACTGCAGCCTTCTCAGGTGGAACCTAAAGTGAATGGGATTTTCCCACAGGTTTTCACACTTTACATCTGCTAGCAAAAGTCCTGTCATGCTTGCTTAGTGGTGCATATAATTCAATTTTTGTTTTATTAAGATATGAGGATGACCAATCTATTAGCAACAAAAAAAAAAAAAAATTTAAAAAGTTAAATCAAACAACCTTAAAAACTCCGTATGAGAAATGGGCCCAAGGCTCATAAATTCAAGACATCTGCAAGGAGTCTGGGAGCTTGGGTTGCTGTAATTGTGATGAACATAATGAAATCAGAGTTGCAAAGACTTGCATAGGCCAGGACATATTTCTGTGTTAGATTGGCTTTTCTGGTCTGCTGCAATGCTAAAGGCATTCATGTGCCATTGCAAGGTGAGGATAACTTTATATTATAAAATATTGCTGTACACCTGGCATGCAGATACTGTAAATTTCAGTTCTCAGAACAGAAACTCCTGCAAGACTATTGATTTTAAACCCTACACAAAACAGTAATTAAACTCTAAAGTAACTTTGGTAATGTTAATCTATGAGGAAGAGACTCTGCTGGGTAAGAAATGTCTTTAGGAATTTGCATTCAGAAGGAAAACTGAAGTCCCTAAATAATTGAAGACTAATTTGATTTTCAAAGTATGCAAAATCCAGATCTGAAATTCCCTCAGAATTTAATGGATGAAAGGGCTTGGATAGATACCATAATCTTTGTTTTGGTTAAAAAAAATAAACAACACAAAAGAAAAACCAAAGAAAGCAAAACCAACACAAGAAGAGAACAAGCAAACACACACCCACCACACCTTGGTGATACAATTTAAAAGCTGAACAGTGAGGTTTACATCTTCTGCTCATTTCCTTCATTAATTATATAAAAAATTTATGTGTTCTAGACATAAAATACAGCAAGTCCTTTGTGGAGGAGATCAAAGCACTAATTGGGGGTCCACACAACAAGGCTGTCAAAGGCTGAAGCTAAAGTGACAGGACACAGCAAAACTCCCCTAAATGTCACTCACAGCCACTGCACTCACATTGAAAGCTCAAATATTCCCAGACTCCCTGGGATTTCTCACTGCTGACCAAAGAAACTTGGGATGGGAACCTGCCAGGCTGTGTCTGCTTGGGACAGTGTGGAAGGATTCAGCACTGGAACAGCCTCATTTCCCATTTCCCCCCTAAAAGAGAGGGCAAAATACGACACCAGGGATAGCAGGATGTCTTTCTCTGGATGCAAACAGAACTTTCATTATGGGCACATCAGTCAGCTCAGGTACTGGAGAGTACTTGGAAATTCAGCCTGCAAAATCTTCCTGTGCAGAGCGTCTGGAATCAAACAGAACCTGCCTTCTGCTGAAGAAATTACACCCCTTGGAAAAACCTCACTCCAAGGCTGTGCTAACCCCACTCCCTCTCAATAATGTATCAAGAGCAGAGTTTACTTCAAAACAAATCACAGGACCCACAGAGCAGCAAACCTGAGGCGTGAGGAGCAAAATATGGTGATTTTTGCAATTAAAGCCAACCAGCACACGGGGCTGGCCATGGGCTTGGAAGGGGAAGCAGAAGGCGCAGGAAAACTTTCCCCAAGTCTTAATTATCTTCCAGTGATTGGAGCTGTACGTCTGGGCACTTTCAATGAGACATTTGCTTGGAGGTGAGAGTAAGAAAAGTAGAAAGAAAAAGCAGGAATATGTTTGGTTGGCTGTTTTTACCCAAAATTAAGCTGCCTCACCCATAAAATTGTCCTGCTCTTACACAAAAACCCCAGATACCACTCTCAGTCTTTTGGAGTTTTCTTGTTTGTTTATTTTTTCTCTTTTCAAGAAATACTCCTGTAAAATTCAAATATTATTTAGAATCTATAAAATGTGAATTATTCCTTCAAGTCTCTGAACACCAATTACATCCTAAGCTTGACAGTGTGCTAAAACCTCCAGTTCCTCTCTCTCATTGTAAATATTTTTCAATTGCTTTCTTATGTTTTACATAGGGATCCAGACACAGAAGATATTTGATAGAGTAATACTATTCTTCTACTTGTTCCTCCTATGACATTATTATGAATAAAGTTCTCTCAATTATAATCCCTGTTCACTTAGTTCTTTTCAGAGATACAAGTGTTATTTCTTGCTCTGGAGGTTACTCAGCCACTCAAAAATACTTCAGTGTTTTTTTTTTTTTTAATTGATCAGAGACATTTTTGATGATTCGTTGTTAAATGACTTTGGCTGTGCTTCACGCTGTGGTTTTACATTTGGATATCTGGATTTTCTGTGCCGTGCTGCTCCCTTGCAGGGCTTGGCTCTCAAAGAGGGCTGAGCAGTTCTCACATCCCCGAGATGCAGCAAACTCAGAAGTGATGGAGATTGATGAACTCAGGTGTGCAAATGCCGTGGCAGGTTCCTGCTTTTACTGCCGAGCTCAGAGAGTCCTGCAGGAGCCTGCAGAATATTCCTGGCACATTGGAGCCGCTCTCCCAGGCTGACAAAAGCAGAGCCACTGCAGCACAGCTCACCTCTTCAGCTCCTTCAACAATTGCTCCCTCCCAGAGAATCTGCCTGTGTTGGATCAACCAGTTAAACCCAGCCAAATAAAGCCCTTGAGGATTGTTACCCAGTTAAACCCAGCCAAACAAAGCCCCTGAGGATTGTTACCCAGTTAAACCCAGCCAAACAAAGCCCCTGAGGATCTCTACCCAGTTAAACCCAGCCAAACAAAGCCCTCGAGGACTTCTACCCAGTTAAACCCAGCCAAACAAAGCCCTCAGGGATTGTTACCCAGTTAAACCCAGCCAAACAAAGCCCCTGAGGATTGTTACCCAGTTAAACCCAGCCAAACAAAGCCCTCGAGGGTTTCTACCCAGTTAAACCCAGCCAAACAAAGCCCCTGAGGATTGTTACCCAGTTAAACCCAGCCAAACAAAGCCCTCGAGGACTTCTACCCAGTTAAACCCAGCCAAACAAAGCCCCTGAGGATTGTTACCCAGTTAAACCCAGCCAAACAAAGCCCCTGAGGATTGTTACCCAGTTAAACCCAGCCAAACAAAGCCCCTGAGGATCTCTACCCAATTGAGAGCAATGACCAAATGCTCCCCTACAACCACCTTTCTTCAAGGTGGGAGAATGAAGAGCCAGGCTCTCATCTGCTCCAAAGCTTTCTCTGCTGGGAGGAAATCAATAGCAGGGGTGACAACTTCTCAATTATCCTTTCAGTGCATTTGCAGTTTTCCTGCTTTTATCACAGTTTACCTTCTCCCTCCTGGCTAAGCCACCCCCCAGATACTCACAGGAAGGAGAAACCTTTCCCCATGATATTTGGAACAACCCAAACAGTTGAATTTTAGTCTGAAGAGTTTGTACTATTGAACTATTTGAACTATTAATAATTATAATAAATTACAGTTTATGAACTATACCATGAAAGAACTGTATACTATATATATCCATATATATGGACAAAACTATTGCCTCTGCCAGGGTTCTTTTCTCTTCCCTATGATGAAAACTGTGCTGCTGATAAAGAGATGGAGCCCCAAACTCGGGGGTAACTCCCAGAGCCCTTTCCCCTGCACCACCCTTGAGGAGCTGCGTGCCAGGCCAGGCTGAGCCCCACACCTGGGCACGGGTACAGCTGCAGCCCTGGCACCTCCCCATGCCAGACCCCACAAACACAGCAGAGCCGCTCGTTCTGTGCCAATGTACTGAACATTGATTATGGAAAAAATAACTTAAAAATAATTATAAAAATCCCTTTTGCGCAGAAGTTAAACAACGCATTCTTCATTACCCCGCTCCAGAGTTTTCTCTGAAGATATCCAGCGCTTTCTGGTGATTTGCTGAAACTTTGCCTGGTTTTATTTTCATTTTTAACCAGCAGCTCTCACCGCAGAGAGCCCCAAAGCTCAGTACCTCCCACCAGCTGCTCTGAGCTGCACCCCCCCCTTGCTGCTGGAGCCCCCAGTGCCCGGGGGTTCAACCCAGCAACCCTGGCACAGGCAGGGCAGGGCCGTGCCCGCCTGGCCCTGCTGAGCCCTGCCTGCCTGAGCTGGGCACCAGGAGCAGCCAAAGGCCGTTAACCCCTTCAGAGCAGGCAGAACAGATGGCCCAGCCTAGCTGCTAATGGAACTGTCCATCAATGCCTTTCACCACAGTTTGCTTGTTTTCAAAACAGCCCAGACTGATTTTTTATTTCTTTTTTTTTTAAAGCAGAACATAAAAGAAACTGCCCTGTAAACACAGAATAGACTGATAAACACAAATAGGCCCAGGCAGTGTTGTGCTTTCTTGTCCTGGGAAAGCTCCATGTGAAGACTAATCTATAAATTGTATTTGTATAAATGTTATATATTATTATCTTTATCTTTATTTCTATATATTATTATCTTTATATTTATTTCTATATATTATTATCTTTATCTTTATTTCTATTCTTTATTTCTATTCTTTATTTCTATTCTTTATTTCTATATATAATCTTTTCCTAAAATATTTATAATTTTATATATTTGTATATTTATGATAATATATATTTATATTATTTTATTTCTATATTTGTATAAAATGTATACATTTATCAAAAATTTATTGTAAATACAGGTGAACTTAAGCTGTGTCAAAGGTTCCCCCTCAAGTGAGAGCAACATTTTAATCAGCTGTTCCCAGGGCCCATAAATTATGGGCTGTGTAAAAAATTCCATTACAAAAAATCTTCCCGCTTAGAAAATGCAATTTAAATAAAATGTATCATTTTCTGCTTTGGGAAATAATAGATGTATTTCCATAAAAACCTTATGGATGAAAAATTACCTCTGCCTTTATGTAGTTAGGATATTAGTTTGGTAAACTCTCTGAGGACATTACAGTGAAAGCCATTTCATTTTTATTTTAATTACAGTGAATTACTTGTTCAATGAAAAAAATTCTTCCACAGATAACAGCCTCACACACCCAACTTTCCTCCTCCAGGAACCAGCTAAGAGCCAGTCCAGCTTCATTAAGTCCAAGCCATTTTATGAGCCTGTGCAGTCAATTCCCTCATCACTTTGTAGACATGAAGTGACATTTTTTCCTCACTGCTCCTAAGTTTTGTGCTGGTGAAAACAGGTGGAAAGATGCATCACAAACCTCTAATTTAATTTTTTTTCCTCTTTGAATACCACAAATCAATATTTTTAAGACATTACATGGGTTTTTCTAACAAAGGCTCTCTGGAATAAGCTGCAAATTAAAGCATAAAAAGGGTACTGAAAATGCACACATCCTTGGGAAGATTTATATGCATGAATAAATCAACTGTGTGAACCTGTAACTGTAAAGCATTTTATTTTTATCCACAAGAAAAAGTTATGTTTGGTGTAATAATTTTCTTTTATGTACAATAGTTTAATTCTTATAAATAAGGGTTTCTATTTTTAGGGAAGCAAAGTCTCCAAGAACTCTTTGCCACAACAAACTCCTGAAAACTCTCTGTTTTAAGAGAAAGGTTTAGCTTGGCACGCTGAGCACTGACAAAAAGAATCCATTTTGGGCTCTCCAGTGTTTTCTCTCCCTGCTTACCTGGAATGCCAGCAAGCACCAAGGTTTCACCTTCCTGCAGGTGAACCCTGGTACCTGGAACTGTGAAAGGTCCTGTGCTGCACCATGGGGAGCTCAGGCAGCTCTGCTGAGCATCAGCTGCACTTATCTGCTCAAAAATCACATGGCACCAACCTCAAAACCAAAATTAACAGTGAATTAACGTTGTCATTTCGTGGCAAAAGTTCCATACCTTCTCAGTGACCTTTTGTGGGCAGCTCCTTGCAGCACTGACTCCTTTTTCACAGCAAACAAACCCCATCTCTCCCCTCACCCTGCTAACCCACTCGATTATAGCTCTCATCCTTATTAGACACAGCTGTGGCCTGTTCCTCATCTTTGGTAATTAGTACAACTGCAACTCTTCAGGGCTGAGATTCCCTTCTGCACTGTCTTTATTTCCTTCCATTCTATCCCCCCCACAAATTAAAAACTACTTTTCATATATATTTCCACGTCACAGTTGTTCCCCCAAAGCCTCTGTTCCAAAAAGGAACTTTTTTGTGTGTTTTTTTTTTAAATCAAGAATTTAAATGGTCTTTTATTAATGTTTATCCTCAATAAAGGCAATAGGGCTGCAAGGAAGGAGGAAGGGGAGTAAGGAAAGAGAAAGGAAGAAACTGGTCTGAGGTGCTCCTCCTGAATTATTTGGGATGTCAGAGTTCAGGAAGGGAAGGCACAGGCAGGAAAACCTGCAGGTATTTTGCCTCGGGGTCTGCCCTTGGCAAGGCCCAGTGGGAGCAGGAGGGGAAAGAGCAGTGCAAGCAGTGGGATAAGAGAGAGCACAGAAAGCCCCCAATGCTCTCTGCACACCCACAGCTCCGTGTTGGGGTGCAGGTTTGGGTGCAATTGTGTGCTAATCACACCCTCAGCATGGGCCATGCAGAACTGAGCAAAACAGCTCTTTAAAATGTGCCCATCCACCCGGGTGTGGCACAGAGCTGGAAAAATGAAAAGCTGTAAATGTTTAATGGGCATTTGGAGCATTGCAGGACTGACCTCCCAGGCTGAGTTAATGATGGATCACCCAGTCCCAGGGCTCTCCCTGGCACGGCCCCTGAACTTTTTCTTCAATGACTGCTCAAAATCAGTTGTAATTTATTCTGATGCCTGCAGCTTGCTCCACATTTTTGAGGCATTAAAGCTGCTCTTTGATTAGTGACCAGGGTGTATCTTTATCTATTTGAGAGGAGTATTTTAAATGAGAGTTCTGACAGGCCATGGTGGCATCCATGGAAAGGTCACTGGCTCCCTGCTGACCCCAGCCAGCAAAGGCTGAAAGTCAGAGCTGCCCAGTGCCTCATTTTATCCTCTGGATGCAGGGAATTGATAAGTTTGGTCCAGAGCTTCAGTGGATAAATACCCACATCCCAAACTGTCACCAGAGCTGCTGTTATAATGTCATTCTCAGCAGAAGGTCGAGGGGTGAGCTGGCAGAGAAACTGCATTGTGTTTGCAAACCTAGGAGGCAAGATAAAAACAGGATGAAACCAGCCTGACTGGGTGGCCTGGAAAAATCCCACCCCATCCCTAGGGCTGATTCAGAGCTGCTGCTCAGAGATTCCTGACAGTCCAAACTCTCCTTCCAAAAGAATTCACCACTGGGAGGATTTCTGAGAAAATGCAGTATTTACTGGCAGCTATGAAACTTACAGGTCCAAGTAGCAAATCATGTTTCGACTGATCCTCTCCATCAGTCTGTACTTTGGAAAATTAGCAGATGAAACAGCTGATGTGGTCTTACCTTCCTCCAACCTGCTGCCAGCAGCTTAACCTCTGCTCAAATGCCCAAATAATGCCCAAATAATTGCCCACATCCCCACTGAATACTGTTCATCCAGTATTTTCCCTCAGGCTTTGTTTAGATGCTTTTCTCTAGAATTAGCCAAATTTGAGCTTACAAGATTTGTTGGGAACCATATGTAGTCACTTTTTGAACAGCTGAGATTTTCTTCTGCTCCACTTTCTGCTTTTTTGAGTGCCATGGGGAAGAAATTCTCCGTCTCAGACCCTTCCCAAAGTTTTGCTGCTTTCCAGAGGAGCTCTGTGGTGTTTGCAGGATGCATTTTCAGAGCATTAGCATTAATTTACAGAAAACACTTAATGTTTAAGAGAACATTTTATTCTTGAATTTGCTCTTTGTGCACGGCTCACCTGCAAGGTGCAATTTCTTCCACCTACATGATTTTGGATGGATTTTTTTCTGGACAAAGGTCCAGAATTACAGTGTTATAGAGTGTTCCTACCCACTTGTACAAATAATTGAAGGTTTTGGTTTTGCTTAGAAGCAAGCACTAATGCTGTGGAAGTTGGGGGATAACAGGGCAGTGAGGTTTGTGCCCCTGGGAATGGTGTCCTGATGATTTTTTAACATTCTGCCAACACAGGGCCCTGCTTGTAGGAGTTAATTCTGCACAAGGGAGAGCTCCTCAGTGGAGCCTGTTTGACACAGGTGGGGACTAAAGAGAATTTAGTTTAATACAGTTTGATAGCAGCTCTGCCCAGGGGAATTCCTGCTCAGGGGACAGCGAGCTGAGCCTCACAGCCCCGCTGGGAGGGATGGGGGCTCCAGAAAGTTGTGGTTGTCCATAATTCCTGTGAATTAGCCCCGAAACCGGGGTAATCCAGCAGTGTCCCAACCCTTAATTTGCTGTTCTTGCTCTGCTGAATGCAGTGAAAGGCTCCACATAAAACCCCCCAATCCATAGGAATTCTGTTTTAAAAAGCAGGTGGGCAGGGAAAAGCACAAACTTCTCTTCATGCTACATGGCAAAAGCAAAATAAACCAGAAATATGTGAATTTTTCAAGGGAAGGTGCTGATCTTAAAGAGAGAAGGGCTTTCCAAGGGGAGTGAGCTCCACAAGGCGAGTGAACTGAAGCAGCTCATAAATATCTTGGCAACCACATGCATTAATATTCAGTGGAATTAATGAAATAATTGCCAAGCTCTTCCACTCGAGTCATTACAGCCAGCAGAAGAGAGCTATTCAGGTTGGTTACTGGCTTGGACAGAAAACAAAGATAAATGGACAAAATCAAATGTATAACCAAGCTCTCTCTTGGAGGGACTGAGTTTATTTTAACAGTGTCAATAAATGTCTGCTCATAAGGGTTCAGTAATGAATGTTCACCACGAGGTTCATTTTAGAAACAGGAGCCAGAGAAAACCTCTATAAACACAAATGGGAAGATTAAATATGGAGTGAAAATTAAACCTTTTGGGAATTTCCCTTTAATTTCTATAATTTAATAATTTGGGAAAAGCACTACTTTCAGTTTTGTCATAGGAAAGAAATCCAGTTTTATACAAGATTTGAAAGGTAATCAATTCACTTATGAAAAATATAGGAAACATGAGTGACAGCTTTACTGTGTTATTAAAATTTAATTTCAAAATATAATTTCCAGGATGAAAACTGCTCTTTCTTAATCATGCTCACTGCCATGGAACAGCTTTAGTAAAGTATATTATTAGCTAATTTTACTTTCCTGTTAAGGAATTAATTCTGAGTATTAAAAATTGCTTGATATAGAATACATTTTATCGATGGGGGTATATATCTATTTAATATAAATATCTATTCAATATAAATATAAGTAAATATAAGTATTAAAAATTGCTTGATATAGAATACATTTTATAGATGGATATATATATCTATTTAATATAAATATGTATCTAATATAAATATAAGTAAATATAAGTATTAACAATTGTTTGATATAGAATACATTTTATAGATGGGTATATATCTATTTAATATAAATATCTATTTAATATAAATATAAGTAAATATAAGTATTAACAATTGTTTGATATAGAATACATTTTATAGATGGGTATATATCTATTTAATATAAATATCTATTTAATATAAATATAAGTAAATATAAGTATTAACAATTGCTTGATATAGGATACATTTTATAGATGGATATAAATATCTATTTAATATAAATATAGCTTTTCCCTTTTGAGCCTGGCCATAGACTTTATACAGAAGCACAGAAGAAAGGGCAGCATGGGTCAGAAATGTCAGCCCAGTGGGGGAAAGGAGCAGGGAAAAGGGAAATATGCAGTTTAAGGCATCTTTTCATAGCATCCTAAAATGACATTCTGTTTGTTGAGGCTGATCTTCTCCAGGAAGAGAATCCAAATCTGCTTGGGATCCAAACCCAGAGTCCTCGGGCTCAGTGAAGGTGAGGATGGATGACCCAGACCTGCTCACTGCAATCATTTCTCCTTAGCAGGGACATTGCTCCTTCAGTCTCAATGAAAATCTGGTTTTAACAGCAGTCCTTAATTTATTGCCAAATTAAGCAGGCAGGATTTTCAAATAAGAAAAGGACAAAAAGCATGTAATTCAAATGCAGCAGTGCTGTTCTCTTATTAAGATTGGTCTCTCTACGCTTTCTAATAAAAGCCAGGGCATAGTCAGAGCTGACAAGTAACATTATCTGACCTCTATTTTTGTTTATGAATATGTGACAGAGTTATTTTAAAGAGAAGGGCTAAGATGTTTCAGAGGAGTCACTCTGCATCAGCTCCACACCGTGATTAAATATTACTGAGAAGTGTCAACCAGCACAGTGAGCCCACTGAGAAAAGGAAAAAATAAATTTTTCCCTCTGAAGTGCAATAGTCTGGGCTTTTTTAAGTCTCCTGTAAGGTGCAGAGGACAAGAATCTGACAAACAGGGGTGCCACAGGAGCCTCACAACAGAATTCTGCTGCCTCCTTAATGGTCATGGAAAACGCACTGGGGTTCCCATTGATGTGAGCGTTACTGAATTCCAGTCCCTGATATTCTCATTTTACGTGCTATTGAATGGATAAGGAGGATGAGCACCCCCAGGGAGGGGAAGGGGCTCTCTGAGCTATGATCTGCCCCTGCTCTGCAGCCAGATGTGACCGGGGTCAGGCTGTGCTTGCCAGGCACCCTCACTCGCTCTCTGCTTGGCCTGGAGCTCCTTCTCTTCCTTTTTCATTTCAGAGGGTTTGTATGTAAAGTGAGGACCAGTGTGATGGTTGTTCCTAGGAGTGTGATGCTTTATTAATATAAATAGCACTTTCATCAGGGTATTATGGCAAGGGGTACAATTAGAGGTGGGATAATAACGTGGAACATGCAAATCTTGACTTTCAGGGAATGCTTAACGTAGGACACTGTGGATGTTGTCTGACTATAGTAATACCTTGGTGCTCTCTTTTAATCCTCATCACTGAAAATGGAATTTATTCCTTTGGGTGATTCAAATCAAACTGCAAATACTGCAGTGAAAAAAACCAAAAACCCACTACAAACACATAGGGAAAAATACAACAACAAAACAAGCCAACTGGCAATTTATTCCACTCCTTAAGCAGAAAAGAAAAACAAAGCTAGCTGCTAATTTTTGCTTTAATAAATGAAGTCTACTGATAAACTTATTGATAGACAGATATTCTGGCAACAGATTGTCAGAAACATCTCACCAGGCCACACAAGTAACCCCCACTCACTGACAAGCTGTCTGCAAAGTCAATCTCAGAACCTGTAAAATATCCCAGGTTTGGAGTACAAATATTTTAGTGCTGAAGTAAATCCAGAATAAGTTAATTGTTATTATTTGCATATTTAAACTAATACCGTTGTTAAATATGCAAAGACCTCAATTTAAGTTCAATAGTAATAGATATTTGTTGTCTCTAATAACAGGAGATTTGTACTCACAGCTTCCCAAGCAGAAACCACACAGTCACAGATCCAACAGCAAGTGCTGCCCCTCGTGCTGCTTTTGGAGCAGCATTGGACATCTGCTCCTCCACACCCAACGTGGCAGAGCTTGGGGTCAGCTCATGGTGGAATTCCAGCTGGGATATTTGGGGGGAAGATTTTGCACTGGCTGCTCATCACCAGATTTAACATTTCCCTAAATCTCTTCTGAGAATTTGCTCCACCACCAGGTTCTACCTTGTGCAGGCACTGCACGGGATAAAGAAGTTTGTAATTATTTAAAGAGCCCAATTCTGTTTCTTCTGCTCCTCCTCAATCCCTGCTCTGTTCCAGCAGTCATCAGGAAAAATGGGAAGGCCTTGTTAAGCAAACCATGTCCTGCTGCACCAGTAATTGCTTTTTGGTTGTAGCAGCTGTTCAGTCATGTTAACACCTCCTTAATGATTCTGGGGAGATGCTCAAACCTGAATGGACACAATCCTGAGCAATTGCTCTGTCCAGCCCTGTTTGAGCAGGGTTTGCACTGGGTGCTCTCAAGAGTTCTTTGAGAATGTTGGTTTTTTTGCAGGTATTTTACTGTCATTTGTGTTTATTGCTAGAGAGCCCAAGATGCCAAATGAAAGCTGCACATCAGTCAGAAAGGATCTTTCTGCACCCTCTCGTTTCCAGCTGGCTGAGCCCTAGAGCAGGGTGTGTGGTCACTGTGGAAAGGAACCAGCCAGGAGCTTCCCTTTACCTCTAGGTGGGATTTCTCTGCTTGAGGAGATGATCCAGCTACTCTTGATCCCTGTTGGTGTTTCCTGGATGATGCTGCTCCTTCATCCAAGGGGACCCCACTGCCTCAGACCTGGCTCAGAGCTCCAGCAGACTCAGCTGCATTTAGAACAGACAGAGCAGGAAGAAGTGCTCTGCTTAGAAGAGGAAACATTTGCAAGACAGGCACTGGTAGGAGATGGGTATCAGACACAGGGAGGTCAGCAGATAGGATAGACACAAAAAAAAGAGAAAATGTGTTACATACCCACTCCAGGATTCACATATCACACCAAGAAATTCACAGGACATTCTCACAGACATCTCCCATTTCCCAAACCCCAAGAGTTAATAGGAATGGACAAATCTCTAATAGAACAGGACATGAAATGTCCTGAGCAATGCCTCTGCTCCATACTGAACTGAAATATGCAGAAGCACAGGCTTAGCATCCCTTAGGCCAGAGACTCCTTCAACTGCAATTTTTGGGAGCTAAGGGAACATTTGCCTACAGCACCTGTCAAGCATCTATTGAGAGCTGAGTCGCGGGATCTGAGCACACAGCACGGGCTGCTCTCCAGGTCTGGTGCTGAGCTGATGCTGAGTGCTGCAGCAAAGTGTGCTCCTATTTTCTCAGGAAAAAGATACTTTGGTCAGGAAAAAGACACTCTTTGCTCAGAAAACCTTGGCCACGATGAAAGGAAAGGCAAAGGCAACTCCTAGCAGGGGAGGAGGAGGAGGAGGAGGAGACAGCCCTTCCACACAGGCTCAGGAATTCCAGCTGGTCATGGCACCACCGTGACTTCTAAAGCATGAAACTGCTTTTAATTTGGATGTCTGTCTTAAATTGTCTCTTAAATCTACACATCTAGTGGTAAGACACAATAATAATAATAATCTACCTGGTTTTATTGTATATAGATATAGAAAATACGGAAATTTATAATTTATAATCTACCAATTGTTATTATAGATGGATATAGAAAATACAGAAATTTATAATTTATAATCTACCAATTGTTATTATAGATATACAAAATACAAAAATTTATAATCTATTTTTACCATATATAGTATAGAAAATAAGGAAATTTATAATTTATAATCTACCTATTTTTATTATAGATAGATATAGAAAATAAAGAAATTTACATTGTCAGAAAAGAGGTAAATCATTAATATATATTGGTTTATAGTGTTCCATGTTAAAACCCACTTAAAAAATGCAGCTGTGCTTCATTATCACACTGATAAGAATTAAATGAGATGTGAGTGAGGAGACCTTGGCCTGCACTCCTACCTTGTTCTTGTGCACCTGTGAAGAACATCCCAAAACTGCTTCTTTCCTGTTCTGGATTTGCAGCTAAAGGGATCCTTTCTGCATTTTTCCTGATACTTCTCTTTTAGTTTTCAGATTCCAAATTTTTTAAAAAAAGATACTTTTCAAAACATGCAAATTGAATGTTAATTAGAATGGGATAAAATGCCTTCCAGAATAATTTCAAAAAATCAAGACAAAAATTAAAGAGAGCCTGCACAGAAGTGAAACAAATTAGCAAGGCTGCCCCAAAGTGCAGTTTTATATCCCAGTCTAAGGCAGACATGCAGTGTTCTGTTTCTGCTCTGATTCATCAGGGTAAGCATAATTTCACTGAAATTGGCTTAAAAGCCTCCATTTCCAAAGGAAATATTTACACATTTTCATAAATGTTTGCTTTGCATGAGAAGACTTCTTGTTATAAACAACAAACAAAAAGTAGTAGAAGCTGAGTAAGATCAGCTCTAAGAACCAAGACTAGCCTCAGAAATCAAGTTTTTTCCTTAAAGATACTGTTATTCCTTCTGGTACAAAAAAAAATAAAAAGGCAACGAGAAAAGTGGATATTACAACAGGATCTAAAAATAGCAAATAACTGTTTGAAAAGAAGTCTCTTGATTTGCCAGAAGAACTTGGTTTTGAAAAGCAATTCTCAAGCGTTTCCTCTGTGCTTCCTTCAGTGGCATTATGTGGCAAATGAAAAAAAACTCAAGACAAATTTGACACTTCTGTCAAAATGAACACATTGCTCCTCTGTCATTCTTCTGTGGTTTGCACAGGACCTTGGTGATCCTAAATGCTTAAAGACTTGTGAAAGAAAAAAATCCCCACGATTTAAACTTGTGACAGTATTTACCTTTTAAAGGGGGCAGGAAGAACAAACATCTGTGTGCTGACCTGTGCTGGTGTGGAGAGGATCCCCTGCTCCCTCTCCAGCTGCTGTCAAATATTCTCCCTGTTCAGGGCAGCAGAACACAAACAGAAACAAACAAACAAACTTTGCTCAGCCCTCATTTCAAGTTCTTCAAAGCCATAATAGCCAGGGAGGAGGAAGGGAAGGTGATTGTGCCAGAGTGCTGCTGGTGAACACTCACTGGTGGAAAGCCAAACCTGAACATTTTCTATCAGTAAAATGAGCAGGAAGAACCAAAGTCTGAACAGCAGGAGCCAGGAGAATGAGATAAGCTCCCACTCCAGACACCAAACACTGCAGCTTGCAGTTTCATCTTGTGAGACCCTACAGCACTTACAAAGTAAGTGAAGACTATAAATTTACATTATTACCCAGGCCATGTTAATGGAGAAAGCACCCAGACCTACAGCTCTCAGAATAAAAGGCAAACAAAAATCCAGGCATTCCAAAGCTTCTCTTGGGACATTGTGACCCTGGGGCACCTTGGAGTTTTGGACAATTCCTCTGTGGGGTTAATGCCCTGTGTCCTGCTGGTCAGCCTGGGCCACAGACACATTTTATGGAAAATCCTTTCCTTAGGATTTGTTCTCCTGAGAAGCTGAGAGGCCTCAGGAATGAAATGCAAACAATGGTTATCTGCTGCTGTGGAATGCAGCAGGGGCATCTGGGATTGGTCCATGTGGTGGTTTCTAATTAATGGCTAATCACAGTCAGCTGGCTCAGACTCTGGTCAGTCACAAGATTTTATTCTCATTCCATTCCATTCTATTCTTTTCAAGCCTTCTGATGAAACCCTTCCTTCTATTCTTTTAGTATAGCTTTAGTATATCATTTCCTTTTAATACAATATCCACTATAAAATAATAAATCAGCCTTCTGAAACATGGAGTCAGGATTCTCATCTCTTCCCTCGCCCTGGGACCCCTGAGAACACCAGCACTCTTGGTGACCCCGAGTTCCACCAGGGTGAGCCCTGAGAGAGGAGCACTGGCCCAGGGCTGCAGCTCTCCCCTCCTGCTCTCCCTGGCAGCTCCCACTGCTCCCATTTCGAGGAAAACCTGAGACCAGCAGTTCCCTTTGCTTCAACCAGCCTGGCTGGCCCTGGTGCTTCTCTGAGCAAAGGCCCCATCCTGTGATCCGTCCCCAGGTCTCTGCTGTGCTGCTGTGTGTGATCTATGGCACAGCCCCAGCCAGCCAGTGGCAGATTAAATACAGACTGAGCAGGAGTGCTACATGAAATTGATAAAATAAGTCTGCATTTATAAATTATACATACATTTCCCAAATTGTCATATCTCCCAATCTTCTCTCTGCTGTTTGCCAGATTTTCTCCCACCAGTCACTGTCACATCACAGCTTCTCCTTTCTTTTTTATGTCCTGATTAACAGGACATCTATATTCTCCCTTGAGCTCTCTTCCTCCCAGCAAGATTATTTTCCATATCCCTGCAGAGGGGCCAAGAAAGCATTTGTGAGCTTGAGATGATTCTTTTTCAAGATATACTATGTGATCTAATAAAAGATAATACTTTTTCTTATAAATGTAGCTCCATGAGCACAATTCAAATGCTTCAATATAGGTTCAGAAAAAAAAAATCTATATGAAAACAATTTATTCTTAGATTACTTTAAAAAAAATAAAATTTAAGCTTTTTCCCCTATATGTTAGGGGATTCTATTAATCATTTGGGGGGAATGGTTTGACTCTTCAAATATTGATAAAGACCAGAGATTTTTCAGCAGCAAAAAAGAGCCAAACATGGAATGATCAGATCCTCCTGTAGCACTGATCCTTCAGTGGTGCTCAGGACGCTTTTGAAAGCCACTGTGTTCAAAACAACATTTACACCTCCTGCTCTATTTTCAAACTTTCCCTTTCAGAGTAATGACTCCAGAGGAGACACAAACAGCATTCCCAGGGTGTTGGGGTGAGTTTTTTCCCCAAACTTTTGCCAAGCTGTAGAACTCTAATTTCCTTAGCTGGCCCTCAATACCCAGAGATGTTCCAGGGGCTGCAGTGGGGCTCAGCAAAGATGAGGGGGGCTCTGGGATGCAGCTGGGTTGCTTTGCCAAAATGGAAACACCAAATACATCGGTTCTGCCAAGGAACAAGTACCACCAGGTACCCCATTCCTCCAGGAGAGCAATGGATGATGCTGGGAAAGGCTCCATCAGCACTGGATTCCCTTCAGTGTGTAACCACACCTCTCCTCACACCCTGTGCCCAGCTTCACGCTTTATTCACAATCCAGGGTAGATCCCCATGGGTCTTTTTGGTTTTCCTCTGCAGTGACTTCTGTGCATTTCCATTTCCTTGAATAGGTACCGCTTTGTTTTCCAAAATGTGCATTTTTGTGATGTGGGTACCACACACACGGGATGCTCACAGCAGCTGTCCAAACATCACTTTGCATGATGGGCTGATAGGAAAAAGCCCTCTTGAAAACAGAACTCCCTTGCAGTTTTACTCTTTAATTGCATGATGTGTGCTGCTTTTGACTTTTTTTTTTTTAATAATGGGCCGTGGTTATACAAGTCAAGCTTTTAGCCCTAAACTGAGGAGAAGTGTTCACAATACATCAAACTGTGTGTAGGAAATAGCAAAATAATCTGACTGGTTTAGGCATGTCTCACTGGTAGAGCTTGAAGAGCTCAGTGGTTCAAGGAAAATGGTTTCCTCTGCTTGTCTGAAAGCAAAATGGATTTACAGGTAAAAGGCAGCATCTGTGCATGGACTGCACAAATACACATCCAGACTCACCCTGGAGTTCAGCTCACTTTTTCTGGCACGAAATAACACACAACACAAAGAGAAAGCCAAGTCCTTGACTGCTACAAGGTGCATTTCTCAGGTGCCTTCCCTCCCACTGCTTCCCAGCTGCCAGGAGAAGAATGTGTCTCCTTAAACACCAGGTTTGTGTGACAGACACTGAGCCTGTCCCTGTCAGCAGGGCAGGAAATGTGTTAAACCCCCTGCTTCAGACAGAGCTCTAATGCTTCCATTACTGAACTTATAGTGCATAAGAGACATAACAGTCCAACCTCTGAATGTCACATTTTATTCCAGAATGTTCCTTTCTACTTGGACTAAAAAGCACAGCAGTTCTGTAGCAAGGGGGTGGTAAAAAGTCATTCTGTGTTCCACTTGTAATAGGAATATTTTGTTGGAGTTAATAATAACTATGAGTTGATTACAATTTCACGTGTCCATGCTGAAATTAAATCTGTACTGCATGGTTTGACCTTGAAAAATAATTGGGTTTAGTATCTAGAAGACAAAAAACTCTGTGGCAAAAAAAAAAAACACCCATAATTTTTGAAAAAGAAAAGGATGAGAGTGCCAAGAGTATCTTAAATATGCTGTGCTTTTGTAAGAAAATGCATACCTGATGTTAGCAAATAGCACATTTATCACCTGACTGCCTGGGAAAACTGCTGTTCCTTGAACTCCCTAGACTTTATACATTTTAAAGAGAAAGGCTGTAATTCTGTAAGAGTTTGGAGAATGTGTTAAACCATTAAAGATCATTTTTTTCCTACCTGTGAAAGATAAGTTTCAAACTTGTTTAAGACTTCAGACATCCAATGATTCTCAGGCATTAGGTGCTGCTCTTCACCTCAGCATGGCTTTTAGATTTATGAATCTTAGCAAAGGAGACCTCACCATTCCCATGGTTCATCTGCTCCCCTGCATTACTCTCGTGCTAAATCAATCTTCAGATCCATAAACCAGGGCTGTAAATATTAATGCAGGCCAAAGCAGCCCCAGCTCGGGGAACTCTCACAGCACAGGGAAACTGGGGAGGCAGCAGCTTCTTCTGAGTCCTCTCCAGCAAAATTCAACTCCTGGGCAAGACAAGAGAAGAATATTCTGGTGAGAAAAAAATGGAAAATAATACAGGAAAAGAATGGAGTTCATAAGGCATTTAGAGAACAAGAAAGGGGAAGGCTGAGAGTAAGGAAAAGGAAAATGTGCTGAGGGGATGGGAAAGGGAAGAACAGAGCCAAGGAAGACGGGAAAGAGAAGAAAGCAGAGAGCAGTGACAGAAAAGAGGGTGAGTAACAAAGTGGTGGGAGGGAGAACACACACTAATGAGATTTTGTCTCCTTCTCTTCAGTGTCTGGAAAGCATCAGAGTAAAAGCACCCAGTTCAGTGAATGAATGAGTTTATAGATTGGGTGAGATATCAGGGGAGGTCAGGGCCACATAAATCCAGCCTGACCAAGAGCAAGGGGATGCCCAGGGCTGCCTCCTAATCCCATCACACTGAGGCAGCAGCATACATTGCCCTGGATTTCTCCTTAAAAAAATCACTGCCAATCTCTCAGTTCCAATCTTTGACATGTATCATCCCACAAAGTGATGATGACTGGCACCAGGTTTCTCTGCTTTCTTAGGCACTGATTTCTATTGACTCCTTGGGTTTTTTTCTTGTTTCTTTAATTTCCAAATTTCTTTTTGTTTTCATTAATCTTTCTTCAGGTTGTCAAGTCTCACAGGTGATTTTTGATCAAATTCTCTGACCTGGGTAGACTTTCTTCTGCTTTCATGGCTTTTTTGCATTTTCTCAAGGAACAGAAGGAAAGATTAAAGGGACATTGAGCACAGGCAGCAGAACTGGACACTTGGTCTTTGCAGTGATTTTTTTTTTTTAATTGGCAATCAAGAGGAATTAAAACAAGAGTGGAAAACAAGAACTCCTGCCAAGACAGAGAGAGCAAGAGGCTGTATTCCTGCTTCCAGTTTCTGACATGATATGTTCAAATCCCTTTTGGTTACAGTACGTCAGCTCGTGTTTCACCAAACCATCAGACATAATGCAGCCTGACACACCAATTGTTTTTTGACAGAAATGTAAAGGAAAAGAGACTCTCTGCTCTGCTGGTAAAGAAATAATTTTAAGCAGAGGAACAGCCAAATTTCTCCTAAACACGAATGCATCAGAGTGCTGTGGCCTTGAGAGCTCTGCCCCTCTGCAGCTCCTGCTGCCAGGGCTCGGGGGCAGCTCTGGGGCAGCTCTGGGGGTGCCCTGGGCCAGGCTCAGCCCCCCCTTTGCTGCTCTGCCCTTGGCACTGGCGTGTTTGGCTGCAGCCTGACCTGCAGCCCAGCTGTGCCACATCTGGGGCTGTCCCTGAGCACCATCCTGGCGATCCCCAGCACATCTGGGGCTGTGCCTGAGCCTGGTGATCCCCAGGGTCACAGACATCTTGTATGGAAAATCCTTTCCTTAGGATTGTTCCTCCTGAGAGGCTGAGAGGCCTCAGGAACAAAATGTAACAGGTGGATCTGGGATTGGTCTCATGTGGTTGTTTCTAATTAATGGCCAATCACAGCCCAGCTGGCTTGGACTCTCTATCAGAGCCACAAGTTTTTGTTATCATTCTTTCTTCTTCTATTCTTAGCCAGCCTTCTGATGAAATCCTTTCTCCTATTCTTTTAGTATAGTTTTAATGTAATATACATCATAAAATAATAAATCAGCCTTCTGAAACATGGAGTCAGCTCCTCGTTTCTTCCCTCCTCCCCAGACCCCTGTGAGCACCATCACACCCCAGCACATCTGGGGCTGCACCAGGACACGGCTGTGCCCCCCCAGGCTCACCTCAGTCATGTCCCAGCTCTGCAGGTGTGGCTGGCAGGCACTGGGACACAGCTTGGACTCCCCAGCACTGTCCCCTGTGACTCTGAACCTGTCCCAGCCCTGCAGGTGTGGCTGGCAGGCCCTGGGGCACAGCTTGGACTCCCCAGCACTGTCCCCTGTGACTCTGAACCTGTCCCAGCCCTGCAGGTGTGGCTGGCAGGCCCTGGGGCACAGCTTGGACTCCCCAGCACTGTCCCCTGTGACCATTAACCTGTCCCAGCTCTGCAGGTGAGGCTGGCAGGCCCTGGGACACAGCTTGGACACTCCATCACTGTCCCCTGTGACTATTAACCTGTCCCAGCTCTGCAGGTGAGGCTGGCAGGCCCTGGGGCACAGCTTGGACTCCCCAGCACTGTCCCCTGTGACTATTAACCTGTCCCAGCTCTGCAGGTGAGGCTGGCAGGCCCTGGGGCACAGCTTGGACTCCCCAGCACTGTCCCCTGTGACTCTGAACCTGTCCCAGCTCTGCAGGTGAGGCTGGCAGGCCCTGGGGCACAGCTTGGACTCCCCAGCACTGTCCCCTGTGACTATTAACCTGTCCCAGCCCTGCAGGTGAGGCTGGCAGGCCCTGGGGCACCTCTGGCCACCCCTGCCCCTGCCCCTGAGCGTGGCCACGGCTGCCCAGAGCTGCAGCACCCCCAGGAGCAGCAGGAGGGGTCCCCCTGCCTGAGCCCAGCCAGCCCCTCTCTCTCAGCCCCAGCACCAAACAGAAATGGTCCAGGGCCCCAGGGGCAGCCCTGCTCCACCCCTGCAGCCCCTGTGGATTTTAATTGTAAACCTTTTAATGTCAAAGCACGTTTGTAGGGCCCTGGGTGAGTGGATGACCTTTAATTTCAGACATGTATTATGTGTTCAGAGTGATTAAAGGAGGAATCAAGTTCAGCTTTTAACAGCTGGAAATTTCATGCAATCAGTTGGAGTATTATAATTTTGGAGCTTTTCAGCAGCAGCAGTTCCAGACATCTAGAGCTTTTTGTTTTGTTTTTCTCTTTTATGAACCATTCTCTTTTCATCAGGCCTACCTAACCCCAGGAGCTGCATCTGCCTTCCTGGGGGCACAAACTGAGGCTAAAGAAAGGGACTTTGGGGCAATGAAAAACTGGAAGATGTCCTCACCTCCCATCCAATCCATGCCTGGTTTCTAGACACACCCCCAGGAGAAGTGGATGAGGTTTGATAAAGGATTTTTTGGTCCCACAAAAATTCTCAAAAGAAACAAATGGGGTTTTTTTTTTGAACATTCCAATTGATGGTTTTGGGCGCACAGCTCCTGTGTTCTCCTGGAGTCAGTGATATTTCCAGCCCTTTTTCTGCAGCACAGGTTAATTTGGTCGCTGGGATGGTGGGAGATACAGCAAAGGAACTGCAAGCAATATTATTGTTGTTCTCTTTCCTGAACAGGAGTGAGAGAATGGGAGCTGAGGGGCAATAATCCTCTGAGTGGTTCCTGAGCCCTTCCTGTCCTCTGTGCTCAGGCACAGAACTGCTAAGGAATTCTGATAAAGAAAAATAGGTTTTGTCTTAAGTGACTCTTGAAATTCTTTCAACTTGGGAATTGTACCAGAGCTATTAAAGACCAGTTTTATTGACATGACACGTTCCCTAGGATGGGCCATTAATCATTTTGTGTTATTGTATACTTAACATCTGAAATTCAAGCAAAATCCTAATGATACAACTATCAGGGGGGAAAATGGAGCTGAATCTACCTAAAGTGCTGCTTGTGCTGTGACTGAGCAGCACATTCAGAGCAAAACCTATCAGCTGGACTCCTGCTGTTCGTGTGGAGTTGTATTCCTTAAAGTATTGCTCACAAAAAGGGAAGGAGGTGAGCAATGTCATTCCTGTCCCCTCCCTGCTCAGAAGAACTGCCTGGATACAGAATCCTGCTGTGTCCTTGTCTCTGGGGCTTGCTTTTAAAATATGTGGATAAACATATCTTTAATCACAACCCTGGGCATCTGTTCCAGCCCCAAGCAACACTGATTATTATGGTTCTAGACCAAAATAACTTAATGAGATAGAGGCTACAGGTTTTGCTCCTGTTTTCCAAATAATAACCTGTCCTCATTTACATGTCCCTTAAAGAGGATTAATTTTGACTTTACAACGTATGGTGATTTCAAACCTCTAGAAAAGCAATCTATTAATGTGTGACTGCCTTAATTAGTATCTGTGACTTTTATTGGTCCTGCCTGGTCCCCTAAAAGCATTCTTTTGGCAAAACAAACAAATCAATATTATTTTAAAGAGCAGGAGGGGAGGAAAGCAATAGTGTTGATGTGAAAGGGAGGCTCAGAGATGAGGAGATCACGGGTCCAGGGCAGAGATGAGCACAGCTGCAGAGCAAAACCAGCAGTGAGCAGAGTGACAATGAGGAAGTCACTAATGAACATTAATGGCCTCGAGGTAAAGGAAGGTGGATTTAGGTTTGGTGTTGGGCAGGAATTGTTCCCTGGCAGGGTGGGCAGCCCTGGCACAGGTGCCCAGAGCAGCTGGGGCTGCCCTGGATCCCTGGCAGTGCCCAAGGCCAGGCTGGACACTGGAGCAGCCTGGGACAGTGGGAGGGGTCCCTGCCATGGCAGGGGGGAACCAGAGGAGCTTTAAGGTGAAAGCACTCAGGGATTCTCAAAGGCTCCCTGCAGGTGCCAACTCTGGGCCAGCCGAGGCTGGGGTCAGGGCTGGGCACTGGCACAGAGCAGGTTCTGAGCTGCTGGTGGTGCTGCTCCAGCTCCAGCCCCAGAGGTGCCCTTTGGAGCAGCCCTGCCGAGCTCTGCTCCTCGTGGCCCTTGCCTCAGGCTCCATCCCATTCCTGCCCTGTCCTGCTGAAGGCAAGGCAGGCCTGGCATCTGTCACAGGCATCTTTTCATGAAAAATCCTTTCCTTAGGATGGTTCCTCCTGAGAAGCTGAGAGGCCTCAGGAACAAAATGTAACCAATGGTTATCTGCTGCTGTGGAATGCAACAGGTGCATCTGGGATTGGGCTCATGTGGTTGTTTCTCATTAATGGCCAATCAAAGCCCAGCTGGCTCAGACACAGAGCCCAAGCCACAAACCTTTGTTACCATTCCTTCCTATTCCTAGCCAGCCTTCTGATGAGAGCCTTTTCTTCTATTCTTTTAGTATAATTTTAATGTAATATATATAATAATATAATAAATCAGCCTTCTGACACATGGAGTCAGATCTTTGTCTCTACCCCACTCCAAGAACCCCTTTGAACACGGTCACAGGCATCCATGGCCACCAGGATTTCCCTCCAGATTTCAAAGGTTCTGCCATGGGAACAGTTTGGTGCCACTTTGGGGGTGTCTGTGGAGCAGCTGGTGAGCACAGACACCTCAGCCAGGTGAGAATCCCACAGCAGCACCTCCCTCACTCTGCCCTAACTCAGCCCAGAATGAACAAATGACAAAACACAACAATAACAGAGCAGGAGAAACCAGCAAGGGACAAAAGGAAAGGGAGAGGAATCAGAACTGAGGGGGAGAAGGATCAGGAAACACAAACTGCACCAAAGCCCTTTTCTGCCCAAATTAAACATGACTGTCAATCTGCTGTGGTTTGCAGCCTGGGTTTACAAACACATTAGTTCACCACACTTCTTTCAGGTCTAATAAAAAAAACACCAAACCTAACTGGAATGAGTAATAGTCAGTTTTGTTGTCTGATAATAGATTGATAGCCTTAAGCTTTCTCAAAGGAAATTCAATTTGAATAAGGATTAAACTCGAATTTTCAGTGAAGTATCCATCCCCAAATACTTATTTCTCACATTCATTCTAAATTCTGGCTGTACTTTGTCTTCCAAAGCATCACGGTTTGAAGCTAGGCACAGCTAAATCAAACAGTATCCATATTAATAAAGATGTTTAATGTAAGAGCATTGTTTTTCTCACAATCATTCATGTCTCAAAAAGCTCTTTTATAGCACCACAGGTGAAGAAGGTGTATCTGTGAGAAGTGTCACAAGTATTGAAGCAAAAATAAACACTGTTTTCTCTTCTTTTGATATTTTAGGTGAGGCTTTTAAGGTCAGGTAATTAACTCACGGCTTTCTTGTATCCTTCTGCTGCTTCTCCTGTCTCTGTGTCAAAAGAGTTTCATTAAAACACTCAAAAATTATCATTTTAATGAGTTTCTGACAAGTTAATTTCCTCCTTGTAGAGGTGCAGGGTTTGGGTTTGGTTCAGCCCCTAAAACATTTGTTGTTTACAGAGCAGGAAAACCACCAGGTGCAATGAGTGGTGCTAAACCAGAATTAAACAAATTGAACACACATTTTTGGCCTTCTAACCATCTTTCCAGTCAATATTTAAAACACATGTCATTCAGCTGAGCTCAGATAGCTTTATCCCAGATTCAACAAGAGAAAATCATTGCAGCTGTGGAGTGCACCCTTGGCCACGAACAGGAGAAGCTCCAGATCCTCCTGAACAGCCACTGCAAGTCCCAACAAGCTGATGAGGTTTGAAAAGAGCACTCACTGGAGCCTGCTGAGGCTGGAAGGAGATTATCTAATTAGTTTATGAGTTTGCAGTTCCTTCTATGTTATCTGCCTAGAGTAGCTTCTTCAAAGATGTCCTAAAATGCAGCAAAACAGGGAATAATCAGAGAAAAAAATTTCTGCTTTTCGTGTGAGGCAGTAAGGAGAGGAAGACAGAAAAAAATGTGGGTTTACTTCTCTTGTGTATGAAAAGGAATAGGGGTAGGGTTGCTTTAGACACTCATTCCAAAATATTTTCCATAAATGAGCTAATTTTGAAATCACCTATAATTGAACACACAGATAATTTTAGCTTTGTGCATGAAGTATGGCATTGCAGAAACTGCAAAAAGAGGAAATGGCATGTGATGTATTTGTTGAATTTAGAAACAGCAAACTAAAAGTATATTTTTCTCCAAGAAAAGATTCTGGCAGTTAGTGGAAACAGTCAAGTCCTGAGCAGGGTAATGAGCAGCAATGCTGCTCTAAACATTACCCTCCACACAGGAAACAAATAGAAAGCAATGAAAAATACACCATGGATGAGGCATTCTTCCTTGAGCCCACTCCATTCAAGGTGGTGACTAATTAGGAAAATCTCCAAAACTGAGTTTTGCTTTCTTGAAGTGGACCAGTGAAGATAATATAAATATAACTCAGCCCTATCAACTGATTCGGCTCCTGAAAATAAACTTTTAAGCATATGGTCAGGAAAGCCAATGTATAGGAAGAACAATTCTTGAACAGCATGACAACAGTCTGGAATTACATGCTAGGGCTCACACAAGTGGGTTTGCACAGCCATAATTTCATCAAATGCATTTCAGAGTTTGACAGTCAATCCCACAGAAACACAAGGAGGATTTCCAGGAAATGTTTACATCGTTCCACTCAGCTTTGAACAGTGGGGTTCATTTCTAGTGGGGGAATTCTCTTTGTAAGTGGGAAGATTTCTTTGTTGAGTAAAAGGAGATGGAAATCAAGAGCTCAAATTGCACCACAGGGAGCAACTGTGCACCAAAATGCTCCAGTGACTGTGGCTGTACCTTATGGACAGGACTAGCAGAGCTGGAACCCCTCATTCCTGCCCTGGATTTTGAAAACAGAACCATTGGGCCCCTCCTGAGGGTGACTGCCATGAATAAACCGGGTCCCACATTGCCCAAAGCTCCTTTTCATTTTCCTGATGTTCTAATTTAGCAACCAGGCTCCTGGTAGTTGTTAACAAAAATGGAACAACAGCACCCTCTCCAAGATAAAGGGATTCTTTCTTCAGATTTCCTTGAGAAGCACTATGTTGAGTGTATTTGATGCCTACAGAAGCCTTGCTCCCACTAGAAGGGAACTTGAGCAAGATTGGATACCCTGCCAATATTTTGGATAAGTAGATGTTCAGTCACTTGTGATAGAAATGATCTGAAACTGGAGTATCATAAAATCAGGAATGTAAAAACGGATTTGTGCTCAAAGGTATTCCCAAAAAAGGAAGATAAAGTGCAGGTGATGTCATTGTGAAATTTTCCCTGTAGGAACAAATGTAAATGTTCTGCGTGCTATGGAAACCTTGAATTACAAAAGGAGAATATTGTTTAGAAAATCTTTGCCAGAATTGCAGAAAAGATATCAGCACTTCAACACTGCTAGGCTTCTTTGCTCATAAATCATTACAAAAAATTACAAGTGTCCACTAGCATTCAGCAGAATGTGTAAATGCCAAAATCATTTGTCACAAAATCCTCCTCACCATCACCACCTGGTTTTTTAAAGGAAACAATAAGAAAAAAATCCAGAATTTGCATAAGGAAGCATTTGAAACATCCTTGTTTGGTTTTCATATTTCAAATGAAATTCATTTTCGTTTTCAGATTTCAGTGAAGATTGGGTTTATGATCAAGCTGAGTCATAGACTTGGAATTTCTTAATTCAGTCTGATTTTACAGCTCCTTTATCCCGCTTGTTGCACAGAGCTGATATCTGGCAATGAATTTCACCTGCCTTTTTCTTCCAAACAGAGCACAAACAAAGCTGGCATGACTGGGGAAGTTTTGACTATCTCTGCACAAATCCATATTTGTTGTGGGAAGAATGCAGAGTGTATTTCAATACCACACCTGCTTGTTTGACTGAATCTTCTGGAAAACTGTGCAGAAAAAAAAGAAAAGAGGAGTAAATCCCTGGAGGAGTCTGTCTGCTCATCCTCCCTTGCTGTTCTTTTGGTTTTGCTCCTGAGCCTGCACTTGGCTCTGTGCTCAGTGCTTCCCCTGGGCATGGAGAGCTCCAACCCCTGTTTATTTAGGATCCACAGCCTGTTTATCAGTTAAGCTGTTTTCACACCTCCTTCTCCGGGTAAAGCAAGGCTGGTGCAATAATCCCAGGTCAGAGATTGGACTAGGTGATCTTAAAGGTCTTTTCCAACCTAGTTCCTTCCGGGATTCTGAGATTCTGTGATTTTGTGATGCTGTGATTTTGTGGTTCTGTGATTTTTTGATTCTGAGATCCTGTGATTCTGTGGTGCTGTGGTGCTGTGATTTTTTGATTCTGTGATGCTGTGATTTTTTGATTCTGTGATTTTGTGAATCTGTGATTTTTTGATTCTGTGATGCTGCGATGCTGTGATTTTTTGATTCTGTGATTTTTTGATTCTGTGATGTCGTGATTTTTTGATTCTGTGGTGCTGTGATTTTTTGATTCTGTGATTTTTTGATTCTGTGATTCTGTGGTGCTGTGATTTTTTGATTCTGTGGCCACCACCCTGCAGTGCCTGGAGGTCGCTGCTGCCACCAAACTCCTGGTGGAGCTGCTCCTGTGAGCAACCCCAAACCTGTCCCAGTCCCCATCAGTCTGATCAGCAAAACTCCCCTGTGCCTGCTCTGTTTGCCAGCTTGGATCCTTGGGCTGAGGAGCGCCTGGGTAAGGAAATTCAGCAGGTTATGGATGGGATTCCATTCCTGGTGCTGTGGAAAGGGAGCAGCAGCAGCTTCCAGCTGGTGGGAGTGCAGACAGAAGCACAGCTCTGCCTCAGGTGAGCCTGGATGCCCAGGGAAATGAATATTCTGCTTTATCCTTGCACCAGAACACATCTGACTCCTGTCAGCTGCAGGAGGACAGACAGCACCTGACCCAGCAGGAAGTTCAATTCTTACAAACAGATGAGACTTGATTTAGCATAACCTCTTTGGAGACAGAGTTCCTCCTTCAAAAGCGATCAGAAATGTGATCTGGCAGAGAGCATTGCTGAGAGCTCAGCAGAACGTCTCATCTGGACTCAGCATTTCTGGCTGTGCTCACTGGAGGCACAGTTAATGTCCCATGGAAATGCAGCCCGGGCCCTTCAGACAGACAGGGCTACACCCACTGCTGAATTACACAGACTGGAAATCAACTCTTCTGTCTGAGTGGAAATACAGCAGGGCAAAGAAAATAAGTGATTCTTTTCTCAAGCTTTGCAGATGTACAAGAACGCTGCAGAGACTTAAAGTAAAATTTAAACAAAGGTAGAGAGTAACTGTATTGACATTATATCTGATTTAGGTCACAATTTATGCTGGACAGAAGCTTTTTAAATACTTCCAACCATTATGAGGCTCAAACTGCTTCTTTCCTCAACATCAGTTACATGCTATTTTTAATCTCTATATTAAATATTATTTATATATATTTATATATTTTCCTATTGTACCTACGACACTTAATACACTTATTAAGTGTTGTAGGTACAATATAAATATACACTTATAAATAAACTTATTGTATTTATATTTATATATTTTCCTATTGTACCTACGACACTTAATACACTTATTAAGTGTCATAGGTACAATGTAAATATACACTTATAAATAAACGTATTGTATTTATATTTATATATTTTCCTATTGTACCTACGACACTTAATACACTTATTAAGTGTCGTAGGTACAATATAAATATACACTTATAAATAAACTTATTGTATTTATATTTATATATTTTCCTATTGTACCTACGACACTTAATAGCACAGCCATTTATAGTTAGCAACATAAATTATGGTTTTTTGTGCTAAGATTGAAAATCATAGAAGTGTTTACTGCAGCTGCTGTGCCTTGCACGCCCTCACAGTATTCTGATTTACTGTGTGATTTTCCTCAGAGGATCCCTTAGCATGAGAGCAAGCAATTTTGCACCATACCTATGTCATGTTTTGTTGAATCCACATCAAGATGCCAATGCCCTGCAGCACCTGGAAATGTGCACTGATCTTCTGCAACACCAGTCTGAGCTCTTCAAGACTGAAATTGATTTTTCTCAAAGTGGCATGTGAAGGCACAAAGTGTAGCCAGTGATCCATAGCCCAAACGAGTGTAACAGTACCAGTCCCAGTCGTTGTAGGAGCAGTAACTTTTTAAGTCTTTGCAAGCAACAGTGCAAGAAAAAACAGAGTGTAGTGAAGAATTTATCTTGTAAAATGCCAGGCAGTCAAGTTGTTTTACTGCTGCTGCTGCAGGCTATTGTCAGAGCTGCTAAGTAAATGGTGGGAATGGTTTTCTTTAATTGGAAAGAGCTGGGATGCCATGGTGATGTGCTTTTTATAGCACCCCTACACAAACAGATAAACCAGGGTTTCCAAACTCAGATTTTATCAGATCTGAACCTGGTTCTGTGGTGGGAAAGGCCCAGGTGGGCTCTCACCTGACAGCTAAGAGAAAATTAGCTTTAGCTCACCTGACAGCTAAGAGAATATTACTTTAAATAATATTTTTAAGCTTCTTAAAAATATTATTTAAAGTAATATTTTAAAGCATTATTTAAGAAGCCTAATAATATTATAATACATCATATTATATTATACATACATATTATGTTATATACATTATACATACATATTATATTATCTGTGACTTGTTCTGGACTTCCACAGTTTCACTGAAGAGTAAACAAGAAAGAACAAAAAAGTTTTTACTGCTGCAATGGCCCGAAATAAACACCTGAATATTAAACCAATTAATGTTTCTACCTGCACTGGCTCCTGCAGAGTCCAGGCCTTTAAAAAGTCTGTTTACTTCTCATTAAATGTGTGTAACTGTAGGAGGATTTTCACAAGCCCAAGGAGAGGTGGCACCTCAGTGGATAAAAGAATTTTGACATTGCAACACCTGAGATAACAGATCTTTGCAGTTACAAGTGAAAAGTGACCTTTGCAATTTTAGTTCCCATTTTCCTCTCATGGAATGTGATATTCCTGTCTTTTTTCTCCTACTTTCAAAGAGGGATTGTAAAAAGTTAGGGTTTGACTTTCTGGAATAGCTCTTAGAAGGCCTCTCAAGGTGAACAGGTGCAGATGCTTGGCTTTTTTAACATTCAGATATGAACAAGGAAGCCTGGGTGAGGTGTGGGAGGTGCTGGGTGCAATTCCAGCACTGAGGGAAGGACCTGGGCCAGGTTAGAGGAACAACCATTCCCCTCTCTCAGCTCTCCCCAGACCAGTGGCCAAGTGTGTTTTCTTCCCTTTGCATTCACCAGGTGCTCACTCAGGATCTGTGCTCAGCATCAGAGGGAATTGTTTCTCACCTGCTCAAAGCTGGGTATAAAATACTGAGAGTAAAGTGGAAAATTTGTATGAAATCTGAGAAAATCAGTGTCAGTCTTACAGACGGGAGAGCTGCAAGAACTGAGCCCAGCTTTGAAGGCTCAGGCTGTGTCAACACCAAGTTTGTGCTGTTCTGACAAAATTGTATGGAAATGAGTGTTAGTAAATTACAAAGATGACTTCAGCTAAGATTTCATTTCTTTAAAACTTTAATGGCAGGTGTAGTTTGAAAGAGCAGATGATGCTAATTCCATCTCTTGCTGGCAGTCACTTACCTTTTTAAACAATGCAGCTTCTGCTGATGGCAATTTCAGAGCAGCTGTTGGGGGAAACAGCTCCAGTTTTGGGTGGGATTCCCGAGTCCTCCAGGCTGGGCTGCCAAGCAGGTTCTGATCCTGTCACAGGAGGAGCAAATCAGGATTAGGGTCAGTAATTTGCCCTTGCTCTGGCTGTGGTTAGTGCAGTCTTGAGCAGAGTTCAGGGGTTCCTGGGCATGGAGGGAGCTCTGTGCCATTCCCCTGGAGCTCAGACCCCTGGGAAAGGCCCTGGCACCAACCCCCAGGTGTTCCTGCAGCCCCAGTGCAGGGATAATTCAGAGCCTGCCTCACTTGGACTGAAAACAGAGCTGGTAACACAGTCCTTCTTTTAAATTATGGCTTGTTAGGCCTATTTCTTAATGTGATTAATGACACATCAGTGCTCAAAGCACGGGGCATTCATCAGCAGGGCCTGTGCCCTTAGCACAGGTGTGGAGGGAATTCCAGAACGTTACAACACCAAATTCTGCTGTGTCCACGAGGGGCTGAGGTGACAAATCACCAAAGAACAGGAGCCATTACAGCCCTGAAACATGAATTAATTGGTGTGTACTTAGTGAGATGTGTTTTCCTCTGATGTTGCAAGGATTCCATGAACCTGTATGTGTAGGGCATGGGGCTGTGGAGGTAAATATGAACACAGGAAAAGGTAGAGGGTGAGAAATAATTAAAATTTAAATATTTTTCCAGTGCAGAATGTCAGACAACAGGAAAATAATCTTTCTTGAAGATAGGAACTAGCTTTGGTCAAGGTTTTCTCAATGGAAGAAACGTGTTCTGAATCTTGAGTTAGCAATTTAGACAGAGAGAGCTGACAGTCATGTAGAGTGCTGACCAAGGGCATATTCTAGATATAATAAAAAAATAATACAACTTACTTCTCAGCATCTCTGTAATTAGAGCAAGAAAGATCAATGCTCAAAATCAGCCCCTAATTACAAAAAACACCCAAAGAAATAAATATCTGTCTGCAGAGAACATTACTGACAAAACTGAGCAGCAGCCCAGGTGAGCCAATGACCCTGAGGACAAAAGCCCTCAAAATCCTGAGAGAAATGGAAAATAACCTGAAATGCAAACAGAGGCAGGGAGTCTCAGTCCCTAAAATGTAAAGATGGCTGTGATTTTAGGTAATTAATTAGAAATAATGCAAGAAGACCTTATTAGTTTTTTGTAATATCTGTGCATCTCAGGGCATTTTTGATCAAATATCATACTCTCACTTTTGTGTCTCGTTTCACCAGGAGTCATGAGTGACTCTTGTTTTCTGCCTGGTTCTGTTCAGTTTTTTTTTCTTCCTTTTCTTCCCCAACCTTGATTGTCTGTCTTGCTCTGTTATTTCATCTTCTCTTTCATGTATACTGTAAATTCTCTGGAGCACTTGTTTCTTTGTTATAGGTCTGCAGAGAGCCCTGAATAACCCAGCCATGATCTAAACATGAGGGGATCTAAGTGATGGCATACAAATAAATGAATAAAATGTGTTTATTGCACTTCTCTAATAGAAAGAGGCGATTAATGCATAATAAACACGGATTTTATTAATTTAGAAAAACAATAAAGGGAAAATCTTGTTGGTAAGCAAGTCTTGGAAAAGGTATTTCTATGCAATCTCTTGTAGCTCTCCTCAGAAAAACTTCCTTGCTCTGCCTTCAAAAGCAGAGATATTCTGAAAGAATGAAATATTAGGAAAAAAAAATAAAGAAGCTAATAATCAGTCCTGTCTATCAAAGAGACCTGTGAATTATGCAGTGCTCCAGTGCCCTGACCACAGTGGGAGATTGAAGATTGACTCTCTGGAATTGAAATTAAAGAGGAGTTGCAATATCTGACATAAACCCCGTTTTTCATGGCTCCAATTCCTTCAGAACTGGCCATTACTAAATGGACATTGACATCAGAATGCAGAGTTTTTGTAAAACCTGCTGGGGCTGCAGCAGAGCAGGGCTTGGATCTCCACACACAGCCACTCCTCTTTGGCAGAATTAAAAATAAAATTAAAAAATAAATAAAAAAACAAAAAACTTGCCAAAATTAAAATACACTTCTACTTTAACAATAATAAAACAAAATAACAGAAACTCCCATCACAATATAATATATATCAAATTACGTATCAAATCTATTTATATTTGATATTTATACATCAAACATAAATATATTTGAGATATAAAAATATATATTTTTATAGATATCAAGTATATTTATATGTACTATATAAAAAAACTCCAACCATATACAAATACTATACATAGCCCAACACATACAAAAATTACAACTACAAAAACACAACTACAAAAATTTGAAAATAAAGTTTTTTAAAAAATCACAAAAAACTAAAAAAAAGCTTTCTCCAAATCTCAATGATACAAACCAAAGATTCCAATACCAAACATAGACATCCCAGAAACAAACAAAAAATACACCCTGTGAGCTGAGCTATAATGCTTCCTACATAATTATAAAAAATAATTTAAAAAATCTGCTACAACTCTAACACAACAAATACATAAATTAAAAACTAACAAAACTCAAAAAACAAGGAAAAAATTTACATTTTGTTTCTTTGCATCACCAGTTAAAAAGTTATAAGAAAAAGGGAAGTGTTGTAAAGGTTTTATTCTGATTCTTATTACTCTTTCTTTTAGTTACTGTTAATAAATTTTCTTTATACCCTTCTGAAGTTCTAAACCTACTTTACCTTTCTGCTGATCCTATCTCAGAACAAGAAGTGAGTGCACTAATAATTAACCAACACTAAAACCCACCACACTCATGAATACAATTAACCAAAAAACCCCCAAATCACCGAAATCTCAAACTGAGAAACCGAAACCGCAGAGCAGAGTTTGAATAGCTCTGCCTGTGCCTCAGGCAAGGCCAGCCTGCTCTCAGGGCTCAGCTGAACACAAAGCCTTGCCCAGGCTCACCTCCCTGCCTGGCACTGGCGCATCCCCTGGAAAATCCCTTGGCCCAGGATTTTCTCCTGGGAAGCTGAGAAGCCTCAGGGGAAAATGAAAACAATGATTATCTCATTTGTTTCTCCTGTGTTTGGCTGCTTTGGAATGTGGTTGGGGGTTGTTTATCCAACAGGGATTATTTCATTGGTTTTGTGGGAATTGTTTTCACTTAGTGACCAATCACAGCCAGCTGGGTCGGGGCTTGAGTGAGTCACGAGTTTTCATTATTATCTTTTACCCTTCTCTAAGTATCCTTTCTCTATTATTTGGTATAGTTCAGTTCAGTATGCTTTAATATAATATAGATCATAAAATAATCAATTATCCTTCTGAGAACATGGAGGCAGATTCACCATCCCTCCCCTCAACGGGGTCTCAGAAAATACCACACCTGCCCGACCTGGCTTTGTCCCCATTTAGGAACATTTTGGCTTCCTGCACTCCCCACCCCAGGAAAAAAACCCCAAAACCAACCTGGAATGCATAAAAAAAATTAAATAAAATAAAAAAGTCGGCAGCAAAAGCAAGACTGAAGTGCAAGGGCAGGGCAGCCTTGTCTCTGAGGGCTCTGGGAGCGGGGACTCTGCTCCTCTTCCATTCCAGGCTCCTCCGAGCCCAGCCCGGGGAGGATCCTGTGAGATGGGAGCTGTGGGGGTGACCTTGGCTGCTGCTTGAGGAGAATGTTCGAGAATGGCTGTGCCAGAATAGTGCTGGAAGAGCTCTCAGATGTGACATCTTATTTTTCATACCCGTGCTGCTGCTTCTGTGTGTTTCTAAACCTGACCTCCAGATTTATCCCCTTAAGAATTTCTGAAATAATGGCATTCCATTAAGAATAATAATTGCTAAAAGTTTCCATGGTTTGTTTTGCCTCCTTAAAAACTACTTACAAAAGTGAAATTTTATCCTTTATCTCACCTCTACCTTTGGTTTTTTCTGCTCTTTAGAAATCAACAATCTGCTAATAATAGATACTTCACACAAGATGTGTTAAGTGGTGTTTTATAAATGATGTTTCATAGCAATGGATTACTCACAACACTCCAGCCATCTAAATTACAATATGTGTTACAAAGAAATGGAAAATCACATTTTTGCAATTATTATAAAGTTTGCATTTAACTTTTTGTCTATTTATCATTCTATTTCCATTTTCAGTTAGTAGAACCTTCACTATCTGTACAATCAGAATAAACCTTTACCTGCTTCAGAAAAAAAAAAAAAAATTGTCGGCTTTAGGTCTATCATAAGATTTTCATGGCTTCAAGCAACCACCCTCATGCAGAGAAAAGTGAAAGGATAATTACCACATTTTTTAAAGGTTTCTGCCTATGATAAGTTAGTTTTATTTGTCATTTGGGAAAAAACAAATATGGGAAAAACCAAATTTGGGAAAAAAACCCCAAATTTTTGAAACAAAATTTGGTTTATTTTTTTTTTCCTCTCCTAGCTAACTGTTCTTACCTGTTTTCAGCACTTCTCTTTGTGCTGGTCAGCCTCTGACCAGGAGATGTGAGAAGCACTCAAGGACAGATGTGTTTGTGCTCTTGCTGTGGGGAGATTCTGCCCCCAGCCTGCCTGGCCTGGCTGAGCCTTTCTGTGCCAGCCCAGAGCAGAGCTGTGGGCTCAGCATTGTCACATCCTGCCAACATCTGCATTGTCACTGTGTGCCCAACATCTGCATTGTCACTGTGTGCCCAACATCTGCATTGTCACTGCCTCCCAACATCTGCATTGCCACTATGTGCCCAACATCTGCACTGTCACTGCCAGCCAACATCTGCACTGTCACTGTGTGCCCAACATCTGCACTGTCACTGTGTGCCCAACATCTGCACTGTCACTGCCTGCCAACATCTGCACTGTCACTGTGTGCCCAACATCTGCACTGTCACTGTGTGCCCAACATCTGCACTGTCACTGCCTGTCCAACATCTGCATTGTCACTGTGTGCCCAACATCTGCACTGTCACTGTGTGCCCAACATCTGCACTGTCACTGCCTGTCCAACATCTGCACTGTCACTGTGTGCCCATCTGCATTGTCACTGTGTGCCCAACATCTGCACTGTCACTGTGTGCCCAACATCTGCATTGTCACTGCCTGCCAACATCTGCATTGTCACTGCCTGTCCACATCTGCATTGTCACTGCCTCCCAACATCTGCACTGTCACTGTGTGCCCAACATCTGCACTGTCACTATGTGCCCAACATCTGCATTGTCACTGCCTGCCAACATCTGCATTGTCACTGCCAGCCAACATCTGCACTGTCACTGTGTGCCCAACATCTGCATTGTCACTGCCTCCCCAACATCTGCACTGTCACTGCCTCCCAACATCTGCATTGTCACTGCCTCCCCAACATCTGTGCCATGGCAAGAGGCTTCCTGGAAATGAATTAGTCGTGAGGCAGTTTTTATATCCCCATATAAAGCAAATATGGAATAAATCAAATTATTGTTTAATATGCCTGATTATCCTGTAACGCCTCTCCAGTCCCATGGCACACGTCCTGTAGGGGCCCTGCTTTGCTCCTGTGAACATGTCATGGATCTCTTCATGAAGAGAGATGGCACAACAAGTTCCTGCCAGAGCCAGAATCCAGGGGAAAAAAATGAGTTATAATATAGATTCCTGCTCTAAAGACTGTGTTAGCAGAGACATAACTCATTTTGAAAAGGGTGCAGTAATTAGAACTTCCTTTCCCTGAAAACAGGGAATAATTCCTTTTTCTGATTAATATTTATCTGAGAATCCCTGAGGTGGAGCCTCCTGAGCTCAGCTGCTCCCACCCCTGCTCAGAGCAGGCTCCACTCAAGGGCCTTGGGCCAGTCTGGTTTTTACTTTCTCCAAGAATTCCCTTTCTCAGCCTGTCCCAAACCTATTGCACCACCTTAAGTACCAGAAAGGTGATTTGCCCATATTTAAATCAGATTTTCTGCATCATGGTTTGTGCCCACTGCTGCTCATCCTGTCACTGGGCACCACTGACATCTGACTGTGGGTTTTTAAAGGAACTTAATTCTAATTATTGTTTATATAAAACAAAACCTGTGAAAAAAATATTTTCAGTTCTGAAAAAATACAGAAGGTACTGCTTAATCCAAAGTGTCTTTTTACCACGGAATCCCTGCTCTTGGTGGGACAGTGCACTTTCCCAATGTGACAAAGCACCTTTCAGCCATAAATTTAGCAGTAGAAAGGACTTTCGAAAACCAAAAGAAATTACAAAGATTATTAAGTAATTATATAATTACTTATTTCTATAATTAATTATATATATTATATAATTATATAATTATATAATATTATCTAATTAATTATATATAAAATATATATTATATAATTATTGTTATATAATTATATATATTATATAATTATGTTATTATATAATGTAATTATATTATATATTATATACTTATAATTATATAAGTATATAACTATATATTATATTATATAGTAATTATATAATTACAAAAATTATCTTTAAGCAATTTAACAGTGATTTTTGGGTGCAGGAAAAAAATGGGATGTAATCCAAAAGGTTTTGTGGGCTAAGATGCCTGAGATGAGCAATTTTCTGTCCAAGGGCACAGCCTCAGCCATGAGCCCTGGATGAAGGGTGTCACTGCTGGCCCACTCAGCCTGCATGCTCTGCTGCACCCACACAGGCACTCTGTCACAGACATCTTTCATGAAAAATCCTTTCTTAGGATTTTTCCTTGTGAGAAGCTGCAGTTTGAGCAACCAGAAGTAACCAATGGTGTTATCTGCTGCTGTGGAATGCAACAGGCAGACCCATGATTGTAAATGTTCAGATTTCCTGGCCACTCATGGCAGAGCTGGCTCTTGCTCTGTCTGAGACACAGATCTTTGTTATTCATTTTTGTCTATTCTTAGCTTAGCTAGCTTCTGAAGAAACCTTTTCCTTTCTATTGCCTTTTAGTATAGTCTTAATGTAACATATATCATAAAATAATAAATCAAGCCTTCTGATCATAAAGTCAACATTCTCGTCTCTTCTTCATCCTGAAACCCCTCGTGACCACGGTCACAGCACTCAGCACAAGGCTCAGTTTCTCTGCTTTTCCCAAGTCTGAGAGGAGGAACCTGCTAAGTGCCCACACCACATTCACCTCCCGTGCAGGACAAAGTCAGGCAGGCTCTCAGAGCCCCTGCCCTGCAAACCCCCTGGCAGGAAATGAAACCCTTGGTGCAGCCAGCTCTGCTGCAGCCTGAGAGCATCCTCGCAGCTCAGGGGAGGAGATTTCACCCCTGCACACCCTGCCAGGCTCCAAGGGCTCCAGAGCTCACCAGGGGGAACTCGGTGCCATGGGCTCTGCTGTAAAATCGGGTTCCTGCACGGCACTCCTGGGCTCTTGCATTCCAAAGATGATTTTCACTTGCTTCTTGCTACTCTCCAGGAAACAAGCAGCTCCATATGACTCATCATTTTGTGGGAGTTCAATGCCAAGGCTGCTTGCACACAAAAGAAAATCACATAATTATACTAAATTTTGTAAATCAAAAACTTCTTTGTAATTGCCTTAAGATTATTTCGTATTCCGTTCTCAGAAGATGCTTCCCTGTGTAGCCATTTAGAAGGAACATTTATTACAAAAGTTAATTACAGTTTCTTAAAGAATTAAATAGGCTTTTTTGATCTTTTGGGGGTTTTTGGTTCCAAAGAATATCTCGGTTACACACATGTCTGAGTTTTGGGGTTATGTGTCAGTTTTGCCCAGATTTTTGACAATCTGATTAAGGAAATGTCATTTAGTTTTCCTGTACACATCTCTAATCAGTAAAACATATTTTATTGAAGTATGTTGGGCAAAAAATGCCAAACACTGCATCACTGCTGTTCTTAACAGTCCCTGAACTAATTTTAACTTCAGGAAAATACTTTAAAATTAAAAAGGAAGGGGAAAAATACAGGAACATTTTAAATAACATACTATTTCAACATACAGATGAAAACAGCCAGGAATTTCAAAACATCACTTAACTGGAAGAAAGAAGGGCTGGGAAGAAAATTGATTAAAAAAATTCAAGTTTTTCCAGATTCTGCCATGTTTTTGTGGGGCTTCTTGGAGTCCAACACTGCCAATCCAGCAACCAGCAGCTATTTCTGATGTGTTGTTTCCTAACTTAAACACAGTCTGTCACTTGAGTCTCTAGAGAAAGTTATTGTCTAGAAAAACTGAACTGGTAAAGGGGGGAAAAGAGCAGAGAAATCCCTTCTAATTACTGCTATATCCATCTGGGGACTGAGCAGAAGCATCAAAAATCTCTCCTTATTTCTTCCAATAGAGTAGAACCAAAGGAAAGTCTCAGTTTGAACCCAGCTCTGCCTGGGTCCTGTTTACCAAAAGGAATTTCTGGGCTCCAGGCAAGTGGGGAGAGGCAATAAAGGACTTATAATTTAATAACCAGTCACAGAGTTCTGTTTAGGCAATTCTAATGCTTCAGAAAATTGGATTTGGATGAGGTCTCTGCACCTTAATTTGCTCTCCCTTTGCATTTCCTGCAAAGGGCTGCTCCATAACCCACAGCTCCCAGGTGTTTTATTGCCTTTGTGACAGCAGAGCCCTGCTGCTGTTCACCTGGACAGGCACAAATTCTGTGCTCTGACACTGCCCGGGGTTTTCTCCCACCTTTGGCCCTCCCTGCCTTCCTCTGAGTGCTCTGCAAAGCAGCTCCTCCTCTTCCTCAGCTTCGCCCTTGCCTCTGCATCCGGGAGCAGAGCACAGGGAATTCCCAATGTACCTGGGAGAGAACTCAGGGAATTCCCAATGTACCTGGGAGCAGAGCTCAGGGAATTCCCAATGTACCTGGGAGAGAACTCAGGGAATTCCCAATGTACCCACCTGGGAACAGAGCACAGGGAATTCCCAATGTACCTGGGAGCAGAGCTCAGGGAATTCCCAATGTACCCACCTGGGAACAGAGCTCAGGGAATTCCCAATGTACCTGAGAGAGAGCTCAGGGAATTCCCAATGTACCCACCTGGGAGCAGAGCTCAGGGAATTCCCAGCCCAGTGCTCCTTGAATTCCCAGCCCAATGCCCCTGGAAGCAGAACACAGGGAATTCTCAGCCCAATATCCCTGCAAGCAGAGCTCAGGGAATTCCCAGCCCAATGCCCCTGGAATTCTCATCCCAATGCCCTTGGGAGCAGAGCACAGGGAATTCTCATCCCAATGCTCCTGGAATTCTCAGCCCAATGCCCCTGGAATTCTCAGCCCAATGCCCCTGAATTCTCATCCCAATGCCCCTGGAAGCAGAGCACAGGGAATTCTCAGCCCAATGTACCTGGAATTCTCAGCCCAGTGCCCCTGGAATTCTCAGCCCAATGCCCCTGGAATTCTCAGCCCAATGCCCCTGGGAGCAGAGCACAGGGAATTCTCAGCCCACTGCTCTTTTCCCTCTGCTTTGGGGACAGCTTTGAGCCCTTCCAAAGCCACCTGGCAGGGTCACAGCTCCTGCCTGCAGCCTGGCTGAATTCCAGCCTCACAATTGCATTCCACCTACCCCAAACTCTCCCTTTAGCTCAGAAATGGGACCGTGTGCCATTTTCTGAGCTCTGATGCTTTGCTGATGAACTCCCAGTGAAACTGAAGAGAAAGGCAGGCAGGATTTGGCTCACTGGTCTAAAACCATTACCTACAATGCAGCAATTGTTCAGGAAAGCCAGTGAAACCACCAGCAAAGAGCTGGGCTGGAATTCTGAATCAAAAGCTGCTGCAGGCCCCTTTCCAGACTGCTCTGTGACAGCACTAAAGCTCCTGTTCTGCTTTATTCAGAGTGGAGTGGAATGAAAATGTTTTGATATGGAATCTGGGACCCACAAGCAAACGCCCAACATAAACTTTAGGATAACATTCCCCCTTTCTGGAAACTATTAAGTGGCTCCATTTTTATTTCAGTGGGGAACTAAAGGTTTCCAAAACTTTGTTTTCCAGGAAAAAGAAATGTCAGTCAGTAGCGGAATTTTCTTTCCAGGCCCCAGTGTAAATCTTACTCTTGGCTTAGAGGAGTGACCTGAATCTTCCAGAAGTTCTGGCTTTTCTCTTTATTAACACCTTCCAGCCATGTGAATTTTCATTTGTACTTGAAATACATTTCTAAACATTTGCAGTTCTCTACTTCACGATTAACAAACTGATCATGAAGTCTAAAGGGACATAAACCAGTCAGAAGAACTGACATTTGCAAGATAAAAGCAGTTTAACATGAGTTAAATATGAACTATTAAGCAGTAAGATTTTTGAGACTTTCAAAATCTTTTGGTGTTTAAAATTTAAAGCCAGAACAGAGAAGAATCATTAATAAGAGGAATAAAAGTTGCATCTTGGTGCATTTGGGAAGAGGGGTATAACTATGCATACAAAAACTGGTCTTGAAGAAAGATCATCAGAACACAAATAAAATGAGAAAAAATATGTGAGATAGAGTTAAGAGAGACAGACAAAAGGAAGTTAAAAGGAGGACAGTGAAAGAGGAGGTAAACTGACATAATTTCCTGCTCAGCATTTCAATTATTTTCCTTTAGCTCACAACAGCATCATGAAATCAGCATTTTCTGTTCTCCATGAGCCCCATCCCAGTGAAGTTCCTGGTGTTTGGATTTGCTGCTAAGTTGACAGAGGGATTTTGTCAGTGATCTGCTCTGGTTGCTCGCTGCTTCCCAGTCTGCTGTGCTGTGCATCCTCACTGAACAGATTTGTTTGTGTGCTGTGTGGGAGGAGCAGGGGAGGACACACAGGGGCTGTGGGCACCCTGACCTGCCCTGGGAGCTCTGTGTGAGCCCCATGGCCACACACAGCACCCCAAAAATGCCACCTGTGAGCCCCATGGCCACACACAGCACCCCAAAAATGCCACCTCAGTGTGAGCCCCATGGCCACACACAGCACCCCAAAAATGCCACCTCAGTGTGAGCCCCATGGCCACACACAGCACCCCAAAAATGCCACCTCAGTGTGAGCCCCATGGCCACACACAGCACCCCAAAAATGCCATCTCTGTGTGAGCCCCATGGTCACACACAGCACCCCAAAAATGCCACCTGTGTGTGAGCCCCATGGCCACACACAGCACCCCAAAAATGCCACCTGTGTGTGAGCCCCATGGCCACACACAGCACCCCAAAAACGCCACCTCAGTGTGAGCCCCATGGCCACACACAGCACCCCAAAAATGGCACCTGTGCCCCTGGTGTCAGCCAGGAAAGCCTTGTGGAACACAGGAATGCTGAAATGCTGAGAGCAGGGCTGGTGGGTGGCAGCACAAACTGGGAGCCACAAAATCCTGCCTCGGTTCTTTATTTTGTCTCCCTACCAACTCTCACACCTCGGGGAAAGTCACTTAACTCCACTAAAAGCCCACTAAAAACTTAAAAACTCCACTTAACTCCACTAAAAGCCCACTGTACCTCCAAGGAAGAAAGTCCAAACCAAAATAAACAGGCCTTCCCAAGCAGATCCAGTCTCTGCTGCCCTGAAAACGCAAAAGCAAACAAAAGCTGGATATCTGGGGTGTGATGTGTTTGAACAAATGAACAAAATGCACATTGCAGTCATCTCTGTGTGTGTGTGAATAGTTCTGCTTCTACAGCCAGAGCACAAGGGTGCCAAATTCTGATTTTTTAGGGGCAGGTGATCAGCACGAGGACAATTACAGTGTTCATCAATGTTCACTGAGTGGATACCATGGAAAATTGCACCCACACTCAGCAGTGGGTAAATCATTAGATTGGAATTTAGTAAATCCATTCGATTAGAAGTGAGTGAAACCAAACATTTCCCACCAGGCTGGAACTGAGCACTGTCATTTGAATTTCTCCTGTAGGTTTGGGCAGTCCTCTGGCTGCTGTTCTGTGTGGCAGGACAGACAACAAACCCTGCTTTTGGACACTTTGGGCCTCCTAGAGCAGCCTGGCTCCCTTGCTGCTCATTGATAACATTTGCATCTGCTGCACCTGATTGTCTCTGGTCACTCTCCCCTGTGCTGATGCTTTACCTCTTCCCTTTGAATTACTGCAGATGTTTGCTGATTATGTGCACACTGCCTTTCAAACAAGCTGCAGATTTGCTCCAGAATGCACTGGACATCAGGAGAGGATCTCACTGGCAGCAGGTTTCCCAGCTGATGGAGAGACAGAATGCTCAGAAAGAGGAATTTGCTCTTTGCAGAGGGAGGAGGGCTCTGCTCCTCTGTTTCTCCCTGTGAAACTCACCACATGGGCTGCATGAGGAAAAGCACCATGAATACCAAGCCAGCCCTGAGCTGCAAAGGAATAAAAAATGCATTGGTTCTAGTTAAAATCGATTTTTGCCTTGGAAGTAAGTATTGGATTCACTTTCTGTCTCTCTCCCCAAAACACTTTGGGCAGATGGAAAATATCACTGTAACTGCTGCAGAGTGGAGTGGTAAATAAACAACCAGGCAGCCCAGAAATGCTGTGGGGAGTGTCAGGGAAACTCATTCTCATTGTTTCCCTGCAAAAGGGGGAAAGCCTCTGGAATGAACTCAGAGTTCTTCTGTGGTGATCCAGAAAATGAGGGAGGCTCTCCTCCCTCCCCCAGTTCCAACGAGCTACAATGGAGCAGAGTGGTTTCCAGAACTTTAGAGTCCCCAGGACTGTGGAATTATCAAAATAAAAGAGAAACAATGGAACATGAGCCAATCCATTTATGTTCTGAGCAGAATTTTGAAAAAGTTTTTCATTTTCCTTTTTTAAAAAAACAAGGTCACAAAGGTTTGCATCAAATTACAGAAACAAGGTTTTGTATGCTGAGTAATAACCACAGCAGCTGCTGGATTCTTCATGCCTCTCTTTAAATTAAGATAAAATAAATGCCTGATCTGAGTTTTTTGAGTAATTACAGACTTTAAGTAAAGATACTGATGAGTGTGAATGATTATTGTGCAGCCACAGGGGGCTCAGTGCACAGTCAGAGGTGGGAAAGGAATCCTGCAATGGTTGAAGGTGGAAAAGCCCTGCAAGGTCTTGGTCAGCACAGCCAGTGCCTGTCCCTGAGCCTCTCCAGGGATGGGGACCCTGGGCCAGTGCCTGGGCACCACTTCCAGCACAGAAACCTCTCCTGAGACCCAACCACAAAATCTGCCCTGAGACTTCTGGCCCAGGTGAGGAAAACGTCCCCAGAGCTCGGAGAGGTCCTGGGAGGCCCCAGGGGGTTTTGAGGAGGGCAGGTCTGCTCTGGTGCTGCCAGTTTAGAGCACAGACACCGCATGGAAACACCTGGTGAACATTTCCTGCCAAGCCCCTGAGCTGTGGAACAGCAGCAAAGAACCAAAAGACTCTCAAGGCATTGGAAGTGAGGGGGAAAAGAACCTAAAAGAACCAAAGTGGTGGAGAGTTGTGCACTCACCTCGGACCCAGAGCTTGGAAAGAACCTGGGACTGCCACAGCACAGGGTGACACTGCTGTCACCCCCAGCAGGAATTGCAGCTGTGAGAGCCTTCCCTCTGCAGAATCTGCTGCTTCTCCACCTCCCAGCTGTTTTCTCTGTCACTGTGGGTGTTGCAGGAACTGCACAATCTGGTTTAAAGCATGGTAAAAGTCATTATCTCCCTATTGTAATTCCTATTTTCTTTGGTATTCTCTGTGAGGCTTCTGCAAACCCATGCCCTGCTTGGCTGCAGCACTGTGGAAATCACTGGTATATGCCTTGAAAGATTAACTTGTATTTCCTTGCATTTGCATGCAAATACTGATGAAGTGAGGAGCTCTGCTCAGTTTTGTACATCTGCACTACTACAGGCATTTTTGCATTATGTCACACCACACTTCCACTGTAATCTTTGTTCCCCTTGTTATCTAATCAAGCTGCAGTTAATAACCACAACCAACCCCTCATGTCCTGCTCCCAGTGCTCTCCTGACCCCTCATGTGAAATGCCACATTTTGCATATCTGCACCAAGCTCTCTCATAGCTGAATTCTGAACCTCAGAGCTTCATGCTGTATAAAATGTCATTCTTCAGGCTGGAATACATTCTGATAAAATACAGAGATTTCTCTTCCCCAAAATACATCCTTTTCTCCCAAAACCCACCAAAGTTTGCTGTAAATTATTCCCTTTGTGGTCACACAGCCTCTTTCAACACTCAGAAAAACCCTTGTTCAAACTAAGAATTAACTGTCTGCTCTTCTCTTCTCTCCCTGCATCTCACACCTGTGCACACAAACCCCACAGTCCTCCACACTTCTTTAAAATGAAACTGATTTTTCTCTATTTTGATGTGAGATATTTCAGGAGAATAGTGCCTCCAAGAAAGCTGGCTGAAACTTCTTTCAAAAGATTTGCTTTCTCAAGACTGGATTTTCAGTTGGTGGATTTATATTTTTTTTTTTTTTCAGAATTGCTGGCACAGAAATGATCAGCTTGCCTTGCCTAGTTGAGCATGGTGAATATTGTCTCTTGGATAATTCTCCTGGGAAAAGATACAGGCATAATGAGACTTATTCATGTACATAAAGTATATGCAGTTAATATGGAGCCACAATTACCAGAAATTAAATTCTAAACGCTCCTGTAATAAAAGCACATCTATGAAAGCCTCAGAAAAGGCAGAAAGAGACCTCATAAAGGAAAAGACAGGGATCTAATAATGGGAATAAAGGAGAGCTATTGGGGTATGGGAATTGGGATGCTCAGAAACCAAGGCTTGCACGGTTCTGCCTCAGCCCATTCCGCACCCAGATTTTGTGTCTGCAGCCCCTGAGTGCCCCAAACACCTTCTGGGGCACCTGCAGAGCCCACTAAAGTCCATGTAGAATAAATTCCTAAACTACAGATACATTGAGAGTCTAAAGAAAGTTTTCTCTGGAAAACTTTCCACTTCTAAGAGCAGCACAAGGGGTTAAATATCAGACTGATCATGGTGCTTTCAGAAGCAGCCTGGAGAAGCCAGGGAACTGAAAATCTTCATTTTCCACCCATCTTTTCCCACTTTGTTGCTTTTTAATATTTCTTACCATTACGGAAAGTCTGAGATCTCTGCACCATTTTCATAAGAGAAAGCATTAAAATGAATGTTTTACCTTGAAAGTTCAGTGTGTCTCCACTGGGACTTCTGTTCCTCTGCTAAAGGATGTATTTTAATGTGTTAATAAAATCCAAACAATACAAATGTTTCCTTAATCTAGAACATTTGAAAAGATTATTAGAGAATGTTTTAACAGAGGTTTCCAGTTCTACCTTTCCCTGGCTGAACTAAAATCTAGACTCTAAAAATCTAATTATGAATATCATAATCATAAATTGACATTTCCATCATTTATCATTGAAGAACAAAGAATAAAGGTGGAGGGAAAACCCACACATTTTTCATGTGTCCATGTGTGTTAATGTCTTAATATGTAATATTAGAATATTCCAAGGTTGTGTATTGAGTACAGCTGTTAGAACTTGACTTCAATCAGGCCATAATTGGGGCAAAACATCCTTTTCCAAGTCACTTCCTGTGTCCTAAAAGTGATAAATTATAGAAGAATGGGAAAGCAGAACAAAGACAGGAAAGCTTCAGCAGGAGCTGCCAGCCACCCATTCCTCCACATTTCCATCAGAGCAGCTCATGGAGTGCTGATATGGAATTCAGAGCTGAAGCTCAGATTTAAAAGAGGTCACACACCCCATGACAGATTTCTTGTAGAACAATTTTGATAATTTATTCATCAAGATGGTATCAGCTAGGATATGGCAGTGGGGAAGGGAAGGAGAAACAGGGCAGGATGAGGAGGGATGTGGGAGAGTCAGAATATGGAATATGCTGTGCAGTTGTCAGAACAGGAGGAAAACACTACTAATAAAACAAAATTAGAAATGAGAATTAAAAGTAGATAAAACAGTGTAGTAAAGGAACCTAATACATAATGTCAGGTCTGTATAGTAATTATAGTGTCAAAACCAGGAGTGGAAGCAGAAAGCTCTGCAGTTGGAAAAGTAATACAGAAAATAAAGAATAAAGTGAACTATAACGCTGTGATTGAAGGGTACACAATAATAAGCACAAAATGAAGGAGACCATAACATACATTTAGGACAAAAGCACTTGAGAAAATCTTCAGTGATTCAGAGGCAGGAAAAGGAAAAATGTCATGTCCTTTACATGAAAGTGTTGAATGAAATATCAAATGAGAGGATTATGCAGTAAAAAGATATTTGCAGGAGCTAAAGAAAGATGAGGAATGAAGATAAGTAGTGAGTTGTGTATAAATAAGTGACAAATTAATCGGATTCTATTACAAACCAGGAAACTGAACAATGCTCAGAAGTAAACAGAAATACAGGGTGTAATAATAAACAATAAACAATACAGGGTATTGTTAGCAGAGAGAAAATTCTTAGGGTCACAAAGAATTAAAGAGCTACTAAAAATTAAATATGGTGCCATTGTCTGCGGAAACAACAAGTTAATTACAGACTGACAGAAATGGTGGCATTGTAGTTTTGCTGTACTTCATCTCCCCAGTTAGTAAATTGGGTAAAATAAATTAGTAAAATAAATTCTTGTGGCTTTCAAGAACAACTCCCTGGCTTACCTTCAGTTGGTCATGATGAGTTCAGCTCCCAGGCAGGCTCAAGGTGAGTATGGGGAGCCAGGATTGTGCAGCTTAATTCCTAGAGAAATTGCATCAAAAGTAGTTAAATGTGACTGTTACCCACTCGAGTTCTATGTAAAATTAATCTGTTAAATATCTGTTGAATACAGATTGAAAACTCCTGAGTGGTGTTTAGTTTTCAAGTGGAAAATAAAAGAAGGATGTAAGTTTGAGAAAAAACTTTTTTTTTTTTTCTTTTCAGAAATTGGCCACTTACAACAAAAACCCAATCACTTCTAAGTCCCAGGATGGAAATTGATTCTGCTTCTGTCTGGGTGGGTTTCAACAGCCATCAAGGGAAGACAGAAATGATTCAGCTCCAGTTCCTCGTGCCTCTCTCCCAGCTCTGCTGAGTTCATCACCCCTGACTGGAAGGTCTGGGAAGCAGCAAATGGGGAACTCCAGTTCTGGCACAAATGCTGGAAACGCTTGTGCTGTCACCAATCAAGCCCTGCAGAAACTCCCTGCACCGGGGCACCCAATTAGGAAGGTGCTTAATTGAGTTAGCAGGTAAAGCAAGGGCTGAGGGCAGGAGCAGAGGTCAGAGCTCTGCCAGCCCTGCTGGTGGGCCAGGCTGTCCCCTGAAGTGGCAGCTCACGCCTTTCCTCCTGGCAGGGAATAGAAATCCTCCAGTTCTACTTAAAGGAAATGTTACAATTACCTAGAAAAAGAGAATAGATTCAAATGAAACTTTCTGACAGAAGACCAGTTGGTGCAGCTTTCCTTGGCACAGGCGAGTAAACTCTTCATTAGCAAGGATGTGGTCTCTTTTTCCCCAAAATTAGCCTGCTCCTTATCACCACATCCAGGGAAAACTTTGTGCCTCTGGAGATGCACGGCAGGGAAACCAGGTCCTGACTCCCCAGCAGAGGCTCCAGCAGGGAATCCCTGCTCGATGCAGAGGTGCAGTAAATCTCAGGCAGGATTTTAAGACCAGAAAGGAATTCCTTCATCCTGTGTTTTGCCTTGCCCAGCTGTCCATGCCTGCCTTTGGCAGATCCTTTCATCCCTTGCCCAGCCCCAAAGGGCCTGGTGAGCGGGGTTGTGCTGCAGGTCACACAGGCTAAAGGGAGAGCACCAGACACCACAGCCAGCAGAACTTCTCATTTGATCAGGGGAAAAATTCCCTTCAGGAGGAGGCAGAGGCTAAAGCAGTGTGTCTGCACACTGCCTGCTTGTATTGTGCAGCGGTATTAGCAGAAAACATGAAAGAAACAAAGGCACTTCTGAGCTGCAGGGATTGGGGCGGTGTAATTGCTCAAGGGACTGCTGGAGTCAGTGATCTAAATCACTCAGCACACTGGAGATTCCTGGGGAATTCCAGCCCAGGTGCTTCCACGCTTTTTCTTATTTGAAGTTTTGTACTGATAATGGGAAGGCGCTGTAAAGTTGGAGATGAGAGATGAAATCAGAACTCCTGTAAGAAATCAAAATGTGTAAGCTCTACTCTTTCTCAAAGACATACCTGAGTATCCTCAAATGAAATGAGCACACAACCAAACACAGCCCAGCTCTCTGGACAGTGATGTGAGGGACGGGATGGGCAGCTCTGTTTAGAGAGCAGGGTTTGGAGCACAGGGATCTGATGTCAGTGCGAGTTTGGGGATGATGACAGCTGTGATGGTTCACTCTGCTGGCACCCAGAGCGTCCCTGTGCTGGCAGAAAGAATCAGGGACACTCTGCAGGCAGCAGGTGCCAGGGACAGTGTGGGTAGGGAAAGGAGAAATGTCTCACTTTGCACCGTTATTGAATTTGCCAATCCAGGCTCTGCCTCTCCCGTGGCACGGAGCTTTGCTGCAATCAGAGCCCCGGCCAAAAAGCAGCAGGAACAGAACCAGGGGGAGGCCAGGCTGCTGGGGCTGCACTTCCCTGCACTGAACCTCGGGGGTTTCTGCTGGGGTGGAATGGCCTGCAGGAATGGGGCTGCTCAGCTAAATGGACAATCCTCTGCTCCTCTGGCACCTCAGGGCTCGCCTGCCTTCCCAGCCTCCCAGAGTTTCGTGTCTGGGTGCACAGAAAATGAGAGCACATCAGGGAATGAGCTCCTGGAGTTCCCCTGCAAATATCAGCAATCGTGCATTCTCCACAAAACCAAAGATCCTCCTTGTTTCTGTGCAATCTGCTTTTTCAGTTAAAAAATTCCTCCTCTGGAAACAACCCCAGAAATCCATAACTGATCCTGTGAAATCTGTGCTTGCTGTTAGGAAATTGTTCTCCTATGAACGAGTTCAGTGTTCTCTCACCACTGTATTCACCCAGATATTTTATCTGCATAAAGGACCTAAAATATACTTGGATTGGTTTTTTTCTGAAATTGAAAAATATTTCATTTGCACTGAAACCAATCATCCTAAATAGCAGTGCAAATCAGTCATCCTGAATAACAGTGCAAAATAAGCTTATTTACTATTATATTAAGCAACAATTTTGCACCTTGTTGAGTAGGACTCCAGTTTTCATTTTTCCCTGACAGGTTGAAATTATTTTCTGGGTTGATAGACAAGAACTCACAAGAAGCCCTGTAATTTAAGTCATCTTTTTGGTTCTCCATTAAATATCCAGAATATGCATGTTGCTCTAACCTTTCAATAACTCACAACTCCAGCTGTAACAGGTCTCCAACATTCCCCTAAAATAATAATGACCAATAAGAAGAAAACACACATTGGCATCAAAATCAAAAAGATTGAAGATTCTTCAAAAGAATCCAAGATTCCCCAGACTTCTCAACTTCTAGGCCACCTGAAATCTTTTTCTAGGCTTTCAGAATAATCAAACTGCAAGCAAAGTGACTTTCTCTGTACTTTTTATCCATTTTTATCTATAGTTTTATAATACCTTCTCTGCTTCTTTATAGTAACTGTCAATAGATCTGTGCTCATACAGACATTTTATTGAATTAATGAGATTGTGGGGCTTTGGTGTGGAATGCTTGCAGTAATTAGACTTAATATAAGAACTCTCCCAGCTGATCAGGGGTGTGAAGGGCATCTTGTGATGAGGACCTACCCAAGAGCACCCTGGCAGGGCCTTTAGCTGCACACTCAGGCACCCACAGACATCCAGGAGATCACTCTGGCTCCTCTGCAGCCTGCTTGTGAGCCCCTTGTTGCAAGAAGAGACAGAAATAACTTGCATTTCTTATAAAAATATAAAAAATTATAAAAAATATAAAAATATATAAAAAGTATTAAAAATTCCAAACTTTTCTTTTTCTTTCTAATTTTTTTTTTTTTTTTTTTGCTTACGGTGGCCTTCTCACCCAATTTAGCAAAGAGAATCGATCCAGATGAGACTTTTGGGATCACCACCAAAGAGTCTCCTCATCAGTAAATCCAGAGGACAGCTGGCACTTCATTGCTGCCAAAACCTTGCTGATTTTTACCTGGAACCTGCAGGGTTCAGTTGTGGCTATTGATGAGCTGCTGGATCCTGAGGGGTTGAACGCTCAGGGCAGCACGAGCTGGGCAGCCTTGAGCTGTCCCTTGCCAGTGACACCAAGTGTCATTTATGGTATTAATGTCATTGCAGGGGCCTCTCCCTCTGCAGATCAGTGCTGGAGTTTGGGGAATTGGGCTGCCCAATCAGGTGAAAAGAGGAACATGATTATGGATGCCTGAAATGCTTTGATTGCTTCACTGCCATCAGTCACTCCTGTGCTGGAGTTTGAGATTGCATGGACTAGCTTGAGCAGTGTGAAACCAAATATTTAAACTCTTCCACTAATATTTATAGAAAAAAATGTCATTTTCTTCATAATATTGATTCATTTTCACCTATTTTTACATGTAGCATACGTATCCCCAAAGCATGAAATTCCCAGATCTGTGTTCAGCTGTGGAGGTATCAAAATAGAAATGCTTTTCTTAGATCTCCAGTTGCTACTGACAGTGAGTCCTTTCAGCTACAGGGGAGGACACAGACAGGACTTCCAAAATAAGCTCTGAGTTTCCTCCTCACTGAGATCTGTGATTTTAAAGCACAGGTGAGAGTTCTGCTCAGTAGACTCTAATTTTGGCTTGTGAGATACAGAGATGCAAGCTGTGCTATGAGGCACCTAGTGAACAAAAAACCATCTCTAATGACAATGACAGTTACCCAGAAAAGGCAAATCACTCTCATTTATGCTGGAATGGGTGGATTAAAATGCCCCCAAATTCTGTTTATTTTAATGATGAAACAAGATTTGGAATTTTAAAAAACTAAACAAAACAAAGCAAACAAAAAAAAAAAAAAAAAAACCAAAAACAAAAACACCCAGCCAATCAACTTAAAAAAAAAAAAGGCCAAGCAAAAAAAGCAAATCCAATAAATCTGTCTCCTTGGCTTCCTTTGGAACACAATAATAGCTATTTTTTCACAGAGGTATAGTGTTTACTAAGAAATCTGCTCCTAGGGTAAGCTGTTATTACTTCAGCAGTCTCCAGGCTCCAAAAGGAATGAAAATAGTTTCAAAAATGCAAGGCATCCCTGGAATGGAGGAAAGGCTGATGAATTTGTGCCGCTCACCACCTTGGTGGCTGTTTGCTTCTCATCAGCAGCTGAGGAGGCTCAGCAGCCCCATGGAAGCAGGGCCAGGTGAGGCAGGAGAGGCAAGGCCGGGATGGGAACATCAATTATTCATCTGCAGTAATCTGTGGCCTGGCAAGAGCTGATGGATCCAATCTTGGGAGTGTTTTGTGGTGAGTTAAGGAATCTACAAGGGAAAATTGGCAAAAATATTCGTTCCTGTTGTAGAAATAAGCCAAAGCCCTGCCTGGAAATCCACCCTCTCTGATAAGCTGAGGTCAACAAGCGGTGGTCAGCATCTCCCTAAAGCTGGAAAATGGAATGTTGAAGTCATGGCAAAGGTCAGATTGTGCAGGGGAAGCAGCTGAAGGAATGAAAGGCAGAGGCTCTGATTCACTGCAGGGTCTGGAGCATCCTGCAAGGTCCCAAAAAACGGGAGGGGACAGCACAGGTAAGGTGTGGGGCAAGAAAACAAAGAATGCTCAGTAACAGGAGAACAGAGAGTGTGGGGCAAGAAACCACAGAATGCTCAGTAACAGGAGAACAGAGAGTGTGGGGCAAGAAACCACAGAATGCTCAGTAACAGGAGAACAGAGAGTGTGGGGCAAGAAACCAAAGAATGCCCAGGCAGAAGAGAACAAAGAGCACTTGGTCAAGAAGAACGAGGAGCAAGGACAATTCAGGCAAGGCAGGAGGGGTCTGACACAAGCCCCAGCCCCCCCAGCACAGCAAGGGCAGATTTCTTGGGGCACACTGAGAACAACACCCAGAGCTGCTGCTGTGACTTGAATTGGCCTCAACTGGTTTGAGCTGCAGCAGATCCCTGGAATCAGTTCTGGACATTCCCTGCGTTTCAGCTGAGCAGCAGCTCCAGCTCAGAGCTGAACCTCATCCCATCAGCAGCACAAACACAGCAAAGGCAGCCACTGCAGCTGTATTCTGGCTCTGTGCCTGCAGCCTCACAACTTGGCTACCACAGGAAGATTTTCCTAACAAATGGAATTTGTGCGTTGGTCAATGCACTTGGGAGCAAACAGAATTTCTGCTTCACCCACTGGAGCAGAAAGGAGCAAACCAATCTCAATTTTCTCTTTCTTTTCTGTGTCATAAGGCTAAAAATAGCACAAATACTGTTCATAATAAAAATCTGCATCTATTGATTTTGAGAGTGGTGTGATGGTAACTAAATTTAAAAGTTTCGCTCATAAACACCGACTTGTCAAGTAAAGGAACAAATCTTTTTAAAGAAGAAATTAATCACTCTCATAATTGTAAAGTCTAATAAAATAAAACCTCATTTCACTGTTACTCCAACCCCTTATTACGAGCTACAATTTATACTATATTACAAATCCTCCTAAAGGTAATAAATTTGACACTGAAAAAATTAATATAAAATCTAATTACATTTAATTTGATTGAGTTAGAATGGATTTTTTTTTCCTGTAATCTTGTTTAATTCAAAACATTTGTAAAACACCAAAATTATTAATAAGGCCTAAAACCCCCACATCTAATGTTATAGACTTGAGTAAATGCCCACCTTCCTCTCCACCACAGGAGATGAGAATGGAAATCTCGTGTTCTGGGCCAAATTCTGCCACAGGCAGCCTCTGTCTCTGCTCTGCTGACCTCAGTCTGTGCTCTTGGGATCCACGGTTTTAAAGGCAGACAAGAAATAGGGCAGAGGGAGTGCAGAGTATTTCTACAAGTTGCTATTTCTCTGAAAATGCACAGGAATCTCACTGCTCTCTCTCTGCAAATGAACAAGAATCTCAGTGCTTGTCTCATCACATTTACCCTGAAAGAATTCCTGATTGGAAGGAGTGAAACCTTTTCCTTTTCAGCAGAGGAGTTTATTCTGGCATGAGCCTGGGCCAGGGTTCCACCCATTGCTGGTACCCCTGATCCTGATTTATATGGAACGGGCCAGTCATGCCCATGACAGTCTCACTGCCCAGCTAAGGAGTTAAATCTTCCACCTGATGGAGGAAATCTGCTTTAAACCAGCTCCTCTTGTGTGTTTTTCACGGGGTGTAATTTAAACGAGCTGAAAACCCCGGGTACTCAAAGCTCAACGCTTTCAACGGGAGGAACTTTTTCAATGCTGTTGTTTCTCTCCTTTTCCATGCTGTTTTTCCTCTCCTTTTCCATGCTGTTTTTCCTCCCTTTTCCCCACGAAGCAGGCCCTGGGAGCTCTCTGCTGGTGTCTCTCCCAGCAGGCTCTGCAGAGATGTGCTGCTCCCTTCTTGCCGCGCTTTGCCAATTGCGCCTTCCAGCTCCGCCAGGGGAAGGAACTTTCCCCGTGCCAGAACCTCCTGCACAGGTGCCAGCAGTGGATGAGAGGGCAAAAAATCCCCAGCCCTTGCTGCTGAGCTCCAGGCAGCTTTTCCAGCTGCCAATTCCTCCACCCTGTGTAGGTCTGGGGGTTTGTTTGCTGTGGATGAACGATTGGGTGACGCATCTTGGACGTCTCCAAGATTGGGTGACGCATCTTGGACAGAACTTCCTGAGCAAAGCTCTCCTTCCCTTGCCTTTCTTCCCATCTTTGTGCGCTGCAGAACTGGCTGAAAAACATCCCCACAAGCCAGGAATTAAAAGAAAAGAAAATTTCAAAGAAAATTTCACTCCGAGAGGAGCAGCCGCCACTTACACACCGTGTATAAAAACGACTTCTACGCAGAAAATATTTAGGCAGATTTTTAAAATTAGCACCTTAGGCTTTCTCAAAGATTGATTCACTTCAGTGACTCAGTATATCATGGTTTTCACTGGATTTTTTTTTTCTGTGCTGTGAAATAAGCTTGGTTTATGTAGCAAAAACATTATGATTTCACATTTAGCAGCATAGAAATTGCCTTCTGTTCAAATTCATGCTTCTCTGTAAGGCTCCAATACCTTCCAGTGAGCAGGAGTTTATTATCAGGACACAAAAATCCATTCTGTGAGCAAACTGAGCCTTGCCACCACAAGCTGGGACGAGTTTGTATTGACAAGATGTCAGAACCTAAAGAAATTTTAGGTTTGCATTTGTTGTTTACTGAATCAAATTGTGACAATCAGCAGAGATCATGTCTAAATGATCTGACACAGCTTTGTTCAGTGATTATTAGAATTTTGCAATTTGGATTTATATGTGAGCAACCTCCAGGAAACCCAAGTCTTAAAGTACTTGCAGAAAAAAACCTCAATACATTGCTCAAGGTATTGTTTGTTCTGCATATAAAATTAAATTCTGAATGTGTTAGCAAGGTTATATCACATACTGATTGAATTTATTGGCAAAATGAAAAATTCCAGTTAATATTTACTTTGGGTTAGAATGCAATTCAGTATCAGTTTTGCATTTTGAATAAAATTGATGGAAATCTGAGAGAAATCTCAAAATCTTGACAATGTGGAGCTATTAAAATGTTTCCATATTAATATTCAAGAGATAATTCAATAATATTCAAATAAATCACAAAACCATAAAAAAGCACACAGAAAGCTGGATGAACCAAAATACCTTCTGAAAAGCAAATATTTAAACACTATCAACATTCAAATAAAAATATAAATATCTACAGCATTTGCCTTAGCTTGATTTGGTTAGTTAAAAAAATGAGCATTCCTGTTTTCAGGGAATTGCTTTTTCTGTAAAGGACTTGGCTTTTTAGAAAAAGTTTTGAACAGTTCTGTGCACAAGATTGAAGTTGTGTCCATATATTTGTGGTTACAACTGTGATACATGTATGTAAAATTGTGAATTCTATCATATTCCAGTCAGATATGGAATCTTAACCTATATTATTAAAAATAACTCTGTCCTGAGGTTCCCCTCTTTGGATGACATTTGTATAGTTATTATTTAACATGATTTCAGTTTTAAGAATGGCCTCCAAACATTCTGCTTCACTGTCATGAATGAAAAGAGCCCTAAACCATGTCAGCTGATGCATGCTCAAAAGAAAGTTTGTTCTTTGTAATCTTTCAGACAAAAGGTAAAATTCAAATGGCGTTTTCCAGCAACACAACCCCATTTCAGACTCTGGGAATCCTTCCAGAAAACATGGACCATATCTTCCTGCCCATTAAAAATAACATCCTATTTCCACAGACTTCAGAGGCAGCAGAGTCATTTATTACAAGGGAAGCTAAATATAAAGCTTGTGCTGAACTCCCTTCATTAAATCTGCATCGTGGAGGTAAAGCTGGAGCTTGGGAGCCCAGACCCTGCAGCAGGGTCCCTGTCCCTGTCTGGGGGTCCCTGTCCCTGTCTGGGGGTGCAGAGGGAGCTCCCCCTGCCATTTGTTCCTCTGTGTCACCACTCAGTGATGAGCAGCTCCCTCAGCACCTTCCCACAGGGAGATTTGAGCATCCAGACATTCAAAAACAGATGGGAAGGGGGAGAGGCAAAAGCCTCAGTGTGACCAAAATAGTGATTTTTTTTTTTTTCCTTAGGAGTTTGAAGAGCTCTGAACAATCCCTCTCCAGGTCTGACCTAATGGGCTTGAAATGATCCCCAGCACCAGGCAGGGAAATAAACACATTTTGGGCTGCATGTTGGAATGCACAGCGAGGGGCTGGGACGCTCTGAGGAGAAATATCACAGCCTGAATGAGTTTGCATTTGAGGTTTTATTTATTTGCAATGTAACCTTTACGTATTGCAAACTCTTCTGGAGGTGGCAAGCAGCTCGCTTAAGATGTTTCTTTTAATTGAAAGAAAAAAGCCTTAAACCAAATACCAGCAAAGTGAATTCTCTGATTTATTTGCAATAATGCTCTCACAGCATAGAAGGGCTGTAAAGAATGTGCTGCTCTTCCCAACTCATAATCTTTCACAATATTTAAATGTTGTTTAACAACAAGCAAATAAAAGGAACATTTAATATGAAAGCAGCTACTGAACTGATAAACATGGTTCTGTAATTGAAGAATAATTTAACTGTTCTTTTTATTTGTCCATTTTCTCATCTACAGCACGATGGCATTATGACCATCTTCAGTAGGGTGGGAAATGGGAAAATGCAGCACAAGTGCATGAAAATTAAAATAATTATCATGCACATGCTCTCTCTGCCATTCCTGTACAAACCACATCCATTTTTGCTGTGTGCTGGCATTTATTTAGTGCTGAATTTGCACAAGTGGCCATTGCTAAAGTTCATCCTTTGCAGCATCCAAGCTTACTGATTGCCAGAGAGGTAAATGCAATAGTTTGACAAATCCCCCCAAACTGCTTAAAGAGTCCACTCAGCAGTGCCTGACCATTGCTTCAATGCCAGTTTTGGATGTTTGCAAAAAAAGCACCACGACCAGGGAGTGTCTCACTGCTTCCTCCCAACTGCAATGGCATTCTATTTAAAAAAATTACATCAGCATCCATCTTTAAAGCATCAGTCCCCGGCTTGATCTTTAATTTGATTAGTTTGAAATCCCCAAGGTTTAAACTGAATCCTGTACTTTTGCAAAAACAAAGCACTGCCTGATTGCTGTATTAAACACAGATGCTGCTGACTTGCACAAAGATCCTGAAGTCACATTTTGTTTCCCTTGTTCAAAAAATTAGTGTGATCTTTAAACAGCTGCTTTGTTGAGTCCACAGGTAGCTGCACTTTATTTGGAGAGAAAAAAATTCTATATATAGCATCCATATGTTTCCTTCCTTTCAAAGGCTTGGTGGGAATTAGGTAAGCAAAGAAAAAAATCCTACCTCAAACTGCAATGTATAGGGCAGGCTGTGCTTCTGTAGAGATGCCAGAAGGAATTCTGTGAAGACAAGAATATAAGAATATTGTCAAGTCCAATTGCAGCACGAAGGTGGTAACTGGGGTCAGAAGTCTTTCCATTTACTTGGCATTAAAGCCAACAGCATTTGGCCGAGATTAAATCCTGACACCTGGGGAAGAACCTGCAATATTGGGGCCTTCAGGGGGGAGTTCAGCTTCCCAGGGTGCTCCCAGGTGAGCAGAGAAAATGTAGTAATGAATTGAAGTTAGACTTTTACCTGGTTCACATCTGAATTACAAAAATAACAATAGCTCCTGGACTGTGAACAACAAGCATTTGAAGAAATGGGGTCAGGAATCTCATCATCCTGAGTTAGAGCTCACCTTCTGTGTTTTGCTCAGCACATGCTGCCAGATAGTATTTATTTCATTCTTGCATGAGTACAAAAGGGGCTCCTATCAAATCCCTGCACTTCAACTTTCAGCTCCTACAGCATTTGATTTCATTGCTTGCATTGCTCCTTTGCAATTTTTGCTTGATTTGATTCTTGTATTTGTGCCTTGTCAGAATACTATAAAAATCTCTCCAGTTTGTGATGCGGGCAAGAAACACTTTGATGCCTCTGATGTTCAATCCCAGCTTAATTTGTAAGTGATAAGCTGGAAGGTTTAATCTCAGGGCCCACATGGCACATCTCAGAACCAGATCACGCTTTGGCAGGAGAGGCAGGCTGGGCTTAGCAAAGCCCTGGATTGACAGACTGCAGTGGGTCTGGGGTGCTCCTGGGGAAAGCTGATTCATCTTTTATCATGGTGCAAATATTCATGCTTCACTTATCTCACATGGAAAAACAGCATTTTCAAATCAAAGGATTCTTATGGACAGCTATGAAATCAGATTTTTCCTGGAGTCACTGCTCTGTGTGTAAGGTTTGTTTTTACCTGAGCCAGTGCTCTAAAGAACAGGGACTGTGTCTAGCCAGCTTTTCTGGGTCCCAGAGGTGTGAAAACAGAATAGGGAGAGGTGGGTGCACACTTCCATGTTATATTAATACAACATAACAATATTAATAATTATTAATATATTAAAATATACACAGCGTTAGTAACCTAACACATCCTCACCATCAGCAGGTTCCACTGCAGACAAACTCCTCAGTGCTCTTTGTTGCCTTCACCAGGAGGTCAAGAGAACAGAAATTCTTTAATTGCAGCTCTTCAGACAGATGGGTTCAAAGGCAGGACAGCTGGAAAGGGAGACAGTGCAAGATCTGGTCTGATCAATATAAACCAGAAAGTGCCAGTGTGAAATAACTTTAAAGTTAAGAGAAATGTATTTTAATAGATCTTTTTTCCTGTGTCTTTTGTACAAGGAATGAGGGGTTGTATCAAAAGGGTGTGAGAACTCAGCAGAGTCACAGAGCCTGACTCTCATCTCCGGGCAGGGCTCCCTGGTGCTGCTGGGCAGCCCTGCCACACCAGCCAGGAGCAGGAGAGCTCCCACTCCCCTCTGGGGGCTGCCACCATCCCAGTGCCAGCAGCCTCCACCTGCTCTGATACGGGATTGAAACTGGGGCTGACGCTTGTACAGCATTTTACACCCCAGTTCTAACCTTTGCTCCGGTCCTGTGGCACGTTCAGCACCTCACTCTGCTCTGCAGAGACTGAATTTTATCCTCTTCTTTTTCCTCCCAGCCTTGCCTTCCACTTCCTGCTGGATGAAATGTGATGTTGCCTTGGTGCTGCCTTGAAGCTGTGTCCAGCCACTGCAGAGCTTGCAGGGATTCTGCTCCAGCAGCTGCTCAGCCTGGCACAAAGGCACTCGCTGATGGGATTTTTCACTGCTTCTCACACCACAACAGCTCTGGGGAAGGAGATGGAAAAAAGTTATTCCCATGGAAGGTGAAGCAGTGACTGGCTGGCAGAAGCTGCCTCTGTGGATAATGATCATCTCTGGTATTTCTTCATCATTCCTGGAGAGCACAGCTATCAATCCATGCCTAATCTAGACAATGTATTTCTCCCATAAAGTCCCCATATAGCAGGAAATGACAACTGCAAAAGCTGATTTATCCAAGCTGCTCTGCTAGCTCCTATTCCATGGCAGAACAGATAATATGCTGACAGACAGACAGCTTAAGGCTGAGCTCTCACTTGATCTCATTATGTGCCAACTGATGCAAGTTAGGAACTGAAGTAGTAAATTGCCGTGTAGCAAACAAAACTTTTGTAACAGCTCATAGAAATAGTTTCCAGACAAAGCCAATAAACTTTAATTCTTTTGTTTTCTTGAAAAAGTAGCCTAGACACTGACCTGTGCCACTAGAGCTTCTTGTGGAATAATTCCAATAAAAGCTGCTCTATCACAGAAATATTTGAAAGAACAGCACTTCACTAGTTCTCATGTATGCCTAAATTGAAAGTAATTAGTGATTGATTAGAGCCAATTGCATCTAGGTCAAAATGTTAACTACAGATGTAGCCATTTACCTGAGGAGAGGCTGGAGGGACATTTATTCCTGTTTGTTGTGCTGAGAACAGGCAAGGTGTGACTCCATTGCCCGACAAACAGAGCAGGGCTGGGGTTTCCTGCAGTCACAGCCCAGCCTGGCAGACCTGGGGCTGAGTGCACAGGGGCAGGGCTGAGCCTGGGAACCTGACAGAAGCAGACAAGAAGAGCTCTCTCTTTGAATAATACAGGAGGTTGCCTGTATTTTTAAGTTTTCTCAACATGATACGCACAAAAATGTTTGAGTTTAGATGAGCCTGTTCTGCAGGACTGAATTGACAAGAGCAAATAAAAAAGTAAGAAATCTAATTAGTGTTAATCCTCAAAAATATATAAAATATTAACCTTTTTTTTTTTTTCCTTGTCCATTTCATTGACTTTGAAAGTCTCTCCTTTCTGCTGGCTTCATTTTGACACTTCATTAGCTGCTGGGTCACCACCTTTTGCTCCTCTGAGTGGAGGTTATTTTTCATGCCAACACAGACAGAGGATTCAGACCTGATTTGTGTTGCAGGTAATAAATGGCAATTATCTGCACCTCCTTCTGATGGGAATCACTGTCTCTGTATTGGGGGAACTAAATCTTTGTAACTTTGATGGAAGTGGATTAAAGTATGAGCAGCCCTTGTCTGGTAACTTACTGGGGCAAACACCCAGAGGTCACGCGTTCAATTTGGTGTAATCACTGTCACATTAATGATGAGGATGAAGGAAGATACTGGATACTTAATCAAGCAGATAAGCATAGGGAGTTTTGCCTTAAAGATTTAGTGGAACAATAGACACAGGACTGGGGAATGGACAGGGAGCAAAGCAGGGCCCTGCTGTGGCTGCTCTCCTTTACTCAGAGCAAATGGTAAATTCTTCTTTTTCCTCTGTCCTTTTTCTAGAGATGCTATGACAAAAATCAGGGAAAGAGGAGACCAAGCTCAGCTTCAAGAAATGCAGTTCAATTTCACATTTTTCCCATGGATAACAAATGTGAAAGGTGCCAGATTGGATGCACAAGAGTTTGAAACTCCTGGAATCATGAAAGGGTGGGGTTGGCAGGGACCTTAAAGATACCCTGAATCCTACCCCCCTTCTGTAGCCACAGCCACCTTCCACTGCTCCAGTCCTCTTAAATCCCCACCCAGCCTGGCCTTGAACACTTCCAGCCTATTTCCAGAGCAGACACAGCATTGCCACAGTGCCAGCAGCCTTGTTTGCTCTGACTGTAACAACATCACCAGCAGAAACTAAATCTGTCCTAGCTCATATGCTTAAAATTCAAACTTTTATTTTATCTCCCTTCAAAACCACCGGTGATCATTGGGCTGTCTGCAGCGTGTAAAACTCCACATTTCCCCATCTTCACAAGGATCTCCCACTCAAGGCTGCCTCTGTCTGGGCTGAGAGGCTCAGCACAGGCATCACATCCAGAGCCACTCTGCTGCTGTCCCTGGGATGGATGCAGCACTTCCCAGTGGGCTTTTCCTGGCCATGCTTTACATGCATTATCATGCTCTGCAGGAAACTCAGCAAGCACAGCAGCTTGCCTGAGTAAAAGCACTTGGTTGGTTGGGGCCTCTTGTAATACAGCAGTTCAGCAGTTGAAAGGATTGTCTGTACATTTTGCAGCAAGGAAAAAAAAAAAAAAAAAAAAAAAAGGTGTTGAATAAATATATTCCATGGAGTGGGAAACACAAGCATGAGGCTGGAGTACTCTGAGGAATGCTAACACAGAGCCAGGATAATGCTGCCTCCTGCTTCTGGGAAGATTATTTTCCCAGCCTGAGAAAATGATAGGGCCACAAGTTACATGAAAGGAGCTAGCAGGAAGCAGAAATACATCTTTTTCAGATGTGTATTAAGAGAAAATAGTAATGATTATTTGGACATCTGACAGAGCAATTCAGCTTCAAGATTCTGATTTGAGATATAAAACATCAAACCAGGATTAGGCTCCTAAACTCACAAGGAATTTAGGTTTTAATCTACACCCTCCTCTTCATAACTTTCTACTGACTGATGTGGTTGATATCCCAGTTGGATGAAGTCTGTATTAGACCAAAAGGTCAGGACTTCATTGTCACCAAAATTCCACTCAGACTGATGAACAGAAGGGCCTGAGACACAGTTCTGCCCAGTGCAGTATTTAGAGCAACATTATTTATTTGGTGCATCTGCTTAGAGCCTCTGAAGGCAGTGGGACTGAAACCCCAGGGACAACTGAAGGCACACCATGGAAAGGGACACTGGAGATTTTCTAAACCTCAGGTAATTGTGGGATGAGCCTCAGTGAAACATCCCACTGTGCCACTTCTGTTTGGGCATGCAATTGCTCACCTCCTGCCACGCTGGCTCTGTTTACCTGTGCAGCTTAAACATCTCCTGCCTGCAACATCTGTTAACAGCTGGAGGGGTTTCAACTGCGACCTGAAAAACTCTGATAACAAGACAGAAAGCCTGGCCCAGTGACCCAAAACAAAGGGAGCAATGGATGTAAAAGGGTAATGCTGGGAGAAAGAAGGGAAGTTCTGAATTAACCTGGGATGATTATGTGTTCTGACAGGATGAAGTAGCTCCTGCTCGCCCTGCTAAAGCTACATGGCAGCAGAATGGAACAAAAACAGATGTAGGCTTTGCAAGCAGTGGATAATAGAGTCTCTTCTCTCATACATGAGTAAATAGAGCTGCTGGGATAAATTCTGTCAGCAGCCACTAAAAATACAAGTAATTAGACATATATTTAACATGCTAGATTTAATACATATTCATTTGAGAAGTCCATAAAGCTATAGCATAAAATCCCAGAGGACCATGCATGCTTTCTGTAGGGTGTTTTGTTGGGTTTATCTGCAGGATATATTACCCCTATTACAGCAGCTCCTGGTGCAGCTCTGCTCCATCCACATATCACTGCCATTAGAAGCTGTGGAACAGCTGCAGGAGGAAGGGTTTTGTTTGCTTTAATCTCCCTGTGCTCCTGCTGGTTCCTCCAGCCCATGCCCCTCGTGGCTGGGGGGAACAGCAAACCATAACGCTCCTATTCCTGGGTTCCACTGGGCAGGGAACTCTTGCTTCTCCCACAGGGATCATTCCTGGTCTGCCTTGGATTTCTCACTTTCACTGGAGTCTCCTGGCACCATTAAACAATTTTATATTTCCCTTGTAGCAGCAGCTTCAGTGCACTGTGCAAATACCTCCCAGTGCTGCCCAGCTCCTGCCCTGGCCTCTGACCATCCTCACCCTGGTGGAATGGGATGCAAATGAGGAGCTCTGAAGCACCAGGAGCACAGCCCCAGCCCCTCTCAGAGCGTGGGTTGCTGTTCCACTGCTGCACAGACTCAGCCTGAGAGCAAGGCTCAGACATGCCAGGGCTCAGTGTCTGCATGGAAAAGCCTCTTCTGTGCATTAGAAGTGCCCAGGAGCTTTCCAGGTCTGTACTGTCCTTCCAGACTGAGAATATTCCATCCCCCTTTCAATTTTCTAGTTAATTTTAGTTGTTAGCAACACTCAGTCCCAGGTAAATATGGTAGCAGTAATTGTACCTTCTCATGGGGAGAGAGAAGCTCTGCAGCCTGTAGGATCTTTTCCTGCTCTTCAGGAATTTATTATAACTAATTTTGAACTATGAGGATCTTGTCTGGGTCCTAATTTGAGCCAAGTCTCCTAAAGGACCAGCTTGTTTTATCCAGCTTGGTTTGAACACTTGAGAGAAGGGAAATGATGCTTCACTTGGCTGAGCAGTCCTGTGCTGATATTTCAGGATGATGGTTGAAATTCTGGCCATCACTGGATCCCAGAGAAATGCTGCCTGAGAATGTCATGTTATTGATTGAAAATGTGGATAGTACCATCATGTTTTGAAAGCCACAACAAGGGAAAACAAAAATAATAATTCCCCAAATGCCAGTGTAATAAATAATACACCAGGAATCATTTAAAGAGATTGCAATGTAGCCTCTGCAAATTTCCTCTTGTGACATTCAAGAGATAGAAAGTTGCTTTTTCTGGGATTATTTTTACAAATACATCTACATAAATATTCTCAGTATGTAATACCCTCCCTCTCTCACATCCCTCAAACTGTTTGCTATCATTCTGCTCCAGGACACTTCTGTTAGCAAGGAATTCCTGAAGCTCGCTGGCTCCCTGCAATGGGAATGGCATCCAGGCTTGTGCCCAAGGAACCTGTGATGCAGATGCAAACCTGACAGTTGTCCCATTGGCAGAGCAATCACACTGCTGGCTTAACGGGGGAAGCAGAGCTGTGTTCGTTTGTGTGAGGAGCTCCTTTGGCTCTGCAATTGTTCTCTGCTGCTGCGCCCACCAAGCTCAGCCGGAGGAGCTGAGCCCTGCATTCCAACACAAGCGCATTGTAGTGGGTAAAATGTTAACTTAGGCACACATAAATGTTCCTGAAGTGAGTCTGGGGAGGATGTGTGGCTGACAGGCAGACACAGGGAGGGTTATTTATATAATAAATAAACAGGCAGTGTTGGTGGAGGGTCCCTCCCTTCTGCCGTTCCTTCCCCAGTGCCTTGCCCCACCCTTGGGGTTCCAAAGCCCTACAAGAAGCCACTCAAAAAGAGGGGGGGGCTAAGGCATTAAAACGTTAAGAACCTTTAAATTTCATCCTCTCAATTTCCTAGACAGTGAATGTACAATGACAAATGAGTGAAGTGTTAAAAATGAATGTCCTTGCCCGGCAAGGTAAATGAATATTACTGCCCAGCAAAGCAGGAGCACATGAATGTAGATGGTCCTAAAATATCTGTCAGTGCTGCTGCAACAAACAGAGCTGAAACACTGCAAAAATTAGAAAGTTGATTTCTTTGACAATTCTTAGAGGTCCTGTCTGCCACCAGCCTTAATGTCTGTTGTTATTATGTGGTGTTTCTGTGTGGTGTACAAAATGTCTGGCTTGAAGCAAAATATTGCAGTATGTCAAACAAAACAAATTTAATACCAATCAGCTGCACTAATTGGAATGACAGTGACATTCTGCACTACACTTAGGACTGGAAATACCTTACAGACAAGATCCTGACATTTGACTGAGATTCCCTGCTCAGGCTAACAGCATTGTCTAGAAATGCTGCAATCACAGCCCAGAATTCAAAATGTATTAACACAGTTACAGCATTTGCAAAATATCTCAAGCCTTTGACACAAGAAATTCAGCTTATAGAAGGAACAACTAGCTCTCTCTTCCTCTGTGAAAGAAGGATCTGCTTTTAATTTAATAATGTCAATGCAAAAAAGAAAAAAAGACCAACCACTCTCTTGACTTAAAATGACATGTTTCCTCTGATCCTATATTGAAATTCAGGGTTCGTTAAAAACACAGTTTCAAAAAATTTGGATTTTTTTCCCTTTTTTTTTTTTTTCCTGAGACCAAGCAAGAAGTTCTTTGTGTCAGCCAATCACCACCTGCATGAGGAGCCCTGGCCAGTTCCCACACCCCTGTTCCACCTCTCAGCTCAGGGAGGTGAGCTTGGCACTGGGGTAAAACCATTGTGCAGTTTGCATTGTGCAGTCAGTCTGGGAAGCCTGAATGTGCGCTGGAATTGGGGCAGTGGACACCCTTGTTCACTAAAATAAAAGCCATAAAAGCCAATCAACAAGGAGCAAGAAGGATTGCATGAGAAATAAATGATATTATACCTTATTAGTGCATGAGAATTAACAGCTGACAGTGACAATTAACTGGATTAAAAGCTGCCTTGGGATGGATGGAGGCCACTCCCTTTGCCAGGTAGAACCCAGCTCAGAGGACCAGTTTATGGGGACTCCCAAACACCAGAAAACAGAACTCAGCCTGTGTTAAATAACTGATAAAACAGTGTTTTCAAAAGTCAGGATTCTGGGAATAAAATTCAGTAATTGTTAATGAGCTTGGGGCAATGATCACAGAGTGCAATCCCAAAGCCAGCTCTAGAACAGGCACCTCAGCTGTGGCTGCCATGAAAAACTTCAATTCTGGCTTTCCAGAGGAATCTTGTGCTGAGATTCTCCCAGTGCAGCTCCCTTAAAACTGAGAACTAAAACCAACACACCTGAAATGAGGATGTTTAGAATTCAGATCCCAATCTTTCTGCACTTTTTTTTTTCTTTTCCTAGCAATTAAATAGGATAAAGTTTAATTAAAAACTGTTTTAAAAAAAAGCAACTGCACAGAGCTAGGAACATGAGAAACTTACAGTGATAAAGAAGCTCAGAGTGCTCCTGCCATGTTAGTTCACTGATGACTAAATTGGTTTAAATATTAGCTATAGTTAAAGCTGTGCAAAACAGACTTTGTTTTTCAGAAATTCCACACAGCTTTTCAATTTCATAGGATTCTGCACTGCCTCAGTTATGGGCTCCATTTGCAGTGCCGATGAAGTGGCTTTTTGCATCAAAAATGCAAATATATACACATTTTGGATGCAAAACACTCCTTGCTTGAACACTCTTACGTCTGCTGTGATACTGGCCTGTTTGAGCTCAACAAATTTTTCTGTTCCTGGAACTTCACAGCGCATTATGGGCTCAAACCAGCCCCACTTGGGGATAAAGAAAACATCCTTAAAGTTATGCAAAACATTCATAACAAAATGCAAATACTGTTTACAGTTTTCAGCATCTCAGTATAGCAACTCATATTCTAAATTGCATCCAGCTACCAGCAATGTGGAGAGTTTTTAATCAGCCCCTGTGCTGGGGGTTGCTGCTGCTGTCTTGCAGGAAGGCCGGGCCCAGCTTTAGGCTGAGCCCAGAGATGATTTAGATAAATTCCACTCTGCCAGCTGCAGAATGAGATTCATTCCCTCCTTTCTCAGGAGGTTTTCTGGCAGGGGGCTGCCTCCTCTGGGGGACAGGAAACCAACAGTCAACAGATTGGATTTTAATTCCACCACTGTTCAAATGAACTGGGGCCGGAACAATTATTGCCATCCCAGGCTGCTGGGTGGGCACAGATTGATGCATTTACATTCACCAGGACAAGCAGAACACAAACCTCTGCTCCCCTCAGCCTTGCAGGGAGGGATGCAGCGCTGGTCACTGCTCCCTGACACAGCAGCACAGGTGCCCTCTTTCCCCACACACATTTACCCTGCACTAAGGAAAAATCCTCCTTCAGGGCTCAGTATTCCATTTCCCAGCACGCTGCACCAATAAACCAATGGCACTTCTGGCAGCCCATCCCCTGGTCAATGCTGCCTCCTCAAGAGATGGAGCTGTTTGTCCCCACTGTAACCAGCCCACACTCACCAAAGGATTCTGCAGAGTGGGGAAGAGAAGAACACATTGCAGAGGAGCAGCACAGGGTGAGAATCCAGCAGTGGGAGCCTTGCTCAGGTGGGTAGCTCAGTAAAACCCATTTTTCCAAGCAGCAGAAACAAGTGCAGGATGTTCTAAGAGCACATCCTGGCCCACAGGGCCTGCTCGGGTGAATCCTGCCTGTGGGAGTGAAGTGACTGCCAGGAGAACTGGGAGGATCTGCTCTCCCTGCTTCAGTTTGCTGAATTTTGTGTTGTGGGATCCTGTGAATCCTTCCCCCTCAGGGAAATCCTCAGGGCTTTGCCTTGGAAGAATCTAACCCAGAGTTTTTCCCCACCTAGGTGCACAGAAAGGGCCTCCCCATGAAGCCTTGCACATTGTGTCTTTAGAAAATGCTCCCACCTGCTCTATTGGACATTCCTTGATTCTCCAGTTGGAAAATGCAGGTGTTCACTGGGAACTCCAATTTTCAGCCCCTGGAATGGTGTGGAGAGACACAAACCAACTGAGACAAAGCACACAGTGAAAGGAGAATTGGCTTCACAGGTGGAAAAAATCTGGGCTTCAACAGAAACGTCGTGGTTTAAATCAGCCATCAGATTGTGCCTGATCTTTCACACCTGCTCCTTTCCACACTCAGGCACCTGCAACTGATCCCCCATGAAAGAAATGTGATGAAAATCAAAATGAAAGAAAATGATGACTGTGTTGGTACTGGATTGTAACAAAAATTGCAGGCTCTGCCTTCATTAGGAGCAAACAGGATATTAATGTGGGAAAAGCAGCATACTTTGCATGGAAAACATCTTCATGATCAAAGATCTGTTTTATATAATTTGCTTCCTTGATTATACAAGGAACTCCATGCAGAAATATAGTTTTGCTTTACAGAAGAATTTACATTAAAGGCTTCCCCTGCTCATCTCCTTCAGTTCCCACCTCCCTGATCAATGCACATCTCCTCACTGCAAGTGTTCATCACTCTGGCTCCAGCTGAAAGCCAATAATGGGGAAATTAGTGAGCAACAGCAAAAACCTGAGTACTGAATAATCCCAGCAGTTTGCAGTACCTACAATTAAACCTGGCATAACTTTTCTATCTGATATCTTAATAATATGCATAAATAGGCTTTCTTGAGAGGCCAAAATTTTCCAACAGTCCAACCAGACCAAGACATCAGAGCTGGTGTCAGACAGATGCATTTCTGTTGCCCTCCAGGTTCTCTCTGCTTTGCATTTGGTGTTTTAAATTTTGTGTTTTAAATTTTGCCTCCCAGTGCTAAGCCTGACCCCCAGACTGGAGCCTGTGTGGCTCACAGATAAATGGCTGGAAGCCTGAATCCCTTGCTGAGCCACACAGGGAAACAGATCAAGAGATCTTTTATCTACTGTGTCAGTCCTTTGCCAAACCCAGGAATCTGGAATATTCAGATTTTACAGGGCAAAACACATAGTGAGCTCAAGGCAAACACAACTGAGTGGCAAAAGACAGCACTTCCCTGGTAGAGCCCACTGAAACCCAGAGAAATGAAGTTTGTCCTTTTTAAATTGTTCTTTTGTGTAAAAGGGATTATTCCACCTGTGATTTAATGCTTCTCTAAATGGCCTCTGCTGTACAAGTCAGATTACCAAAATGAAATTATTTAGGAAGAAAATACAATGATAAATGCAAAAAGCCCCCAGAAGCACCTGGAATAGTTTCTGCTGAATTATTTAGAGTTATGCTCTTGTCCCCTCTTGTGAATTGTGTCTACTCCAGTTTATGGCTATCACATTCTGGAAAAACTCCAAGTGCAAAGAGCACTGAGCCCCTCACTTCAGCAGGTATGCAAGCCTTGCAATAAATGCAGAACTATTGCAGGGGCAAAGCAGCTTCTTCTGATTCCAGACATTTAAAAATTAGGCATCTAATTCCACCTTATAGTTGAGAAACATCCTATATTGTAAAGTATTGCATTGGAGAAGCTTGTTTTCTGAGCTTATGGCACTTCCTCAGTGATCTCTGAAGAGAACATTCCACTTTAGGGATGGGGACTTTGGTCTGAATTTTGCAGGGAAAGTTTGCCCTGGATTTTGTCAGTGTTTCCAAAGTGCAGGTTGGATGTCTGGAAGGGGCTGAGGGGGGAGTGAAGCCCTTTGCCCTCCCAGCACCTCGGGGCTGTGCAGCAGCATCACCTCATGGCCCAGGATGGTGGCACTGGAACTTGGGCCTGAGCAGCACCTGGTGCTGGTGCTCAAAGCCAGCAGGGAAATGCCCTGGGCCTGCTCCCTCCCCTCCCTGGGCCACCTCTGCTTTTCTCTCGGAGGCCTTCCTGTGTTTTTGTTTCTTGGTCAAACACCACCTTGCACAAATCACTTTCTGACATGGTTTTGGGTGTGTTTTGTTCTCCCTCGTTGTTTCTTCCTGTCCTTTCTGGCATTATGTGCTATTCCAAGTGCTGCTTTCCAACATTTCCCAATGTGTAAATCAGGAAGCTCCTCGGGTTATTTTTGCCAGCATGACTGAGAGCCCAGACTGACAGGGGATTATCACCACCCCTCTTCCTGCCTTTGTTGATCCCTCCCCATTCAGAAGTCAGATGCTTGTCTCCCACTCTGCCCAACTGGAGAGAGCTCTTTTCTACCAGCGTGGGCTTTAAATACCCCATTGAGCAGGACTGCCATAATAAAGTAATAATCAAGTTTTGCTGTTGTGGATGACTGCAGATTTCTCACTGCCTGTTGTGCAAATATAATGGGGGTGGTTCAAAAGACGCTTCCATTGGGCCTGGGGAAATTCACAGGGACTTGGAGATACCTGGAAATGTTTTCTCCCAAGCAGAACCCGTGCCCGGTTTTGTGAAAAAGTATTTATGAAATAATTTTTAACCACAATGAATTGAACTTTTAAGTTTCACATTATGGGTATTTAAAGGCAGGGAATTAGCTGCTTGCAGGTAATTATGAGAAAACATCAATGTCATAAAGCAACAAATTCTCTATCAGCATGCACAGGCTGCTAAAGAAAGCAAAGACAATTTTACTAAACCCATACATTGATGTTAGCATTATCAAAAAAACCCCACAATTAATAATGCTTCAAGAATCAAAGCTTATATAAAATTTAATATTTGTGTGGGCATTTGCAGAAGGTTTGGGGGAATGTTTTATATATATATATACACACACATCTATATTTATGGTGCCTTTGACCATCCCTGGGCACATCTTTTCCACATATAAAAAGTTACTTAAGGAGAGTTGTATCAACATGGCTGCTCATATTCATTAGGGTTATATCCAATTAGAATTTTGAGTAAAATTCAAATCTCTCCATACTGTAGTGCAGTTCAGTCTGTTCTGGTAACATCATTAACAGTTTTGAAGGGAAGAGTCTGTCAGGTTTCTGTTCTGATAAGACCATTCTGGGAATGAATTAAATAATTTGGAAAACATCAGCAATAGCTGTCTGACTATTTGTCTGCTTAGAAATTCGATACTGAAATCCAGCCTCTTCAAATAAATATGGACCCATGGGATTTGTTAATTGATTCCCTTTTATTGTTATTTTTGTAAAAATTAAATGGTATCACCATGATTTAATTTGGGTTTTTTTAAAATTATATACTTTTTTGGGTTATTTGGTTTCTAAAGACCTCCTTCACTGGAAAAGGCACCTGGTTCCCCAAATTCAAGTCAAATGGAATTAACACCTCAGAGAAAAAAAAAGACAGAAATCCACAAAACGACAGTAGGCTAAAATGGAATGTAATTTCAGCATGACAATTTTATACAGCAAACCCAGGCTTTGAGGTGATGGTACTCAACAGGAAATAATCATGATAATCAAGTAAAACATTGGTGCATCTACCAGAATCATGGTATGTATATCTTTATTACAGTTTTCAGAATACATGGATTAACAATGGCCAGGCTGTGATTTCATCAAATTCCTATTTTAAACATTACATACAAACACAGAGCTGTTTAAAAAATAGAAATGCATGAGTTTTGTCACCTTTTTATTTCTTTTTTTTTTGATCTTTTTTTTTTTTTTTTTTGGCATCAGGAGTCCTATGACTTCCAAAAGGGAAATCAAATGGTGCATGGTAGCAGATTGACTGAAGTGTGATAGGTTATTGTTCACATTCTGTGGCATATGTATCACCTCAAACAGTGCTAAAAGCACTCCAAGGACAAATCCCTCTCCTTGCCCACGCTCCCCGTGGCACCAGAGGGTGCTTGCAGGACTGCAGGATGCACAGGCTCACACAACTCCCTCCCTGGGGCACAAAAAGCAGCACTGGGAGACCTGGAGACACCTGAAGCTGAGGCATTTGGCTGCGTCTGCTTGGATTAATCTCTTTTTTTAAGAATTATTTTTTATTTACATTTCGTGTGCATGCGCGGGCGTGTGCGGGGACACCGCAGGGGGAGAGGTTTCTCACAAGACTTATTTCAAAATGAGTTTAAACTTGCAAATACAGTATGGCACATCAGAGGTGGGCTGGACACTGCTCAGCACTTGTCCTGCCCGACCTTGCAGCACTTGGAAGGCAAACAGCAAAGTAGAACTCAGCCAAGCCTTTGCTGAATGGAAAAAAAAAGCAATTTACACACACAGGGAAGTTTGCTCCCACAGAACTATTACCTGTTTGAAATATTCACCAGCTCGATCATTCTCAGGGCAGGAAGGGCTGAAGTCACCCATCAAAGCAGGGTTTGCCTGAGGGATGTGAAAGCTGAAGGCTGCAAAGTTTCCTTAACAAAAGCTATAGGAGGATTTCCAGAGCCAAACCTAAAACTCAGCCAGATTCTCAGAGTTTGGTGTGTTGTGGGATGAATTTAAAGTAGGTTACTAATGAATTGTGGCTTGGATAGAAACCATGGAAATATTACGGTTTTTTTACAGCATTTGTCTGAGGTAGTACATATACCACACACAAAAATGCAAAAATATACAGATATTCATGATTATTTGCATATTACAGAAGGGAACTGTGGGAACGCTCTTGTATCTCGCTTCTCAAGAAGAACAGATCATTTCAGATCACACTGCTCATATTCAGCTGAAACCAGAACAAGGGACAACGCTCCTGTTTGCCAGTGCCCTCTGAGGCACTGCTCCCCTTTTGGTTTTAGCCAAATAATCAGATTTACACGAACATCAGGGGTGTGCCGGGATGGATCCCCGGGTGCCACACAAACGCACAGGACAGAGCAGGTTGCACTTGTGCTCTCAGCAAACTGCATCAAACTGGAGCAGGAGGAGCCCAGTGCCTCCCACCTCTGAGCTGCACAGCCAGGAGCTCAGCACAGACCTGGAACATTTGTACACGACCGAAACTTTGCATTCCCATGACATTCGGAGGTTGGGTTCGATTCACCGCAAAGGTAAAATTATCTTCCTCTTAAATAAACTAAGAAATGTAAACAGTGTAAGTAACATCATTAAAAAAAAAAAACCAAAAAACCAAAAAACTCTCTCAGAACTTGTAACTGGTAAAATGTGAATGCAAACAGATGTGCTGGTATATTGTTAACGTCATGTCTCAGAGGACAGAGAGTGAAACATAATTAGCAAGAAATTTATGTATGAACCCTCCAGTGATTTTCATTCTGGGATTACTTTGAATACAAATATAATTTAACTGATATATTTCATTTTTTTTTTAAATTAGAAAATAAGGCAAGTGCATTTCTGAAAAAGGTGCTACTCTTCTACACTTCTAGATAAACATGTGACACCTCTGAAAATTAGATCAATAATAAAAACATTAAAAATATCTGCAATTTAATATAGACTGAAAAACTATCAAAAGACAAAGTGACCAGCATCAATTTCAGAAAATATTTTAGACTTCATAAATACGAGCACCCTATATTTACATAAATTATCTTCTAAACTAGTTTTCCTTTGAAAGACACTTTCGTTCTAACAGATATGTCCATTAAATTATATAAATGTTTCAAATATGAAAAAAATAGTAGTAAAATAGAAGCATCAGATGATGTTGTTATTTTGGATTTGCCTTTTTTTCCTAAGATTTGGTTCTTGAAAATCTGTAGCCAGCTTTCACAGAGCTTTCAAAAAAAAAAAAAAACATAACCCATGGAAATGAAAAACTTGTGCACTAATAAGTACTGCTATCGTATAAAGATTCTGTGGAGAGCTTTTGAGTTTTTACATAGAAAGATTATACCAATACTTGTAAATCCCAGCAAAATGCTAATTTCAAAATCTGAATTCTAAGACACTATTGATTTTTATAGACATTATGAACCTAATCCTTTAAACTGGCTTTGTACATTAAGCACATTTTTATAAGTGTAAATTTAATAGTTCCATTTCAAGAAGCAGGGCTTCAGTACAAGGCTGATGTTGACCTTGCACAAAACAGGATAGAAATCTTTAATTCTTTTTAGCTCTTACTGATAAACAAGGAGACAAAATCCTGTTGCATGCTTTTTTTTTTCCTTTTTTTTTTTGTTTTTCCTGAAGAACCAATCAGCTCTTCAGTTTGTTCCTAAAGCCCCCCAACAGTTTAGGGAGAGTATTTAGTTGACAGCAAGCATTTCACTAGGCTTTAGTGGTATTCCTATGTTTAGACCTATGGGCAAACCCCCTGTAGTCTTTGAAAAAAAAAAAAATTACAATTCAATACTAGATTGAAAAGGAGCTGTATCTTTTCTTACAGTGATGCAGTTCATCATTGTGGGAATTTATCCCAAACTAGTCCAATAGTTTCAAGAGGATCTCAGCAGAGAAGCAAAAAGAATCTACTGTACAAAGATGCTTGGCTCAAGCAGTAGTGCAAAGATCCACTGCCCCAGGAGCAAAGGCCCTCCAGAGCAAGGAGTTTGTGCACAGCAACCACTGACACCTCACCTTCCAAACAGCCTTTACAGACACTAAAAAACCCCAATTTCCCCACAATCCCAGGCAATAAAAGCATCCACAATAAAATTTCATCAATCAGTGATAAGCATTAATAATCTGAGAACAAGTGCCAGCTGCTGCAGAGCATCCTGATTCTTTACAAACATCATAGCTCAGCAACTTATGCAGTAGTTCCACTGGAATTCCACCTCAAATCCTCCATCCCCTCCAGGTGGGCAGCGCTCCCTCGGGAGGGGGCAGCTGCCCTGGGGACACAGGGGCCAGGGAGGGAGGATTGGATTTCCCCAGGAGTGCCAGGACAAACAGTGGCAGCTGCTGGCCTGAGGAACTGCAGTGCAAGGGCCTGGCCACAAAGGGCAACGGGAGGAGCTTCCCAAAAATCAGCCTTGGCCACTGCTAGGCAGTGCTCCAGGCAGGAAATGTGTTGGTAGCTGCTGAACTCAGCACTAAAATCCACCAGTGGAGACCCCCCTAGGTATTTTACCTGAGAAACAGAGGAAAAACTCAGAGGCAGTTCTGAAAAACTTCATTGTGTAGCTCGTCTCTAAAAACCTACACACAGGCATTTTAGCATCATCAAAATAGGACAATCACACTTTCCCCCAAATAGCTTTATAAAGAATATATAAGTGCACAATTAGAAAAATCCCTCCTTAGATACAGTTAAAAACATATTCTGCCCTTGATATAATTTTGGAAAAATCCTATGCTCTGTTTGATTTAATTTTTTTTTTCCTTTTTAGCAGTGATAAGTAACTACACCTCATCATATCAGCAGAGGTGTAGATATGTGGTGTATCCCACTGGCAGCTGAATCCACCAGGCTTTACACTGAGATAAGGTTTTCAGCAACCTGACTGGGGCTATGTGTTGCTTTTTTATGGTTACAAAAAAGATTCTGATAATGTAGACCAGCTCATCTCTGAATTTATTAACATACAATTTTATTATTTTTCCTTTCATGTTCAAATCAGAACTGCAAATGGAATCCACAGCTGTACTTTTTCAACAGAAGTGTATTTTCTTACCCATATAAAACATAACCTAGAAATCCCCAACTCCTTTCATGTGAGTTGCCAGCTTAAACAAAAAGGGGTGAAAAAAAAAAAGAAAGAACATAAGAAAATAAGATATATACCCTACTGTTTAACACTGTTTACAGATCTTGGTAGTTGGGGCAATAAGATACAGTATGTGGATTTTTTAGCAACTGCTTTAAAATTACATATTCTTACACCACCTCATTTAATCAATACCAGTATTCCTTTATGATCATTGCCAATTTGGATGATAAACTCTTCCCAAAGCACATCCATTTCATTGTAAATAAAACAATTCATTAATTCTTTGGCATCAGAAGAATCATACAGCTGCAATTGCTCCGTTGTGTCGAGAACGAGACCTTTCCAAAGTCACTCGTTTGTTATCTGCAACAAAAAGAGAGAAAAAAACAAATCACCACAAGATTTGAAACACGGATAATGCAATGTCAAGAGGTTTTCAAACAGCCCTGGAAATCATTCTGAATGATATGTAAATAAGTAACTAGGAGACTGGATCAGAGAAGTTTCACACTGCAGCTGCCAGACTGAGTTCAAGAGTTCTGCAATCAGCAATAAATTACTTTCTTGATCAGAGAAGCTGGGTGATAAAAGCATTGGTAGAATCCTGAAACACGGTCCCCTTGGAAACAGCGCATAATAAATACAATTCTGGGTAAAAATCTTTCAAATTTTAGAAATAATTTATGCAGAGAATCTCTGGAAAAAGACATTTCCAGTTTCATGAGAACACACTGACCAGTGAAAACCTGCTAGATGCTCCAAGCCCAAAAGCCCAAACACCTCTCACTGTAATTTGGCACAGAGTTAAAAATAGACCAGTTAAATCAGCCACTTCCTAAGCATTTCCTGATTGTGCAACGTGAACAACTTTCAGTATAAAATATTACCCAGCAATTATTGCAATGAATAATAAATATGTCTCTATCACAGGAAAACAATCACCAAGTACCAGCCACGCTCCTAAATGCCTTTACAATAAAATTTTAAAGCCATGAATACACACACACACAAAAAGGGGCAGGAGATTAACCCCCACTCAGTGTTCTGCAGGTTTGCATCTTTCTTTTTGACAATGAGTTCCTGCCATAAACATTTTTTCTTTTTTTTTCCTTTTTTTTTGGTGGCTGCTTCCCTTTGACCTTTTCTCCCCTGTCTCACTCAGGTGCTGCTCTGCACCATTTCTGTCCCAAAAGAGGGGCTGGGACTTTTACACAGGTCTGGAATATCATAAAGAGGTTGATGCCTTTTGGGGCTACCTAAAAACAGAATCAAGGGAATAAAAAGCAGTTACATTTATTGAGGGGCCTTCAGGTACATTTGGGGCAGATGAAGCCCTCCAGGGGCTACCCCCAAAAATGGATGGTGGGTCACAGGTTTGCACACTTTGATAAGTTTGGTCCATTTGCATATTGGGGGTTAATGTTCCAATTCCAGCTTCAGCTGATGAAGTCATTGACCCCAAGTTTGCTCCCCCAAACCCATTTTTGTTTCCATCTCAGGCCCTGAGGCACTGAGGTCCTTGGTTCCCAGCCTGGAGAGGAATTGCTGTGTCTGCCCAACGTGGGAGAGCAGCAGCTCCCACTGGACATGGAGTTTAGAGTTACACACTGAAGAGCTGCAGGGTCACAAATACATGAAAAATATAAAAAACTCAAATCCTAAGACATCAAAGTCCCTTCAGAAGCAAAACTCCTGGCAGGCACACTGCAGGCACTCAGCCCTTCCCACAGGCTCAGCTCCCTCTGCCTGCCCGGCCTGTGCCCCTGGCAGTGCCACGCTAGGGCTGGGCACAGAGCCAGGTCCCCAACACCCCTGGGGACACACACACGGTCTGTGAGCTGGGGCTGGGTGAACCTGAGGGACAGGGGACAGGCAGGAGCAGGGAGAGCACCCTGGGATCCAGCAGGGGCTGTGAGCACCTGAGGGGATGGTGCCAAGGGGCTGCAGCCAGGCTCGGCCCAGGGTGTCCAGCTGGCCACAGGCACAGTACAGGGCACAGGTGACCAGCAGGGAACTCCTCCTGACAGGGCACAGGTGACATCAGGAACCTCCTCCTGACAGGGCACAGTGACCAGCAGGAACCTCCTCCTGACAGGGCACAGGTGACCAGCAGGGACCTCCTCCTGACAGGGCACAGGTGACCAGCAGGACAGGGCACAGTGACCAGCAGGAACCTCCTCCTGACAGGGCACAAATGGCCAGCAGGAATCTCCTCCTGACAGGGCACTGACCAGCAGGAACCTCCTCCTGACAGGGCACAGTGACCAGCAGGACAGGGCACAGGTGACCAGCAGGAATCTCCTCCTGGCTCTGAAGGGCACTGCTCCCTGCCCCAGGACAGGCTGGGGGCTCCATGCTCAGACATCTTCCATCCATTCCCCTGCACAAACTCCAGGCTGGGCACAGGTGGCCAAGGTGACCTCCAGAGCCCTCTCCAGGCCAGGCCCTGCTCTAACCCAGCAGAGCCAGACAGGGACAGGCAATTAAAGGAGACAAAGAAGTCATCTCTGTGATCTGTTCCTGGACAGAGAACAGAGGCTGCAAAATCAGCCTCCCCTTCCCTGCTCAGTGCAAGTGTCTGCAGCGCTATGGGGAATTAACGGCTCCTTTAGCAAGATTATTGGTTCTTTTTATAGTTCTGCCTTGCCTCCTTTTCCTAATGAACCTAGCCATGCATAAAGTATTCAAATTACCCTAAGTCAATCTGTTTTGCATGGGAATAAATCTCTGTGCTGGTTGCAGTGTCACTAAGAGCTGGCAATTAAAGCACAGAGGAAGGGAAGTCATCAACTCCCATGTGCTGCTGCTCCTCCAAGAGCAAAGGCTGCACTGATACTGCTCTCCGTGGCCACAGCACACCAGCTTCAACTCCACAGGTTAAAAACAGATTAAGAGAGTATTACAACTGTGGATTTTGATTTATTTTTTTTTTTTTAGATTTTCTCCCTCCATCATGCAATTGCAAAGCTGGGCTGGGACTTCAGGCAAACACAAAACCACCACAAAAGAAAATTGTAAAGGAATATAATTTCCTTCTTCAGGTAATAAGAAAGTATTTTCTTAATACTTTATGTGTTAAGTTAAAACAAAGGGTTTCATATGGTTTCATATCCTGATGCCTTGTGAAACTGGGTTGGGCTGGTATTTCAGTTACTTGAGCAAGAATTTTGAAAAATCATTAAATTTCTATCACTTTCAACATGCACATTCAGTTATCTCCAACATCTGTATTTACCTTTTCAATGTAACAGACTGCATTGAATGCAACACAAAGCAAGTCTGGCCCATAAACATGACTGACTATTCTGGCATAAAATCAACTATAACATCAATAAATGGTAAAACTTTCCTTTTGTAAGGGGGGGGTAGAGAGGGAAAATAAGAGTAAGTTAAAAGTAGATGAAATGAAATAAGAACTCATTGCCCAAAGGCTCAGGTGTACTTTGAAAACATGCAAACATGACTAGAAACCATGATCAGGGGTTCTGTGGGGACCAGCCAGGCCTTCTGGGTAACCCCACAGGGAGAGAATTGGATTTCTCACTTTAATCTTAGAAGCCCATTTCTTTTAAAAGCAGGGTGTACCCACTCTGCTCCCATTACAGACATTATAATCTGTCTCAGAAGTGAACACACAACCTTCAAAGCGGCCTCTCAACCTGCTGGAAGGATCTTAGAGCAGTGAAAGGTAGAACAGTGAAGGATTAAAATGGGAAACAAAGCAGATTTTTATATCACAAAATAATCCCCCTCTTTTAGCTAGCTGGATCAAATGAAAATGAAGTCAATATAAAATTAAATGCTGAGGAATCAAATCAGCAGTTCCTGTTTAGTACCCATAGCCCTGGAATGCAACGGTGACCCTGCAAAAAACAAATGGACTTTGTTATAAAAACAATTCCTTGCTCAAGTCTTCTTGCACTCAGCAGAGCACCAAGATGGGAATAAACCCTGCAAAATCTATTTTTCCTTTCCTTAATGCTCCTTCATTAGCTCTGTTATTAAAAGAGAAGTCTCAATAGCTGCCACAGATTTATTAACTCAGCAGCTTGTTATCAACACAGAACTCGGCTATATGAGGAGAAAAATAAATGGTACTTTGCACAACTGCAGTGCTAAGATTAAGTGACTTTTTCATTTCATTTTCTCCTTATCCACTCTTCCAGGTAGTAACTTTATGCACTCCTAATTACAAACCCTATTTTTTATGAGCAATCAATGCTAGTATTAATAGAGATGTTGTGCAGTCCAATGGACTGGTCATGACACTGAGATATCTGATAATGGAAAGACAGAGTCTATAAAACCATCCCTCAAAGGTACCTGATTGGAATTTGCATCATTCTGCAACAAGGAAAAAAAGTTCTCTTCTATCATTATCTCTCAGCCCTGATATTAAAATTGTAAATGTGTTACAAACTGCTACCTTGGGCTTGGCACCTTGTTTGACTCCTATTTCCCCTCCTAAATCACCTCCCCAAGGTGGGAGAATTGACCTTTCCACAGCTGACAATAATAATAATAATAATAAAAACTGTTCCATGCTCAGAGGAAGGAGGTCCTGGCTTGACTTGCCTTGAAAATGATCACAGCAAGAAGGTAGAACTCTCAGCAGTTAATAAAATATTTAAAATTTCATCTTTTTGAAATAGTTTTGACTATGCAAAAGAGACAGAACTGCGTGCTGTAAGGGAATTTGTATGGCCTGTGCCTTTGGGAATTAATGAAAGCCTTTACATCAAACATTTATTTCTTCATTCATGTAAAATCTTGTTCACTAGGAAATCCTACTGAAACACATCTTGTTTTCATGAGCAACCAAAGGGAAAATACTCCTGCAGTCCCAAGCACTGCAGCAGTGAAACAGGGAAAACAGCAAGACAATTTCCTACAGGTGGGGAATGATGGAAAAATGAGGAAAGGACTCATTTTAGTCGGTTTTAAATGGATAAAGTGTCACAACAGATGGATTCCAAGGATCAAACACCTTATCTGTAATAAGGATGACATTGGCATTTATTCTATAGAAAAAGTTGAAAACCTGAATTTTGTTTTACAAGTATCACTTTTTTTTCTGATCAGGATATCCAAATATTTTCCAGTGTCACTGATTAAAACTGTGACAAGTTAGGTTAAATTCAGTTCACTTGAGCCTGGGCAGCCTCCAGTTTTCTCCTGGAGCTACCCAAGCACAGGGAAAACTGAAGCCAAGCCATCATTTGCTGTAACAGCACATTACCAACTGCTTGAAGGAACAACCCAAGAAAAAAATAATTAATATTAATGTAATTAATAATATTTTCGTTTTAGTTTTAACTTTATTACTGTTGTCTTTATTCTATTATTATTTATTATTATTTTCCTTTATGGACTGCGGGCACCTCCATCGCCTTTAGCATCCCACAATGAGAGGCACATTTTTTTGGCAAATGGAATTTTCCAACATTTTTGGAATTTTTTTGGCAAATGGAATGGGTAGAACCTCAGGCAGGAGCAGAACTGACCCAGAATAAACCAGCAGGGAGATCCATCCCCACCCAGCAGCTCTTTAGCAGCTGAACATTGCCTGGCCTGTCCCTCTGACATTACTGCAGATCCCAGCTGAGAAAAAGGCCAGCAAAGGAAATTAAGAGCATCAAAACTGCTGTTGCTGTCTGGAGCAAAACCCTTTTTGAGAGAAAATGGCTCTCCTAACCTCAATTCTGTCAAGATTCAGTCCATCTCTGTGAGATTTGATTTCAAATTGATCTCTCAGAATGTATGGCCTATAGAGGAAAAAAAAATAGCAATAAGGTAAAAATCAGTTATGGGAGAAATACAGCCCAAATAACACTGCAGAAAAGGGGCTGAAATAGCTCTTTTCAAAAGATCCTTATTGCCAGCAGGTGAAACAAGCAAATAAAACACTTTTCTAGCTGGGTTAAGGGACACTGTACAGTTAATGTGTTTTCTGTTCATCATTAAGTATTTAAACCATTCTTATTTCAACCTAAACATGCCTGGCAAAACCTGACCTTGGCCCATTAAACCATCACAGCAGGGCATCTGACATTCACTTGGATTTGATATTTCTGTAACCAAAAATGAGAACAGACTGAGTGATCCAACATCTCTGTTCCCAGCTTTTTGGGTTTTTTTTTTTGCTAAACAGAATCTCAAATTCTTGACAATCAAAGTTAAATGCCAGCTAAAAAGGTTATTTTAGCATCAGTTTCAAAGAAACCATCGAGATTTCAAACAAACCCTGGAGCTGTAAGGTCAAATTCTATAAATCCTGGTTTATTTTGGTGTAGGTCAAGACTTTCATGTGAAAGCTGAGTGATAACCTGGGTTTATAAATGTTATGATCGAGAAACAGAAACTTACCCTTCGGCCAAAAAGAAAGCAAAATGTTTTTGGTGTTTGCTTTTTTGTTGGTTTGTTTTTTTAAGCCTCCAAATCAAGATAGCACAGCTGAACACATTAATTATAAAGACATCATTTGTTAAAAATGTGTTCCTGGTTACTGGGATATTTACAAATCCATTGATCTGTGAGGCATTGAGGGGGAAGAAAAGGTTTAAGAAGAACTAAGGAGGAAGAAAAAGCACCAAGGAGAGCTGCAGCACTTAAAAGGATGTGTCTGAAGGCTGAATGGTTCCTCCTCAGGAAAAAAGCAGAAACACATCTCCTGAGTTATCTGCAGGAGTCAGGAGTGTCGTGTTCTGCTCAGAAATGCTGCCTTCAAAGCTGTGAAGTCACTGAGGTAACACAGAGCACCTGCATTTGAAGGTTTCCAGATGATTCCGTGCGAGCCATTTCCCATGGAGAAGATACGTGCCTGTTTGGATCCTCTTTAACTTGCTAAATAAATTTGTTAATACCCAGCAGCGCTGTAGCACAGGAGCAGGTCTAAAATACAGAGAGTTAAAGAATTTAAGCCCTGCCACAAAAGAGTTTTACTCCGATTAAAAGGGAACAAAGCCACGTCTAATCTCTGCGCTGCCACTCAGACCCAGCTTGCTGGGCACTGTTAATTGGAGCCTTTGAGTCCAAGGAAAATGCAGAACATCACTAGAAAACCCATTTATTTGTGTCCAGTGTGTTAGACACAAAAATGCTTTAAAAGGGAATAATGTGGGAAGTTCTAATGCTAAATGGCATGTGTGATGACATTTACCAGCTCAGCTCAATCCAGCTGTGACCACGGCCAATCCAGCGTGGCAACCAATGAAAGTCACACTGCTGGAGCCCAGAGTGAGGATATTGGCCATCTGTATCATAATTCCAATGAAGAAATAAATACTTACCCTATTTAGAGCTGAAGCTCAGTGTTTGTAGGATGACAAATGGATTTGTAAACCCTATTTTCAAGTAATCAGTTTAAAGGAAATTTCACTATTGCTTACTCCCGGCCTTAAGATTTCCAAACCACCCGAAAAACAAAGAAAGAACTGGCCCAGTAAGATAAGATTCCTTAAACCTTTAAGTGATCTGTTTAATATTTTAATTTGCCTTTGCTTTCTTTGTTAATAGCACCATTTGGGACGTGCAGTGAAAGCTCTTCCACGAGAGTTGCACTGGAAAGGCCTTAGCAGGAGACAACACATGCCTGCCTCAGGGGTTACAAGACAAATCAATCTATTTTTCTCCTTTCCTCCAAGGGTAATTGGCCTTTAAAATTACAGAGAAAAATAGGCCTTCCTGTCAGCACAATGCAGGCACACATACAGCCATTTTCCATTTCTTTTGCAGCTGGAATTCTCAGCTGAGAGGTAAACTTATAAAGGTGGGAAAATAAAAAGAAGATGAAGAGGAACGATTGCATCAGTTCAAATCCCCTCCAATAACAAGCAGCACTGTGACCAGCATTTGAGGCTGGAATTTACTGAAACCTGCTATGAATAGCTGTCATTTTCCTAGGCAGTATTTTTTTATTCTTGATTATGATAAAATTTTCTTGAATTTTTGTGACAGCCCGTACTGCTGGCATTCATGGAGATTTATCACAGAATTTAGTCAGACTGAGGAGTTATAATTATTGCTTCATCTCCCATAAAATCTCACAAAGTAATACTGATTTTTACCTCATTCTTCTGAAATTGCCTTTTTCAAGGAGCAATCATGGCTGTGAATATCCCTAGAATCCTTCTGCTGTTCTGTACACATAATCACCTGCAGACTCAGTTTCAGCCTTTGAATACTGGTAAATTGTATACAGTGCATTTAAATTGGCTAATAAATTGTTTGATAGCAGTGAAACTCAGATGATAGTCTTCTGACTGTTCTGATTGCTATTAAATCTGCTTTGCAATACATTAATCACATTCCACTTTTAATAAGAGATTGTCACGTGAAAATATTTCCCTGTGCATAAAGATGAGTAATCAGCTAAGCTCCAACTGATACATAAAAACAAGAACAAAGTTGAAAAAAGTCAAAACAACTTAGTGTTTTAAAAACAGAACTGAAATTCCCTGGAAACAGTCCTGAGAGCACTAAACCACTGATGTGACCTCGCTCACTGGGAGTGTGTGTGCAGGTGTAAAGCAATTATTTGATATCTGAATGAACTCAGGTTCCCATTAGAGCCTGAATGCTTCAGTGACCCTATTATTTTCCTTCCAGTGCTCCCAGACCTGATCAACTTAATTACTCTGACTAGTGAAACATTTAGGACATGAACGTGGGATTTGTTTGAAACCAAATGAGACAAATGAAAGTACTTCAGAAAACAATTCCAAGAAAAGAATAAGACAGGTGAGAATCGAGGGTGTCACATCCAGCAAGGTCAAGACTAAGTAGCAGTAACAAAGAGAAAGAGAGAGAGATCCTTGGCAATAAAAATACATTTATTCAGATATTTTTTTCCCTTGAACTCCTCATTTGTAACCTCTCCTGCATAGTGGAAGCATTTAGCTGATGAATCAGAGGGGTAAAACAAGTTGCAGAGAGTAAATTAACTGTCTGCTTCAAGTACTGAAAGAATCCAAATCTCAAACCACAGAGACTGTGATTCTTCCTTCATGGCTACACACACACTTTTAGGAGTTGTCCAAAAGTAAAAGCAGAGCCTTTACTCAAAAATCCCTTCATGTCAGAGAGGACAGATTTGCTCGTGTGAAAGCTGTGTTCCCCTGGTTTAATTGTCCCTACCATTTCTCTGCTAAGGAAAGGCCTGTGACACATGGAAAACCATGTATTCACATTTCAAACAGATCTGTCTGCTGCTAAATCTGCTGTACTCTTCACAATAATGAAATTTGAAATGTCCTATTGCCAGCTCCCCTGTGAACACCTCCATCCTAGAATCTGTACTTGCTCTGGCAGGGAGGTGCAGGACAAGGATACAGACAGGGAGAGGTCCTGGATGTGGAGTGCACAGGGGATCCCAGAGCTCCCATCCCTCATCCCACTGCCCCGTCCCTAAAGAAAGAAATTTCTTTGAAAGAAATAATTACTTAAAATTACTTTCTTTAAAAGAAATAATTAATTAAGTAATTAAAAATAATTACTTTATTCTCCTATTACTTTATTCTCTGTTCTGATTTTTCTGATTCTCTCCATACCCAGACAATGGCAATATTCCCTGTAGCTTGCAAAAGTCAGTCTTTTGTATTTTTTATGCATCAGAAAAATATTCTCTCACTATATAAATATATATATATATAACCCACTCTGCAAGAACTTGTAGGCTACAAGTAAAACGAAATATTTTAAATAATACAATAAAGGCAGAATATCCATAATTATTTTTTTTTGATTAAATAAAATATCAGCATTTTTTATTCATGGCTAGGTTAACATTTACAATTCAGCATTTTGCAATATTTAAATGGAATTGAATATGCTATGAGAAAACTTAGAACTCCATCCCTCCTGTCTGGCTGGCTGGCACAGGCCATGGCTTTCTGTGCCCATCTGCATTTTAGCACAGGACATGGAAGAAAAGCTCCTGTTCCAGCCTGGCAGGATGATCTCACCACCACCTGACACCTCTCTGCACCCCCCAATGAGAACAACTCCAGCCTGAAAGTCACTTTTAATCTCTATTATTTGCATGTGCAGGTTATGTGAATGTGAGACTGTTGCTTATTAAAATAATTCATACAAGAAAGTAATTTGGACTATACATGGCAGGCTCTGAGGTAAAATATAATAACTTTTAAGAACTTAGGAGTCTAATTTCTTTCTTGGCTGAGCATGGACAACTCCATTATGATTCAGCGTGAGAACCCCATGCTCACATAAAGCAGAATTTGACCCTTTCTGTTCATATAAAGAATAAAAATATAGAAGCAGTTAATGCTGGGACAGGGCAGCAAGGTGTCCCTAAATAGCTCAAAAAGTGTTTCTATTGACCAACACTTGTACCTGAGGAGGGTTATTTTATGTGCTGCTCCAAATTCACTCAGGTTTTTTCTCTCCAGATGCAGAAGGACTAAACCAGGCCCCTCCTTCAGCTCCCACACCACGTGGGGATGTAAAGAGTGAATAAATATATTCACATTTTCTGGGGCTGCAGGGGAGGCAGCACCAGCACCTCCAACAGAGGCACCCAGGAGGAGTTTGGGATTCAAATTGTTCTTCAGGCTGGGCTGAAGGATGAGGCAAGGGGAGCTTGGCTGTGTCTGGGCAGCAGAACAGGCTCAGAGCAGGCTCAGGACAGGCTCAGGACAGGCTCAGAACAGGCTCAGAACAGGCTCAGAGCAGGCTCAGGACAGGCTCAGAACAGGCTCAGGACAGGCTCAGAGCAGGCTCAGAACAGGCTCAGGCTCAGAACAGGCTCAGGACAGGCTCAGGACAGGATCAGGCTCAGGACAGGCTCAGGCTCAGGACAGGCTCAGAGCAGGTCACTGCTGAGAGGACACAAAAATGAGCAATTTGGGGACAAGCCCTCCCTCCAGCCTGCCCTGTGCACAGAGCCTGCCTGGCTAACCAGGGTGAGCATTGCTGGCTCAGCTTCCCCACTCTCACATGGAAGAGACTTCAGGATCCCCCATCGCCTCTTCCATGCCCTTAGACTGGAAAAGGATGATTTGTGCCACAAAATAAACATTATTTCTCTTTCCAGTTCTGCTCCCATTTAGAGATCTCATCCAGGGCACAATTCCAAAACTGGTTTTACCATACAGACAAGGAAAGTCTGAATTTGGGTGAAAGGAAAGAGTCAGGACTTTCTCTCTGGGGTGGGAGAGAGTAGGAACTTACACAAATTTTGCTGCTGGATAAAATGATTAGGAAAGTACATCCTCAGTGCCACTAAAATCACATTAATCCATCAGCTGTTTTTGCCCAAAGCTGGTAATGTCCTTTAGAAGGATGTTTTGCTGTACATAAACACTTTTCACTACAAGCTCCTTCTATTTCATCCCAGGGCAGGTTTTTTCACGCTTGGACTGGTTTCATCTTCAGGACTAACAAAGGCAGAGTGTTAACAGTTCACACCTATTGTGACTCACTGCCCACCCTGGCCTTTCTCTTATCCACCTCCCACCCCTTCCTTCCCTGAGCTTTCGCAGAGCCCCCAGTCCATTCTGATTCTGATTGCTTTTAACCCAAACCAGTGCAAACCACGAGCAGCTTGGCCACTGTGCACCAGCAAAGCCCATTTTGCTGAATTAAACGTCTGATCAAAGGGCTTGTTACCTTTTTTGTTTGCATCCTCTTTAAAGAGGTGTTTCAGACAGGGTTTTCTGTAAAACAGGGCTGAGACTTGGCTGCGCTTTGATGATAACTCCTGCTGCTGCCCAAGTGTTTCTTTTGCACTGGATACTCAAGGAAACAATTATAAAAACTTACAGGGAAAAGGAAAAAAAAAAAAGACATTTTTGGTGCTCTTACAAGTGCTTCATCAGCTGTTTATCATGACTGGAAAAAAAAACTAAAAAGAGATCAGCAAACTCCTCCAATTTTCCAGCCTAATATTCCAATAGAAAATAGCAAAAAGCTGAAATAGTAAATAAAAGAGAGCTTGTATTTCAGCTTAACAACTTGACTTGCAATTTTTCAGGCTTTGGATACAGAAAGCCATCTCTAGGGACTTTTCTGTGAGGATGGGGACTTTTTAAAATATGGGGTGGTTTTAATTCTATGAAATTCACAGCTGTGATTTTGGAATTTCCTACTCAGCAGCAGCAGCAAAGCAAACTGTAGATGAAATATTTTCAAAAGGTTTACTACAAAGTTTGTTACAGAGATTTTTTTTTTCCCATAAACTATGCAAATCTGGCTACTTATATTCCAAGAGTTCTACTGACTCAGTTTAAGGCAAATAACTATTTCATAAAACAGCATGCTTGCAGAGGGCTGGAAATGATATCTCACTCCAGAAGGGAAAAATCCAAGGAAGATAAATGCTCTTAAGTATGCAGAGTATTTTCAGATGCCTTTTAATTTTTTTTTTATAAGAATACAGTGAAATACTCTTGGAATGCCAGTAAAAAAGAGTCAAAGAGCTAACTGCAATTTGATTTATTTGGTTTGTTTTGAGTTCTCATTCAAACCCAAGCCTCGTGCACTTCAAGTCCAGCCCAGCATGAGAGAGCCTCAATATCTGCAAAGTCCAGCAGGAAGGATTAGAAAATGTCACAACACCTTCAGGGCATGGCAGATCCTTAAAATAGGGAATGATTCAAGAGTTTGAACAGGAAGGGTCCAGCAGGGTGCCTTCAAAAACTCTGCACCAGGCTGGAAGGTCTGGGAGCCTCCCCTCTTGAAAATATCATCCCTTTTCTGCTGCATTCTCACCACAGCAGCAAACCTGGGCACAGAAGGGACCCTCCACAAGGCACATAAAAACGCCCTGGGTAATTTAAAATAAGTTTATATATATATATGTACATAAATGTATATTTTAGAGGAACGCCAACTTCTTTGACAGGCAAAGTTTCTCTGGAAAAATGATAACCAGCTGATATCCAGCATTTCTGATTTGCCTTTGACATAGGTAATGGCTGCTTGTATGATGCCTGGAAATTCAGCAGCTTTGCAGTAACTCAGTCCAAATGGTCCTGACTCTTATTTCTGGTCACATGTGGGTCTTTGGACTTGGATTAGCAGCTGAAAACAATTATGACTTTGCAGTTTAAAGACAACACTTAAGACACTACTAAATCCAGTAAATTTTAGCATTTTAAACTCATTTTCAGGGCATTTCAAAAATCCCTTCCCTCTGAAATCTGAGTAGAAAGACAAAGGTCTAAAAATGCTCTCAAAACTCAATAAAATTAGTATTAATTGAAGTTCTGATAGACTGACTAAATGAAGAACCAAAACTTTTTTCCTTGAAGAAGCAATGAAATGTGATATTGAACCATTTTCAACACCTTCCCCAAAGCATTTTTCAGGTTTAGGGTAATTATACAGAGCAATACGGCTCCAGCACATTCTACATTTTCTGCAAATACATGATTACACAAGATATTAATTCTTCCTCAGGAAGATTTTTGAGCAGTGCCACAATTTCCCCTTTTCCTTGGGTGTTCCTCGTCCAGGGCCATCCCCTGCAGCCGAGGCAGGGGGATCAGGGGAGGATTTTGTGCTGCTGACAACATTAATTCCATTCTCCCCACCAGACCTCTCAACTTTAATAAGGCATTAACAGCACACTGCAGTAGTTTATGCTCAAATCTCTATGTACATTTACAGCTTATTTTGACTTTGTACACCTCTGAGTTACTTTTTTTGTCAGTTTCTGCTGAGTTTGCTCGTAATAAAATGATTTTTTTTCAAATAATTTCACTTCCAGTGATTTATTTCTGCTTCACAAGATGAAGTACAAAAGGTTCAATCTGCTGCTCAGTGTCCCCTCTTTAGGGAATAATAAGGAAATGTGATATTAAGTTTCAGAATCCTTGCAAAAAACAAAGCAAGGCAGTGGTAACCATGAGGAGGTCACGATCTTTGTGTGAGTGAGGATATTTTGCAGGTTTATCCTAGCTGCACTTTGCCAAGAGCTATCTGCTGAGATCCATGACAGAGAGAGAACTGTCTTGCATATTAAATTGTGTCACCAACGACCCATCAGCTTTCTAAAAAAGAAAAAAATAAAAAAGGGAGGGTCTTCACACCAATTTGGCACTGAGAAAAATAATTTACACCCACCAAGTCCCAATAATACATTTGGAAGCCTGCAAGAAATGCAGAGCATTCTTATTTTTGTAAATAAAACATCAGTTAGCTTAGAGAGCAGTTAAATCCACAGGTACAATCTGATTTTCCCCAAGCTGTTTTACAACAATCCAGCCACTGCAGGAAAGAAAGGGGAATTTATGGAGGAATAAATGGAGAGACAGACAGAGTGTGGTGCTGGATGGAGGGGAGGTGCCAGTGCTGAGAGGGGCAGAGAAGCTGTTCTGAACAAGCAGGAATCCTTCCAAAAGCCCAAATCTTGTCTAAACTATTGCAGCAAAGCAGGATGATCTCTGCATCACCCCAAAATTCCCAAAGCCAGCCCCTGACAAGCAGCAGCAATGTCATTTCCAGCCCTGTTTCCAGTGCAGCACATGAGGATGGGTAAGAGCAGGAGGGTTTCCTCCCCTCCCTGTCTCCCAGTGAAAGATGTCTGGCAGAATTATTTCCTGTTCATCTCAGTGGTGCTGAAAATCTCACTAAGTGTCTTTAAAAAATCCCAGGTCAAATACAGAGTCAGCATTTAAGCAGAGCACTTAGCCCTGGATATGCTGGGTCTAATCCTTGTAGTTTAGCCCCAAATTAGGCTGTCTTTCCTTCTTCCTCCCTGAAATGGCTTTAGCACCCCGCCTGCCTTTATGCAATTAAAAAGCTCCTTGCCTGTAATTGACAGCTGATGGAAGCAGACATTAATTCTTATCCTACAGAACTGATATTTAATCTATGATATTAATGTTGCCCATATTCAGAGAATTCACTAAAATCACGGATTCTTCTGTCTCCAATCCCCTGCCTTTGCAAAATCTACTTTTGATCCAAAACCCCCAAATGAATTCAGGTCATACAGGCTCTGGAAGAAAGGAAGGAAGGAAGAAAACTCAGTCTGTGAAGATGTTTTGTCCTGCTTTTTCTTTCAGGTGAGCTGCAGGCAGATGACTGCTCCTGTGGGCTGCACAGAGGCTCAAGGACTTGGTCCTGCTGGGAAAGGACTCAACAACAAAAAACACAAAAATCACAAAACCCGACTCAAACATTCTTGGGCACAGCCAGGAGGTAAAACAAGAGCCAGCAGCCCAAACCTGCAGCTTTAATTTATTAAAAAACCCCTATTTTGCCCAAGGAATGGGGTGCCCAGGAGCTGGGCAGCTCTGCAGGAAATGAATCCCCAAGTCCTTTCAAGCATTCCTCACACCCCATCAGCTCACCAGCACTTGGCAAGCACATGGAGGCACTCAGAAATAATAACTATTAACATTAGTTATTTTGGGCTTGTCATTAGTATTTACATCCACACTCCTAGCAGCTCGAAATGCCAAGGCTCCTGTTCCAGTGATATTTTTCAAAAAGGAAAGGGCTTTTTTTTTTTTTTTGCCAATTTATCATTTCTAATCTGTTCAAAGCTTAAGCCAGAACTCTTCAGTGAGACTTCTTCATAAATAACTGTACAAAATTAAAATAAATTAACATCTATTATTTGGCTTCATTCTTAAAATAGTTAACATATGCCCACGGGCTACAGCATACACTGAAAAAATAAACCAAAGTTTTAGAGAGGGGATCTTCACCCCTTTCTGAGGACTCAGAAGACACAGAAGAACTAGGATTCCCAAAACTACCAGCAATGGTCTGGAATTTAATAGATGTGAACTATGATTAATAATATTTTCACAACTACAGCAGCCATAATCAGGGAATGATTCAGGGTTTCCAGAAGCCTAAATCAGCTCTCAAGATCATCTTCAGCAGATGATGATCTTCAGCTCTCAAGATTATCATCAAAATCTGCTTCAGCATTCACCCAGAGAGGGAGCTGGGCAAAGGTGGTGAAGAGGGGGGAAAGCAAGAGTAAGACTGGGAAAACTTCGTTCTCCTTGCTTCATTTATTAATTAGATTGCTGATGGGCTCCACCACAAGGCTGACAGGATCTGTAAGCAAGGACATTCCAAGAAAAGCAGCGAGTTTTGACAAATTCTTGAGATGTCACTGATTTGTGAATGTGTGTAAGAGAGGAAACGACGTGTAACTGAGAAAAGTCAGCATGGAAAACAGAAGGAAATTCAGAAGTTAAAAGAAACCAAAGGGGAAAAAAAGCCCATCAGACTGCTTCGTGATGTGGAGGCTTTTTTGGTGTTGTTTTGTTACTTTTTGTGGCCTTATTATAGCAGGGATGGGATCTGCAGGGACTGGAGATTGACAGGTGTCTCTCAAGTGTGCGTGGTCTGAAACATGAAGCACAAGCAACTTTAGCTTTGCTTTTTATGGCATGTGCTAAAATTGGAAACAAAATAAATTACAGGGAAACTTCAAGGCAAGAATAAACTGGTTGGTATCAATTGGCCTGATCATATTCTTGCTTGAGTTGTGGAATAACTTCCAGCCACCACTGAAAACTGCACCTGCCAAGGAAGCCTTTGTTCAGGTAGGATCTTTGCCTTAGGGGTAAAATGGGAAAAAAGCCTTTAAATCAGCAAAGCATTACTAAAACCAGCTCTTATTCTAGAAAGTATAAACAATAATTTTTATAGAAAAACTTGGTATAATCAACAGGAAAACAGAATAAGATGAACTAACTTTCATGATAGCAAACCAGAGTGATTTTGACCTTCTGACTAAATATTTTCCTGTAGCTCCTAAGTAAACTTGTTTGTTATCCACAAAAGGTTTCATTGCCACTTAATGAATGAATGAATTAATGTTATTAGATATAGAATTTAAAACACTTATTCAGACTGAATTCACAACACATCTTTGCTTTCAGCTTTGAAGCTGGACTACAGAAGCTAAAACATGATTTAGATTCAGGAATTCACAGAGAGCTGAATATTGTGTCCTCAAGCTCAGGATAAACACAGAAGGAAGAACAAAATACAGGCAAGAAATGTGATTTATTTTCAAAGGACAGACGGGATGACATATGGGTTCAAAATACTGTAAAGACTCCAAGCCTAAAGCCATAAACACATCCATAATATGTGGAATATATGTCCACTGCTGATGGGTGCATGGATGTACACAAATATATCTGGGAGAAATCCATGGCATTTCGAGGAGCTGATCAGAAATCTGTCACAGCAGGAAAAACCAGGCAGAGAAATTAATTAATAGGGAATAGCAGAACTGAGGAAAACGTTTTCCTGGAGTCTCAGAGAAGCCATGAAATGCTGTGCAGCAGCACATGCCAGGTAAATCCAAACCAGACTGAAGGCACAGAGGATGAGGAGCCTCCTGTGCTGTCCATGCAGAGCAGGCCACGTGTGGGGAATGTTCTGGAACAAGAAAAGCTGTGGGACACTGTGGCTCAGCCCAGACATCCACAAAGCAAGAACACACCACAGACACCTCTGAAACGTTGGCAGCCTCACTGGTTTTTCTTTCAGGGCTGCCTGGGATTGAAGCAATAAGCAATTAATGAAAGCACAGCCGTTTAAAGTCATCACAACAGAGAAAAAGCAGCTCTCAAGGGGCAGTTCCTGCTGAGGCAGTGCCTCAATATCCAAGCCTTACCTTCAACCTGAGCTTTCCTTATCTTAAATTGACCAATTCACCCAGAAACCAACTCTTATTTTCTTCTACACAGCTGGTTTTTGATAGAGCATCATACATGATGCATGCACATGGCTACATGAATTCTGTGCTGGAATCTATGTGAAAATGTGTTCTAAACACTGGAGCAGCAATCCTCACCCAGCTGTGGGGGTAAAAAAATAAAATATTCAAATGCAAAGGAGGATTTATGAATTGAATTTATTTTTTATCTACCAGTAAGCTTAAGTTGAAATATGAATAACTGATTTAACACTGAAATGGTATTCAAATATTTGACTCCAATCCCCTATTGCTTCTAAATTCATTCAGAAGTCAAGATTATTAATTCTTCCTGACAGAAAATCAAGATTTAATGATCATCTGATAACCCTTAGGAATTACAAAGTAAACTGAGATAATAATTCAGACAAAATAAAATGATTTTACATATATAAGGAAAACATCGTGCAGAATATCCATTTAGGCATTTCCTATGGAGCAGTAACTAATTTTTAAGAAAACACAGAGCAAAAAAACTGACTTGGTATGTACAGTAAAGGGTTCAGAAGGTAAAAAGGGCCTTCATTAAAATCTGCAGAGCTTTAACCCTGTGCTTTGATCAAACAGACAAACTGAGCCCCTCCAGCACTCCTCCAAAAAAGCCTGGAATGGGAAAACACATGGAAGGATTTTAACCCGGTGACCTTGTGGAAGCACTGCTGCTCACTCCAAGGCAGCCTCGCTCTCCAGATCAAGGCATCTACTCACCCAGGGCCACCAGGCCAAAACCATGCCCTCAAATAATGTGCTTTGTGCAATCTCACAGAGCAACTGCTTTCAGCCTGGTAAAAATGATATGCAGGAAATGATTTTTAGGTAAATTTTTAGCTTTCAGGTCATGTCTGCAGGGAAGCAACATTAGAACTAACAGTGGTGTGAAAAATGGGGATGCAGAAGCTCTACAGCCTGTGCATTGATTTTTTTTTCTTTTTTTTTTTTTGCCCCAGAGCTCTTTCTGGCAGCAGGAACAGTGTAAAACCAATAACAAGCCAATGACAATCTATTTATACACAGAATCATACAATATTTCAAGTTGGAAGGAACCATCAAGGATCCCCAGGTGTGACTCCTGCTCCTTGCAGAGCACTGAAACCTGCACTGAGCACGGCCCAGGTGCCCTGGGGGCTCAGATTTGGGGCTGTGCCATCCCCTGGAGCCTCCTCCTGTGCCTGACCCCTCTGGGGGAAGCACCTTCCAACCTCACTGCTCATCCTTTATCCCCTGTGCTCTTTACTGACATTTGTACCTCAAACCAGCTGAAACTGGACCTCTGCAATGGGTGGAACGTTGCCTCTCCTGCCTGCAATCACCATCAAACCACAAACCATTCCTTTCCAGCCTTCTGATGTCTCCTTTCTCTTTCTTTAGTATAGAATTTTCATATAATATAATTAATATAATATAGTATAGTATGATATAATATAGTACAGTATAGTATGATATAATATAGTACAATATAGTATGATATAGTATAACATAGTGTATTATGATAATATATTATAATATGATATGATACAGTATGATAATATAATATAATATAATATAATATAATATAATACAATATAATATAATACAATATAATATAATACAATATAATATAATACAATATAATATAATATAATATAATATAATATAATATAATATAATATAATATAATATAATATAATATAATCTATCAGGCTTCTGAAACCTGGAGTCAAGATTCTCATTTCTTCCCTCATCCTGGGGACCCTCAAACACCACCACACATCCATTCTCTGCCATTCTCCCCACATTTACAGAAAATGTTTAATCCCTGGCATTTTCTGCTCTGTATCAGAACAGTTCTGAACTTGCACACAGAGCTCCCATTAAGTGGGCTGCAGAATGCACACTGAGCTAAAGGTGAATGAGTTGTCCTTCATGCTAACTTTATACCACTTCTGGGCTCCTCAAAGATGCCATTTTACCCATAAAATCCATTTCTTTGCTATTTTCAACATAAAACTTAAAAGGTGCCGTGAAAAGTGCTGAATCTCTTCAGTGGCAAAGGAGGAACCTGGGATTTGCAGGAAGTAATTAACTTTCCTTTGCCTTCCAAGCCCTCCCCATCTCGATCCTCCCATTCTGCTTTGTCAGATTGGAAAAGTCTTTGGAGGAGCCACCTCCCCATTAAAGAGAGGCTTGGGGCTCAGAGTGCGGCCAGCTCACGGCACGAGGACGGAAAATGGGCAGGAAACCAGTTCTGGTGCTCAGCCCACCCAGGGGCACAGGCACAGCCTCCTCTGGACACAGCACTGGTGGCACTGCCACCTCGGGGCGGTCACATTGTCACCTTGGAGGGGTCACAGACCTCTCATTGTCACCTCTGAGGGAACACAGCCACCTCAGGGCCACCTCTGGGCGGTCACATTGTCACCTTGGAGGGGTCACAGACCTCTCATTGTCACCTCTGAGAGGGCACAGCCACCTCAGAGCCACCTCTGAGAGAACACAGGCCCATCATTGTCACCTCTGAGGGGTCACAGGCCCATCATTGTCACCTCTGAGGGAACACAGCCACCTCAGGGCCACCTCTGGGCGGTCACATTGTCACCTTGGAGGGGTCACAGCCACCTCTGAGGGGTCATAGACCTCTCACTGTCACCTCTGAGGGAACACAGCCACCTCAGGGCCACCTCTGAGAGAACACAGGCCCATCATTGTCACCTCTGAGGGAACACAGGCCCATCATTATCACCTCTGAGTGGACACAGCCACCTCAGTGCCACCTCTGAGCGGTCACATTGTCACCTTGGAGGGGTCACAGCCACCTCTGAGGGGTCATAGACCTCTCATTGTCACCTTGGAGGGGTCACAGCCACCTCTGAGGGGTCATAGACCTCTCAGTCACCTCTGAGGGGACACAGCCACCTCAGAGCCACCTCTGAGAGATCACAGGCCCATCATTGTCACCTCTGAGGGGACACAGCCACCTCACTGCCACCTCTGAGGGGTCACAGGCCCATCATTGTCACCTCTGAGGGAACACACACCTCTCATTTTCACCTCTGAGAGGGCACAGCCACCTCAAGGCCACCTCTGGGTGGTCACATTGTCACCTCTGAGGGGTCACAGCCACCTCTGAGGGGTCATAGACCTCTCATTGTCACCTCTGAGGGGGCACAGCCACCTCAGAGCCACCTCTGAGGGGTCACAGACCTCTCACTGTCACCTCTGAGGGGTCACAGCCCCATGGGGCTGCCACCCTCCCCAGCCCAGTTTGAAATGCAGAGCTGGCACAGGAGGAGTGACAGATGCTGGCACTTGTGCCATCGATGTCACTGATGTCCCCATGCAGTGAGAGTGACAAATGGTGCCAGCAACGATGCTGTTGTGGTTTTAGATGAACCACACCCCCGAATTTCCCTTTAGATTAATGTTCTCTACAACTTTTATGTTCGACTGGTCCAAAAATCTTCACATCTTGAATATTTTAATTAAAATGACTGCTCTCCTATTTTAACTTTCTACAAAATACACCTGCTCCAAGAGCAAAGGCTGAGCTCAATGTTCACAGAACAGTTCTGCAGATGATGAGGAAAAAATCAAACTTCTTTTCACTGGAAGCCTTTTCCCATCTCAGCAGAGCAGATAAAGTTCTCTGTTTTGGAGATTTAATGAAAACTTTGGATAACTCCAACTCACACCAAGTAATACCTAAAATATAATCCTCAAAAACGTTCCCTGCAAGTTCTTCAATAAATGTAAATTCCTGTTTCAATTCCTTCCCCTCTGCTCCTCCTTCCCTTCCCCTCAGAACATTTAAATCCATCCCCTCACACACAACATCAGCCTGAGGTGCCCATGACCCAAGGCCAACCTCACCTTTCTAAAGCCATTCATAGTTCATGGAAAGTTCTAAATGATGGAATCTTTTCTTGCCAGGAGCTCTGTGACCAAACTGCAGAGTCCTCTATTTCCAGCACTGCGTGCACAGACACATTCTAGATCCATCCATGCAAAAGTGGGTACCTAAAAACTTCCTTTGGGCATAAAAACTTCCTTTGTTCTGCCAGACCTGATCCAGCTGGTAAAAAGCTGATTTTAAATACACATCACTATTAAATGATGCTGAAGTGACTTTTTTCTCCTTCAGAATACAGGCATACCCTTTATGTTTCTAACAGTAAATTATATTTGACATTTAAAAATCAAGTTACCCTAATCTAGAGCTCTACCACAACAACATCGAGAAAGCAATGAATCTTTCCAGAGGAAAAACCCATTTTTCAAAAAATTCAAGATAATTTTAGTCACGAGTAATTGAAAATGTAATTTAGAATTCATTACTTTGCGTGGTTAATTACAGCAGAAGAGTTTCAAAAGATGATGATGATCCAATAAAGTCATAATTTTTTTCTGAAACACGATATCAGAGTAAATAAAATAATAAAATGCAAATTAATATGGCTATTTGGATTATGTTGAAAACATTAAATGCATACCAATGTGCAAGCCAGTCCTGAGGCTGAGGCATCGCACCTGCAATCATCTCCTGGAATTGAGAGACTTGAACAACGTCTCCAAAAGGGTACAGAGCTCTTCTGCCAGGCAGCTCTATATCCTCAATTCAGCATTAGGATAAAATGGTTTTTCTCATGACTGTGCCATTAGTCCCCAGCTCTTCTGACGCCCAGAATGGATTTCCCAGCCTCAACACCTACAGGACACAGCAAAGCCAAGGCTTTGTCTCCATTCCCCATGAATCCTGCACTGTTCTTCCACAGGAAAGCCGAGGCCGTGTGTTTAACCACAACACCTCGTTCAGAAAGAGAATAAAGTTCTTTTGCAGCGACACTCTGCAACCCACCTGCAGCTCCAGAGCAGCAGCACAACCTGTGGCCTCATTCCTTTCTCATCAAGGGCACTTAAGCTAAATCAACTCCTTGCCCGTGTTCTCAGAAAACAAAAGTCTGGGTTTGACCTCAGGGTTCCTGCAGCAGCCCCAGAGCTGGGCTCTTTTCCCTCTGCAGCTCCAGCAGATGGGGAGGTCAGCAGTGGGTGCACGGTTGATGCAATTACAGCTTTCTGAACATTTCTGTCTGGAGATCTTTAGAATAATTCAAGTGCTTTGAGTATAACTGAGTGAAAAAGGAGCTGTCACGCAGGAACCACATCAGAAATTCCCCATGCTGAGGCACGTGGCTGATTTCAAATTGCTACCATTGCACCTGGAGTTAAATTGTCTGTTTTGGTAATAGGGGATGTCTTACTCTGGCCTAAAATATGGATTTTCCTAATAATCCTAATTCTCTAAGGCACAGATCATTTTAAACTCCCAACATCAGTCTCCCAAAGCTGTGGAAAGAGTGAGGGGTGTGTGTGTGTATCCAAAGGGCTTTTTGCTGATAGATTGTCCCTGACAGTGCTCATGAGGACATCACAGACCCCAAATATTGGCCAAATACACACAAATCCCAAATATTGGCCAAATACACACAAATCCCAAATATTGGCCAAACACACAGACCCCAAATATTGGCCAAATACACAGACCCCAAATATTGGCCAAACACACAGACCCCAAATATTGGCCAAACACACAGACCCCAAATATAGGCCAGACACACAAACCCCAAATATTGTCCAAACAAACAAACCCCAAATATTGGCCAAACACACAAACCCCAAATATTGGCCAGACACACAAACCCCAAATATTGGCCAAACACACAAACCCCAAATATTGGCCAGACAAAGAGACCCCAAATATTGGCCAATAAGGTGCAGAGCAAAGGCTGCAAAAGCCAGGATAACACAGAGGTGTCCCAACCCAAAGCAGAGGATCAGAAACTTGTGCTGCCACCAGAGCAGCAGCAGCAGAGCTCTCAGGAGGAGTTTATTAGGATGCCTTCAAGTGCTCAGCTTTATAAAACATAAATATCACGGGCCTGTCCATTTTCATTTGTGCATTTCCCAGCGAGGGATGGCAAAGCCAGGCTGCCCCTGGGTTTTTTTCTCTCTGAGTCACCTTGACTAGAGCAGCAGAGTTCTGCTGGAAGCAGGGGCCATGGAGCAGCCCCAGCACTGCCTCTCAGCACAGCCAAAATGCTCCTGTCCACCTCTCTCCAGCCCCCAAAAGCCTCAAGCCCTTTATTTCAGAAATGCAATTTTCCTTTCATTGTGGTCCCAATCATACCTGCCTTTAAAAGAGCTCTTTCAAGAAGCAGACCGGATTTGAAGCTGCATGGAAAAAACCCCAACTCATGTGTTTCAATTAATTAATTAATTTTGAGGTTAGAAAATAACCTCAACGCTGAAAAATCAAGGCTGCCTTAAAGACAACTCAGTGCCCTTTAGAAAATCTGTTGGAATAAAATGACACACACATCACGAGACCACTGTGGCTTTATCTGCATGGAAATCACTTCCAAACTGAACTTCCTCCAACAGAGTCAGAAATCTGCACTCATTTGCTCTATATTTGGACCATGAATTATGCAACCATAAAAGCTGGACAGGGCCTGCAGAGCCAGGACAAACCCAGCTCCAGATCCTTTGGAAGCACAAAAGATCTCAAGCACAAGTAAAGTGCTTTGGTTGCTGTCATGAACTCTGCTTTACCACTGAAAATGTTATGTGGGGTGTATTCCCTTCACAGATTTACAGACCAATGGAACTACAGCTCTAAAACTCAATTATCGACACCTCTGCACTACCTATGGCAGAGCAAAACCCAGCAAAGCACTGAAATGTTATTTTGGCTATTTCTAAACTTTGGAGAAAGATGTAGAGTGACAAATGAAGGGGAGAATTCACTTAAAATTAACCTTTGTTATTTAGAAAATCTGTTTCGATGATGTTTGTGGGAGATATTGAGAATTTGAGAATTTTGAGAACATGGAGAATTTATGGTCAGAGATGCCAGCAACTATCATTAAATATTCTCAACAAAGCAGCTTCAGCCTTTAGTGGACAAAAATATCTTCTTCAGATACAAATATGTGACTGTACACAGCAGAAAATTAACAGTAAATAAAAATATCTGTGAAGACCAACAGCTCAAATGGCCAACAGTGCTCCCCTGCCAGCCCTGGGATTTGTACAGGGCAATTAAAGGTAGCAGAAGTTAAAGCTGCAGAATTAGAATTAGCAGAGCTATAGTGAGCATGAAAAGGTGTCTGGAGCTGCAAAAATCCTTATTTGCACCTGAGAAAAACTTGTCCTGGGGAGAAACTGGGTTATGCCAAGGAAAGTTTCTTTGAGCCATGTTAGCACCAGAAACAAACCCACAAAACAAAAGTAATTTTCCATTCATCTGCACTAGAAATTATCATGAGTTTTGAGTTGTCTAATTTGATTGTTTTTAATTAATTTACTGTTTCCTAGTTTTTAATATGCATACGATTCAGCAAGAAAAATTGACAACAAAGTATCAAGAGGACATTTAAAAAGTGAAAATATTTTAGATATTTGCATCTTCTGTGAAGGAGAAACTCCATTGCACAGACAAATACTGGCTGCATTTTGTCAACTCTCACATCCTTTGCCTTGTCAATAAAAGAGGTGAAGATAAATTGAAATTTGAAATTGAACAACTATGAGTAAGCCATTATTCAAGAAAGGTCGCTAATTAAAGCTGTGTGAAATTGAACAAAACAGTTTCATGATGATAAAACCATTTTCTTACTTCAGGAGTATCTGTTTTTCCCCTGTGCTGTAAAAATGAATATCTCATTACTTTTATATTCAACTTTTGAAGGGGTTAATTATAGGATAATGATGATTCTTGCCACTTTTAAAGGCAGAAGAAGGTGAAGAAAACCAACTTGGATTAACTGGAAATAAAAAGCTGTTTACCTGCTGACACCCCTCAGCACAATCTCACCCATTTTACAGCAACCTGTCACCTGGAAGCTCACCACGGGAAAAAGAAACATTGAAAAGGTTGCTGTCACCTGCAAAAGCCTTTTGTTAAAATCTGATTTCAGAGGTGGGGTTTGATCCAGGAGCCCAGCAAAGCTCTGACAAGGAGGTATTTAAAATGAAATGTATTTTAAATGAACGCCAATTGACAACTCTTTGAGCCAACAATCACATTCCCATTGCTACAGAAATATTTCCTCTCAATGAGCATTGAGGATTTACCAGTGACATGTCAGAAAAAAGAGAATTTCCATCTCTGCACTGCAAATGGGGCTGGCCCGTTCAGCACACCTGTAATGCACAAATCAGGATTTATCTTGTACCTGTCCCAGGATAGAAACACCTGATTTCATGAAAGAAATTAAAACAGTCAAAAAGAGAAATATTACAACTAGAAGATGCTGCCATTACCTTGCCCACTGTGTAGCCAAATTAGAAATAAACCCAACAGAAGAATGACATTTGGGATGATATTTTCTTGGGGTTTGGTTTATTGTTTTTTGGGGTTTTTTTTAAGGTCACTGCTGTACTCATCTAAGTCTGGCTAAAGCCCACAAATAACCTGAGATGGAGTTAGATTACCAGGGAAATAATAACTTAAATGGAAAATGTCACAAATTGAACATTTCTGCTTAGTGAATTATATGGCCAAAAAGAGAAATAGCAGCTAGAACCTTTTTGTGTAGAAAATGAGGAATAAAGACAAACCGAACTAATATTTAAAGACATAATTATTTTGTAATTTAAACATTTTCTCCAAAGCTTGATGAGAGACAGAGATAAATGGTGAGGTGACACTAAAACTACAGGCAGTATGGATTATCTCAAAAGGAAAATTTACAAGTCAGCTAAAATAAATTTATACACTACAACTACATCTCAACTTTCTCACAGAAATTATGGGACATTTTGGGTTCTTTCTGCATGCAGAGCCAGTCCTGAACTGTCTGCTTTGAGTCAGTATAAAATTTTATAGCTCCATGAAATATTGGTGCCAGCACAGAATTTTTTACACATGTATTTGTCTATACAGAATCCAACACAGATTCACCATGTATAATATCCATACATACACAGAGCTTTTGGTCTCATTTTCTGCACGGCAAAAATGACTTTTTAGGTCTGAAGATTCCCCCTCACAGAGCCCCATGAGTGACTGATAAAAAAGACACGGTGCTTTCTGAATGATGAAATGTTTTGACGTGCACGTTAAAAGTGTTTTACCTCTCACATCTTTAATTTGCACCACAGACAGGTTGTCTAAAATATGTTCTTAAATCCATCAGCCCTGCTCAGGGAGCGTTTTCCTCAGAGGTTTGTCTGCTCCCTCCCTTGCTGTGGGAGCACTGTGTGTGTGACATGCCACGAAGCATTTCCTCATCACTCCTGCTGAAAGCCAACCGCTGCAGCCGGGGCAAGGGCACCCTGACAAACACCACAAGCGTCAGAGTCACTCTCTGGCATTCTGGGCAGACATTGCCACTGAAGAGGCATCCAAAAATCCTAAATAATGAAGCTGAAGTGTAGCAGAGAGGAGATGTGACATATGCTCTCCAGCACAAGGTTCTGTTTCTTTTTGTGCTACCACAAAGCTCCCAACTCTGAGCAAATGAATCAATTATTTCATGCTTGCCACTGTTTCTGCAAGACTACAAACCATGAAGGCTTTCCCTGGATGCCAAACACCCCTTTAATGGGTAAATAATCTGCACAGATGTGGGGCCAGACTGGGCTGGGCTGCCAGGGGTAACAAATTCCCATCCTGGTGTCTGAGCACAGCTGGGCACAGCTGGAATGTGCCTCCTCCCCACACCCTTCCACGCAGGGCTGGGAGAGTGATCTGCTGCAAGGCCAACGCTGCCACTCAATTCTGCCATTTTTACATGGCTTCATGTGAACTTCAGGCTGGGGTTTTGTTGTTATTCTTGTTATTTAGGGTTTGGTTTTTTTTGTTGTCATTTGTTTCCTCTGACTAGGAACCCTAACAGCCCCCTCATCCCAGAAGCAGAGAAGTTTTGGACAGTTCTGTTTATAAATTTCTACAGTTTCTAGAACAATGCATTTTGAGGAGTAAGATAAGTACTGATTCATGAAACAATCAGTGTAACATTTCTAAATAATTCACAACTGGGCAGAGGCAAAACTTCAAATACTAATTTACACCTTCATCTTCCTTTTCAGACCTGGATTTTTTGACTTTTCACCAAGTGGTTGTTGGTTTTTTGTTTTTTTTTTTTTTAAATCTGGTCGTTTGGGAAGCTTAAATACTCAATGGATTGGATGCTGTACTAAAATAAACTTAAATAATGCCTTGTGAATGATTGAGTTCTATAGAATTCTGCAGTTCCTGTGGAGTTCCCACCCAAAGAACAGTGCACTCCTCTTGAAACCATCTCTGCAGACAGCACAAGAACTTTACTGCCATTCACTGGGTCCTGCTTTGATGTTTTTATTGTTGATAGATAATTCTGAGGCTGATTTGCTTTCCAAAGCCACAGGTGATAATCCAGGTGAATTAATTTAGTTTCATATCAAGATGCACTCTGCTGTTGTAACAGCTGTTTGAAACAGCTCACAGGTGAGAAATTCTCTAAGAGCTGAGTACATCAGAACTAATAAAAAGTGAGTGAAAGTAAAGTACATCTCCTAAATTTTGCCCACATAGCTTTGTAAAAGAAACACAGAGCTCTTTCTCCCTGTGAAAGTGAGTGCATTCACAAAACAAAGCATAAACCCAGGTAAAATATGAACAGAACAAGCCCATACTCTCCATATGTTTTAAGAGATATGGCCCCAAATTTTCAGTGTACTTAAGTTTTATTTCTTGGCAAATGCTTACAAAAACCCACCAGAGCCGTGGGGGAACAAGCAAGGCTGTATTTTCAGCTGCACTCCCTTGTAAAAAGGCAGAACTTTTGGGAAAGAAGGCTCTGGGGGGAGCTCAGAGCCCTTTGCAGCCCTAAAGGGGCTCCATGGAGCTGGAGGGGGGGCACCTGTGACAGAGCAGGGAGAGGCAGGAGCAGGGAATGGCTCCAGACTGCCTCAGGGCAGGAATCCCCTCCTGGCTGGGATGCTGGCAGGAAATTCTTCACGGAGAGGCTGCTGAGACAGTGGCTGTGGGTGCCCCAAGAGATGGAGATGCCCCCTCCCCTCCTGGGGGTGTCCAAGGCCAGGTTAAAAAGGGCTTTGAGCACACTGGGCTGATGGGAGGTGGGCCAGGGGGGTTGGGAAGGTTCAGGTGGTTTTGAAGCTCCCTCACAGCCCAAAGCACTCCATAATTCTATGGCTGTGCCTTGAAATATGCAGGCTGCTGTTCCCAATATTGGTGATATATCACAGTACCCAGCCCAGGAAGAAACTCACTTTATGACTGGAGAGCCACTGACTTCAGTATTTGTAATGGTGAATGTGCAAAAAAAAAACTCCTATAAAATATTATTTCCAGTTAAATTACTGTTAGCAAGCTAATAAATCCTTATGAAGATCAGACATTGAGGAGGATCTATGATTATATTTCTGATGGAGGGAAATGGCATGCTTAGGGAGGATGACTCTGTCTGCATCTTGAAGATGTGCAAAAAGAAAGTTTCTCTCTTAATTTATGCTGTTTGAAAGCCCTGAACTAGTTTTTTAAAACTTTATCCTTCAAAGGCATTCTCAATATTCAAAAAGACCTTGCTAATTAACTCCTAAAACTACCTCAAGTCCAACCTGCTTTTCCCGCTCCTCAGAAAAGTTCTAATTACACAGATTAAGCACTGGAATTCCAGCTGTCACCTTCCAATAGCTTTCTCCCTTTTTAAATCAGGTGCTTTTGTGCTGATCCCTGCCTTGCTTTGAGCAGAGCTTTGGACTGGCTGCTTTTACGATGTAGCAGTTGCATGTGACCATTAGAAATGATGTGGCAGCACAGAAGGCACATTTAACCATTTACAGAAGGCACATTTAACCATTTACAGAAGGCACATTTGGCCACTCACAGAAGGCACATTTGGCCACTCACAGAAGGCACATTTAACCATTTACAGAAGGCACATTTAACCATTTACAGAAGGCACATTTGGCCACTCACAGAAGGCACATTTAACCATTTACAGAAGGCACATTTAGCCACTCACAGAGCCTGGAGCTCTCTCCTGACACGTTGTGACACCTGGCAATGAGATTGGGCTCAGCCTGACCCTGAGCCAGGAGCAGCCCCCAGGGGAACGGGCCCTGCCAGCACCAGGGGGTGACACAAGGCCCCAGCCCCTTCAGGGTCAGCTCCAAACCCACTGTGGCAGCAACTGAACATCACCAGAGCAGTGCTGGGAGCTCCTGCACTGGAAATACCCAGGAGAGTTGGGTGGGTGTCCTGGTTCAGGGCAGATTTGGGAGGGGTTTATTCAGCATAAACAGAGCAAGAGGATTGCAGATAAAAACGTCATCTATTCACCCCAGGGCAGTGGGGAAGCAGCCCCTGGTGTGTGGCCCTTTGCCAGCAGAGCTTGGATGAGGTGACCTCGAGGTCCCTTCCAGACCAGACCTTTCCATGGTGTGAGAAGACACAAACCACCCCCATGGGCAGGGCGATGGCACAGGAGGGGAATTCCAAAGGTGCTACCCTCACTTATCAGTAAATCACGGAGCAGAGTGGAAAATCCCCTCAGTCTGAGAAGGTTCCCCCACTCCCTGGGGCCAGGCTCTCCCTCCCAGGGCCAGCAGCTGCTCCTGCCATTTTCCACATCTCCAGCTGGAAGCCCCAGCACCATTCCCTGAACTCCTGAGAGGCAGGAGCAGGCACCTGGTGAAGCATGGAGGTGCTGCCCAGTTTGAAAACAGAATAAAAATAATTACTCATCGTTGCCACTACAACACAATGGCTCACACAGAATTTGCAGTCAAAATCTAAATTACTCCAATTATCTTTTAATCAAGGTCTAATAATATTTACTGCAGTGTGCTCAGCTGGAAGCACTTCCCAAGCTCCAGCTCAGATGAACTGACCAGGGTCTGTGTGCTTAGGAGCTGCAGTAATTTGTCACAAATGTCTCCAAAGCACCCTGAAAGGAAGAACAGACTTCCCAACAAACACAGGGGAGAATCCACACATTTCAGAGCCACAGAAAACTGATCTGTGTGCAGACCCAGACTAACTCAGCAGGGATGCACAAGGGATGCAGAGTCAGGTTAATCCAGGCATTCCCCACCAGCTGATCCTTCCTGCTGCCACTTTCAGTGCTCTCCACCAACTCCCAAAAAAAACAGAACTCTTCAAGTGTTCCATTTATTCCCTTGCTGCCCCACCTGTGACCAAGACAAGCATCCCACCTGAACTTCAGCATCACTCCAAACCAAGGCTTCTCTGAGAAGTTTCCCTCTGCTGAGATGCACAAAGAGCATTTCCTTCAAACACCTGCCACGTGTGATGTCTCCCATCCATCAATTCAAGGGAGGGTTTTGATACTTAAAAAGGAATTTTATAGAAAAGTAGATAGAAAGCAAGAAGAATTCAAAGGAAGAATGGCACGTGGGTTATATCACTTTCAGATGTTTAATCCCTTATTAAACTCTGAGCTTCTGCCTCCAATGTATAAAAAGGAATTTGAAAAGTCCTAACATATCAGAAAATCTGATATTTTCTCCTAATAAATGAGTATGTTTTTACAGACTCTTTTCTAAGTGTGGAATATACTCTGTGCTCACACCAACTATCACCCCTGAAGGCAGGGTAGGTCCTTCAAACCCTGCAAATCAGAGTAATGCTCATGTATGGCCTGGGACAGCACAGTCCCAGCCTCCTGCTCCTCCACCAGCTCTGCTTTTCCAGCTTTACTGGTACAGTTCAGTTCCTGGACAAAAGATTCAGGACCATGAATGCAAAGAGTTCAGCAGTTGAGGGACCACACTGGTTTTGCCAGTAAATAAGCATCACTCAAAAGACAAACCAGTTGTGATTGCAGTTCTGTGTTTCCATGGCTCAATCTGATCTGGTTTTGTTTGGGTCTTTAAATCGATGAAAGGCTGCTGGCACTTGTGATTAAGAGGTCAAGCACTGAATACAAAAGTTTTTAAATCTGCTTTTCCCCCCAAGTAGCACTCAGTGTCCTGAGTTATTCATAGCAGCAGGAGGCTGTGGGTGAGCACTGCCCCGTGGCCAGAAATGCAGGGAAAGGCCTCATTATCACCTAGGCTGGAAGTAAATAAACCCAACGGGAGTTCACTTAATCCAAGCACGTCTATTGCCTCTCAAATTCAATAATTGCCTTCGTTCCCTTCTTCAGAACTATCAATTCCTCTTTGGAAAGACTAAAAAAAAAATTAAACATTGTTTTTTTGGGTGGTTTTTATTTTGTGTCTGTGTTTTGAGGAAAGGGAGCCTCTTTTGTTGTTACACAAAAAAAAAGAAGCAAGAAAGGTACTCCCTTGGACAGAGCCCGTTAAAAATCAGATTATTTCCACAGCATTCTCCTATTATTCACCTGCCAGTAAAATATGTACACTCATTGTCTCTCTCTGAATGCCTATTTTTATCTGACTGAGGCTATATGGTCATTTTTGTACTTATTACTGAGTTACTAAGTTTTTTTTTGCTTCTTTCTTCTTCTAAAGCATGTTTTTCTGTTCTCAAAAACTGGGCCACATGCCTCTGAGGAGAAAGTAGTGCATTATTTCATTCCCACCTTTTCTTCTTTTTTGGCATCTCTGAGGCCTGCTATGCCCAGAAGTGCTTCCACTCAAGCTGGACCATCAAATCAATTATCACAGCAGTCTGCTTCCTAAATATGAATGGCAATGAATGACAACAGGCAAGGCCAACTTTCAGCTTGGATTTGTCATTGGCAATGGAAATTTTTTTGTTTTCTTTCTATAGATGTTTGGTAGAGTGGCAATTTGGCCAAACTCTTCCCCCTGCTGTCTGCAGCTGCATTCTGTGGGTCCCCACGTGGAAAGCTTCCCCTTTGCTGCACCAAAGACAGAGAAAATAAGACACAAGGAACCATTCTCACCATAAAAGTTCTCTTTTCTGCTTATCTTTTACTACAATCATTGCTGGCAATGAAAGAAAGGGAAATCCCAATGACAAACTGTTTCCATTCCTTGATGTTCCCCATTTCAAGGTGCAATTATTTTTAGTGCTGTTGCATCATTCCACAAGAGATCCCCGTGTCCAGCAAAGTGTCAGGGATCCAGCTGGAGTGAGCACAGCCCTGTGACAGCACTGAAAGATTAATTACTGTAGGAAAGGATTGTGGACAATATAGCACAATGCAAACAAACCCAAAAAATTAGAATAAACCAGGAAATCTTACCCTTATTCACAGTCATAGTTTGGAATTCATGTTTTCCCTAATGAAAAAACATTTATTTTGCTAAGAAGAGAAATAAATAAATAAATAAATATTTATATAAATGCTAAATATTATATATTTAAAATAAATTCTTAACGTGATTCTAAAAAAATGTATTTCTAGAGCTCTCCTTCACTGACACTACTCATTCAAAAACCTGCAAAGAATGAAATTTATATTAAAGCCTGGCTTAATTTTTGGAGAAGCGATTATATACTCTGAAAGGGGATTTTAGCCAGGAACTGGGACACAAACCCAGAAACTTTGGGGTGAGAACACTGCAAAGGTTGCATTACTGCCAGTGCACATAATCCCAGTGGTCGTAGAGGAAAGATTGTATTGCCTATTTTAGTAAAAACAATTTCGGCCAAGCAGGCAGCAATTTATTCCTTCCCTCACAGATACACACACAAAAAAAAATAAAAAATGACACAAAACCTCTTGGCTTACATGGCTTTGAGAGGCTCTTGGAGCCGAGTGAGCTCTGCAGGCAGGAAGGGAGGGGTGATGGTTCCACCTAGTGGTACCCACAGGGCCCAGGGCAGCACTGGGACAAACTGGGAACGGCTCCCGGGCCCACGGCTTCTGCTGACATCCCTTGCACACATCACAGCCCTCACTGCTTACAGCTCCATCAAATATTTAAGGGATAAGCTTTCAGTTTGTACAAGTCAGTTATTCGCTAGCTGAACGTTAATTTTCATTATTTTTTCATTCATTTTCAGGGCAAACCAGAATCCAGACAGTGCCATTTTCTCCTTAAACCGTAAGGGCTCTTCCAGGAGCCCCTTCCAACTGATTCATTGGCTAAAACGACAGGATTTCTACAAGGAATTGCCAGAAAATTCTCTGTACGGGATGACATTTGTGGGCCCTTTTGTTGTTTGTGTCTTTTTTAAACAACTGCTCTCATCTGTGGCCCAGAGCAAGCCCTTCCTGGGTCCGACTGCTCGAGCAGCTGAGAGCAGAAAGGGTTTTGCTGCTGGGGGCTTTGATGCTGCCTCAAAAAAGCTCCTTTTATCCAGTGGCCCTGCTCAGCCCCAGCACAGCAACCTGGGCACCAGCACCCTGCTCCTGACTTTTATCTCCCCACCAACAGGGACGGGCTCCAGTAAAGGATGGATTTAAATGCACTTTCCTGTGCGCCTGGAACTGCAGCAGAAAGAGCTCAGCACTTTCCTTCCAATAGAACAACACCCAGAGGTGCCACAGGGCAGATAAATAAGGTTTGGGGGTTTGGGTTTGTCTGGTGAAGTGTGAGCAACTCACTTGTGGACATGTTTCTGAAATTATCTTTTGGAAGTGTATAATATTCTGAAGATGCAAAATGTTAAAAATGCTTGCAGAGTCTTATTTATAACAGAGTGTTCCTAAATATAAAAATATTTCAGATAAATGTGAAGTTATTTCAGAATATACAGGGCAAAGAAAGGGTTTACAGCAACCAAAACCCCAAAACACAGCAATGTGAGCTACAGGCACCATCTCCAAACCATTTCCTGCTGCATGGAAGAAGGAAAGGAAGGCTGGGGAGGTTTCCTTGGGTGCTCCCCACTTCCCATCTGGCAGTTGTGAGTTCTGCTCCACGAGATAAATAACTAGTCAAGAGTGAAGGGCTGAGCTGAGCTGCTCTGCAGCACATCCCCAGGCCTCACTACCTGTCACATAATGTTGGGAGCAGGGTTATGTCTGCAAAGGTTGACAGAGCACAGATTTATCTCTCCAAATCAAACACTGTGTGTTTAGCTAAACTCAGTGAACTTTAACTAATTAGCCCATCATTACAGTAAATTCATATTGAGTAATTTTCAAAAGGCTAAACCCAGAGCCCAGAGTATTTACAGGACTGATAGTAACAGTGAGCTATTGGGAGAGATTTCTTCTTAAAAAAATACCAAATGCAACCTTCTCATGCCAACTGTTTGAGGGAAGCCCTTTCTAAAATAGACATTTAAAAAAATAATGAAAAATATTCATATATCTAAATAGAGATGAGCTCAGCTGGTCAAAGCCAGGTGCTAAAAGCACCAAAGTTAAGGGGTCAATCCCTGCATGGCCATTCACTTAACACCTGGTTTGATGATCCCTGCAGGTCCCTTCCAACTCAGAATATTCTGTGATTTCTATGAGTTACCCATGTACAGAAAAAAGGAGTTGCAAGTGGAAATCAAAAGGCTACATAGTCCCATAAACATCATATTTTTTATTCCTTCTGTATTTTACATCATGTTTTAAATAATGGAAAAAATCCTGGGGAATGGGACAATGAAGTGCAAGATGCAAATGGAGCAGAACTGATCCCAGGGACAGAGCCCGTGCCCGGCCGTGCATTTTGGGGCCATTTTGGTTCATCTTGGGTGCAGCCCTGGCTGGGCCCTGGTGCTGCCCAAGGTGCACCCATGGAGGCCTTTTAGTGCATTTAAATGTCATCACTCAGGGGACAGGGCCAGCCTGACCACAGGCACTCAGGGAGGACCAACGGCTTTTATTCCTCTCTCTCCCACGACAGAATTTCATCCTCCAGCTCAGTCTGAATGGAATTACAGAGCTTTGCAGACCTTGGACAGCACCTCCTGTCCAAGGATCCTGTCCTGGATTAAGCCTTTTTTTACCCAGAGATGGGTTTTAAAAGCTTTTATTCTATTTCCAGTTTTATGTGAAGGGTGAGATAATACAGATGTTATAATGTAGATGTTATGAAGTAGATGTTACAATTCACTCTCCCAAAAGAAAAACAACAACCATCTGTCCCTTCATAGTACAGGAACCCATCACAGTATGAAAGAAAGACGTGTTGTCCCAATGAAATGAAGATAAAAACTTTTTGATAGAAACCACATCAACACCTGCTGCTCCAAAGTTATCATAAAAACCCAATCAGCCCATTTAAATAGATCAATAACCTCTTAAACAGAAAAAAAAATACTCTCAAAAAATTAGTAAGTGGACAACTACAAAAAACCACATCAAAGCTACAAATAGTCCCTAAAATTCCGCACAGATTCACCTCCCACACCTGCCTGCACTGAGCAGCAATTCCTCCAGAGCAGCCTTTGTGCTGCACTGCCCTGCCTGGTCTGTGGATGCTCCATCCCTTCACTCCTGTCCCACCAGAGAGGCTTTGGCACAAATCTAATCCCAGCAAACTGCTAAACCTGCTTTGTAAATGTTCCTCCACTCCTGAAACCCTCCTCCCTCAGTGCCACAGAACTTTCTGATTCTTTTACAACACATTTCAAGAGATTTTCCTGAGAAGTTTAAGGACAGCTCAGAATTGATTGATTCATATCTGTTCACTCAGAATTGATTCGTATCTGTTCCCTTAGATGATGAGCTGCTACTCCTTTCAACCAAATCATGATTGCCTTCAGTGAAGAGAGATCTTTTGGAAATGTATATTCCTTAGCGTCTCTATTATTTCAACAGGAAGTAAATATTCAGAAAACTCCATAAACATAATTCCAGCTTCCTTCTGAGTGGTTATCCATTAGGGGAAAAAAAAAATGAAACTTCTAGTAAATCTCCCTTTAAGGTTTACACTCTGGTAAAGTAGATTTAAAAATAAAATAAGCTTTTGTCAGAAGCATCTTGTAATGAACAGATTTTACAAGGAAAGAAATTGCCAGTCATCTTTGCAATGTCTGACAGGGATGATAATGTATTTTTTCAGGAGTGAATCACCAGATCTAGGAGGTTTTTCTTCTTCTGGTTGGGTGTATTTTTGGTAGGTTTTTCGGTGGTTCGTCTTGTTTTGTTTCTTTTGTAAGGAAATAATTCATTTCCAAATTGTTGATTGCACACCTTGCTGGATTTTAATCAACCCCCAGTGATGATGGAATTTGCTGCCGTTCTCAGACTCAAATTCTGCTCCATGAAGTCATCAGGACCTTTTGGGTCCTCCCTCCATCCCATTCTGCTTTGGACATAGTTTACAGAGCCTAAAGCCAGCTGAACTGACAATGTAACCTGATCACAGCACAGAAAATGCTCTGGCCCTCCAAGCTGAATGATTTCTCCCTCTCCTGAGGGAATACTGGCAATAATGGCTTTTCTTCCTATTATGTTATTTTAGAAACTTGTTCCCTTTAAAATGAAAAAAAATCATCCTCACAATGACTGAACATTTTCCCTATTTCAGTGTGGTATGTCTATTTTAATTTGTAATTTAAATTTGTAGGAAAAATGCAGGAAGGCTGACATTCCACTCCAGTAATATATTCATGGAATTACAGACACATAGACAGCATTGTAAAATTTTATATACTCTCCTTATAATTATTTAAATAGAATCTTCTTCACCAACAGAAGAAATACCCAATGCAACAAGAAATGGAAGAAAAAAAAATACAGAAATCACAGGGAAAATGAGGAGTGAATATAATGGAGATCTAAGGAAGAACTCTAGTATCTCTGTTATTTTTAGACCTCCATCTGGAAGGCACTATACAGTGTGTATATAGTTTTTAAATAACAATATTATGACATTATATACTTCCATGAGAGGGTAAAGGAGATGAGCTAATGCACACACTAATAGATATATTAGTGATAATGTTCTTACAAAATCTTATATCAAAGCCTATTATGTCACTTTCCCCTCCAAAAGAGAAATCAGCTGTGCAACGTGCAGAGATCTTCTACTGAGAAGATCAACAAACCATAGCAAAGGTTCACTTCTGCAGGGTGCTTTGAGCAGGGCTAAATAAAACCAACTCTTTTAAGGCTGGTGTCTGGTTTTTACAGAATTAAAGGCAGTTCTGTGATTTGAAACTAGTTACTCTAAAATACAGGACTATCAGAATTATTATTAATGCCCATCATCAATATCTCACATCTGGTTTTACTCGTCATTAAAAATAACTTCACCCTAATTGCAGCACCCTTTAAAACATAACAGCATTGAGAACTGAAACAACCCAGCAGTGCAAATGTCCTACAATTAACCAGCACGGATGGTGCTCAGGATGTGAGAGCAATTTTGGAGCTCCATACATTACAAATGTACCAGCTCAGCTTTATTATGTTGAGGCAATAATGTGCAATAATGAGATGAACCACCTGTGCTGCAGTTTCAGCTATGCAATGGAGATACTGACAGGAAATTGGGTTTGAAATGATGATTGACCAGGTCTCAATGATGCCTCAGGTTTTGCTTTTACATCTTCAGATTCTGCACTGCTTTAGTGTTTAGGTTTGGGCTTCACATTAGGGGATGGTGAGCAGAGAGCAGGGAGACAAAACAATTCCTGCTCCAGCTGGGCACCAAGGACAAATGATCCAAATCTCAGCCCCAGAGCACAAACCCCGTGGGCTGGAGAGAGAAAAACAAGGATGGGACTGCAGGGGCTAAAGCTGGAATGGGACAATGAACTGCAAGATGCAAATGGAGCAGAACTGATCCCAGGGAGAGACCCCATGCCTGGCCGTGCATTTTGGGGCCATTTTGGTTCATCTTGGGTGCAGCCCTGGCTGGGCTCTGGTGCTGCCCAGGGTGGATCCATGGAGGAGAGGCTTTGAATGAATCCCTGCTTTACTCTGGAGCTGTGCCCAGCCTCTGCTCCAGCTCAGCCTCCCCAAGGCAGCACCAATCCTGCCCTGCAATCCCACCCTGCCTGCACCTGACAAAGTCAGGCAGAGTCAGCCCTGCAGCCTTCTAAACCCACCAGAGTGTGAATAAATGGCCAGAGATGCTTTGTACAAAGATGCAAAAAGAATCTCAGACAAAGCCAGCCAACAACCTGCCAATACACAAATCAGCCCCCTGAAATTGCCTTCTCCCAAATTCCTAGAAGCACAAAAGCAATCCAGTCGAGGATGAGGTGATATCACAAAATCTATACCACAAACTTGGTAACAATTTGCACTTGTAATAAGCCATAAAGACCAAACTCTGTTTTTGGGTAGCACACCTCTCTGAGCACCATAACAGCAGCAGAATTAAGCCCAGGATTCAGGCTGCACTGCCATCCCACACGTGGTGCCCTCCTCTGCAGAGCTGCTCCAAAAGCTCTGCTGGCCTCAAGCTGTCCCTCTGCCACTGCACACCTGGGCTGCATCTTCAACTTATCCTCTTAGAAGGATATGAAACTAAAAACACCAGGAAAATAAAGTTATTTCTTATAAAATGAAAAATGGTGAACCTAAAACATCAGGAAAATAAATTCTTATGATTATGAAACTAAAAAATCAGGAAAATAAAATTACTTGAGGCGACTGCAATGCCGGCCTCTCACAGAATGACACAACTGCCTAAGATGATATCAGTACTCTGTAACTGAGCATTGTTATTTTGGATTTTTTTCTTATTTTCTCCTGCTAATGCCACAAGAAAATGAGAAGTTTCACAGTTGGCTCTGTTACATCATAACCCATAGGGTAAATATTGCCTTTGCAGCAAGGAAACAAATGAAGTTCTCCCAATTCAGATGACAGCCACAGTGAAGGACTCTGGGCCAGGGGCTCCGTGCTGAGGCTGGGGACTCAATCCCACCCCCTGTGCCCTGAACAGGATGGAACAGAAATCCTCCCTGCCTACAAAATAACCATTTGGACCTAATGTCACTCCAATTAATCCCCTCCCAAGTCATAGACTGCAACAGTGATTTTCATCTCTTCCCTTTCCATTCATTATGTATATATATTAAAATATTAAAGCCAATGTGCTTTACCTCAGTAAACAGTACTGTGGGAGAAAATTTTTCAAATAGAAGTGTCTCACAATAATTGCATGATAACACTGTCAGCACTGACAAAGAAAATTCAAATGGCCAAATGCAAATTAAGTTAGCCTTGCATATCGTTCATTACTACTCATGTAGTTGGTAAATGAATGCATGAATATCCTTTCTCTGCATGTAAAAAAGTTCCTCTAACTTCAGCTACTGCATAAAGATGCAGCCAAAACTCAGCTATCAATCTCTGGAAATGGAGGCCTTCCCATCTAGCAGGACATAGCTCATTAAAATAGAACAGCTTTCAGATTCAGTGTGAATTAAAAAATAAATAAATTCAGAATGGTGAGTGACTTCCAACTCGTACAAAATCCTGCTCTGTGACCTTGGCGGTCTCCTCCTGGATCACTCCTTTGATAGGCTGCTTGCTGGGAAGAATTCCTGCTTCTCAGAAAAGCTTTGTTTGTCTAAAAATCTATTTCACAACACAGGATGTTCAAAAAGGCTTTTAGGAGGTTCAGAGGCAGCTGAACCAGAGCAACTCTAAGAGAAAGGAGCTCCACAATAAACACTGAGAGTGACTCCAGGGCTGCTCTGGGTGCCTGCAGGGTCCTGTCACCAGAGAGACACAAACAACTTCAAATGAATAAATATAAATAAATACAAATATGTATGGAAATTAAAATGAAATCCAACACTCAGTTTCAAGGTCTGGAACTTGAAATTGCAACTGGCCCAGTTCTGCAGGTGTCAGAGGTTCTGTGGTAAAGCTGCAGATGAAGAATCCTCAGTGCTCCCATGGAACTCCCTCCCATCATCCCTCATGGACTGTGGGTTTTTACTTCAAAAGGCACAAAAATTTAGAATTTCCTATGTTTGGATCTTAGGGCAATCCAGTGAGTAAAGCAGCACCAGTGCTGGGTTTTAAAAATTCTGAAACTTGAAAAATATTCTGAAACTTCACAGGGAGAACTTTTCCCACTGCACTGAATGCACTCTGAAGCACACTAATAAAGGCAAGGGGTACAGAGCTCTCCTCAGCCTGGGTAAGTAATTAAATGCTTTAGATGAACAGCAAACTGAGGTAATTAGTTACAATTACATAGCACAATAACTTTCTGAAGGACATTTAGCAGAATGCGTACGTGGCTTTGCCACTTGATGGCACATTTTCATTTGTTCAGGAAAAACTCTTGTTTTGGGAAAGAAGAATACATTAAATGGCAAAGAACAACTTAGGGAAAGCAGCACAATGGATCCAAAGCCCAGAGCTCACAGTCCCATTTCTCTGTGTCTGTGGAGCTCCCCAAACATTTACAAACACTTGACGTGCTCTAGGTCAACACGTGAACAGTCCCTGCATGCCAAGAACAGAAAATCAATTTAAGGACAACAAATCAATCTCGAGCCCTTGCTTCAGAGAAGGGAACACACCCACAGAGGTGAGAGCAATTATGCAAATGTGCAGAACTCCTGAATTTCTGTCTTTCTGTCCAGCCAGCCAGTGGTCCTGAGGTGTTTCTGGAGCCCCTTCACCCCTTGCCTGCTCCAGGGAATGTGGTGTGCACCTAAAAGCCTGGAGCATCCAATCTGAGCAGGCTGAATCCTCTTTAGTCCCTTTTTGTCCACTTCTCCTCCATCCTGCTTGCCTGACAACTCACAGAATTCAGGTTTGGCCTGCAAGGGACCTTAAAAATCATTTATTTCCAGCCCCCTGTCATAGGCAGAGACACCTCCCCCTGTCAAGTAAAATCTGCCCGTATCAAAGCTGCTCCTTTCATGCCAGGCCAGAGGAAAAATGTATTATCTAAGTACTCCTTTAATTACAAAAGCCATAAGACAAAATGCAGACACAGTAAAAATAGATTATACCACAAATACCTATTTTTAAACAGCTTTGGGACTGTTTATGGAGCTCTCAGGACTCAGGTAACTTGCTGAGATTCAATTTGAATGGTGCCCATATTTATATTTAGAAGGAAAAGCAAACTTAAATCTACAATAGTGCCATGATAGCAAAATAAGTAAATTTATTTTTGGTGATCTTGTTTAGCTCTTGCTATTACAGATGTGGGAATTTTGAAGCACTTGGATCTTGTGTGAGTCCCATCAGTCCACAGCACCTGACTGTAAGCAAAAATCCTCCCCGACACAACTGCATGGCAAACATGCCTTTAAATACTCAGCTCCTAAAAGCTAAAATGTTTGAGAAGATGGAGAAGTTTAAAATACAAACTGATTTTTAAACTCAGAGCTAAATTTTTATAGCTCATAATGGATATTGCCAACTTGATAACAGGTATTTAATGCTGAGGATCTGTTCCTCTGAAAGACATTTTGTTGAGCACAAATTCAGTGCACCTCCCACCTCCTTGCATCTGAACATTTATGACATTCTCACCAATTCACAGATGCAAGCAGATCAAAACCCAGCTTATTTAGACAACTGTCACATCCAGAATGACTGACAGTGCTTTAGGAAAGCAAATTTGCTTTGACTGAAGGTTTTTATTTGAATGTGGTTCAGGTGAATGAGGACTGTGCACCCACAAACCCAACTAACCCTCCAGATTTTGTTTAATACAATCAGTGCAAAGGTAAAATTAGTTTAGCAAGGTAGACAAGCAGAAGTGAGTCTTTAAGCACAGTTTTATCTCCAAGCAGAAGACACAGGATTCCTAAAACAATAACCTTCTATTAGAATTCTGATGCAATGAAAATTATCCACCTACTTAAACAAACCCATATTTTAAATTAAAATGTCTGAATGCCGTATGAAAATTACCAAAAATCATTAAAAAAATAGGAACAATATTACCACAGCTCCTGTTTGTCTTGCCAAGGTTAAACCAGGAGTGGAAGCCCTTCAGATGGCTCCCATCAGAACCACAAACCAATGCTGAGACTGAACCAGGGAGGTCCAGGGTCTCCTTTCCATGCTCAGGGTGTGCTCTTAGCATGGAAGTAATGACAGGGCAGCAACTGATCCGACTGTGATGCAGGAATTAAAAACAAATCCAAGATGTGTGCTGAGAGAGCAGAGGAAATCCTCAAGAAACACAGAGAGACCTAAGGCAGAACCTTCATGCAGGTCCCTGCATCACTGCATGCCCAGCAGTGAGAGCCACAGAAAGAATGGCCCAGGGCATCAGGGAGGCTGCCAGAGCTTGCATACATGGGAGAGGGCACTGGTTATTAACATTCCTAAAAGAAATTAAATTCCGTGCCAAAAAACTTAGAAACTTAATAAAAAGAGCCTTAGCAGAACAGTTAGCTCTGTGCAGAAATTTGTTTAAGCTAATTTAGAGAAAAAAAATTATTCCTGAATTGGTCTTCTTTTAATAATTTCATAGCCCAGGGCCAGGAGAAAGGGCAGGGATTATTGTGCAGCAGCAGTGCTGGATGCAGATTTTAATGGCTCCCTGTGATAAATGCCACCTAAAACTGCTCTTTATTATCCCAATATTGGCAAACTTGCAAAATGCAAGGGGTATTTTTGGAAGAGGGAGCAACATTTCTAGAAGCTGAAGTCTAGTTATTATTATTCTGTAGGCTCTCTAAGCAAAGCCAGCCCCTGTAAGAGCAATCTCCCTCCCTAAAATCCAGAGGCCAGAAACAATAAAGTGGAGCACTGAGCTCAGGAGAGAGGAACCCCTCAATGGTTTTGTACACTGAGAAATCTACAGCAGAAAGAGCACAAAAGAGCAGAGTGAAATGCAAAACCAGAGGAGGGGGGCAGGAATTTATTATTATTACTTCCATGACCTGCTAACAAAACCATTTTTACCGGAAAAGTCTGGGGTTGTAATGCAACCCATTAAAGTGTAGCTTTTCATTTCCAGGCTTAGCAAACAAACATAATGCAGTGAAACATATTTGAAATGGGTTTTATTTTTCTGAACCTGTCTGTACATTTCACATTTTGATTTTTCCCCTGCAGAAGCACTGCAATGTTGAGCAGTGCCTCTCTTCCCTTCTGCGCCTCTTACCCAGTCTGAATCTGACTGGAAATTAATTTAAAAGGAATTATTTTAAAGGCATGACCATGTGAGCACAAATATTCTACAAAGCACAGCAGCAACCCCTGTAGAAAAGGCAAACTGAAGGGGTGGAATGACACTCCTTGTTGTAAGCCTGTAGTAATTGGAGCTCCATTACCCAAATTAATTAATCCCTCCCAGGTCCAGCCCACTGACCCAAAGCCACAGGGAACACACACAGGGGGGTTTTTTTTTGGCTTTTTTTTTGTTTATTTTGCAAAGCTGTGGGGTTTCAGCTAAACTGATCAAAAATCTAGAAGTGAAACTACAGTTTGTTCCTTCAGAGTTAAATTTCCTTCATGAACCCACTGGAAGAAAACACAACACAAGCTAAATTTCCATGATCTTCAGATTGCAGCCACTGTGAGGGTGTGAAACCTCTCTAGTTTTAATTTTCACCATGAGAAGATGCAAACAGAACGAGCAAGTTTGGAAGAAGACAGATCTAGAGCACACACATGAGAAGGGTACAAAAGTGAACGTGCTGTACTGTTGAGTGGTTTTGGGGGGCATTTCCTTTGTGGGTTTTTTAGGGGTTTGGAAAGGGGTTTTTGCCTTTCTGTAGGGGCCACCTGTTACCAAGGAATTAGCAAAACTACAAAAAGTAAACAAGCAGAAGTTGTTTTTTCTCCTTGCTAAACTCCAACCACAACTGACACAGAAAAATGAGATCTGTGTCCAAACAGGCAGAAAACTTTTAATGGATTTTCCTCTCAGACCATAATGTGTAACCAAGACAAGTCCAACCCCAAAACTTGGCTGGACAAGTCTAACTTTGGAAATAGCAACACCTTTATGAATTTTATGTCCCAAACCCAAACTCCAGAGCAGTTCAGCTCTAACAATGCCCAGAAAACCCCTGCACTGTTCCCTGCCCACAGACAGAATTATTCCATTTGCCAATCACAACCACACAACCCAGCAAGCCCAGAAATCCCCTAATCTTGTCCTTCCAGGCCTTTTATTTCCTTTTTTTCCTCCTTTCACTGAACCAGAGGAGGCATGGAATCAATTGTTTATTCCAATCTCACTGGCTGGAACTCTGCAGGACAGGGTGGCACCAAGGAGGGAACTGTCACTGCTCCTTTTTTGAAGGAGAGATGGGGAAGGTTGTAAATGGTTCCAGGATTTTCATGCTGTAGTTCACTGCTCACATTTTAGCCACATTTTTACTTTGGTGTGTAGACAAGTTATTCACAAAATGTCACGTACGTTTCTAAACCACAGGAGAAAATTTACATGAAAGTTTCAATGGTATATTTAACTGGTAACTAACATTTATTGCATCCTATTCTCCCGAAAATTTTCCTTTATGGCCTTCTTCTCTTACAGAGCACTTACATTTGGCCAGAGTTTGGAGCTGAAGGACCCAGTCCTTTTCTCACAGTGAGTGTTCCAAAGTCCATCAGCTCCTTACATTTAAAAGCCAGGCCCCACTGGAATATCACTTGACTCAATGAAATTCCAAACACAGAAGTCAAAGTAACTACATAAAGCAGAAGATCAGCCAAAGGGATTTTTAATTAGCTCCGTCCCCTGTTTTTACTGAGGAATCCCTGGTTTTGCCCCAGGTTCAATCATCTCCTGTTTCCTCAGCTGCAGCAGATTTTGTGCAATCTCCTCTGGTCCCTGGGAAGCTTTGTTTTGTCACCACTTGGTGACAAATGTCTCCTCAAGCCACAATACAGAGAAACCATCTCTCAAAATGATAATTCTCAAGATAGGGGAAAAACCAAACTTTGATCGAGGATTTCTTTCACGTCTGATCTGAGAGCAGAAACAAGCCCTGAATTAAGAATGATCCTGGAACTGGAGGGGAATTGACTTCAGAGTATGAACAAATCAAGTCACTTATTTGGTTTTTTCATAAGATCATGCATATGGCAAATTAAAAATAATTATGCACTACATTTGCTATTAAAAAGAGCAAAAGAATTTGCCTTTGCTCTTCTGTTCCTCTAAAAAGAATCATCAGCCAACACGAACCTAACCCCAGCTCACTGAGGATCAGGTGGATTAACATGGCTTATTTATGACCCTCTTTTGCCAAACATATCCAACCCAAGCTTTTGATTTTATACCAAATAACTCCAACTGTAGCTTTTTAAAACTGCATTTTTTACTATAAGACATGTTTGAAATGAAAAATTGCAAAGCGCGGTTACCATGAGCTTTGATGAAAAGTGAAAGCAGAGTAAATGCATTTCACAAAGTGTGTGCCACCGGAATATCATAAACAGAAAAGTGAACAAAGGAAACGCTGCCACTGAGTCTCAAATTGTCTCAAAATCAGCTTTGCAGCAAGAAGCAATTGCTCACTAAAGTGGACAGAGTTGAGTCCAACACCATTGTCTTCCTCAGGAAAACGAAGCTCTCTTAATGCATTTTTACTTTTAAGACTCCAAAAACTGGAAGCTCCTACCAGAGCAGAACACACCAAGAGCAGTGCTTGGAAATGATGACCAGCTTGAACACTCAAATCTCATTTGTTAAGGAGCTAACACTCCTCATGGCACCACCTACAAGGCATTAATTATACTTACAGCTGTAAGAACGAAGCACACTCAGCACAGAGATGCTCAAATGCCATCTCAAAGACAATAGGAGCCCTCAGAGCACACACCAACCTGGAGCCTGAGCTGCAGGTTGACAATCTGTGATTGTGCTGGGCTTTCACAGGAGCTCACTGCCCAACAGCAGCCCTGTGAAGAGTGCTGGCAAGTCTTTGCAGCTTTAGATTGCTGTGTTTGTAGCCCTGCTGAAGCTGTCCCGGATTTAGCCCAGAGTTAGCAGAATTTCCCTTACCTTGCGCTCGCGGCGTTCGTTTCCTGCGGTCCCTGAAAGCTGCTCCCGACTGCAGGGCCTCCAGCAGGCTGTCCATCACCCCTGTCTCATCACCCTCTGCAAGCAGGAAAACACAACTCCATCAGTACAGCTGCAAGCAGATTTACAAGGAAAACAGAAGTCCAAGAGTGTCGCTATAGGACACAAAAGAACACAAGCTCACACCGCTGTTCTCAAGGTGAAGAAAAAGGGAAGTTTATTTTCTGACTCCAACATTTATAGATTTCCAAGAGTGACAGTGGATTGGAGGGTGTCAGTGCCACCTCTCCAATGACACTGGACAGACCAACAGTCCATCAACGTTCTCCTTCTCTATAAAAGAATGCAAAACAATGAGTTATTTACAGAAACCGTGTGAGAAAGTTCACTACAAGAACATCAACATCAGAAGGCTTAGGAAATCTTAAAAAATCAGGGTGACACAAGAGTTGTCCTGTTCCCACAATGCTGCCAAAGAAGAGGCAGGCACATCCCAGAGCAAGGCTGCTGGCACATCCCAGGGCAGGGGGCACTGTCTGCTGTGGGTGATGCCCACCAGGCAAAGGTGATGCCAACCCTACTGTTCCTTCAGGAAGAAAATTCCATCAGTGCAAGTGCAAGCAGATGTAGAAGGAAATAGAAGCCCAAATGCTGTCCTGCTTCCATAATGCTGCCAAAGAAGAGAAAGGCACATCTGAGGGGGGCACCTGTGTAAGGCTGCTGGCACATCTCAGGGGCACTGTTTCTGCTGTGGGTGATGCCCACCAGGCAAAGGTGATGCCAACCCTTCTTTCAGCTTGGAGATGTTCCCCTGTGCATTATTGATGCCATGCTCAGCGTGCAGAGGGGCAGCAGCTGCTGCTGGGATAGCTGGAGGCTTTTCTGAAGTGCAACCAGGTCCATTTAATCAATGCATCTGATGGCACTGAACAGCAGAAAGTTCAATATTGCAGCACACAGAAAATATTTTATATGATGCCTCCTGACTTCATGACTCACTAGATCTGTGGAAAAATCATCTATACAATCAATAGCATGGATGGTCTTCAGGTGACATAAGGAGAATGAAGAGGGGATAATCATGCAGTGGAAGTCAGTGGTGTAACATTTCTTAACAGCTGAATTTTATTTCTGCTCAATTTTTTATTTTGCTTTTTCCATATCCAGGCTAACTCGCAGCCTTTAAATTGCTGGACTTTATGGTGCATTATGGAAATCTGGGTGGAAAAATTACTTCTTTTTATATATTTGAGTCTTTACATTCCTTTGCATTTCAGTCTGTTAATAACAGTTGACAGCAGCATTCAGCAGCTTGAGAAATAGAGGTCAAAGAACTGAAAGGTTACAAAACTACTGATGAATGCCTCTTTCTGTTCCCATATCTGTGTTATAACCCGAAACTAAAATATAGGTTAGGCTCAGCAGGTAGGTGGACATTTCATCCACATCTCTCAGACTCCAAACTCATACAAATTTCCCCACCTGGGAAAGGGAAGATCATTACTTTATGCAAAAAAATTACATTATGGTAAAAAACCTCTGACTCACACGAGGTGTGGGAGGTTAGATGCACATTCAGGCTCCCAGATGCTCAAGTTTAAAAGCAGCCTATTAATGAATAAGCTGTTCTGTCCTGTTCTCTGTTACATTCAGATTTATTAGACTCAATCCACACCTGATGTAAGAGCACACCTAAAACAGAACCTGGTTCAAATTTCTACAAGATGATCATTAGAACAACTGCTGGATACCTTTAAATTATACATCCACCTATGTGACACCATTCTCCACACACTACACAACACCCCCAGAGCAAGAGCAAAGGGAGCAGAGCAAGTGCAGGAACCAGCACAGGACTCTGAAATACCAGTTTTAATTACATTCCATCTAAAAGCCTTAAACAACTGAGCTCCTGCAAAACAAACAAGCAAATTAGCTTTTCTCAATTCCCACTCACACCCAAAGCCAGAATTTTCTCTAAACTGTACAACATAATTGTTCTTCTTTGTGCTTTTTATCCTACCCATGCTTATTCATTGATTGTTGGCTCTGTATTAAATTTACCTTCAAAATCAAAGGTCTGTGAATACACTTTGTCCAAATTAATACGCATAAAGTTGGTCTGAAACACTTCATGGCAGTGACTGCACACCCAGAACTAGTTAATATCTAGAATATTTAATGTGTAGAAAAATTACAATATTCTTCGATCTTCATTAAAAGTAAGAGTTGGCAGAGTTTATTAAAAAAGACAAAAATCCTTCAATACTTCATGAATGTTTATGCAGCCTTCCAATTTTTTGCTGAGCGAGCTGCTCTACCTGCTAATTACTGCAACTGCCAAAAGCCAGCCTGGCTTTGGGATGCCAGCATACACAACATAAAACACGTGACTGAGGAAGCTGCAGGACAGAGTGATGAGATTTTTAACTCCTCAAAGTAAAATTCATGCAAGGTCTGATCTCAGCAGTGCATCTTAATCTCAGTCTTCAGGTGGTTAAGTGAGAACTGGACAAAGAATTGCATTTTCAGGGAGTCCTGATTAAAACTGATAAATAAAATTCAACAGAAATTTCAGTCTTTCCCTGCAGTTCTTCACACAGGACCAGCAACCTCCTCCATGTGTCATTTCTATACCACCCACAGCAATTTATAGACACAAATAAAAAACAAAGACAGAAATTGCCAGAAGTTTGAAAACTAAAAACTTATTTCCAACATTCCTGTCAGCAGAAATAAAACACATAATCATTATTTGTCTTTTAGATGTCTTTCATTGTACACAAGGACAGGAGTTTCATCTGGAACAAGTAATTTTCTTCCTCATTGTTTCTGCTCCAAGTTGGCCCCAAGCATTTTAAAAAGAGAAAATGTGTGGAGACATGCAAAAAAAATAATTGGTGATTTCTTTGATTTGCCTTAGCAAAGAGCCAGATTCACTCCAGGTGCTAAAGAGGACTGCAAAAGGATTCCCAGGGATGAATTGATGTGTTCAGCACGAGCCCCATTTGCTTGGATTTGGGTTTGACACCAATTCTGCTCCCTCTGCTCTGGAGCCCCAGTCTCAGGTGTGGTTTTGGGAGTCTCAGAAATGCTTGTGCTCCTGCAGGGCCCAGGGCTTACACCAGAGCTGCTCAGCAGATTTGGGCCACTTTTAATGTATTACAAAGACAAAATAACTTCATTCTTCCATAGAACAATTTATTGCTACTTGCACTGCTGAAGAGACGCGATGTGCAGATTTGGAAGAATTGAATGAATGTGTGAAACTTCCCAGGCCAGCCAGGAGCTCCTCAACAGGGAATGCCCAAGAGCTCCAGTCTGCAGAGGTGACCAAAGAAACAGCACCAAAACCCCAGATCCTGTGGTTCCAGGAGCAGTGGGGCACCAGCTTGATGACAGCAGTGACAGGAGAGAAATCACCACTGGAACAGCCTTTGATGTGACCAGGGGTGGATTCCCAGTGCCTGAGGCAGCACAGTTCCTTCAGCCACTGCAGGGATGCAGGACAAGCTCCTCCCGTGCTCTGGGACCTGGGCAGCCCCAGCAGAGCAACAACAAAAACCCTGCAGGGGCTGGGAGCTCTGAGTGCAGCACAGCCCCCTGAACCCAGCCTGGCCCCTGCTGGGCTCTGCCAGGCACAAATATTGACAGAGAGGACTCTGATGGAAGCTGGGGGGATATTGCAGCAGGTGCCAGCTGCTGGGGTGGCTGGGGGCTGCAGAATCTGCCCCAGAGCCCAGCCCATGGCCCAGCTCCAGGGGATCTGCTTCCCTCAGCCCAGAGCCACAGCTGGGAAGGAGCTGCTGCTCCTGGGGGTTCTGCTGCCCTCCCTTCTTGCTGTCTGCTCTGGTTGCTACAGGACCACCTGTACATATTTACAAACATATTTTGCTGGCACATTTTTATTTTCTAGTATTTTCCAAACGCACTTGCAAAACATCTTGTACCCATTGTTATAAATATCCAGACTGCAAACTGATCTAAGTTAACAAGAAGTGTAGATATTGCACAGCCATTTGGGCAAAGGTTTACAGGAATTTTACAGGAATTTTTTCATAAATTTAGGTCCTCACTGAAAGAGTCCAGTCAAATATCTCATTAGGTAACACATGCTGCCTCCTGCTGCTCCAAAGGGTTTTCAAATTGTGCTTCTATTCACATCTTGCACTACCCTGTTTGGCTCTGAACTTTTATGCACTTTTCAAAGTCTAATGGGTGTCCTGTAGAAACTTTTAAACAAGACTTTTTATTCATAACCAGTACCAGAATTTTTAATTGCAATATATTCACTTAAAAAGGTCAGCTCTCAATGTCTTTGGGAAAGCGTGTTTTTGTGTTCTCCTCATATATTTGCATTTTATTCATTTGCTAAATTCATTTTGCATGCATAATAAATATCTCCAGGAAGCAGTCCTGCTCTGCAGCTTGCAGCAGAGTGCTGTCTCGTGCCTCTTATTTACTTTTTAATTAGAGGAGAACAAGTTAGGACAGTGTGACTGAGAAGTGAACCCCCAGCTCATGTCAGTTTAGAAAACAAGGCAGAGCCTTGCTTACACACCAATTAAGAATACTGTTGATGGTAACCTGACCTCAGGCTCAAATAAATTAATAGAAGAAGAAAAAGAAAGTGCTTTGTTGTAGAGGCAGGCGATTGAAAACAATGTTTGAAATGCACATTTTTAATTTTTTTGGGAGAAAATGTCCCAGTGGTCAAGGTCTGCTGTGGCCACACTGAGATGCCCCCACAGAGCCCCTGGAGCCTCTTCCTGCAAGGACCATGCCTCAAACAGGCTGCAATGTGAATTATCTGGAACAAATAGGAAGAGATTGCCTCTGTGTGGGAAGGAAAAGATCGTGCAGCTCACCAAAAAAAACCCACCCCAAAAATTCCCATGTGATACCTCAGTAATTACACCTGTAAATAAAGTTCTGTGCAGTTCCAAAGCTGCATTTAAGTTACAGTACTGAGGTACTTTTAGTTTCTCTGATGAGCAGATATGCAAGGCAGAACAAATCATCAATGCTCTTACCATTGTTAATTATTTCCTTTTAAAAGCAGTTCTTTATTATTGACCAACTCTAACATATTAGGGGAAAAAGAAGTTTCGGGAACACATTCTGAGGAAAGGGGAGTTCTTAACACATTCTTGATGACTTGTTACTTTCTTTTTTAATTTGATACTGGTGATGGTTTTGACTGGGATAGAGTTGATTTTGCTCCCAGCAGCTGGTGGGGGCTGTGTTTTGGAACTGGAATCTGTTGATAATTCAGGGGGAGTTTTCTTATCACAGAGCAGCCCTTACACAGAGCCAAGGGTGGTTCTGCTCCCCATCCACCCTGATTCCTGAACCAGCCTTACAGTAAGGCTGATCAAGAATTATTTCTGAAATGCTTTTTAACATTGTAAGTTCTACAAAACACCAACTGTTTTACAGCAGTTACATTGAGATAAACAAAATTAAGGCTACTCTCAACATTAAAAACAGTACCTACTTTTTGAAACACAAATAATTTCTCTAAGGAAAAGTTGAATTTGCATAGAAAACTCCCTGAAGTTACCACTTGTTACTGTTCAGTAAACAGTCCCCAAGAAACATACTTTTAAGAGCAAAGAATCCAATTTTCCTTTCTTCCCTGCAATTATCCCAGTCACAGATTTGTCAGTCTAATAATTTTTCCCCCCAATAAACTCAGTCAGAAAGTACCATATGGGCCATCTTCATTATCAAAACCAAATTTTTCCAGAGCAAACCATTTAAAGGTGAGATTAAATTTCAATCTGTAATTTCTTTCTGACTTGCTGTCCATGCTCACATCCATTTGAATTTCTCCTGAGCTGTTTCTGACCCATTTAGCAGCAGTTCAGTAACTCTGACACTCACCCCATTCTCAAGAGCCCTTTAAACTCTGCACAAACAGCTCTTACAAAGTTTTTTAGCAATTCCTGCAGAACTGCTTTGAAGAGGAAAACTCAAACCTGTAGATGCTCACCTTGAAGCATAATGCAAAGCTCAATCTGGTTTTTGTTCTGTGAATATCAGGTTTCAGGAGGTGTGCAGCATATTCAAACAGGCCATCCATGTCAATGTGAAAAATAATGACTTCCCAAAGGAATTTCAACGTTTGGCTCATTGACATCCAGCACCACAAACTAATAATCTTTAAAATGTAAATAAGAGCCAAGATTTACCACTCCAGGTACCCCATGCAATCACCAGCAAATAGAGAAATCCAAAAAGACATTTACAAAATAACATGTAACTCGTAATAAGCTTAGTATGGATTTCTGTTTATGCTAAAGGACGTGGAAGGAAGACAAACCAACCACAAAAGCACAGAATCATCAGAAAACTGCAGCAAAACAACCCCTGGAATGATAACCTGCCCCAGAGTGAAAGCAAACAGCAGCCCAAGGAAACAGAACACACCAGTGTGAATGGAAAACCCATGAAATCTTCTATGGGGGCATTTGGAAAGGGAAAGCAGGAATATCCATCAAGCTCCAGCACAGAACTGCACTGGCATTACCTTCATCTGCATTAGGGGAGAATGGTAATATGTCTTCAAAACAATTAATTCAGCCCTAATTGGGACTGAGAAAGCTCATTCTATCTTTTATCCCAATGCTGGTAGTTAAAAGGTGATTTTAATTGCCATGGTAATCAGATATAATGAAGAGCAAAACTGTTTCTGATTAAATAAGATTTGCATCAGAATTGCAGTCAGACACTTTGCAGCTCCCAGGAAGCTGAATTCTCCCATTCTCCTCTCTCTCTTCAGGCATGCACACAGAGGCAGTGCTGCAGGAATTCTGCAGATGTTGAATCAGATGGGAGTCATGAAAGGCTTCTCCTCCCAGTTCATCTCCCATAAGGAGAAAGAATTGTTCATGATTTGAGCTGTGAAACTCCAGATCTGCAGGTGTGTGCATAAGGCACAGACATTTCTGTGCCTCCCAACCTCACCAGGAAACCTGGACTTTTCAGGTGCTAACCATCTTGATAACTTCTTGAAATATTCATTTTTATAGAGTGGGTTTTTAAAATTTTTTTTACATTCATCTTTAAATATTTTGGAATGTTCAGCAGGTTTTGTATCAGTTTACATGTAGTGTTTATGTGGCAGCTCAGTTACACAAAGAACAAAACCACCAAACTGAGTAAAGTGGTCTTCAAAATACTGCCAAAGTCTGAGTTACTCCATCACCAGGAAATATTCAGAACAACTCTTGATTCTGGCCACACTGTGCTTTTCCACAGTTACACCAAGAAACAGATATTAATTTTCAGTTAATTAATTATAACTGACCTCATCTGTGACCATACAAAAAGTGGTCACTGAATAGTCAGAAAACAGGAAAAATCCTTTTTTATAGAACTGCACAAGAAGCTGTCAAAAAAGGAAGCCAATTGCTGTGACCTCAAAGGCTGCAGCTCTGAGTCAAATTTGACTCTGGGAGATGCAGAGCAAGAGCTGAGAGAGGGTGAGGTTAAAATGAGCCTTTGGGTGAAAATCACCTTGTCCAAGTGACAGCTTGAGAGGACATCTGCCTCCTTCCTCTAAGCCTGCTGTGTCACATTCACTTAGACAAATTTACAAACTGTTTATATAAGCAGCAATGAGCACACAGAAGTAGATGCATCAAGAAAAAATTAGTTATTTGGCAAAAATAGTCAATTGAATATCAATGTCATGGAATCCACTGGGGATGGGGGTTTAGCCCTCCTCCAACCACAGCAGCAGAGCTGTAAGATGTGAAATGGGTGTTTTAAAATACTTACAAATTGGAAAAAAATATTTTAGAAGTATTAAACTAACTTTGTGCCACAGGTTTTCAAACATTAGTTATTTAAACTGCAGGTTCGGTGCATTGGGCCATGTAAAGACATTCATACATTTGCATTTTCATTGAGAGAGGACTACAATGCAAAATGGAACTTTACTTGTATCATTTAATAGGAAAAGACTTCCGTGATGGAAAGCAGAATGCTGTCAGTGTGATTTGTGCCACTGCTGAGAGTGGCACAAACTGCTTGGAAAGGGAAGGGGAAAATGCAGAAAAATGAAGGTGAGTGTAGGATTGATGGGATGGACGGAGACCAGAGATCTCTGGAGCCAGGTCTGGAACTTGGGGTTTATTGCAAAGGGCCTGGGGACAGGGGCCTTTTGGGATTTGGGGTTTATTGCAAAGGGCCTGGGGACAGGGGCCTTTTGGGATTTGGAGTTTATTGCAAAGGGCCTGGGTGCAGGGGCCTTTTGGGATTTGGGGTTTATTGCAAAGGGCCTGGGGACAGGGGCCTTTTGGGATTTGGGGTTTATTGCAAAGGGCCTGGGTGCAGGGGCCTTTTGGGATTTGGGGTTTATTGCAAAGGGCCTGGGGACAGGGGCCTTTTGGGATTTGGGGTTTATTGCAAAGGGCCTGGGGACAGGGCCCTGCTGGGAGCTGCCAGGCACAGCTCAGAGCAGGCCCGAGAGAAGAGGGGGAGAGAGGATGAGAGGGTGAGAGAGTAAAAAGGTAAGAGCAGAAAAGGCAAGAGCTAAGAGACAAGAGAGTGAGGTTCCCGTTACAATACCATAAATCATCTTCTGTGTTGAATATTCTGATTCTCACTAACCAGTCTAGTCCAAGATACAAATCCTATAGCATTTCCATACAGCCTATAAGAATCATTACATTACCACACTGTGTTACATTTTAAACCCTACAAACTCCTCTTTGGGCCCCTTCTGCCAAGCTGGCAGGGTCTGCTCTGCCCCTTGGGCCTGTCTGCAAGCAGAGGGTGTTGTTCCATCAAAAGGGGATCACCTTCAGTGACCACACCATTGTTTTCCAGTTGTTCAGTAACTGAGGGATCTCAAAGCTTGCTTTCATTTCAATCTCACTGACAGTTTCCATATTCTCACAATCTTTTGCCAGGCAATCATATTGACAAGGCTTTCCTGTTCCATCTTCCCCAACAGGTGTGCTCTCAGGGCTGAGCTGGGAAACTGCAGATGTTGGAGCTCCAAAGTGAGAGCTCCAGCCCCTCAGCACAGCCCAGGTCACTGACAAAGCCTCCCATGGGCTCCCCACACTTTTCACCAGCTCACCAAACTCTGCCTGCAGTGTCCTCAGTGGCAGCTCAAATGAAACTCTTGAGCACTCTGGCAGAGGGAGGGTGCTGCAGGGATATTGAGCTGCTTCTCATCCCACTCTCAGAAAAGTGCCTGTCCATGTTACCATGGGCATTTTTGTGGCAGGTGGCAGATATTAAAGAAATATTAATCATATGCTGAATTAATAGATTAGAAAAGTCTCATTAGAAACCTTCCCAAAGAAAAGAAAATGTATTTATACATCCCCCTGTGTTGAAATTTTACATTTTGTTTATAGCTATACTGAAATGAGACTAATCTTTACATGATCTAATAATAAAGTTTGTCATCTATAGACAGGAATTCCTGCTACACAACATTCCAGGCAGCACCAGTGCCAGCTCCAGCAAGGCCAAAGATTACAGGATTTGTGGTGCCACTGCAGCATTTTTCCCTGAGCAGGGCCTGTTAAATGGATAACAAGGACAGGTGTTTTTATTGCTGGGTCAGATTAGCAGATTAACACAAACTCATAGAAACTGAACAAAAAACTGCAAGTGATCTCTTGCCTAAATCCAATTTTACCTCTACTTGCCTTCTGGAGTCAGTTAAGAATAAAGCCTCTATTTCACAACCTTCTGGAAACCTGCACAGCATCAGTATCAAGCCCACCCCATTCCTTCTGCTTTCTTACCTCCCTCTCTGTCACAGAGGTCTCATGTGAAATACAATGTTCTCCCAGCTGACAAGCTCAACACATTGCTTTTTATCGTGCTGAAATGTCACTCTGTACTCAGGCTCCAAGCTCAAGTAGATTTTCCAGCTCCTAATAGGACTACTGGGAGAACATCCATCCTAACACAGACCCCCAAGCCCAAAAAGAAAGACATTAATTGCCACAGTGCCTTGATTATAGAGATGTTTACAGAATGAAATTAACAACAAAGCAAGGAAGACACTTCTTCTTGGAAGTCAATCCATAAGGAAAAAAAAAATCAATTAAGTGCTACAAATGCAAAATAGCCAATAATTCACAGCAACACGCCTGGAAAGGAACATGACACACATTAAGTGGCAGAAATGGGATGACATGACCAGGTAGGCTGAAACAAAACAGAATTTTCCACTTTGAAAAGTGAACCTTTGCCAGCTTTCAGAGCAGCCAGCAGGTATTTCTCATATTGATCAGAAATAGCCTTCAGTTTATTACTCCTGACTTGGTTTTTCAATGCTAATCTCTCAGCTAAAAATGCTGCCTTACCTTTGTTCATATCAATCAGCTGCTGCTTCTTCTTCTGTCTCTCCAGCCTCTCCCGCTCTGCCTTCTCCTTGGCCAGCTTGGCCCTCTTGGTCTTCTCCTCCAATTCTCTTCTTTTGTTGTTTTCTTTTAATGCCTCCTGCATTAGAGGAAAGCAATGTGAGTGTCTGTACACTGAGGAGAACCAAAATAACCTGGTTTGAAATGAAGTAAGAGGAGAAGAAACGAGAGACTTGACCCAACACTTGGAGCACGCTCAGAAATCTTGGAGAGAACATAATGCACCACAGCATTTATACATGTGAGAATTATTGATCAGAGCAATGAGGAACTGAAATAGCTTTGTATTTATGGTAAAGGAAAAAAGGAATTTATTTCCAGCAGCAACATGTTTGTATTTTTCCCTATTAAGACTGCAAGTCTACCTTAAGCCTGTGCCATGCTCTTAGGAGGGATGAGTAGGGAGGAAGCCAAGTGTCCATTGTGATGGAAATTCAACTACAAGTGGCTGAAACTCAGGTGCTAGAATTTAAATGTAACTGATTAAATTTTTTTGTTGATATAGCCAGTCTGGATGTCTAAAACTCAGAAAACAGAGAAGAAGAAATGGAAAATAGCTGAATTTTTAGGTTATGACTAAAAGGTCTCTGAGGTAACAGGTTATCCCTGAGGTCTCTGAGGTAACAGATTATATTTGCTATATAGAGCAAATTAAAAATCCAAGACTCCCAAATGCTTCCAAATACAGAATAATCATTCAAGCAAGGGGCAGCATCCACATTTCAGCCCTGAGTTGCAGAGACTCTGCTGGTACCAGAGCCTCACTCCAAATGGCACCAAGAAACCTGCACCAAGAAACCTGCACCAAGAAAACTGCACCAAGAAAACTGCACCAAGAAAACTGCACCAAGAAAACTGCACCAAGAAAACCTGCACCAAGAAAACTGCACCAAGAAAACTGCACCAGGAACTGCACCAGGAACTGCACCAAGAAAACTGCACCAAGAAACCTGCACCAAGAAACCTGCACCAAGAAAACTGCACCAAGAAAACTGCACCAAGAAAACTGCACCAAGAAAACCTGCACCAAGAAAACCTGCACCAAGAAAACCTGCACCAAGAAAACTGCACCAAGAAAACTGCACCAGGAACTGCACCAGGAACTGCACCAAGAAAACTGCACCAAGAAACCTGCACCAAGAAACCTGCACCAAGAAAACTGCACCAAGAAAACTGCACCAAGAAAACTGCACCAAGAAAACCTGCACCAAGAAAACTGCACCAAGAAAACGGCACCAAGAAAACCTGCACCAAGAAAACCTGCACCAAGAAAACTGCACCAAGACACCTGCACCAAGAAAACCTGCACCAAGAAAACCTGCACCAAGAAAACCTGCACCAAGAAAACCTGCACCAAGAAAACCTGCACCAAGAAAACCTGCACCAAGAAAACCTGCACCAAGAAAACTTGCACCAAGAAAACTGCACCAGGACCTGCACCAGGACCTGCACCAGGACCTGCACTCGCTGCCCCAGCACTGAGCCAGCCACAGCACAAACACCATAAACACCTTTTCTTCCAGAAAAAAAAAGACAACTAAAGGGCAAAGCCAATGTCTTGTCCTTTTTGGTTTTGGACAGTTCTGTCACTGCACATTCAATCCCACCTGACAGAAATTTCATTTTACTGCAGCTTCCCAGGCCGGAATGGGAGGAGATGCCCCCAGTCTTACAGAGAAAGCAAATATGAAATGTCATGGTTGCACTGGTAGCTCAGCAGCCACTGACATTCTGTGATCACATCACAGATTCCATCACATTTTCTACCAGCAGACTGAACTAAACAAGCTCTAAAGTTAAATTTTATCTGGAAAATCTCCTTGAGCCAAACTCTATGAGTTGTATCTGAAGGAAAATTCAGACTGCACTTCATAAAACAGAATGGATACAAAAAACAAAATGCCATTCAAAATAAAGGTTTAATCTTCTTGAAGAACAGCAAGATAAGAAAATATTGATAACTCTGTGTGAGAGCAGCCCTTTTTATCCATCCACCTCCTGGAATGGACTTGCTTGTTACTCCCCTCCATCAGGCAGCTGGACTCTTACCCATTCCATATTTGTTATGTCATTTACTGCTATACTTTTAGTCAGACTTAGATGAAAGCTGGAAATAAATCCTTGGCAAGAACATTCTCCCACCTGCTATCAGAGTCAGCGCAGAAAGCAAAAGAAATCTATTTTCATCTATATTTATAAGCATACTTTATATTTAAATTAATATTGCTAACAAATTTGATCATAGTTTCTCAAAACTGACGGATGATGAATGTAAATAAAGAGAATTCTGATTCAGGTGTACAGTGGTTTCTACAGCATCTGCTGTGCCTGAATTGTATCAATCTTGCAGTTTCATTTCCTACAGTTCTACTGACAAAGGGTTATTTTTCTCTCTCATGGCATGCTTTTATATTCCCCCAGACCTTTTCTCTTCCAAACATTTGAGCTGCAGTGGATTTCTTCTAACATAGAACACTGCTATTCCAGATTAGCAGGGGTTTTTGTCAACTATCAAACACCAGTGATGATCCCCTTTCTGTGTAGTTTTGCAAGCTAAATTACTTCAAAAGGTAAAGATCAGTTTGAAAACAAAAAAAAACAAAAAAAACCCAAAAAAAAAAACAAACAACAAAAAAAAAGTTCTGTAATTGCTTTTAAAAAAGGGAATAAAACCCAGCAGTTTTGATACTGCAATACAGTGACAAAGAACTTACTACTGCTCATAGAGATCTACTGGACAACTAAATTTATTCTCCAATCTCCAATTAAAAGTAAACTAATCTAACAGCTAGAAATCAGAGAAAGAAGCAATCCTCTGGAAAGAATAAAAGCCTTCTCAACAGCTTTAGAGCAGATTTTGAAAAGTACTCATCTAGATGCTGTCTTCTGGAAACATGTAAGTGCATGCAAAAAGGGAAATAATTTTCGAGTGAATCTCAGCAGACAGAAATATTTAAATGCATAAAACCCTTTTATTGATGGGCTTTTCATGACCCTCTGTTATTTTGGTTGGTGCATAAGGGCACGCAGTTTTGCTAATTCAACAGCAAATTAAAAGTTAGAGAAAGTTTGAGTGTGGGTTTGCTTTGTTATAATAAAACCAAAACTGAATTATTGTCTCTGCTAGCAGAGCAAAGAGATTCAGCAAGGAATATTATCCCTTTTTAAGTGAGTTAGTTGAAGGAGCACACAGTTTGATGTTCCCCCTTGTGTTTATTAGGATTCACTGAAGTGCAGCTCTGGTACTCAGCACTGCCAGTTTACAGCTTGGCTTCCTTAAGAAGCAAATAAAAAATTAATGCATCCCTTGCATTCTGCACATATCTTAAGTTTTGACAGACAAACATATTCACACATCGACACGGTTGTAAATAGACTCTCGAAGGTAAATTATTAAAAACAAGAAGAAAGAAAACAAACTGTAATGCACAAATCTCCCTGGATATTAAAGATGCAGCTGGCTACAAAGCGGTCATGCACCAATAATGAGGCTGCCTGTGATCCCTCAGGCCTTCCCAAATTTGCCTTGCAACTGCAAAATATGTCAGCTGAACTTGCAGCAAAATAATCTTCTCCAGCCATAAATCGTTGGGAACGACCAACTCAGATTATCTGGAAATTAATCTACAGAAATTCAGTTAAAATACAGCAGATTGAGCAATAATCAGCGTGTACATGTAAAAGGGAGATCTTTCCTGGGAGTTCCTTGGAGGATAACACATTTAAATACATTGTTATCCCCATGGAAATAATGGAAAAGAGATGGCATTAAAGAAGGACAGGCAAATTGAATTCCTGCTGGGTGGCAGTGAAGCTCTGAGCAGAGGATGGGGTTGGGACAGTGACCCCAGGGACAGAGGGCTTGGCAAGGGGAGCTGGAGCTGCCTGGCCAGGGAGGGACAGGGGATTCTGCTCCAAAAACTGCCCAGGCACAGCAGCTCTGCAGTGGTTACTAAATTTGCAGTGTTTACTCACCAAATTTAACAGTACCAAGGAAAAGCTGCTTGGTATCCCTTAATGACTGCACTGGGTAATAAGGTGGAATCATTATTGAATGGCCCTTGAGTGGACAGGTTTGGGACTGGTTTCCTGCTCCTGTCCATCACTATGTGGAGAGCAGAATAAACACTCACACCTCGTTCAGGTTATTCTTGATAGAGACCCAGAGCTGAAGAACACACACAAAAACCAAGCTGTATCACTGTTTTTACAAAAAACACACCCAGGAAAACAAATGTTGTCTGTTTGGGTACAACCCTAAAAGAGAAACCACAGCCCGGGGCAGACCAATTATTGTTTTGTTCCAAAAGCAATCTTTCTGGATCAAGGAAGAGAAAAATCAGTGTTCTGGCACATCATCATGTGAGCACAAGCCTTCAGACTTTTTAACAAAAATTCTTTCTAAGGTAAGTCTGTAAGAACTGTTCACACAAGAGCCTGAATCCAGTAAAAAAAACCTGAATTACTCTTTTTAACAGCAGAACCTTGAATGTGACATGCTGAAAGGTTTCAAAGTTTCTGGGTAGAAATTTCTGACAGATTTTAAAAGAGGCTCTGAGAATTACACCCAGTGTAGTATATAAGGACAAAATGTAATTAAATAACAAAAGAAAAATGCCTGGCTTGGAAAGACTTTGCAGACTTCCTGCAAGCCATGGTTGGTGGGCTGTGGAAGGAAGCCCTGCAGAGGGTGTAGGCATTATTACCCTGCAAAGAAATAACAAATGTGGGACAAACAACTGCAGGGACCCTCTCCCACAGCTGCAATTCCTTCCCTGAGCTCTCTTACACCTCACACTCCGTGCTCTGACAGGATCAGCAGCTCCTGGGCCTTCCCACACGTGCCAAGCAAGCAAACCTGAACCTGAGGAAGGGAATGAGCTCTAATTGATCCAGCAGCATCACACTAAATGAAGCTGCAATAATGCAGTGATCAATCTGGAATCACAATTAAGACAAATACGGATCCCAATTATCAAATGATCTTAATGGGATATAGGAGCAGACAGAATGATGAGGCTGAGGTGATACCTGTGAAAGGGAGCTCTGGGGGTTTTGCAGAAGCCAGGTCCATTCTAACACAAGAGTTTCCAGAAGGGTCTGAGGGCAGCCTGCACACATCATCTGGGCAGGGGCTCTGCTGGGCACAGCCCCAGGGGCTCACCCAGGGCAGGTAACGAAGGCAGAGCTTCACAAGAGATCCTCAAGCTCTGCCCCAGCCCAAATCCCAAACCAGGCTTTGCTTTCAGAGTGGAATGAGGATTCAAAATCCTCATTTAAATATTACAAACTTCCAAAGATAATGCCTGGAAATAATGACATTTCTCAGTTGGACTCACTGCTACCAGCACTGAATATAAAACAGAAAAAAAAACAACTAAAGAAACCTTTTAAATCCTGTTCCTTTCAAGATTAGGAAATTTAACTTCATGATTTCCTCTGGACCATGTTCTCCAGTATAATTTTTGAAAATATTCCCTAATCAATGGCATCTCTACCCTGAAATATGGCATCCAGTGCTTCTCCCCATCCACAAAGAGCCACCTCAAGAGAGAAACAACAAGGTCAGAACAAAATCCCAACTCCACCTGGGCAGTTATTTCTACCCTTGCCAACACAGTGTACTTGAACTCACTTTAATTTCTTTTATTATTATTATTCATTTTTGCACCTTTTGGGGAGCTTCCAAGAGAAATGCCATCCTTGTGTTTTACACCATGAATAAAGCACTTATCTAGCAGCACTAATCCCTGGTAAATAAACTGAGTTGCTGCTGCTGTGTGAACTCCACCACCTGCATCCTTTCCTAGCCCACCCCTAATGCCTGATTTGTTCAGGATAATGATTAAAACCCATTCTGCTCAGCACTAGCTGGATGTGTACGCTCAGATGAGAGCTCACAAAAGGTTTGTATTTTGGGTTTGGGCAGGGGGGAGGAAGGGTTTGCTGTATATTGCCTGTTAATAAGGACAGTGTTTCACTTTTGGTACCACCTCTTGGGAAATTTCGCTGAAGAAAATACTTCTTGCTCATTATTCTTTATTTTTTCCCAGCTTCCTGCTAGCTGGAAACTGTTATCTTTCAGGCTGCATTAAAGAACTGTTACTTTTTAGGCAGAAGGGATGAAGTGTATTCCCAGACAAATAACCACAGAGAACAATGAATAAATAGAGCCTTTCTTTTAAACCACTCCTGAATTACAAACACAATTTATGAGTTTGAAAGCTGGGAATTTAGCCTGACTATGCACTGTATTTCATGGCAAATCAGATGTTTATTATGTATTTATTTATGTATTGTAGATTCATTGAGTTGTATTACTGCAGCAAATGGCCTGCTGCATTCCAGGGACACTTCAAAAAAGCCACCACAAAAACCACTCCTGAGTCACAGAGCTTGAAACTCCCTTTGTAGCAAGTAATAAACAAACAAATATTAGGGAGAAAGAAGGGTCTTACAGGTCCATTTGTGCTCAGGATGCCGAATGCACTGGGGAAAAGCTCTTTGCCATGAAGGCAACATGACAGATGTTCCTGTCCTGGCTGGGCCAGGGCATCAATCTCACAAAATCCTGGAGCCCAGAGAAGTGGGCACCAATAAAAAGGGTTCAGTTTGCTGATCATTTCATGTGCCTCCTCATTTTGGGGAGATTTTCACTTTGTGGACGCTGCACTGAGGGCACACAGCAGCCATCAATCAACAGCAGCGCTGATACAAAAGGACAATTTCAATTTATTCCACTGCTGTTTTACCAAACCCATCTCTCATTCTGCCACCTGATGAGTTGCTCACATCTGCCTAAACACTGCCTGGAACCGGAATAAACCCTTGTCCTCCAAGTACATTTATAATGGACTTTAAGATTTAATTCCTTATTCAAAAAGCTGCGTTTACACAAATGTGAGGGAAGCAGTCCCCACTGATAAAAGCGTTTACCAGATAAAAAATACCACTCCAAACAAAACAGCCTCTGCATTTCATGCAACTAGACCCCAAAAATCCCTTTTCCAGCTTCAAAAACAAGTTTGTTTTTTAGACTCAAAATTCACCTTTAAGACCATCTGCATTAAAAGAAGCCCACAGAGCAAACAAAATCTAAAACATTTAAAAACTGGGTTTTGAAATGAAAAAGAAAAAAAGGAAATTTTAAGGAAAAAGGAAAAATTTTTAAGAAAAAAGGAAATTTTCCAATCTAGTGCTGAGGTGCATATTTCACCCAACTTCCACGGCACAATCAGCCTGAAAGGAAGTTTATGCTCATTTACAAATGCAGGCGTGACACATTTGGGGGAGGTTTTTAAATCCTCTGCCACCAACACAAACAAACACTGAGAAAGCGACAGCCTGAGAACATTACAGGTCACTTGATACAGAGTGTGAGACAGCCAGTTAAAAAATGGAAAAGAACAAACTGGCATCTTGCTGCAGGCAGCTGATTAATCATTATTTGATAAGAGCCTGATCCTTTTGGGCCTGATGTTGTATCAGGCTGCAGTTGTTCTCAAGGACAATGGAAATTTGTGTTCACTTTCAATGTAATAAAGGACTAAAAATCTAAAAATAATATATCTTCTTCAGAAGAGATCTAAATATTAAAGAAATATCATTATCCAGTGGATCTTTAACTGCAAAGAGGAAAAAAAAAAGAAAACCCACAACAAACCACCCCTTTTTGCTGCTTTCAAATAAATTTGCAGTTGGCTCCAGGAGAATTCACCTTTCTATTTATTCTCCAGCCTTGAACTTGACTCATGTTCCAGTGGCAAAGGGGAATCCTTTGAATTTAATTCCTGTGGTACTGCAGCCACCTGGAGGATTTCACAGCCTCCAAACTGAACTGGCTCATGGCACAGGAAAGGGGAATTATTCAACAGACAGTTCCTGCTCTAGCAAGAACATGAAAGAATGGCAAACAGGGTAAAAATGAGCCATCAATAGTTATAAAATATCTGGAATTCCCCTTCACCCCATCACCAAAACCCCAGAGGAAGCTGATGGGAGCCCTTGGAGGGAGCAGGGAGGGGTGAGGAATGGGAACAGGACAAATTTAACACAGTGCTTGCTCCAGGGAATGGCTGGAGATGTTCTCTACACCAGCCTTGTCTGATTGCTCCTCAGTTCTTATCAGTGCTTATTACTTTTTCAAAGTAAATCCCACAGATTAAAGGAATTTCAACACATTTTTCCTCTGGGAAAACTCCTTGCAAGCATCAAAATGTTGCAGAAAATCTTAATTCTTTTTTGTAAGTTTCTTTGCCCCTAATAAAAAAAAAAAAAAAAAATCCTTCACTGTGAACTTTTAATGTTTGCCCTGATCCATTAAACCTGATTCATCACATTGCTAAAATATTAAAGTTGAAGTAAAATTGGGCTCAACCTTATCCACAGTTGAGTTGTTACCTTACACACTGGAGGCCAATATGTCATGACCAAACCTAAATGATTCTGGAAACCTGCACCCAATTTCCTGCCATGGAACAAAACATTAAATTAAGCATAACAGAAAAAAAAATAGAGATACAAGGAAAGAGTTAAAACTGGGAGGAAAAAACCTGTAAGAAAAATGTCACATAACATTTTGCAGGTATTACTCACCAAGAACAGAGTTCTGAAGTTGCTCAGATCACCAAAGAATTCCTCTATGCTTATTGCTTTGGGATCAAAGGTGAAGTATTCTCCCAAATTTTCATACAATTTTGTCATGTTGTTGTGCATGTTGGACAGTTTTTCATATTGTTCCCGGGCACTCTCAGCAAAGCTGTGAGGTTTTGTTAAGGAAAATGCCTCAAATGCAGCACAAATAAAAGGAATAAAAATAAAAACCCAGCAAATAAAGGAAACAGTACACAAGGAAAGAGCTCTCAGCACAAAGACTACAACTGCAAAATGTGCCTCCAAAAATGACATTTTAAGGAATTAATATTATTAGTAATATTATTCATATTAGCATTTTATGAATTAATATTATTAATGTCTGCAAGTTCATGGCAACACTTCCATCAAATAATCCCTTTCCAAGTGAAGATTTGCCACTGACAGAGAATACAACTTCCTCTATAAAATGTTTAAATGCTGTAGGCCTTTTTATTTGAGGAGATGAACAATTTTATAAAAGGAACTCTATGGAAACGCCCAGTGAAATTCAGTTTGCTGTGAGAATCTGTGGTCTCAGTGCTCCAGTGAAGCCAAGTCCCCCACCTCACACACATATTTTATATATAAAATGTGCATAACCACCAATGACAAACTCACACAGCATGACATCTCATTTTCTTTGCCTTTTATCACAAAATTCTTCTCTGTGGGTTCTCTCCTGCCCAGGCACACAGTGCATGCCTCGGGCTGCCTGTATCAGCTTCACTTTTTGAGGCACAATCACAACTCAGTAATTTCAGCCAACTCACAAAAATGAAATATCCACCCACCCATCCCAGCACACTGACAAACAGCTTTGAGAAATTATTAGTGAGAAAAACACCAAGGAACAACACAAACCTTGTTGGGTTTTTTTTTTCCTTAGGAAGTGTGGAAGCCTGGAAATGAGACTGAGATTGACTTTCATCCCAGCAGCCATCATTAAAAGTTTGACATAATGCTTTTAAACAGAAAAATGTGGTGCTTTTTCTTCCCTATGTGAAAAAACCAGATATAAATATATATATATATATATATATATATATATATATATAATATCTCTAGAATAGAGATATAAATTATAATTATATCAACTATATTATATATATAACTATATATTATATATATAACTGTATTTTATTTTTATATAAAACGATATTCTTATTTTATTTTAAACTATATTTTTATTTATCTATTTTATATATATCTTTATATATTTATATATATTTTAACATATATTTTTATATATTTATATATCTATATATATTTATATATTTACATATATTATATATCATTATATATCTTTATATATTTATATATATTTTATATATATTTTATGTATTTATATATTTTTATATATTATATATATTTTTATATATTTATATATATTATATATATATATTTATATATATTTTATATATATATATAATATATATATAAATATATATTTAAATATATATATACAATTATTTTGGAAATAGGGGAAGGGTGCAAGCTATTAAAGGAAATCTTTCTTTGCCTCAAAGCAAGTGCATTTTAGTCTGCTCTTTTCTTCTGTGGGGTTGTTTGGAGCCCCAAAGTCACAAATCCCTGGGCAAAGCACACGAGCTGCAGGATGAAAGCAGCTCTGCTGATGAGAGAATAAAGGACAGGAGAGGCTCCCAGAGCTACAGAGCCCTGCAGAGTCCATGGCTGCTCCTGCCATGGGAATCCTGCTGGTGGCCAGGGCAGAGCTCTGACCCAGCCTCTCCCCAGAGCCTCCCCTCATTTCTGCTCACACCCCACTGCTGGCGTCCCGGCCTCTGCAGAGCACACAGGGGACACACCCACAGAGAAACCCTAAAAAAAAAACCCATTTCTTTTTGAGATCAGACCAAACCCAAAGGGGTCCTGCAGACACAGCCAGCCAAGTGCAGGGTAAAGCCTGGAAATGCAGGTGGAGGTGCTGCTCTCAGTGGTGCTGCTGAGCACCTAAAGGCTGTCCCTGCACAAGGGAAACAGAGCTGAAAACTCCTTCCATTGGAAAGGGGCCAAATATCCCCCCTGGATGTGCCCCTTTGAATGGAGGGAGAGTACATAAATTAATAAATAAACAAAAATAAACAGTTAAAACTTGGTTCTTAAAAGTATGATTGAAAACTTTATCAATATCAATTTTTCCAAGCAATCCTCTCAACCAAAGCCTCAGTGGCCCAAGAGCAGAGCTGGTAGCTTCTAAAGTTCATTTAGAAACAGAAACTCACTCAGTGATGGATATTAATCTATAAAATTAAGGTTTTGAAACAATATCTGCCCAAACAGTGCCACAGCAGTGGCAACACCTAATTCTCAGTTTATTGAAAACAAGTTTAAGCTGCTTGATTAGAATTTCAAGCTTGGACTGTTGAGCTGTTCATCTCCAGATAAACCTGGTGCAGTTCAGCCTTCAGTGACATTTAACTGCACAAAAGGAAATGAAAGTTTAATGGCAAGAATACATTAAATAGGTAATAATGGCACATTACTGAATTATTGAGCACAGACTAAAAATTTTAGAAAAACAGGAATTGCCTCACAGTCAGCAGATTGCTGTAGTGAGCAGCTCACCAAAAAAAAGAAATACATATAAATGTACAGATTAATTCAGTGGATTCTTTAAAAACAATCTTACATTACGTAATACAAACCCAAAAATGACCGAAAAGTCTGAAAAATAGAAAAATACTTGGACAATTCCAGATTTGCAGCCTATCCTTGGAGACAGAGCTCCCAGCTCTCCACTGATGTTGCACTCACGTAACAAATAACAACAGTAAGCACTAAAAAACCCCAGCAGTGCTGCTGAAAGGGGAGATTTTAAAGCACCACTCTAGAGATAGACACTGTAATTTCAACATTATTATTTTTTATCTATTAAGTACCAAACTGCAAGTGAGAAATATCTTTAACAGATGGCCTGCAAGACAAAGGGGTGGCAGCAAGACAGATGAACAGGGTGAGCCAAGGGAGAATTGAGGATTTCAGCCGTGCTTCATTCTGAAGAAGGCAGAGCTGTAAGGACAATAGTTCCCAGCCATGGAGCATGCAGTATCAACAAAGTTATGCCACACTCTGTGTGCTTCATCTCACCTTCCTACTTCTAACAAATTAGAGGTGGAAAACATCCCCTGGAAATGTGGTGATTGAGGCAATGGAGTGATTGCAGGGGAGCACAGCCAGCTGTGCCAACACTGTGTCATTAAAAGATCCCTGAGGAACACGAGGTGTGTCAGCTTTGTGTAACACCTTCATTCCAACAGATTTCCTGAAGAGAGACTGAAGCTTTGCCAAGCGCTCGTTTAAAAACTCTAAACTTGGTTTCACTCTGCCCACTCCAAACCAAACCAAAAATCCCATATTTTTTTTCCTAGCAAGTTTAAAGGTGCTTGTTCAAGTAGCAGAAAGTACTTTATTCAGAAGCTTGGTTTTTCCCACATTTTCTTGCATGCCATTGCAGAGCAGGATTCTGGCCTGAGGAACCACCAGGCCAAATATCTCTTTTAATTTGTTAGAAGAGAAAGTTTGAGCCAATGGTGCCATCTTTAATGAGGGATGCACAAGAGCTCTCAGTTTCTAATCTCCCAGCTCATTCATAATAGAGCATTCTTTGAATTGAACTGTGGCAATGCAAACACAACTTGTTAGCTGAAGACAGAAATTCAGCTTTAATAGCACTAAGTCATTGCCACTGATAGCTCTATTTTCACCTGCTATCAGGATGTAAACACATGCTAACAATTTCATCACTCACCCCATCCATAATGCATCTCTGTGCCTGCACGGCAGCCAAGGCTTCTGGAGCATACACAGATAATTAGGAATCACAATTATATCCCTAATCTTTTCCTCCTCTTGGAAGCCTTTGCTAAAACAAAACAAAACAAAAAAAAAAACCTGCAGAAATCTTCATTGCAATGCACTTTACCCAAATCAGAACCCAAAGAAGCCAAGAGCCATAGCAGGAGCCCAGCTTGGTCTGTGTACACAAAATCATGTGCTTCTGAAAAGCTGAAAGATTCCCCAATAAAATACCATAAAAAGCTCAGTGTGAGAATTTCGTTCTCATTACAAAGCAAATTACCTCATCATTCAGTGTCTGATAGAACAGCTCAGGGAAAACCCAAACAAAGCAAAGCACAGTGGAGCAGGGATTCTCAGCAAGGAGGGCTCTGCCTCCCCCTTTGTGCCATTAGTACCCGAAATTATCATTAACTATCAGAATTGTGCAACACACTTGCATTCATTGGAAAAAGCCAGGATTTCAGTGGATTTTGTGTTTGTGGGAATGAAGCACAGAAAGGCCACAACCATCCAAGAACAACCCTGGCTCAACCTGCTCCTTCTCCCAAAATCTCAGAATAACAATTAATTCACAGTGATTAAGATGAAATTTCTGACTTGTGTCTAAATGGCCACAAAACTTTCACCTTGGTAAACACTAAAGAATCTGTCAGTGTTTGCTTTCTCCCAGCTCTAAGCAATCAATTCCCAACTTTGCTGCATTCAAACTTCTCTGTGATGAAAAGACAATTTCCATTGATTCCACCACATTGCTATGCACAGGAGAAAGCTTTTGTCAACATCATTTCAATATTACTTTTTTATTTATAATTCTTTTAATGAGGACAGAAAGATCACTGCTCAATTCTCTAAAAGTCCCAGAGGAGGTCTCTGGGCACAAACTGATAAACAAGGGCCTACTTTTAAAATATTCAGTCCAAGGAGCAAAACCCCATAAAACTTAAAACTTGAACTGTTTTATGGTGGGAAAGTTGGCTCCAAGATTTAGGTGGCAAATTGGGAATTTCCCGTGGTAGCAAAAAGAAAACTTTAAAAATAAATAAGAGCACGTGGCTCTCCAAAGGGAACACAAAAGACAAAATTTCTAAAGGCACAGGCTAGAGAGAAGGCAAGATCTTATCTGCATTAAAAAAAAAAAAAAAAAACAAAAAACACTCCAAAGTTAGAGCTAGGCATGAACCTAAATTAACCTGAATCACTTGTGAAAAAGAAAAAGAAAGTTGCTGAACTCAGAAATGTTTTTTCCCATTATTGTAACAGAGAAATAATTCCTGAATTCCATAGTCCCATTTTAAAGAGAGTTTTTAAAAGCTCTACAACCACTGGAACAAACCAAACCTTTCATCCTGGCAAAAGCAACACTTGATCTCCACTGATGCATCACCAGAACTGTGGATTTGCCCTCATATTGCCTGACAACAAAAATCATCTAGTTCTAAATTCTCAGTTGAGATATTCTGATTTAAAACTAATTTCAAACAGTATGAAGAGTGGCATTTGCAGCTTTTTCCAAACTCAAATATCTTTTTTATTTTGTGATGGCAGAACAATTAATCACTATCCCTGCATTAATTAGAAGGAACACAGAACATGATAGTCAAGCGTGTATCAGGCAGAAAATGTTGCCAGAGTAATGGATTTGCAGCATCCCTTCCCTGGAGAACAATTAGATTAAAATCTCTTTAGATGAATAAAAACAAGAAGGAAACAACAAAAATGCAGCTTGTACAAACGAAATGCTGTTGTAAAATTTGTTTTGCATCTTATACTCAAATTAGTTGTGGCTGTTTCAAATAACACAAGTGTTGACAGGCTCCAACAATGTTAAAAATCACTTTTGAGGTATTTCAGCAAAAGCCTGGTGGCCGCTCCTAGAAATATTCTATAGCTCTGGATGCCCCAATCAGGTGCCTTAAACAAAATAATTACAGCTTGGTGTGCCCTGGATCTTTCAGGGAAGCTGCAGCCACATTCCCTCTCTTTGATCAGGCAGCTTTCCCCCCTTCAGCTGCTTCCATTAATGCCTGAGCTGCCACTGCAGCTGCTCTTCACAAGCTTCAATCACATCCCATGGTTACTTCAGCAAGAGAAAGTTTTTGGTAAAGGTTGGGGAAAGAAAAGAGAAATTCCCCCCTGTATTTTTAGGTTTTCTTTAAGGCTGCCATGGCAAGAAAGCCTCAATTTCTTGTTTTGAGAAAGCTGAAAAACTGCTGATTGTATAATGTTTCAAGAGCCCAGATGTTCCAAATCAAGTAGGAAAAGGAATTTTATGTCACCTGAGGAAAAAAAAAGGCAAATTGAGAATTGTTTAGCACAAACAACTGTTGCAATGAAATGTTCACAAACTCAAGCACAGGAGGAAATGAAAGGGAAAGACTACACTAAAATGAATTTATTTTGCAGGTGCTTATGTAAAACCACACATCAGATATGATTTGAGTAAGGTGGTTTATATCCCTTCAATCATCTTTCCTCTCTAGACATGGCCCCACATTTTTGGGCAATTATTAAAATCAACTTACTGGGCAATGATTTGCTAGAAGCTCACCACAAACAGCCTTGGCCCCAGTGACTGGGATTAACCCCAGGAAAAGTCAGGACAGCGAAGGGATCCCTCCAAATTCTCCCTCAGACAACAGGAACTTGAAGAATCCCTTAAAGAACTCTTCTGGCCAGAGAAAAAGCCAAGAGCAGACTCCCAGGCAATGGGGATCTGAAATCAGATTTCCTTTACTCACAGGCAGCTCTGGCTGCTCAGTGAGATCCTTCCCCTCCAGGACACTGCAGCTTTTAAAAGAAAATGTTTCTGTTTGGAAAACAGAGCTGCAGAGGGCACAAAGCAGCCCCATCAACACCAAGAGTTTTGCTAAAGCAGATTCTCAGGACACTTGGATTTTGGTATCTAAAAGCTGCAGCCCCAGACATTTATAGAGTGCACTTCCCCTTCAATTTCTGATTTTAAAATAAGCATACAATAATTAGAGAATGGATTTCTAATGGGTTATCACTCTAATAAAGCACGATCCTTTACAAAAAATATCTTTCAGTGATCTGGACAACTTGGTTTAATGTAAATTTAAGGATGAAAGCCCAGTTTCCCCCAGGCAATGATTCACAGTTGAGGAGCCATTAAATCTCTGGTACATGTACAGAAGTGGAGTTCTGTTTGTGGAGTTTCATTCTATGGAACCTTTGCAGGATTTTCCCCCTGTATGGTTTTCCATGTGCTGCAGATGGCTGTCACAGCCCTGTCCCCAGCCACCCAGCACAGGCTCTCCTTCTCCTCCCCTGTCCCCAGGGCTCTCTGGATCCTCCTCAGCTCAATTCAGGGGCTGTCCCAGGGTGCAGGACAGAACAGAGCTCCCTCCTGGGGCACAGCTCCATTGTATTGGGGATTCGCCCAAAAACCCAACAGGGATCTCTGACCTGAAGTCAGCAATTAAATGCACAAAAGTCCATTCCACGCAATTCACAGAATATATGTTTTGCACTAAATAAAGATTAGAAAAAAATGAGCGACTGCCAGTTCTTGACTGTCCCACAGCTGCACCTCTTGCACATCATTCTGCCTCCCCTTTGTGCCATTTACCAATTTCCCCCTCATTCCCACCACCATGGAATGCAAGACACCTGTGCACTTCTGTTCACAGAATTCTTGCTGCACCCACCATGAAAGAGTCAATATAATCCTGTGTCTGCTCATATCAGGGCTTTCCTTTGTAAAAAGGAATGAAAACCTGAAGGTAGAAATAAACTGTCAAAGAAAATTGATATCGTGCTTTGCATAACACAATTTTCATTTATAATGCTCCCAAGTTCTTGTATTTTCAACTATTAACTTTATGAAAACTCTGCCTTAGTCCAGACCAGTAAAAATAGAAAGGATCATTTTCCAAAGGGATTTGTCTTTTTTTTTTTCTGACATCAAATAGTTGTAAGAGAAATGAACATTGTGCAGTAAAACATGACACATTATTAGGTGCTTTTCAAATTCAATCCAAGCAAAGATTATACCTAAATAATCCTAGAGTTATCACCTGGAACACGGTGAGCATTTTCACTTTGCTTTAAGATGGATCAAAGAGGAAAAAAAAATAAAGAAAAGAAATATTATGTGATAGGAAAGGGAGTGGAAAGCTCTTTAAAAAGCTCTGTTGAGTCTGGCAAGACAAGAGATTTAATTCTTTCTGTACAAGGGGGAAACAAGGAGAGGAAACCCCTCTAAAGAGCAACAGGAAGGTAACAAAAATGAGTCCCCACAGACCCTGAAATGCAGCTGAACTGGTGAAATTCTCCATCTGGGGAAGTTTACAAAAGCTGTTCTCAGACACGACTGAGGGCACACAAACACAAGGTTTCAGATTCAATATTCCTATAAAACCATAGGGTTTTCAGGAAGATGAATCACTAACACCCCTCTGCCATATTTTTTGTCTCTGGGTACTTTTCCTGCCCCAGGCCTGCCCTCAGGTATTTCTGAGAGGTTCCATCACCCTCCCAGCCCAGCAATTTCAGAGTGCCCCGAGTTCCTTCCTATCTGCACCCACACAAGCATCAAACCATGGAATCAAGGCTCTCAAACAACGCCATCCTGCACCACAAAATAAAACCAAATTCAAATTAATTAATTTTACTTTATGATGAACATATTGTTAATACTGCAATTCCTGCTGTGTTGACTTTCTGGATTTTTACCTCATGAAACAGAGCAGACAGTGCACAATTTATCCTGCCTTAAACCACATCCTCCTAGATGCACCAACCCATTACTGTTTTTCTTCATTATAGTGGAGAAAAACCTCTCCAAAGTTTTTCCTCACACTATTAGGTCATGATTCCTAATCCACAACCCTTCCATATTTTGCTTTTTTTGCACGGGAATTATTTCCTGATTTTTTTTATCTGGTAATTTAGCAGATACACTAAATTTTGTTACAGCCTTTCTCTGAAGCAGGCAGATAAAAATGGATTTCCCACCAGCCCCTGAAGACCCTGAATGCTCCCTTATCTTGCTGAACATTTTGTTACCTCTCCTCTTGCTGTGCTCACACCCCTAAGGCAGCCTGGAGTCTGAGGCTGAGCTTGTCTCAAAGCAAATCAACAATTTTCACATTACTGGTCAAGCACTGAAACACTGACTCGCTAATAGCTCCCTCTTGGCTTACACCATGTTTTGTTCATAAAAGAATGGAATATCTCACGATCAATTATGCAGGCCTGGGTAGAATTCTTTTCCCAACAATGAACATAAAGATATTAAAATACATAGATATAATAAAGGGAACAAAGCCAGGTACCGAGCAGAGCACTGTAAAAAACCTCACATTATGATAAAAATAAACATGTGGAATCTTGCCAGATGAGACCTGACCAATTTAAAGTTTTTCAAATTCCATCTTACAGAGCAACATGCAGACTACATCAAATTAAACAATTCACATGAAACACCTCAACAGCACGTCTGCTGCTTGATGGTTTGCAATAAAAACAGACTAACAATTCTGTGGATGCTTAGTGCACCACAGAGGCAGATACGGAATTTCAGTACACCTCATGGAAAATTTCCTATTTGGAGTGATTAAACCCTCACACACACACACACAGAATCACCCACATCCATCCCAGGGTCCTCACCATGGCTCATTAGAGCTGAGAAAAAGGGGCTGTAAAACAAAGCTTTGAGATGCTGCTGTGGTGCTGTGGTTCAAGATAAACCCGGCGCTCCTCACAGCCCACAAGGAGCCCCTGTGATTCCAGCCTGGCTTTTAAGAGTTCCAGATTGAACAGGAGACAGCCTGCCAGCCCTTTCCACCAGGACTTCTCACATCCCTCTTAGAATTTACTCAGGATAAACAAAGCAGAGGGCAGAAAAATGCTAAAAGACCTGAATTCCTCAGCCACCTCCCAGCACAGAAATGTTCATGCTCTCCTGCCTCTCTCCTGCCTCTCAGCAGGGAAACTGGGCTTGACCAAGCAGAAGGAGATTAAAGTTGTTTTTCCACAAGGTTAAACTCATCTTTAATTGGGAAATATCTAATTCTACCAGGGTTACAGCTTAGTAACCATGCATTCTCAAAGCACAAGAGGGAATGAAGGAAAAGCATTTCCCTTTAAATGGCCAGCGTAAAAACCTGCACAGCAGTTCTGAAATTAGGTTTGTAATGGGATCATGACAAATGGATTGATTTTTTTCCCCCCACTAATTTAGAAGGATGATCATTTGAGACAATAATTAGCAACATTGCCATTTAGTGTATTAAATAACAAACCAAACAGCTGGTTTCAGCCCTGACCAGAAAAGGAGAGCCATCCTATTAGAACAGCAAAATAATTTGCCTTTTTGCAGCACTATATTTTTCTAAGTTAACTTTGCCCAAAGACTCGCAGCATTCACCTGCTGCACATCCCAGCAAACACAAGGGGCAATGAGCTGCAGGTCTGGAATATTTATCTGCAGCAGAATCAGAACATTGAACCTCCCCTTAACTCAATTATATCCATTGATTTTCATGACAAACATCCAGTCACACCAAACGTGACACCAGACATGCAAATATTTTAAAGCGCTTTTAGTGGGGGCATTATATTTTCTTTTTATTCCAGGGTGAAAAATCAGGTAAAGGAAAGGATTAATAAATGCCACAGAGGACATTTCTCAGTGGAAATCAAATTGAATGACAACAGTTCTATCAGAACTGTCAGTGAACAACAGGCTCTCCAAATAAATAAACCAATAAACAAATTCCAGCTTCTGGGATTGTTTGTGTGAGTGTAGCTGGGCTGCTCAGGGCTGACATTTCACAATGTGTTGCTGATGTTGTTCCCTCCAACTGCAAGAGGCCCTGGCCATATTTCTGACACACTAATTATCTTATTTTTAAACTTTTACCTATAAAAAGGCAGCTCTGCACACACAGATCATTTTGTGTGCTGGGGAGACACACTCCCCAAAGACTGAGTAAAGAACTAAAGTACATTTGAGCTCAACAACATCAAATACTGGTGGCTTTTTCCCCTAAAGCTTAATAATGCCAATTGAATATAAGTAACTAAATATAGCCCAAATTGCTTGTAATCTGATTTTTAACTTGGCTGGGTCAGCTCTCCAATAGGATTCAAACTGCTGAGATGCCACGAGCTTAAACAATTAGCAATGCAAAAAAAAAAAAAAAAACAACAGAGGAGGAAAACTCTGCTTATTCACCAATGTCCTGAATTCCCCAAAAAAGCCTCTAGTTTGGGAAAGAAAAGCAGATTATTTGTACAAACGAATGCTTCCTATCTGCTATCAGCGTGCTTTCAGCAGGGGGATTTTCTGGCAGGGCTGATGAAGGCCCTGGATGCATTTCTCAGACTCACAAGCACCAGCAGCTCCATCAGGGGTGCCTTGGCTGCTCTGGCAGCCCCATCTGAATAGCAGGAGAGTGCTCAGAGATGAAAGGTTTTTAAATGTAACCTCTCAGAAGACGAGGCACTCTCAGTTTCCTTCTCCAAAGTGCATTTTAGGGATTCTTCACTTGCATTTGGGGCAATACAAAATAATGCAAATCTGGGCCACGCAGACTGGGGCTGTCAAACAGCCCAGCAAATCACTGGGATCTCAAATCTAATACTCAAATCACACATTTTGCTGCCTTAAAGCTCCAAGAACACAGAACAGAGCATCCTAGATGCAAAATTTAACATACACCACCCATGGAATACTTTCTACCTTGCTCATATTAACCAACTTGCATAAAACCATACAGAACAGGTGATGCAAGGTGGATATTCTGAAGAACATTTGATTAACTTATTACCAATAAATTCAAATTGACACAAGCAAAAAACCTGGTATTCCTGGCACTTAAATAAATTCAGGCTCTGCTTCAAAAACTTCCTTGAAACTTGAACAATTTATGTACTCAAATTAATTGCAAAGCAGATGTACAGCATTATAAGCTTGCAATTATTGCTTAAAACGTTTTCCATTTAAACATAAAACTCATAAAACTGAAGATTCAACAGTAAATAAATCATTACTTTCCGGTGCTGTGCCTTCAACAGGCACTGCCAAGTCTTTTTCTTCCACTTAGTATTGTAATTTAGAAGAAAATAGTTGTTTTCTGTATGAAGCTAACAGAAAGTTAAATTATTCCCAAGTTTATTTTTTAAGAAATAATTTTTCGTACTTAAATGCAAACAACAACAGCTCCCACAAGAGAATTATCAGCTGATTTTAATCTGAACGTTCCCAGTGCACCAAAGTCCCCAGCCTTGTCCCCAGATCATTTCTGTACAGCTGAAGTGCATCCAGAAGGGAAATGAACCCCTCGTGTTTCACTGTGAGGCTGCAGTGGTTGTTAGACAGCACTGGGAGCATAAATGCACATCAAGAGAGGATCCATGCCTGTCAGGAAGGCAGCTCTTTTATTCCAGAAAAAGGATTCTCTTCTAATGAATGGTGTTCCTTACTAGAAATTAAAATTAGTTCACAAATTGCTGCTGTTCCATTTAATGATAAGATGAATGCACAGTGCTTTGAATTTTTTTTATCTGCAGTAATTTTTGCTCTTTCATTCATCATTCCCTTAATTTTGCAAACTCTTTAAAAAAAAAAAGCTTTGAATTCCTCACATGTGTGCAATCAGTCAGAAAAGCCACGTGGCAGCACTGACTGCTCTGGGAGGCAAAAGATGTCAATGACTTGAGGCACATGAATGTCTCTGACTGGGGTAAATGATCAGCTGCAAAGCACAAAAGCCACACAAGGTCTCCAGTTAAGGCTCATGCAGGACACACTGGAGGAATGAATTCATGTCAGGTGTTTCATAAAACACACACAGCCAAAGTTATTCCTGTGCAGGGAGCAGGATAGCAAAAAGCAGGAACAAATATGTGCCCTTGGAAGAGCATTCCAAGCTCCTGTATACAGCAGGAGCCAGATATATTATATATTTTTTCTAGAGGAATTAATTATTTTCTAGAGGAACAAACTTTAGTTTGAGTGTTGCAAGGGAGAAAGAAGTGATATTTATTATTCATGTATTTATAGCTCTAAATCAATATTAATGTTAACTCAGTACAACTTTCCATTTGTTCCCTCTGAAATTGCTTTTCAATTCACTTGTTTTTAATCTTTGTTAATAACATTTCCATTTGAACTCCATGAATGTAAACACTTTTCTCAATCCCCAACTAGACACCCATGTTTTAGCATCACTGAAATCTCTGTATACACTTACAGCACACAAATATAAAATTCAGACTTCTGCACTTTGGAAAAATCTTCAATTAGAGGCACAAACACTGAAATAAAACCAGGAGTGAAAGCCAGATTTGGCATAGTCTGTAATTACTTTTCTAAACTGTTGAATCAGGCTCCCCAGTGCTGCATGCAGCAGGGCTAATTATAAAAGGAACCTCTCCCATTTAAAGCTGAATTATTTACAAATTGACCTTCAGGTAAAATGCAATTCCAGTCACGGATCAGATCATGGAAAAGTTGTTTCAGAAATCACACCTAAGTTATTTAATATAGCAAGAAATTCACAGAAGGACTATTTGAATCCCTTTATTTTCTTCAGCCACACTGCACTGAGATGAATAACTGTATGTGCTAAATAAAAACCTGATTAAACAAAGAGAAAAATTATCTTGCTTAGAAACTGAGCAAGAAAAAACCCCAAAATGAAAATGCAGGTAGAATTTCTATTCATCTTCTTGTCAGTCACAGCACCAAAAGCTTATTTGTTAAAAAAGTTAGAAAAAACTAAAATGACTTAAATTGTTTGACAGAATTTGCTTCTCTATTTTGACTATTAATTTAATTATTACAAATTCATATTATGAATGGTATTTTTCTTGTCACTGGCCTCCTACATGAATCTCCAGGCAGTATCTATCACTCTCACATCCTCTGAAGCAAGTCTCATGCACAACTCCTGGTAAATAGCTTTGTTTATGACAGGAATGAGAAACTGTGCCTTGAATATTGTAATTGCTGCATCCCAAAACTCTACTGAGACATCTCAGATTTTCTCAAACACTCAGGGAGATGCTCAGCCTGAGATTCTGTAACTTTTCAATCTCGGGATGTGCCATCACCAACAAATCTCCAGGCAGCTGGGGAATCAAAGAAATACAGGCTGCAGACCAGGGTGTCACTTTTACACCCTCCAGAATGATTCTCCAATCTAATAAAAAGATGGGAGTGTAGAAAGCTTTAAGGCATTCAGTGATAAGCAGAAACAAAGTGGATCCCTCGATCCAAGGGGAGATGACTTTTGCAATAAAAGCACGGCACTTATCAGGTCATCTGTTCATTATGCAAAATACAAATCCCCACGGGGAGGCAGCCCCTGGCTCCAGCCTTATCTCTGCTCCAAGCCCCCAGTGCTGAGAAAAGCAGGGAGGAACCAACCTGGAGAAATCTACCTGTAATCAACAAAACCCTGGAAAAATTCACTTTCAAACGTTCCAGAGGCTCCTCCCAACACAAAGAAGCATTTGTACTTTTTCTTTTTTTTTTTTACATTTTTGCATTGTCAGACAATGCGGAAATGTAAAGACAAGACAAACTTTTTCTTCTCTAAGAAATGCAGGAGATAAGCTGCAGAGAGAAAAATGTGAACCATTATCTACTTGGCTCTTTTTCCTCACCAAACCATCAGAGTGATGCTAATCGTGGCTGTAAGTAAACACACAGGCAGAAAAACAAAAATAAAACTGAACAATCGTTTCTGCAACCTGAAAAGCAGAGCTGTCCAACTTACCAAGAAAAAACAGTGGTAAAGGTGCATTTCATAAATTGGTTTGATTTATGAACAAAAGTGGGGCCAAGGTGACAGAATTCAGCCTCTGCTGGGGTGACAAGGCACAGAACAATTACAGGGCAATATTGGAAGATTTTCTGATGTGAATGAAGCTCGGGGAAATAATAATGAGCTTTGTTTAATAGCAGAACTGATAGAAGTGATTACCAGCAGCAAGTTCCTGAACCTGGCACACGGGACAAGGTGCAAGGGAAGATGGAAGGAATCAGAAACAATTTCCACTTAGCCAGGAGTTGTCTCCCTTGAGCTGCTCTGCAGCAGCCTTGTCAGAACCTTGAAACAAATCCATCCAGAGGAGATGTTAAATACCTGCTTGTGAAATTCTGTCACTGACTCCACTCAGATGGCAAATCCTGCAAAAAACTGACTTGGCCCAGGCACAGCAGAGGGGACAAAGCTTCATGGCAGCCACCAACCAAAGGTGCTGAGCAGCTGTGGATGGATCCCAACACCAATCCCCTCCTTTTCCTTCCTCTGAAAACCCCAAACCCCCCAGTTCTGCTGCAGCAAGAAAGGAGAGAGCTCACAGGAACACCTGAGCTTCTGGCAATGCACAAAATGCCCTGGGCTTGGCCCCACACTCCAAATGCTCCCAATATTTCCACACTGAGCTGGGATTTGAGCACAATAAAAACCTGGGAATTTTTTTTTTTTAAGAGCTTTTTCTCAGTCTTTGTTGCATTTTTGTGAGCTTCTTGTATCTTCAGCAGACCTGTTCCTTTAAAGTTTTGAACAAACTGAAAGCTGGATATACAAAAACAAGCTAGACAGACATCATATTAAAGTCCCCCCTAGATTTTACTTAAAGAATCCACAGTCTCTATTCTCTACAGAAATTAAAGGAAATAACACTTCAAAGTGAAAACAAACAAATATTCCTCTAAAATGTTAAAAATGTAACTTAAAAGCATTAACAAAATTAATACTCTGCCCTTCAAAAAACACCACATCTGGAGCTAAAATAATAAATATATCAACTTTACTGCTGGTATTTTTCTAAAATTGAATAAATAATTCTTTTCAGACAAAAAACATCCCCATACTGAGCCTATGGCTGCTCAGTGTAACTCCTTCTTTCAGGAAAGCTGTCTGGGCACCCCTGGAAAATCTGATTATTGATGCTTCCAGCTCTCCTCAGCTCTCTGCTTGCTTACATTCACCACACCCACTGATGCTTTTTCTCTGCTCTGGAAGAACTGCATGAAAAGAGAATTTAAACCTATTTTGGAGCGCTGCAAGTGCCCAAGCAGAGGATGAGAATGCTCAGATCACCAGGGGCACGTGCCAAAGGATATGCTCATCTTCTCCACAAACTTGTCGTGCTCGTCCTGGCTTTTGGGGAAGTTCTCAATGTCCTTCTCCAGGCGCTGGATCTGCTGGTTCATGGAATCCAGGTTGCTCTTCAGAGTCTGGGCTGAAACTGAAGGCAAGAGAAGAGTTTATAAAGCCATTCCAGGAAGGGGATCAGAAGAGGAAAAAAACAATGGCAGTATAAATAATCTGAAAGAGAAGGGTTCCATTAAGTAGATTCATATTTTTCTGAATTACAGCTCATAAAAAAATCCTTCCCTTCATAAAAATAAATTGAAAATATCTACTGTAATATACCAGATCATCATATTTAACATTGAAATGTCACCACTTAATTCTACCATTAGTTCAAATTATTCCATTTCTATTTAAATTTATGGTAAAATTTCCAATATTTCTAATATTATTATTTCTAATATTCTTTTAAATCTAATTCAAAGATTAAAAACTAACTAGAGTTCAAAGAGATTTCATCTTCTTAATGCATGTACTTGGTTAAATGAATGATCTTATTAAGGCACATTTCTGTTACAGGAATGATTTAAAGAATAGGCATGGGGGAAAAAAATTAAATATTTTTTCTTATATTGAAGTTGCTCTGATTTCTGGAGCCCAGAGCTGTGTTAACAGCAAAGGTAGGTCTGAATAATAAAAGCTGCTGATAATCAAAAGGAAGTGAAGGACTCAGAGTACAGCACACTAATTAAAAAAAAAGAGGGGACTGTAAAGAACTCCTGCTTGCTGTGTGACAAGCTATTCTAATGAAAAGCACTGTGCTGCCAGTTTGGATTAAACAGCCCCTAATTGATGCATCCTGGGAGCAAAAAATGACAGCAGCATGGTGGAGGTGAAGCAACCCACGCCACACAGGAACCCCAGAGCTGATGAAAAGGGACAGAGCCTCAGCAGGGAAACCCCTGGTGCAGCAGGAGAATTAAAACAACCTGAACTGGAAATATTGACTTTTCTGGCATCAGCCATGAGCCCATTTGTCAGGCAGGTTTGATCCCAAAGGACAAATGGCCAAGTTCCTGCTCTTCAGTCAGAGCAGCCCAAGGCTCTCTGCCATCCTTTGGCTCCTCTTGCACAGCTCAAAACTCAGCGCCCTTAGGAAAAAGCAGAGAATCCCAAGACCCCTTTGCCCCAGTGCAGCCAAGAAAATCAAATTACTCCTTTTATTTTTTTAAGGAGTTTTTATTATCTTTTGCTGGAAAGCAGTTTGCCCAAAAGTTCCACTAAGTATTTTCTAAAGAGCCATTTATTTTTCTATTTTCTTGTCATTAAAAAAAAAAAGAAGATGCTGTGGATTCATGAGATTAAAGAGCAGAAGGAAACTGAGTCACGATGGCCTGAAAAACAGCACATAGGAAATAAAAATCTGGTAAATAAGGGAACTGTTCCCAGAGGAAAATCAATTTTCTATTCTTTCCAAGTGAGGACTCACATCAGCTGTAACACTGATTCCACCAGCATGTTCAAATGCATATGGCACCAACAGAGCTCTCTTTATAGCAGCCATTATCTTGATTTTATTTTCAATTTTATCCATTTTATACTGGGTACCAAAGGAACTACTAATCATGTAATCCTGGAATTATAGTGGAAGTTTTTAAAGCTGAATTCAGCTGGGGTGGGAATCTATATTGACCACAGAATCCTTGTAGTTTTTTAATTCACATTTGAGAGTTAACCCTGAAATCAACCACTAAAACACTCAGAATAACACAAATTATCAAAGCTTTTAGGTTCTGCTTGCATTAGTTTAATCATTGGATATTATGATCAAAGCACCCATTTTTGCTCGAACTGAAGAACTTGAATTACTGTAATATTTTTATGGGCTGTCGTGGAGCTGCAGAGGGGGACAAACAGCACTGAAGGAAAATGCTGGAAGTGAAAAATAAATGAGGAGGATGCAAATGGTCATTCTGTTCATAGAATAGCAGCTGGTAAGGAAATAGGCAACATAACACAGAGTTTAACTGCTAGCAGCAATTTAGAAATATTTAAATGCACGACCACGTAGCAAGAGTAAAAGTTTATTTTTGTCTGGAATTCAGAAGTGCCAAGAAATTCAGCAAGCAATGACAAATAAGTGTTGAACTTTGTGATTGAGATGGATGGAAAGTGTTTTCACTTCTGTAAAACGAAGTTCAGAAAGGCCCAGATCAGGAACATACTGGCTTTGAAAGCAGGGAGGGACTCTATCCAAACAAGAAGGCTGCATCCTAAAGCTGTGCTTCCCATAATTAACTTCTATACTCACACTCAATTAACTAAAAAATGTTATAGAATATGCAATTATGCTCACTTTTTCCTCCCCCCCCATGCCCAGGCAAATGTACAAGTTTCTGTTCAAGTAATTTATGCAGTTGTTGTTCTGCAAGACAAATTTCAAGAGATGACAGAACAGGGAACATACATATATATAGACTATAATAAAATATCTGCATTTCCTCCCATAAACCCTTTTATTAGAGATTTACTACTTCAGTAATGTGCAAAGGAATCAACATGAATACCTTCTACTTTCAGGGAAATTCATGTAAATTTCTTCAAACTCTCGCAAGGTTTTAATTTATGAAAGCATAAATTCTCCTTGCAGCACAAAGCCATTTCCTTGAAACCATTTCAAGCTGCACACCCTGAACAGCCTGTCCCTGCCCTCCCCAAAGACAGAGCCTTCTTCACCTTCCCTTTGCCCATCATGGAAAATCTGGCATTTCATGGAACTGGCCTCAAAATGGACACGAAAGGCAGCATTTGGCCTTCAGCAGCAAGGGCTCTTGCTGACAAAGCCTCTCTGGAGCAGCCATTCCAACGTTATTCCACTTAATGTTGCAGCAAGAGAGAACAACCAACTACATCCAATACATAAATAACTGATGCCAAAGCAGGAACATGAGGCAAGTACAGAAAATGAGGAAAACATGAAGAAAAAATACCCCAGCAGCAAAAGTCACCAGCAAAAATACTCTGTGTGTGAGCCCCAAACACTCAATGGTGAGCAGACCCCAGAAAAAAGGGAAGCAATCTAAAGGATGCCTGGCCATTGATTTCCTTGTATTAGCAAGGATAAAAAGTTGGTTGTTTTCATTTCCAAATGAAAAGAAATCAGCAGCAGTAAGAACCACCTCACCCACCCCCACAGGACAGTCAGGACTCCCACCCAGGGAAAAGCAGCATCCAAGAAATGGGAAAACTGGAGAATTCCAAAGTCAGACTGATTTGCTGACACAGGGAACAGTGAGGACAGAGGAGAAATGAGCTCAGGAAGGAATGATGTGGATTCTTGGACAGCAGGTTCAGAAAGAAGTCAAAAGTAAGAGGCAGGGATGGAATTTTTGAAGTCTCTGAACATGTGCAGATGGAGGGGAAACAGCCTGGAGGAACTGCAGGGTTCTCCCCAGCCAGCCTGTCTAAAAACCCACACAAACCCCAAAACCTATATATGGATCAATCCTCAAGGCCAAAGAGAGGAAAAAAGCAGCAAAATTCCTCAGTTTGTGCCAAATTGTGTCAGTCTGGCTCTCAGTTCAGCCCTAAGAAAAGGTTGGCTTGCAGACAGCACCTGCAGCTCGAGGGTGGAAAGAAATGCAGGACCTTGAATGCGTGGACCTCAGACCCTGGAGATAAAAGGATTTATGAGACAAAGAAAAAAGCCAAGAGCAGAAGTTAAACCTGTGTTTCAACTCCCTACAGAGTCACTGTAACATGCAGAGCACACAGGAACAAGGCAAAGGATGTGTGACAATGCCTTGTCCAGATGATTCCTGTCAGGGGCAGAGCAATACAATACAACACAGAGCACTCACATCCATCAAACCAATATTGTCTCTGCACAAATACTGAGTGCAGCTCACTTCATCATGCATCATTAAATCTTGGACTGATTAAGAGATTATTTTGCATATTATTATTTAATTATAGTAGAAAATCACAGCCACTGCAGAGATGGCACAATATTATTCTGACATGGAAGGCAATAATTTCCTTCACCTTGTTATTTTCCTTATATTAATTGCTCCTCTGGAAAAAACCCCTCCAACCAATCCTATGCACTTATTGTGGAGAAAGCATTGCACAGTCTGCACGCTAAGGAAGGCTTAGTGAGTGTCTGCTGGAGCAGCTCAGGCCCAGCAAAGTGCTCCCAGCAGTTAATCTCATGTTGATGGGGAGCACGAGCTGGTCCCTGCAGCCAAGCTAAGCATTTTGTATTTACATTAATACAGCAACAGGAGCAAAGGTCAGACTAATCCCTTCTAAAATAAGATGGCATCAGACTGAGAGTCCTCCCCACAACAAGGGGTGAAATGATACATTTTGATTAGGTGCAGTGCCTCTTGCATGAGAAATTTAAATGGTCTCTGATCATGATGCAGAGCTGGGATGGCCATGTCCACAGCTGGGAAACACTCTGAAGTGAAAGCCAACATCAATTACTTCAGTAAGCAAAGGCAGGTCTGTACCAAGCAAATTAACTGGTGGATTTTTAAGTCTAGACAGCATTTGCACCATAACTACATTGTAAGCATACTAATGACTATTTATTTCTTATTGCCTGAGGGCAGATGGAAAGAGACTTTCACAAAGGAGTGAGAGGCAGTTTGGAGGGAAATGGGTGAGCAAGTTCATAATCTGCAGGAATTACAAGCATTGATTACTCAATTCATACCAAGCAAGTTTCTGTTTGTTAGGACAATAAATGTTTAAACACCTCAGGGTCAAAGGGGAAGAACAGCTCCCCCCTCACCCAGCCAGAGGAGCTGCCATCCTCCTCTTCCAAAATCTGGGAAAGCTTTCTGACACAGAGTCCTGGTGCTTAACAACCAACCCACCCTGCAGAACAGACTTGCTCCCTGGCACAATCTTCCCTGCACTTCTGCAGCTTTAGGAGCAGGTCTGCCCAAATGGAGATGGTTTTTTTTGTATCCTATTACTGGGATTTGATCTGAGGAAGCCCCAAAGCAGAATTTTTAACAGACAGATTTCACTCATTGGCACTTCTGATTTGCAGGCTGAGGTTTCCCCGCCCAGCAGAGGCTCTGCCTGCTCCCAGCCCTGCAGGGGAAGGGCAGAAGGCAGGGGCACAGCATTGCTCACCTGTCCAGGCTGTGCTCACCTGTCCAGGCTGTGTTCCAACCTCTCCAGGCTGTGCTCCACCTGTCCAAGCTGTGCTCCACCTTTCCAGGCTGTGCTCACCTGTCCAGGCTGTGTTCCAACCTCTCCAGGCTGTGCTCCACCTGTCCAAGCTGTGCTCACCTGTCCAGGCTGTGCTCCACCTTTCCAGCCTCTGCTCCACCTGTCCAGCCCCTGCTCCACCTTGTCACTTTTCCTGGCTCTGCTCCACCTTTCCAGCCTGTTTTCCACCTTTCCAACCTCTGTTTTCCACCTTTCCAGCCTGTTTGCCACCTTTCCAGCCTCTGCTCCACCTTGTCACCTTTCCTGGCTCTGCTCCACCTTTCCAGCCTCTGCTCTACCTTTCCAACCTGTTTTCCACCTTTCCAGTCTCCTCTGCTCCACCTTTCCAGCCCCTGCTCCACCTTTCCAGGCTGCTACAGGAGCTTCCCTGCCCTGGCCAAGCTGTGCTCTGCTGTCCCTGTCCTGCCCACCTGCAGGAGAGCTGAACACAATTTCCATGTAAAAGGCCTTTGTAACAAGCCCCATAACTCCTGGTTTGGAGTTTAATGAGAGATTCAGGCTCAGGCACTCTGCGTGTGCCACCCTCCTGCTCTGCCCTTGTCAGGAGCAGCTTTTCCCCCAAGCTTCCACGTTTACCTCACTAACCAAACAATGCCATAGAATAGAAGCTCTTTAGTTGAACTGCCTTTTCATATCACAGCTACAAATCTTTTAGGAAACAGATGCCCCAATTTTAGAAGAACAACCAGGAGCACTGGAGCTGCTGGGAGGGGAGAGCTCTGCAGTCAGCAGTGTGGGATCTCACCTCCAGAAACCCACCCCACTTCCATGTTGACTTAATTACAGATGTCTTTCAAGATCTCAGAAGTTGAGTTTATTTTTAAAAGAGAGCTCATAATTACAAAATCAGTATGTATTAAATGAGCATGCTGAAGCAGAGCTGCTGGCAGGGGTGTAAGGCAAACTGCAAATGAAGCAGAGGAGACGAGGAAACACAGAGTGAGGGAGGAGGCACAGAGAGGGAGCAGAGCTGCTGTCACACAACCTGCTCCTGACAGAACAACTCTCAGAGATCGTGGGCAAATTCATCCTGGCCTTCCTGACTGCCTGAGCCATGTCCAGAGGGGCTGGAGCCTTCCTCAGAGCCACCAAAGTGCAAATTCCACCACAGAGAAGCAGGAGAAGAAAGAACAAAGTGCCATTTTTGCAGCTTTTGCCTCTCTCTGGAGGCTTGTATTAAGGAATTCTAAATGGATTACACAACTTAAGACATTTAAAGCAATCTTCACTTCTGAATTGGTTTAACTACAGCCAGAAATTCTTAAATGCTTTAATTTCTTTAATAAGCAACAGCCCATGAGAGTCATTTGGGCCGTTCTTTCATTTTGCCCTTGATACTTACACTTCAGGGAGAGGAGCAGAGCCTTGAAATGCAAGCCATAGAGAAAGCTGCTTAATGGAGATTCCAAATTATAACTGCAAAATGTAGCTCCAGAACAACCACAGCTCTCTGCAGCATTTATTACACACAGACTGCAACTAAAACATCCTCAAAGCCTTCCCAGACTGGGAGAACTCCCTGAGCCATCCTGCAGAGTGTGAGGCAATCCAGAATCTCAGCCAGGCTCCAAAAGGATCCCTTGGAGAAATTCCTGCTCACAACTACAACACAAGGAGCACCTGTGAGGATTCTGCTCTCCACCACTCATGGGCCAGATTGGGCAAACTCTGCTTCAGCAATTTAAACTGTGCTTCAAAGGTGGAAATGCTGCAATTTAAACTGTGCTTTAAAGGTGGAAATGCTGCAACTTAAACTGTGCTTTAAAGGTGGAAATGCTGCAATTTAAACTGTGCTTCAAAGGTGGAAATGCTGCAGTTTAAACTGTGCTTCAAAGGTGGAAATGCTGCAACTTAAACTGTGCTTTAAAGGTGGAAATGCTGCAATTTAAACTGTGCTTTAAAGGTGGAAATGCTGCAGATCTCTCTGCTAAAACCCAGGTTTTTTTCTGCTGCACCAAACTATAAAACTTTTGTCTGACAGAAAAACGGCTGCTGCTTATGAGCATGTTTTAAATTGCTGTACTTCAAAGTGACAGTGGCACAGGATGTTTTAAAATATTTCCCCCATTCTAAAATGATGCCATTAAATCACAGTGAAGTATCTGTATAAAATCTCAAAATTAATACTTTATTACAGTATTTGTAATAAAGAGTACACACACATTTGCATTCCCCAGTGTTTCCATTGCTAATGGCCTTTCTTGAGAGATGCCTGCACCATCAGAACCAGATGCTTGCAAATTAATGAAATAAATTCCTATGTCCAGGTGAGTGACAAATCAGTGCTGGTGATATTGGCATTTTCCAGGCCACTGCACAGACCTCATTCACCCCCACAAGGCACCTTCCACTTCATTTTACTTTCAACACCACTTTCAAAGAACTATCAGGGGGTACACCTTGATGTCAGGCAAAGAACTCAGCGTGTTAAGTGCTCAAAAAACCCCTCATTATTACTGAAAGGGACTAAAACATACAGATATTTATATTATATATATCCCACTTTCCCCTAGTTAATCTCAATTTGCTGTGGCTCTGCACAGCCCAAGGAACCAAGCAGGAAAAGCTACACCAGAAATGTGATATCCAACAGATAAAGACAGAGCTGTGGCTTCTTTTTGTTTTATTATTTACAGGCACAATGGTTAAATCACAAACTGGGATGTAAAACTACTCCTCAATATCTAAAATTAAGTTGCTGTTATAAAACATATGGCTGACTTATTTTAATCATCTTCATTTTGTGTGTCACCTATTTCACTTTTATGATTTCTGAGAGGCTTGACACTCAGGTGAGCCTTAACTTGAAAAATATATTTATTTTCTGAGTGATTAAAAGTATACTTTTAACCACACAGCTGTCTAGAAACATCTGACTTGCAAGGTACCTCTTGGTTTTTGCTTGGAAATTTGACTGAAGCCCAAAATGGGATGGGAATGTTTCAGGTCTTTAATAAAAAGCTGAGGTTATAAAGTTATAAAAGCAAATACCATGAAAAGCAGCAAGAGGGATAACAAGTGAAGTGAAGGAGGCAGAACTGTGCCAACAGGAATGGGCCTGGTTCCAAAGGACAGGGGGAAAAGAAAGAAAGGGGGAAAAGAAAGAAAGGGGAAAAAAAGAAAGGGGGAAAAAAAAAAAAAGGGAAAAAAAAAAGAAAGGGGGAAAAAAAAGAAAGGGGAAAAAAAGAAAGGGGAAAAAAAAAAAGAAAGGGGGAAAAGGAAATCACTGCCATCCAACAATGCACTGCATCACAGCCTTGTGAGTTTTGATTGGTTTTCCTTTCACAATCTGCTTCCAGGAAGAAGAAATGCTTTCCCAGTGATCTCTGGATAGTTAATCACTTTGACCTTTGCTTGTATTTTCCAGAATAAAACTGTTTCCTAATTTATTTTTACTTTTCATAAAGCTGCAGGTTGATCTTCCATCTTTAAAAAGATCAACTATTTTATTATACCTAATATCAGATTATTGAAGATTTTAGTACATGCCTGGGGAGTTCATCTAATCCCATTGACCTTTTCATATTAAAATCCAGTTTTATGCTTTATCTGCTCTTTGTTAAAAAGTAAAAGAAGAAATCAGCTGTTGTTCAGATGCTGGTTCTTTATTCTTAGATGAAAATTAAGCTGAACAGGATATTTTTTTTTTCCTTGACATGGCAGTGGGAATTTGCAGCCAAGATTGAAAAGAAGTTGCAGGTGCCAAGTGCAGCACTTGGAAGGTTCTGCAGAGCCCAGAGCACGAGGCTGCCTCCTGATCAAAAAGGAGCAATCTCAAGCAATGACACTCACCTGCCCAGCTCGTGTTTCTTTATTTAAAATTCACGCAGAGATAAAATTTGCTGGTAGATTTCTTCCTATTTTATGAATAACTGATGCCAGCATCTTCATATCCAGCCAATTTATTCCAAAAGAGGCTTCCCCACAGGAAAAATAAACCCAAAACCACTGGTTTATAAAACACCACACAATAAATAGGGAGTGCAAATCTCCTCCATGCAAAGCACCTCAAATTCCTGCACAGGAAAAGCCCCACAGAGTGTGACAGAGCAGGTGAACATTGCCATTACCCACCCCAGCAGCACCATGGGGAGCAGCTGAAGCAACTTGCACAAATCCCATTTATTCTGCCAAAAATCTGCCTTGCTCCAGGAAGCAAAGAAGGGCTGGAAGAGAAGTTTTGGTCATCAAAAATGAACAGCAATTTATGCTCTGCTAGAAGTCAGTGCTGTTTGTAGGAAATGCAACTTTTATCTTACAGAATGAAACACATTTAACTGCAATAAAATCTTTTTTACATGTATTCTAAGCATCAGAATTACTAGAGGCTTTGCTCCCATTAATATGCTTTCTGTGTTTAGGATGCTACAGCTTAACTAAACTTTTCTGACTCTTCCAGTTTAATTCCTCAAGTCAACTTACAGAACATCAGAGGCTTGGAATCAAACTGTAAAAATCTCAAAGCTGCAAGGTCAAGTGTCACCCACAGAAGAAAATTCATAAAAGATCATCAAAAGTGCCTGGTAAACCAGAAGACTTTACAAAGAAAGGAAGAAAAAGATGAAAAGTCACCTCGAGAAAAGAATTATCAAGTGGGAGAAAACATTTTTGGAATTTAGATAAGATGCCAAACTGTTACTTGCATAAATAACTTAATTAATATGTTAGTCCACAGAATCACAGAATGTCCTGAGCTGGAAAGGACTCACAAGGACCTCTGAGCCCTGCACAGACACCCCAAAAATCCCAGAGCAGGGACTCAGGCCAATGAGACATCCTGCAGCAAAGTGAGGCAGGGACACATTTAACCCACACAAATAAAACACAGGTTTTATACAGGGAAAAAAAAAAAAAAAAAAAAAAAAAAAACCATGGAAAAGTGGATGCAAAGTTTGAGAAACAGGAAAAAAAAAAGATGAAGACAGAGACACAGAAGTGTGAAGAAGTGTGAAGCGAAGCCATGGCAAAGCTGATGGATGAACTGCACCCAGGTCCTGGGGGACACAGGAGCACAGACTGAGAGCAACTGAGGCCTAATGAATAAAGCAGGATAAATTAATTAACATCCAGCAGCAAATGACTGCACTGAGCAGAGACCTTGACTGATGGCCTGGAGGAAAGGAGACACAAATGTCCAGGAGAAAACCTGGACAGGGCTGGTGCAAATGTGCGTCCAACTCCTCCTCACCTCTGTTTTTCTTCATATTCTTGTGCTCACCCAGGTACCTGTATTTGTATTTATGGATCTCCTGATGAAATGGAGCAATTAAAAGTTTGTGTTATCTTCATCTGCTTTCTGTTTTTCAGCAGAAAACTCAGCAATGAGGGTGCCAAGCAGCACAGCCTGTGCCACGTGAGAACTCAGGTACCACATCCCAGCCTGCAGTGCTGACTGACCAAAAATAATCATTAATTGTGGCCTGTGCAGCACAACTCAACTGGATCTCTTCATGTGCAGCCTGGGGTTTTTCCAGAGCATGCCATTTATTTGTATAGATAACAAATATGCATATTTATTATATATATTTTATAGTATGTCTACTTTACATATATAATTTTTTGTATTTATGTATTTAATGTATAAATATATATATTTATTTACATAAATAGCATAGCTGCTTATGTGTTATTCTCTCTCAGGTGTGGAAATGAGGAACTCTGTGTGTGAAGGCTCCTTGCACACCCAGAGCTCACTCTCCAGAGGTTTGGATGGGACACTCAGCACCATCCCTGCACTGCTGGCACAGCTCCTGAGCTGTGCTTTTTCAACCACCTCACTACAATTCATTAATACAATTTATAATGCATTTAATAAATTTAATAATAAATGCATCATACAATTTATAATACAATTGGTAATACATTTAATAAATTTAATAATAAATGCATCATACAATTTATAATACAATATATAACACAATTTATTAATTGTATTATTTTAATACAATTTTTAAAAGTTAATACTTTTTTTTTAAATACAATTTTATTTTTTTAAATTTTAATCGTATTATAAATTGTATTATTTTCACAGCCTACTACAGAAGGAGAGGAGTTGCTTTATTACTGTTTTTCCTTTTTTTTTTTTTCCTCAGCTCAATAAATACCAGAAAAGCACAATCCACGTGGATTATCAATGCTTACAGGTTACATAATCCCACAACCCCAAATGAAATGCTGGAGGTATTTCATGTCAAAGCAAACAACTGCTATCTTCAGGTGCTTGGGCTGCTGCTTACCTTTGCTTGCACTCTCAACGTGCTGCAGCTCATCTGGGAATTTCAGGATGTCCCTGTAATTCTCCTCACAGATTTCTGCCAGGAAATGCAACAGGGTGGTTTTCTGATCTGATGATTTTGTATCTCGAATCTAAAATGTGAACAAAGGAGAAAGCAAAAAATTAAAAAAAAAAAAATTCTTAAAACATTTCAATAAAGTGAATAATGCAGATTTCAACTCATTAGCAAAAAGTCACCTACGTGGTTGCCTGCAAATAAACACATTATTTTAAAAGTGGAATTTCTTCAATTTGTCATAATTTAGGACTGGAAGGAATCTGTCCTATGATGTATTTTAAGAAAAAATGATTAATTTTGATGAGAAGAAGATCTGAGATAAAGTTCTGAGATTTCAGCATTGCCAGTTCAGAATCCCCCAGATAAAAAATAGCTGTGTACAGAGATTAAAGAGAACTGAAATTAGAGCATTCCTTCAATGCCAAATCTCTGCAGGAATCCCTGAGATGCTGCATGGCTGGACACCATGCTAACAGTCAGAATTTGCATTTGGACCAGTCAAACTAAAGTAACTCCTTGTTGTAAATCCACAATTTTTCCTTGGAGCAAAATCGAAGCCATGCTGCGTTGGGCTAAAGACTCGGAGACCAATTCTATAGAGATACACAAAATAAATGCACCCTGCCTTCCCAGAACACACAATAACAAAACAGCAAAGGTAATCCTGACTGCACTGAAGGAAATGCAATGCAGCCAGCTGTATTCATGAAAAGCTGCAGGAAAACTGTGCACAATGGGAAGTAACAGGTAAATGCATATTTTTGCTGTTCTTTTGGCTGCAGAGGCATTTGTAGTGGCCTGAAGCAAATCAGTAATCTTAGAAGTGATAAATCTCTGTTCTCTGCAACATCACAATAAGAGTCATCATTAGCACCTTGAAGTAAAGGTAAACATCTAAATAAATACCTAAATATTCATTTAGAACTTGAACAAATCTATCAAATTCATTAGCCTGAGGGCATGAACTGCTGAAATGAGGTTTTTAGTTAACAAAATAAAAATCTGAACTAATTGTTAGAACACAGGACCGGTGGCACATTCCAAACACCCTCATGGTCAAACCCCAGGCACAGTGCACGTGTCTGCACTAAGGAACATCACCAACTTCGGAGAATGAGAGAACAAACTGGAGACCAAATTCCTGAGTTTGCCCCTTTTTGTGCTGTGAAGGAGGAATGTGTGAGCTGATGGAAGACCCAGCAGGAGCAGAGATTTATCCACAAAGGCAAGACAGAGTAGGTGCATGTAAGAGTTTGAGAGGAGCACACTTCACTTGACAGAGAATTAGTAACACATCTGGAAAGAATTGTTTTAACAGCATTTTACTCATCTAGTACAGTTCTTACACAGAAGTAAGCTACAACATAGACAAGAAATGAAATAAAGGATTTATTTAAGAAGAATACATAAATGCTTGTGTAAAATCTCCTATTTGTTTTCTCATTCTCTAAATCACTTGAAGTTCTAATTCTATAATCCTCATGACAGGCTTGCCATCGATGTTCAATTTAATAGAGGCCTTTCAGCTTTAAGGATTACCCTGTTAGGAATAAATGAGTGCAGTGGAAAAACAGGCTTTTAAAAATATAAGGTATTTAGGCAATTAAGAAAGCAATTTAATTCATACCAATTCAGCGATTAAAGACTAAACAATGCTCAGTAATGGTATGCAGTTAAAGGGCTTTCATGTGTTACACACACAGAAGTTCTCCTGACTTGAAAAAAAATAGTAGATTTACTGGCTAAACATCTGCATGGAAAAAAGAAATTGCATTTCAATTTGTCTGTGAACAACAGTAGTGGGATTTGCAGTCTTTGATCTCTCTGACATCATCAAGTGGATAAAGCACTTTTTTTTCTAAATGGACAAAATTATTTTGCTTTCAAATTACAACAAGAACATGTTTTGCCACCAAGAGCAACATCACAATAAGAGTCATCATTAGCACCTTGAAGTAAAGGTAAACATCTAAATAAATACCTAAATAAACATTTATTTAGAATGTTTGGGCAAATTAATTTCTTTGGCCCAATCATAAACAAGTCTCTCCTATATTCATCTTGGCTTTTAACACAATGGATGCAGATAGGTCTGCTTGATATTTAGAATCAATAGCTGTACTTTAAAAATCAAGTCCTAAGCCCATTGATATAATGAAACACAAGATAGGTGCTGTTTGAGTGTAGTTTAGCACATAATATTTAAATATAAAAATAGAAATGAAAGGTAGGAGCTGGACAGGTGGCAGCTTGGTTGTGTCTGTATCCCACCCTGTACTCATATTCAATATACACTCATACTCAATAACACACCCAATATTTTAATTCTTTTGCAATAAATGCAATACTTTTTACATTCAGCCTTTTACTTGCAGTGATTCTGCCCAATAGATGTAACATTCCTTGGCTTGTAAAGAACCTAATGGCTTAGCCTGATTTCTGCTGCTCTACACACTCCAGCCAAGTGGATGAAAAGCAAAAAGAGCCTATTAAGTTGTGCTTACAAGACCAGGAGCTGGACTTTGATGAACCTCGTGGGTCCTCTCCAACTCAGGATATTCTATCATTCTATGATTCAGGATAAATTTTTAACACTGTGGTGTTCAAATTTTAAAATACAGGTTTTGAGTCTAGGGCCTTGCCTTGCCCGAGAGATGGAATTTGGAAATAACACATTCAGTTTAAAAATAAATGAAATAAATTGCTAAAACAGTGTGGGCTACAGAAAGCAGCTCCAGCTGAATGCTGAAGCACCAATTTGAGGGTCAACACCATGAGAGCCATGGCTTGGGGAAGGATTAAAGGCCAAGGGACAGAGAGCACAACACAGCACAACCACTCAAACACGAGTTGCACAGAGTGAGATGTTTAATTCTGTGAGCCAGGAAAACACCACCAGAACAAAACTCTCCCCCTAGACAGAGTAAATATTTAACCCATGCCAATCACACAAAACCCACAGCCAGGATGGGGTTGGGCTCTCCCAGGTACTTCTGGATGCAGCTCTCAGGTGTGAGGGTTAAATGTGGCAGCCAATGCAAGGAAAAATTTATGTAGGAACCATCAGTGGAGTGACACTTTATTATAGCTATAAAAAGGCTCTCTATTGATTTTTATGAGATTATAGACCTTCTACTACCCTAGAAATCTTTCCCCCCTTGCCAGAACAAGGGCTGCTGGACAATAAATGTCCCCTCATCAGTAATGCTCAGCCTGGGTAAACAGCTTGTCTTGTTCTATTTGCACTTTGAACAAAAAGCATCATAGCAGCACTTAACAGATGAGCACACATTGATCCAGCCAGAGCACTGCAAAAGCTTTACTGACACTGAGCTCCTGCTCCTCACTTGAATTCAGCCCCACAGGCCCAGCAGCTGCACCTGCACATCCCTAAAGCAAACCTCCTTCCTTTTAGTTCCACTCCCACAGAGCAGAATTTTGCAGCTCCTGAGGGGGCTCAAAAAGCAGCTGGATGCTCTGGACATATTAAACAAACACAGCAAACTCCAGTGGATTACAGCAGCAGCCTGAGCTCCTTCCCTGCTGCATTTCTGCTTTCCCTGCTGCATTCCATGCTCAGGCATAGCTGCTCTCCCTGGCCAGTCCTGTTCCATCCCAGGAATTCTGATGCTGATGTCTCTCATTGGAATAAAATTAAGTTCTCTGCTTTCTGCCAAGGGTTGTTTACAGATCATTTCTATCTTCAATAACATCATACACTGCAATATAACATCCAGAGAGATAATCTGTTTTTAAGGATTTGCAATTATTCCTCATTCATTAGCCTTCCAGCTCAGGCTAGACAGGTTGGAATGGTGCTTTCTTTTATTTTCTTTATCATGTTTTAATAAAAGTTTTAACAAAACCAGATCTCCGTGTATGAAATGACCAGCTCTGTTGTAAAATCATTTATTTTCCAAAACCAAACATTTATCCCAGATCAATACTTGCCTTTTTTCTCCTCTTTTTTTAAGACTGCATAATGTAAGCACTGCATCCAGTAAACAGACAATTAATTTTAAGATTGTTCAAGAAACAAGCAAAAAGAAAAAAATCAATACAAAACTCTGGTTGTATTGAAAAGTGAATTCATCACATTAGGACTCCTCATCATGAAGAGTGTGTATTCTGCTCATAGAAATGTGTACACAGACACCTTGCTGACAGCTGGCTCAAAAAATAATAAAAATCTCTTATCATGGACAGAAAGTTCACTAAATGATAGTCACTGGTCTGAAAAAGGAGTTATTATAACTATAGTTATAACTATTTAAGTATAAAAGGAGTTATGACAACAAAATGCAAAATAAAGGCTCCCAAATTCTGCTAGACAAGCTTGAAGGCTGAAATACATTCCTTAGGAGCAAAAACTAGAGAGACCAGCATGGGAATGCTGGGACTGCTGGCTGTGTTTCCTGTCACACAGGGTGCAGGCAGCACATTCCCCTGAGTGCTGCTGCCCCAGCTCTGGGCCCTGTGCTGAGCTTCAGGAGCGGTGCCCGCACTGACCTTGCAGAGGAAGCTGATGTTGAAGCCCAGGGACTGAGCGTTCCTGGAGCCAGAGTTCATGTAGTTGCCCAGGAACAGCACCAGCTCCAGGAGCTTGCTGAAGCTCTCGCTCTTCTTGAGCTCCTCGCAGGCCAGGGTGACGGCCATGATGTCGGGTTTGATGTTGTTGACGTGCTCCTCGAACATCAGCCGGAACAGGATCCCGTTGAGCCGCGCGCGCAGCATCTTCACCGAGCTCATCTGCAAACACCAAACTCTGACTTAGCAGGGCAGCTCAAGTCATCAACAGCTCAAAGAGTTCAGACTCCAATTGTTAGAATGCAGCACTGTCACAGACATCTTTTATGGAAAATCCTTTCCTTAGGATTGCTCCTCCTGAGGAGCTGAGAGGCCTCAGGAACAAAATGTAAGCAATGGTTATCTGCTGCTGTGGAATGCAACAGGTGCATCTGGGATTGGGCTCATGGGGTTGTTTCTAATTAATGGCCAATCACAGCCCAGCTGGCTCAGACTGTCTGAGACACAAGCCTTTGTTATCATTCCTTCTTTTTCTATTCTTAGCCAGCCTTCTGATGAAATCCTTTCTTCTATTCTTCTAGCATAGTTTTAATATAATATATATCATAAAATAATAAATCAGCCTTCTGAACCATGGAGTCAGATCCTCCTCTCTTCCCTCACCCTCAGACCCCTGTGCACAGGGTCACACAGCACCAGCATCCCAGCAGCTTCTCTGTGTGCCTGCACTGCCTGCCTTGTGCCTCCAGGCACCCCAGGACCCCAGCAGCTCCCTCTGTGTTTCAGACACTTGGCAAAAGACAGCACAGCTCTCATCCCTTCCTGCTCTGATAAAAAGATGGGAGGTTATAAATCCTGACAAGGAGGCTACAATCCCGATGTTGTAACACAGCAGATACTGAAAATAATCTACAATGCTGATTTCATTAATTTAAATCCCCAAGACCAAATTCACCAGCCCAGGTCACAAAATATCTTTCATATTTTGCACGAGTGATCAGAGTTATTTCCTCCCACTTAGCACACCATAATTCACAAGAGAAATTTAAATTAGGGAAAAAAGATGTACTGAGCATTGTTAAACCACTTGAAATTTTTTAATTTAATTGCAAGAATGGTTATGTTCCAAATCATGTTCCAAATCTAGCCCATCTTAGCAGAACACAGAAAGGTTTCTTCCCCAATGTATTCACCATCAGGGGTGTTCCTGAAGCCCTTGGCAAGAAAAGCTTTGCTGTGTGACAAATCACAGATTTTGACTGGTAAAACAGGAAGATTTTGATGTGCTCCTGTTTCTGTTGGCCAAAATTTGGCCATGGTCCTTTGAGGAACCATGATTTTTCCACCAGTGCTATCTCCCAACAGCTAGCAGAAGCAGCAGCAATAACTTTCACAGGAAGGACTTGAGTGGCCTGAATAATAATGAACTCATTCTAAAATGAACATAAACATGAAGGCTCCAGATGGTCTCAAACAATTCCTATGATCAGGCTGGAACAAGGAAAAGGAAAGGATCAGAAAAGAAGCATCTCAGCAGAACTAGTGATCTTTTTTTATAAATCTCCATTGTCACAAATTTCTCTCTGAGCCTCTATAAGCCAAAATCATTGAAAGTCTTGAAACATTATTCTTCTAATCATCCTGTATTTCAGAAATATCATACTGAAAACATCTGCCTTGAAAGGATCTACTTACACTAATCTGCAGTAGATGGAAATTAAAATTAATCACATAATTTGCTTTAACTTTTGTAGAACAATCTCCAATTGCTGTTTTTACTCAAAATGGCACAGAAAAAAATCGTTGAAAGCTTTAGATCCCAAAACCAGAGTGCAACAAAGTACAAGCCCAGAGGAGAGTGTGACATAAACATTAGTGAAGAATAATCCTTAAACCTGAGAGAAGTGTCCTTTCCTCTGTAATCCTGTGTAGTGCCATGGAACCCTGATCATTTCTTAGCTCCTGACCACCAACCCAGCAGTAAGTTTGAATTCCATTCCCTGACCTACATAATATTTTAGAACTATCTTGGTAATTTCCTAAGAGCTGTTTTTATGTGGGTTGTTTCCTTATTTTTACACACACCATGTCCTTTAGGTACCAGCAGAAGATGGCCACAAATGCTATTTTAGTTCCTCCTGCCCCACCCTGCCCTAGTTTCCCCCTTTTTGGGCCTGTTTCTAAATCCATGTGTTCAGTGGCAGAGGAAGGAGTGATCACACACTGAATCTGGAGCAATCTCCCAGAATTAGGCAAGGAGCAAAGCCTACATTCACTTGGAAAGCTCCAATTCCTTATGGCTCTAAATAAAATTAGTGCCAAATGCATATATATATATATTTAATATATATATTTATATATATATAAAAGAAATGAAACATTCCAACAGGTGCATGGAGCAGCAAGCACTGGCTTCCCCTGCAAGCAGTTAAAGAGGCCAGAAAATGGATATTTCTTTCCCAGCTGACTGTCAGAGATGGGCTGCACGTCATTATTTCCCCTTCTGGGCTCTCATAAAGGTCTTGTCTGAACTCTCTACCTAATCAAGTTCTTTATTCAGTTCTTTATGCTTTATTATCATCATTCAATTCTCAAGCCCTGTATTAAAATGAGGATCAAAGGCTACTGGAGAAAGGCAAAAAGCACAATTAAATTTGCCTCACTTCCTAAGAAAAAGCTGACATTCCTCTAATAAAAATTTGTCAACTTACTAAGACAACTTAGCCTCTTACCTATGTTATATTAAAGTTGCCTTTTTTTCCCTGGAAACATTCTAGGAAGATGAATTCTGCAGCAGCTCACAAAATTACAATGAGGCCAAACAAGCAGCCAATAAATCCAATTTAAAAGACTGAATGACTCTAAATCAATGAGGTGCAGTAAACTTGTACAATTCTCAACTCACTTTGTCTGCCCCCAGCCAGGACTGCTCATGGCAGCTGCACTGCTTACACAGGACAGAAAGGGGCACAGGATGTGCAAGTTTACACAACTCCTCAGTCAAATTTATGCTTGTGTAACACTAAAAATGCTCAACTGGCACTGAAGTGAAAATGCAGCTCCTCACTGAAGCTGCAGCTGTTCCCATACCGTAGACAAATGAACTCTTGAACACAAGGTTTAGGTGTAGAACTCAGGTAACATCCTGCCCAGCTCAGTCAATGTTACACAGCTGATCCAGCAATTTTTCTATTTTTTTTTAATTTTTTTTTTTTCTATTTTTTAAAAATTCTAATTTTTTTTTCTCTTTTTCTTGCTCTACTGCAACATCAATGCAAACTTTCCTTTAGAGGAAGTTGTGGTGCCTTTTTTGATCCCAGGATATAACTTCAAAAAGTTCCAATAACTAATTAGAATATATAATTGGTTTTAACATTCATCTAAATGAAAATGCAGCTCTAATTTTCATTTACATATCAGCTGAATATTAAGTTAATCGGTTCCTTCAAGTAAGTTAATCTTTTACTAAGTATGGTTTTTCTACACAAATTTTAAGCAACTTATTCCAACCTTTATTAAATTTGATGGGCAAAGTGATTATCCAATTAACATATCTTAATTATTAACACACCTAAATCTACACAAAAATAAGGGGACACACTTGAAATATTATTTTAGGTACTCTGTCTTCTATTCCTAAAGCCAAGGTTAAGATTATTATTAACGAAAAACTCCAAAATTAATTTGACACATCGGAAAAAAGAACTTCAGTCAAGACTTTAGGTTCAGCTGCATTTCTCCCACTTTAAGGGACAGTTCCAGGATATCACAATCAGAAACAAACCCAGCATTTTAGCACCAGTGATGCAGTTAGAGGCCTCCAGGAATCAGACAGAAGCAGGACCCATAAGGCAAAGTACTGGTTTTTATTAAAGCAGATGGCAAAGCTGAATAAGCAAACAAGCTTCAGGAAACTTGGTTCCTTCATAAGGCAAACAGCACCATTTGGAGATGTTTGATTAAGCAGTTTTTGCTAATTAACGTTGCATTAAATACTTGGAAACTCTCTCAACTTGCTCTAGTCAGTGTTTCCTCAGAAAGCAGTGGAACAGGGACTGCGGCCACACTGGGACTGCTGGGAAATAAATGGGATTTTTCTGCCTTTTTCAATCGAGGAAAAGGCCAGGCCAGCTCCAGCCCAGCAGGAATCCTGACCTGGAGGAGCCCAGACATGGAAAGCAGCGTCCTGCCCCAGAAATATCAGCTGAGCCAGGGCAGGAGATGCTTGTGAAGGGGATTTGTGCCAGAGGAGGGAGCAGGGCAGGAGGGGATCCAAGTTAAAGGATGAGGGTGAAGCACTGAGCAATTTACAGCAGTAAAACAGAGGAGTGCCTACACAGCCCTTTCAGCCAAGGTCCAAATTGCACCATTTTGCCAATTTCTTGGCTGAGTTGAAGCAGGAAACTGAACAGAATTCCCAAACATCAGAGGCTTCCTTTGTCCTGACACCTCCTGCTTGCCTGCTCCCATTGAGCATCTGCCTTCAACACACCCCAGATATGGAGTGCACAAAACCTGCACAAAACCTGCACAAAACCCAAGGAATTTCTCACTTTGTCTGACAATATCCAGATAGGGGGGGATATACCCATAAATAGATGCATATATAAAATAATATAAAATATATGCATATATCACAATACGCATATTCATAGATAAGTTTTGGTCTAAAGACATAATACACATGTTTCTATTTTAAATATACATGCACGCTATTATTGCTTCTAAGAAAGCAGGAAATATGTATTTATAGAGATTTTTAGATTGTTACTGATCAATAAATGGCAATGTTTTACTGCTTGTAGTAAGGCTAATTAATCTATCTCACTTCTACCAAAATTACTCATCTTTGTTTGGAAATAAAAGATTTTTGGAACTTTATGCCATTTATTAAAAGAAAGGGAAATCAATATGCTAAAGTTTTTCAGAAGAAGCCATTGATCTCTTTCACTTTCTAAATCCTCTCCAAAAATCTCATTAGGACAAATCATATTCTGTTACTTCCCCAACTGAAAAATAATTTAAAAAAAAAAAGCACTCAAAAGCCACTTCTACAGCCAAATTATGCTCAAATCAGAGCTTTTTAGTAAAAAAGTCACTCTAAGAGGCCTCTATTTCTGTTTTAATGCATTTTAATGTACATAATGCCTTAAAAATCCAGCAAGAGCAAGCGTAGCTCCTGTGGAGCTGGGGATAAATCCTGAGCACGTTCCAGAGGCTCTCATCATCATTTTAATCTCCTAGGCTGAGAGGGGAAGGGAAAACAGGAGCTCATTTGCCTAAAGACTCCTGAGGTCTTTGGAAGGCCAGGAGCAGACAGGGATCCCCAAGGGCTGGCACGGAACTCGGGTCCCAGACATGGAACCAAGAATTCCTGAAAATGCTGGGATTCCTGAAAATGCTGGGATTCCTGAAAATGCTGGGATTCCCTTCCAGAGGGGCCCCAGCCATTCTGGTAGCCCCGCTCCTGAACAGATCCAGGGAGTAAAGGACTGAGAGGAGCAGAACACAAGCCACGATTTCAGTTCTAGAATAAATTCAAGCCTCTCCTTGAGCCCTCCTGCAAGGCTGTGTGGTGTAAATGCAGATGTGTCTGCACACATACAAACACAATATGGATATATTAACCCTTCCTGCTGCTGACAGGTTTGATACAAAGCACATTTATCAGAGTTCTCAGTGCCAAGGGGTATCTGGGTCTTCTGTGGGCTCCTGGGAATTGATCTGCTTGAAGGCAGAGGGTTCTTCAGAGCTGTTCAATAAACATCCATGGCAAGGCAGGCAGACAAAAGGTTTGGTCTGGCACCTGAGTGCCTTTTGTTTTTAATGCTACACTGTAATTCCTCCCAGAAAAACACCCAGAATCAGAGGGGTTCACATTGGACATGACCCTAAGTGAGAGTGGAGCCCTGGAAAATGTTAAAAATAGTCTTTGAAAATATTAGGCCTTGTATTTTCTCAGATCACTGCACCTGCGTAAGCAGTATGATAAATGATATAATTGTTAGATGTGATGATTGTTTAGTAGTTAAATGTAATTATTATATAACCATAAGAAGAATTGTGAGAAACTATGTTGGAAATTTAAAGGGGGCTATGTTTAGCTGAAATCTGTGTATACAATAGAACAATATAAGTTTGATAACTATCATGAAAGTTATATAACGATAGAGTATAAAACACGTTCACCTTGAACGTATGGTTGGAATCAGATTTGGGTGGAAATCACCCCAATTCCCAGAGCTCTTCAATAAAAAGCCCCCCATATAATCACTTCTGTGATTGTGTGTTTGTGAACGCTAACATAAGGATGATCTGCTCCCAGTCTGGCTGGTCACAGCCCTGCCCAGGCTGGCCTAACACACACTAAAGGCATTTCTTGATTACTACTCATCAGGAAATATTAACTTTTCCTACTGCAGCTCTTGCAAAAATGCTAAAAGAGGATCTTTATCCTTAAACTTGTTTTGTTTTACGTGCCAAAATGGAGCTCTGCAGTTCATCCTTGCACTGGTACATACCACAACTCCAAATTGCTCTGGCTCAGCGAGATCATTGTATTCATCCTTTAATTCAGCTAAGGCATTGAGTTCTTTCTGCTCAGGAAGATTCTTCACCAGGTTCTAAAACAAACAAGGCATTATATCAAATTTGTTACATTAAACTACCTAAGATATTAAAAATAACACGCTTAAAATACCACAACATGGAAATGCACGAGGAAATTACGGGACGTTTATTTTATTTACGCAGCTCTAACTTTATATAAACATCAAATCAAAGCAGCAATTATTTAATACAGACATCAACTGCTCTGCTGCAGTCTCTGATTTGAGGAATGTATTAAAAGGTTAGAGTATCATTTTTCAAGGCCTGACAGCATCAATGAGTTTTGTCTCTCTACAATCTCCTTTTGCCCTAATGGTTGCATCTTGCTCATTAAATATCAATCAAGAAATAACTGGCCTGTGTAAAACATGACAGAAGTAGCAAAAAAAAAAAAAAAATTAAAATCATTAGACATTCAAAGTATCTGTGCACAAAGTACACTTAAAAATACCTTGTAAAAAAGGTCAACAACCCAAAATGGTACAGATCTTATAGATGGCAAATATACAAGAACTCAGGGAAAAGTTCAATTTGCTTGCAGTCTTATTCATGTCCCAATAGAAAATTGTGAGTTATTGTATGATCTCAAGGTGTCAAAATACAGATGTGGTAAGTATTTAAAATACTTACAGTATGATTGAATAATAGTTTATTTTAAGAAATACTCAGTAAAAGTGTAGATTTGCATTTAATACAGAATACGATTTTAAAATAATGCATTAAAATATTGCATTTTTTAAAGTGCAAATTGCATTTAATACATAGAATTTTCACATATATACAAGTTGAAATCCAAACAATAATGCATTTGTAGTAGAGGTGATCAATAACTGCTCTGCACTTCAGCTATCCAAGGTGGGGTTGTTCCTCCCCTTTGATTTTTGATTTTACTAAACCTGAAGGTTTCCTAATCATCTGATCTGCCATCTCTGATCAATAAACCAAGTCCTCAATAAAATTAGGGCTATTTTATATTTTCAAATACTGAGGAAACTCAGTTTAGACCAGAGTTCCCAGCATAACCATTCTGCAGGTCCAAGAGAGGAAGAAGAAATTAATTTAGAAAACCTTGGGGGAATGTGGCAAAGGTGCAAACAGGAGACAGGGAAGGATAAAAGGATAAAAAGATAAATCCAGGCCCAGTGAGGGAGCAGGAATCTGTGAATGATGTTAAATAAAACCACAGCAGCATTGCTGGGGTGCTAAATCTTGGTGATGTTTAGGGTTTCATGGTTTCCTGCTGCTCTGTCGCTCCTCAGAGGGACCATGTGCACTCCTGCTCTTCCCCTGGAGGGAGGGAATCAGAGAGGGATGCACAGAAATTGAATTCCATCCTTTCTACTCTCCAGCTGAGAGATCTGGGGCTCAAAATGAGGCTAAAGCAGCCTGAGAGCAGATTTACAGATGGGCTTGGAGCTGCAGCAGGATCCTGAAAGGCTCAGGGAGTTTCATCTCTCACCAGAGACAGGCAGAGCAGTTCCCACAAGAAACCTCCCAAAGCTTCATCATGCACCAGCCTGAAACACCTTCAGCTTCTCCTGCAAGCTGGAACACTGGAATTCTCACAGATTTCCTCTGGGGAGGGGGAATCCCAAGGAATTCTTCTGTTAAGAGGGTCTTTGAAAGGCAGTTTGAGTGCCACACGTGGCCATGCTGAGCAGCAGAAGTGAAATCAATGGAACAGGAACCACAACTGATACCCTGCAGCTGATGCCCTGTCTTACTCCTGAATTCTTACTCCTTCCTGCCACTTTCATGTGGAAAATGAGCTATAACCAAAAGCAGAGGCATTTTCACATACCTGGATCAGGGATTCACTCAGCTTCTCCTCATCCACCTCTAAAATGATATTTTTTATTTCCTCATAAGGCAAACGGAAGGAACCCAAAAATATTGCTGAAATTCAGTAACACATCATCAGAATCAAAAAGGTCAAAAAAGATTGATAGACAAAGGCAAACCATTGCTAGCAACTCAAAAACTCACATCTCCACCTAAATTGTTTTACAGTGAAGAAGCCTCCCATACAAACAAATGCCAGGTAGGCACACTGCTGCAGTTTGACTTATAATGAATTCCCTTTCTAAGAAATGGAACTGTGACAACAATTTTAACTTTTAAATCAGCCTCAGCTTCTCCCTAGCAATGCTACTTTCCATTAAAGTTTTATCTTTATGAATGACATCTGCAACATTCCTACTTAGGCAGAACTACTCAGCCAATAATAGATAACTTTAGCTATTATTATTATTATTGGTTCCATAACCATGTACGATTGGGTCAATGATATTTAGGTGAGATTCTAGAAAAGATTTCACATGAAAGTGGTCATGAAGAGCTGGGCAAAGTAAGAAAAATGCCCTAACTCCACCACTTTGAGGGTAGCTGAACTTGTACAAGAAACACACATAATGCAAACCCTTCAAAGATGGAGCTCTCAAAGCAATTTGATCTCAGAATGTTATAAAGTCTCAAGAGAGCCCCATTCAGTAAACTACAAAGAATTCTTAACAGATGGATCAGCATAGCATTGTGAAAAAACACTTTATATTCAGCCTAACCTGCATCCATGCTTTCAAAATTTGAAGTTTCCTATCAATTGTAAACTATTCTATCATAGTTCATTTTCTGCTCATGGATGTGGTACTAAACAATGCCCACATTTGGGTTCATACACTGTATTTGCCATGGGCACAGTTGGACCAGTGACATTTATGGTGTTTCTGAACACCACAAACATTCAAATCCAAGACTCTGCTACTCTTAATGATTGATTTCCCTGCAAATTAAGGGAGAAAGAAGCAAGCTGGAAGGCCCAAGTGGGCTGGTTCTGTTCCCAGCTGTAGCAGTAGTACCTGCACCCCTGTAGCCCACCTGGGAATTGGTAATTTGGGAATTTGGGAATTGGTAATTTGGGAATTTACCTTCCCTTCAACCTCCGTCTCTGCATTGCTCTGACCAGGAGGAACAATCTGGAATGGCCCCTAAACCCCACCCCGTGCTCTGCCCAAATTAGTGATCATTGAATTGCACTTCCAGTCCTGAGCAGTTAATTTTGTCAGTTAATTGAGAGAATTAACTGACAAAAACCCCAGGAACTCATTAAATCATTTTTCCATGTGACTTTTTTTCATTTTTCCCAAGTTATACAGAGAATTCAGAATGTGTATTTAAATACCACTGATTTTAAGACTCATGTTCAAATTAGCAGATTTTAGAGAAAGCAATTGCACTTGGAAACAAAAAAATACAATTTATAAACACTGAGGTATAGATGCTGCTTAGACATTGACCTAATGCCCTTCACATCACTTACATAAATTTTGTGCAGATTTTCCATCCAAAACTCTTAATTCTTTGATCTTCTTCTTGGACTGAGCTGCTTTCTTTTCTTCTGATTCTTCTACAGGCTTTTTGGCTGGAAAGAAGGCATTTATTAAATTCTATTCATTATTACAACAGTTCCATCTTAGCTAACAGCAAGTCCATTAGCAAGCCATAATAATACATCTTTTACAATCAGTTCAAGGCAAAGTGACTGCACTGCCTCCACCTGCTGTAAAATATCCAAACAAACAAAGCAAATGTCCAAAATTGAAAGGAGCAAGAAATAAAAATATATGACAATGAACAATTTGCCCAAGCGCTATCAAATAATATTTGTGTATTTTAACCCCATGGAATTTCAGTTCAGCTACATTTCATTGCAAGCATTTTTAAAAATGCAGGGATTTGGTGTTACCTCGAAGCACATGAGTGCCCTCTATTGAAACATTAATAATATTTGTGAGTTCTTCATCCAAAACCAACAACATAAATCATTTGATATTTATCACACTGAACAAAGCTATGTTTTCATACCTCTGTTGTCAGCGGTAAAGAGCAAAACTTAGAGAACAGTGTGTATTTTAGAGTGATTCCTCTTAAATTAGCAAGGTTCACTAGTCTTACATTCAGCACTTTAAATTACAAGGGAAAATGTGGCATTGGAGTACCTCAAATATAAGCTGATTTTTTGCATAATTTAAAACAGTCAATTTTTGCAGACTTTTCTTAAGCATTAAGTAAACCCATTAACAAGGATTTATTTCCTTTTAAATATCACATAACATATTTGGCACTGAAGGAATAGAATCTTAATGTGCTTAACATTAATTGAACTTAATGAATATTTTAAGTCATTCAAAAGTAACTGAAAAACTGGAAAGTCAAATTAAGATGAAGTTTCAAGCAGACTGAATACAGTTTTGCTCTCTGAGCACTATTTTTTGTTGCACTGTAATGAGCCATCCTGGGTTTAATTACAGGTATTTCCTAAGGAAAAATGCTAATTTTTAGTGTGAAGAATAACATAAAACCTCAGTTTCAATCTCTTTAATAAAAAAGAATGTAGAGACCAGGAATTTGTCTCCTCACACCCATTACCACCAGGAAAGCATCTGGCACAAAGGAATTCTGCTGGGTTTTAATAATTTAATAATTTATCAGTTTATCTTGGCCATGTTGGTGCCAGCGCTACCTGAGCCAGTCCCAGGCCGTGCCCTCAGCCCCAGCCACCTCCAAAGAGCCCAAATCAGAGAAAGGTGGACAAAAAAAACGATTCAAAACAAAGCCACCCTTGCTGCTCTCCCCTTGCCTCCCACTGCCCTGCAAGCGCCCATGAGCTTGTACCAGTGCTGAGCCCCAGACCAGCCCAGCACCCCCAGCTGCAATGAGCTCCTTCCAGAACCCTAAAGTGACACTTGGGTGAGGAATCAGGCCCTTGGCGCTAATTGTTCTCAATTAAACAAGGCAATAAGACCAGGTGCTCAACAACACAAACAAAAAACCACCCAAGAGTTAACAATGAGCTGTCCCATGGGCAGGCAACAAACTTCATTCCAAGTTTTGTTCTGTCTCAGCAGAGAGAAAGCCTGGGCTTGTGTGATACAAGAATGTCACTCTGGTTTTTTAAGATTTTCTAAGTTTTCTGATGTTGACATTCTTGTAGTGAACTTTCTCACACACTTTTTGTAAATAAATCATTGTTTTGCATTCTTTTATGGAAGAGGAGAGAGTTGATAAACTGTTGGTTTGACCAGTGGCATTGGAGAGGTGCCACTGTCATCCTCCAACCCACTGTCACTTTTGGAAAATTATAAATGTTAGAATCAGAAAATAAACTGCCCTTTTTTCCTTCACCTTGAGAACGGTGGTGAGCTTGTGTCCTTTTGTGTCCTATAGCAACACAAGAGGAGTGACCTCCTGCAAACCTGATCTGCCCAGGAGTTCAACTCTCCAGACCCCCAGGGATTGGAGTCTTTAAAGCTCTGAACACCACAAGCAGGTCCCAGACTTGTCTCAGGAGCTGGGAGCCCCAAAGATAAACCTGCATAAAACACACACCCAGCTCTCCTTGGCTTGCAGACTGCAGAACAAGAGTAATAAATGGTTTTGTTACCAAATATCAACTCACAGAAAGGAAACTTTCTTCCTACACTGGTAATTCACACAAGAAAATAAATTCTCAACTCTCACACAATTCTCAAAAAGAGCCAAACACCCTTGTGAGCAAGAGTCCAAGGGCAAAGGTGCTACACCAGCCCAATGCAGAACAGGCATGAAGTTTTTCAGCTGCTCCAGTATCAAAAAAGGAAAAGTGGGTTGAGGTTTAAACAGATAATATTTGATAAACAGACACACAGAGGGTGAGCTGAGGCAGAGCTCACAAAAGGAACTCTACAGGGCACAGGAGGAGCTTCCCTTACCACCCCTCCTCACCTGTGTGCAGGTGCACCCTGCTGGCTCTAAAGTCAGGAGCTGCATTTAAACCACAGCACATCACACAACAAACCACAGCTACTCTGGCCTGCTCAGGCCTGAAGGGCTGCAACACCACTACTTACAGATCACCCATTTAACACACATCAGACGTCTAAGGTGAAAGTAAAGTTTTCTACTTGAAAAAGGAAATGCTCTTTCCTTGAAAAAGGAAATGGTCTTTCCAAACAGTTCTATCTTTCAAAGTTCACTTCATGGCAATTCACAAAAACCAGAGAAACACTAGAACCAGATGCTTTTGTGACTGCACACAAGCCACACTACAGCATCAACACCAATCTTACCATGCCCAAATTCCCAGGCAGAAAGAGACACAGTAAAATTTCTAGATGAGACAGCTGCTAGAATCTCTCCACCACCATTTCAGCCAAGGCTGAGGTGACATGGAGCATCAGAGAGATCTCCAAAGCTCATCCCCCTTCTGCCAGAGGCTCTGCTCACACAATCCATCTCAGCAGTGATTCAACTGTCACACAGCCACGGATTGTGGAACGTGGAAAAATAATTAACTCAATTAAAAAGAGACTTGATACTTTCCAGAACTCAATGCACCAGTGCTGACCAACCTCCCAGCCCTCGTCAGGCTCTCCTTTCACAAATGCCTGTTCAAAGATAAGACACTTCTTGGTTTGATGCCACAGAGCCAAAGGGAGAGATGAAAGAAGGATTTTATAGCAGACAGCACAGGGCAGCTCAGAAAAGCAAGATGAAAAATCAATGTGGAAGCTGAAGCAGCTGTGTTACTTCATAGAGACCTTGGAGTTCAGGGCTGTGATTGTTCATTACAGCACTTTGATAATGGTGCTGCCTTACATCCTCATGCAGAACCAGCTCCTTTCCAAAGCAAGTCCTACAGCCAGCACCAGAGCTGGTGCTGCCACAGCCAGGTTTCCACGGCAGAAATGGTCAGGGTTTAAAACCAAAGGTGCAGCAGAGGGGAAAATGTTCCTTGCTGCTCTCCGACCACCACTGATGAAGCAATAGAGCCCAGAAAGAACAGGTCTGGAGCAGTGAGTGTGCTCTGGGAGTGCTGAGCTGCTCTTGCACCATTACCTCACACCATTTGAGCTGTACAAGGCTGTGGGAGAGCTTTTCTTTGTACCTGACCTCAGACAGACAGAAGAGGGGCAGGGATGTTGTCATCTGATTGCAGAAGTCCCATACCTGCTCGGTGATTTCTCATGGGCAGCTCCTCACAGCACAAACCAACAAACTCCAACACTCCTCACAGCACAAACCAACAAACCCCATCTCCTTTACAGCACAAACCAACAAACTCCATCTCCCCTTCACAGCACAAACCAACAAACTCCATCTCCCCTTCACAGCACAAACCAACAAACTCCATCTCCTCACAGCACAAACCAACAAACTCCAACACTCCTCACCCAGCTACCCCACTCTTTTGTAGCATTCTTTTTTTTGGACACAGCTGTGGCCTGTTAAGGGCAGGCCTGTTCCTCATCTTTGATCATTGGTACAGCTGCAGCTCCTCAGGTGTGGGACTGCCTTCTGCACCATCTTTATTTCCTTACACTCTCTCCCTCCACACAGGGAAGGACAGCCACCATGCCAAAGCCAGAGCAGAGCCCAGGCCCTTCAGCACACACAGATTCCTTCTGGAGAGCAGCAAGCACAGATGTAAACACCAGCACTACAGAAGTTACTTTTTCCTAATTTAGAGCTCCATTAGGATAGCAATAATACATTTGTTTATCAGTGTTGGAGGGAAAAAGCTGATGCAAGAAGCTGCAAGGCATTGTTTGCTGTTGATCTGACATCTCCCAGTGCATGGGCAGCTCCAGCTGTGCCTTCAGCTGGGAACTCCTCTAATCCCACTGCAAGTGCCCTGCTTGAAACCCTGCAAGCCCAGCCAGGGCAGACAAACCTTAACAAAACCTTATGTAAGCTTAAAATACATTAAGCAGGGCTAATGATAATCATGGCAAAGAACATACATAAACAGCTGAAATACTTTTGAGACTTAATTAGGAAAAAATCCTACCATCAGTACTTTTGTACTTCTGTAGTAAAAAAAAAAGGAAGCATATATTATTCTTGAAAATTATCATTTTACACCTGTTCATTAACTTAGCTACTGAATAGCATTTGAAGTGGCCATGACTACTTTTTTGAAATATATATGATTTTTTTTAATGATATTGAAGCTGTTAAAGCATTTTATTATGAGCTGAAATGTCCAGTTCATATGAAATTCCCTTCTTTCTTTAAATTATCAATGAATAATTTTAATAAAGAATTAATAGCGAAAACTGTCAGTCATGAACACAATGAGGATGAAAATTAAAAGGAGCTAAAAAGGAATACACTGAATGACAGCATGGAGAAAGCAGATATTCAGGTGAACTTTAGCCTACCTTAACTTGAGCCTAAGTCTCCAATTTCTGTCAAGTCTGTTCACACAGTGAACGAAAACATCCTTATACTGTCATGGGAAATGAATGAGTAATTTCATCTTATTTCCATCTGGCAAGTGGCTTCCCCATTGCATTTACCAGTATTTGGCAGCAGGAGTAAACATACAGAAGAAATTAACTGCTTTGTTATTGCCTCTACCTGAGACAAGAGCTATGGCCACTACAGGAGTGTAGGAGAAAAAAATTAAGTGTCCATAGAGTTGCAAGGGATGTGAATTAAACACACAAGAGAAGACTTGAGCAGCTGAAAGTAATAATTACATTGAATTTATCCTCCTCCCAAAAAAAAAATTAAAAAAACTCCTGATGTGATATGACTTGATAGAAAAATGAAATAAAGAGCTAGGAATGCCACCAAAAGATTAGAAAGTAATTTGTAGTACAAAAGTGCAGCAAATTCTGTTGCAACACAATAAAACTTCTTGGAGTCTGGCTGAATGGATCATCTTGGAATGCTACTGACAGTGCTCCATTTCTGTGCTATCCTAGAGGCACTCAGAAATGGAAATAAAAGTCGAATAAAGGGGGAGAAGGAGGGAAGTCAAACACAAAGAAGTCTCAAAATTGCTGCTGTTCTTTTCCCTCAGCAATACAGCCACCCTGAGGGTGTCCCTTGGTGTGCCCACAGCATTCCCAGCTGGAATGACCCAGGGACGGGGAGCTCAGCTGGGGCACAGCCTCACCTTCCTCCAGCTGCCTGCAAGAGCAGAGGAACATCTGGGAGGCAGAGGAACATCTGGGAGAGCAGAGGAACATCTGGGAGGGCAGAGGAACACCTGGGAGGGCAGAGGAACCTCTGGGAGGGCAGAGGAACCATGCCCAAGCCCTGGCTGCAGGAACACAACGAACTCTGACAACATTTGTGTGCTCAAGCCAAACTGCACAAACATCTTGCTGATCCTCAGATGTGCCCATGGACTCATGGAATGGCTCAGGCTGGAAAAGCCCTCTAAGATCCTCAAGTCCAAGCAGCACCTCCACCACCTTCAGCACTACGTGCTCGAGTGTCACATCCAGGTGGCTTTGGACACCTCCAGGATGCCACGTCCAGGTGGCTTTGAACACCCCCAGGATGCCACATTCAGGTGGCTTTGGACACCTCCAGGATGCCATTTCCTGGTGGCTTTGGACACCTCCAGGATGCCACGTCCAGGTGGCTTTGGACACCTCTAGGATGCCATCGCCTGCTGGCTTTGGACACCTCCAGGATGCCACGTCCAGGTGGCTTTGAACACCTCCAGGATGCCACATTCAGGTGGCTTTGGACACCTCCAGGATGCCATGTCCTGGTGGCTTTGGACACCTCCAGGATGCCATGTCCTGGTGGCTTTGAACACCTCCAGGATGCCACGTCCTGGTGGCTTTGGACACCTCCAGGATGCCATGTCCTGGTGGCTTTGAACACCTCCAGGATGCCACGTCCTGGTGGCTTTGGACACCTCCAGGATGCCACGTCCTGGTGGCTTTGGACACCTCCAGGATGCCATTTCCCCGGGCAGCTTGAGGTGATGCTTGAGAACCCTTTCTGTGAAGAGATTTTTCCTGAGATGCAATCCAAACCTCCCTGGTGCAACCCAAAGCCGTTTCCCCTGTCCCTTGTCGCCTGCAGGAGCAGAGCCCTGGTGCTGGCACAGGGAGGAAGGCGCAGGACAAGCCCAGCAGGGCAGTGCCCAGGGAGCAGTGCCCTCCCCAGCCCTGTATGCAGGGACACAGAAACGCAGAGGGTGCAGAGGAGAGGCTCTGGCAGAGCCACAGCTCTCTCAGCTGAAGGCACACACTGTCCTGGACCCTGCAGGACACAACCCATGAACTGCAGGGACTGGGATTGAGGTGCTTTGGCATCCAAATTCATTTACAGCTTCACTCTGTCCTTTGGGCTCTAACTTTGACAAGCAGAAAACAGTTTCCCCAAATATCCAGAGAGAAATGCAAGAGCATCAGCAGATGTCAGCCACGCCTCCTGTCAATTCAGGCAGCAGCTGTGGGATCTCATGTTTATTCCCAGTGCCACCTGGCATTTTTCAGTTCACCTAAAATCACTCAGTTACCAATTCCTGAAGCAAAATTAATTAAGCACTCCTGCTGTCACTCTGTCCTTTCTGCAATCAGAAGAGCTCAATACCTGGTACAGCAATAAAAAAAGAATTATTACAAAGCAAGCAATTGATCTAAAAGCAAATCTTACACTGAGCTCTCAAGATAAAAAAATAAAACTAACAGGGAGGAAAAAAACATGGAACCTCTTGCAATCTTGTATGTTTTTTGCCTAATTAATGTAATCAAGCTGAAGGAAGTGGCATCAACCCAACAAATTATGCTCTGTGGAAGAATAAAAAAGATCATAACTTAGTTTTACAAATTAGTTTTCCAAAAAAAAATGTAACAGGGGATCTGTACTCTTATTAATTGTTTGCATAATTGATTGCTACTTTATTCGACCACCACACTTAATGACTACTATTAATTTCACATGAAATATTCCTTGCTCTGTTAAAATTGCCCTAAAATGATTGTAAATAGTCTAATTGTCAATCTCTAGCAAGAACTTGTGCAGCAAAGTTGTACAGCTAAAGTGAACTTAATTACCCACTCTGCATTGGGATGGCTTTCAGCTTTCAATCAACAGCATCAAGGGGGTGCCTGGGCCACAAAAAATCCAAAAAATGAACAACACAACAACCAAAACAACTCCTTTGCCCATGCACACACAGAAAATCCCAAACACACTCACAGCTGATCCCAATCCCAAACACACCCACAGCTGATCCTAAATACACCCACAGCTGATCCCAAACACACCCACAGCTGATCCCAAACACACCCACAGCTGATCCCAAACACACCCACAGCTGATCCCAAACACACCCACAGCTGATCCCAATCCCAAACCCACCCACAGCTGATCCCAATCCCAAACCCACCCACAGCTGATCCCAATCCCAAACCCACCCACAGCTGATCCCAGTCCCAAACCCACCCACGGCTGATTCCAATCCCAAACACACCCACAGTTGATCCCAAACACACCCATGGCTGATTCCAATCCCAAACCCACCCATGGCTGCTTCCAATCCCAAACACACCCACAGCTGACTCCACAACTGGCTTTGCCTGTGGAAGATGCTGCTTTTGCTGTGAGACAGTAGAAGCAAATATTGACAATTCATGACATACAAGTGGCCACAGCAACACAGATGAACATTAGAAATCAAACAACAGCAGGCAAACAAGGATCAAACTGAAAATATCCTCCGTGGGCCCCATTTACAGTGTGGGAGATGTGCTGTAAGAAGCTGGAATAAAACCCAGAGGCCATTTCCATGTCCTCTGCTCTCCCATTTTCCCATGAATATTGAAGTGAGGAAGCCTCAGGACTGTGCCCCCCATCTGTCCCCCTGCCACCGTGCCCAGGCTGGACATGCAGAGGGACAGAGGGACAGATCCTGAGCTCTGCACAGCCCCAGTGTCGGGGTCTGAGCCAGCAGAGCCATGCTGCACTTCAGAACTCTCACAGAACTCTCACAGAACTCTCACAGAAGTTTTCTCCTGGGGGAGAGGAGATGTTTGCTATGCCAATAAAATGCTGCCCATAACAGCATTTCTAATTTCAACAACCACATGGCCCAGTTGTATTTTTTTCTCTGACATCAGGGCACCATCACCACCAAACAGAGACAGGACAGCTGTAATTATTTCCCAGATTCTGATGAGTTTCTTATCCATACAATTTTCAAAAGTAAAAAAAAAAAAAACATAGGTATCAAGACTCAGGAAAAAAAAGTCATTAAACTGCTGTCATACTTTACCAAGATTCTAGCAAACTAATTTTCTTTTATTACCATGAGAAGTCTAATAACTAGATATCTCTTAAATTATTAGTTCACCCACTGTGCCCTTTGATGATGCCCATAAAAACTCACCTTCACAAACAAACACACTTATGGGAATCACAATTTGGAACTCTCCAAATTATGAAGCTAAAATCCCAATATCCAAAAATCCTTTTATACAGTCAAGTTAATTAGATATTGGTGTTTAATGGAAAACACTAAAATGTTAATAAAAATGAAGTGATAAATTGATTTCTTCTATCACTGTGATATCTGACATTTAACAATCCTGATTAAATATTGAAACACTAAGTAAAATACACATGGCCCAAACAGACATTTTAGTATTCTCTTCCTTTTTAAAGCATTGCTCTATCAACAAGTTTTAAACAAACATGCATGCAAAATACATAAACATATTGAATTCCAAATTACTTGACTTTTTAGTGTAATGTAGCCCACCCTGGTTATACACTCTGCCCTACAATCAAATATACAATGTTAAATTTCCACTGATTTACTACACAAGAAATTTGATTTTATGTTTATGTTTATTCTCTCATTTAGAGTAAAAAAAATAAATAAGATTAGCTGCTATTTATTGTTATATTGAACCTGCAGAACTCAAAAAGAAGCTTTCATAGGCCTCAGGGCCAAAGCAGAACTTCACAGTGTAAAAGGATCATATTAAAAATAATTGGCAAATGATCTGCCTTAATAGATTCCATTAATTTCAGCAGTAAAAGTCAGCACCCCATGAGGTTGACTGGTAAGCAGAGCTTTGATAGCTGATCAATAGAAATAAGGATAAAATGCTGGGAAATGAGTCCTCCACAAACAAATATTGGAAACTGAGGCATTGAGGGCGGCAGTACCAAAGAAACCCCGGGAGCTGAGTGGAGGCTGTGCCAGCAGCCCCAGCCCCAGCCGGGCTCTGAGCACACAGCACAGGGCAGGGCTGGCTGGGAAGGATCAAGGTTGGACAAGAGTCTCACAGATCTGTGTGTGCTTGGCAGAAAGATCTCTGAGTGCAGAATCTGAACAAGGAATAGAAATGAAAGCAAGTTTTGATATAGAAGAAAAGAATTGCTGAGCCAGTCTCACTGCATAACCAAGGAGGCAAAGGGTGTGTGAGTTAGAAGGGGTTTTATGGCTTAAAGCAAAGGATAAGCTGACCACAAACAAGAAGTTTTTACCAAGTAAAAAGATTTCACAGGCAAATGAGTCTGCCCATGTTGCAAGTAGAAAAAAGGTCTCAGAATTTTCCACTGCAAGAAAACTGAAAAACAACTTCTAGCTTAAACTGTGATGTACTGACTGTTAGTGACTGGAGAACAGTAACATGAATATGGTAATTACAGTAGTTATGATGGGCTATAGGTAAAAGTTAAGGTACAGATTGGTTCTGCTGTATGAAGATGCTCAGCAAAGAAAAGTCTCTAATGCATTGGAACCAAAAGAAAAGTCTATAATGCAATGTAACCAAAAGAAAAGTCTAGAATGCATTGTATCCAAAACCAAAGGGTGTCCAGGCCTGCCTGCAGCTGGAGCTGGCAGCTGTGGGCACAGCTCTGTCACCCACACCCTGGGCTGCTGTGACACCTTGGACACACTAAACTGCATTTTGAGGAGCCCCTGGAGTCCCACATCCCTCATTCAGACCCTTTCCCTCACTCAGGCCCCACAGTGCCCAGGGAAGGCTCTGCCACTGTCCCCATCACTGACCAATGGCCACCTCAACAAGGGCACCCCAACAGTTCAGCACCCTGGGACTCTGCAGTGTTCCTGGCATTCTAGTGTCACTCTGAAACACAGCCAGGCCGGGTGTTTGGTGACAAGCACATCTGAGAGCCCCCCAGTAAAGGGGGGGGACCCACTGATCATTTCTGGGTGGTGGCCAGAGGGGTGTTTTACTGGGCCTTCTGTGGGTCATGCACTATTTGGGTCTGCCCCTTTGGCAGGCTCTGAAAGCACGGGGAAATAAATATAAATTAGCTATTAATGAGATGTTCAGGGAGAGAAAGAGGAGGCAGCAAACCAGGATGACCAGAAGCAGCAGGGTTAAAACTCTGCAAAACACCACAACTTTCTGAAATACAGAGCAGTACAATGGCACAGGTTATAAATGTTGAAAGATCCTGAGTTCACTGAAGACAAAACACAAGGAAGACTTTACTACATGTAAAGATTTGACCTCTGGCTTGGAAAAAAAACCATCAACTGCTGGCAGCTGAGAAGGATCTCTGTTTAATCCCTTCTGTGTACATCCAGCAGCAGCCATCTAATACATATTAACATGTGTAACTCATATCAACATTAAATAACTCTTTGGACTGAGCAGCTGCTCTCAGTCACCTGCTGAAGATGAAATGCAGGGCTCCAGCAGCCTGAAGTCAGCCCTGGATGTTGTGTGCTGCCACCACCTTAGATTTACCTTGGAAAAGCTTTCTTGGGGTCCAGGTACCCAAAGTGCTTGAACACACCCAGGTGCCCAGAGAACACACAGGCAGTGATGATCTGCCTCCAGGACACACAAGATAAATTACTGCCACATCACAGCATTAGGCCCAGGGGACACTCAGGGTACTGAATTAAGCTGCTTGCATTGTAGCAGACTAAAAATAGTGCAGAAGACACAGCTCCCAGTCTCTCACCTTCAGCACAACGCCAGGCTCCACTGCCCAGCCCAGCACAGGCAGGATCCCCTGGACAGCCTGGATTGGGCACCTGTGCTCACCTTTCACACCACCAACACAAGCCAGACCTGGCTGGAGTGACTCATTAAGAAGGCAGTCTCTGTGCTAATGATGCAAATCTTCAATTAAACAACAAAAAAAAAAGCCAAAGAAAACCCTGACATTCACTCACAGGTACTCCCACCAGAAAATGCAGCTTGATGATAATTCCACACTGACTTTTACCATGTGGACTTCTGCTTTTAGAAAGCCTTTAAGCCATGGCCTTTTCACAGTGGGAAATGACTCAGTAGCAGTATTCTACAATAATGACATTCCCACCTCACAGAACAGAATAAAGCACTTTATTCTGAGGAAGAACTTTCAGAGACATTTTAGTTTCTCACGTTGCAGAAGACACACAATATAGAGAGTTGTAATTATAGCTTTACATCCATTTGAGATGATTAATAAGTAATTCAAAAAGCTGATACTTTTGTTATTATCTGTACTAATGCCCATGTACCTAGTATTTTCAATTTCTCAATGAATTCAGAAACTTAATAGCATGATTGTTAACTCTTAATCCTTTAGATAGCTTTTGAATGTCTCCTTCTCCAAAGAACCTTTATTCATGTAGGTAACAGAACTATCCTTGCTCTGCTATAAATGGCAGAAATTCTTGCAATAGCAGTTATTCTGTCCAAAGCAGCCTGGAACAGCATTACAGGTGAAGCAACTATCACTCAGAGAAATGTTCCATGTCAAGAGCAGATGACATTTTTTTTGAGCTTTTTGGTCAGCAATAAGAAAGGAAAAAACAGTTTTGCACATAAAACATAACATCCATGGAGAGGGCATCATTTTTCTACAAACACAGAATCACTGCAGGTCAGCACAGTGAGCAAGTGGAACCAGGCCATGAATCAGAGACATTTTGTCAGTTTATGCTTCTGCAGGAAAAAAAAAACCCCACATTCTATTTCTTTTGATAGAAAGTAGATTTAGGAGGAAGTGCAGGATGTGCTAACCGTGGTTCTGCTGAAAGATGCAGGGGGCAGCTCTTTAATGCAGCCTTGAAAGAACTATTTTACAAGTAAGACCATCAATTTTGCTTATAACCATGGCTTTGTTTACAGTGGGGCTTTATTTATTTAAGCAAATACATTGTTATTCCTAGAACTCTGCTGGAAGTGTTCAACAGAGTGAAATATTGGTGGAGGAGCTATTTAATAGTCAGCACCAACTATCCTGGTGAGGAGCTGGTCTGCTCTCCCCTTTCCTCCAGACTTTTTATTCTTCCCTGCTTCACTTGGGTCACAAATTGCCAGCCAATGTTCAGCTGAAGAACCTGGACTGGAACACTCAGCTGGAGTTCTCTTGACCAGCACGGAGGGAGCTGCCAGAAAATGGATCTACAGCTCCAAGCTCCTCAGAAGGCAAAAGGAATGGTCATAGAACCATTCTGCACAGAGGCAGAACTGACCTCCAGCTCACCAGCAGCGCATTGCGTGTGCATTTCCAGAGAGCAACTCCTGCAGGTGAAAGAGGAGCCACACCTGAGGAAAACTGAAACATCCCAACAGATCACTGAACACAGGATTGCTGTCAAACCCACAGGATGGTTTAATCAGATAATCACTGAATGGTTTGGGCTGGAAGGGACCTTAAAGATCATCTTGTTCCAAGCCCTGCCATGGGCAGGGACACCTTCCCCCACTAGGGCTGCTCAGAGCTCCATCCAACCTGGCCTTGAACACTTCCTGTTGAGAGTTACTAGATCCACATTAAATAGATTTTTAGGATATCTAACCTAACTTCCCATGAAAAATGTAGTTGCATACTTGAAGAGGAGCATCTTTTGCAGGTTATTCTTTCTGTTTTGACATTAGAAAAAGCATTCTTCTCAGTCTAATCTCTTTATTTATTCATACAGAAGGGGTTTTATTCCAGGAATATAGATTTCTATTTGTTTAAAAACAAACAAACCCCATTTCTTTTTGCAGTTCAACACAGATTCTTTTTTCAATTCAACTTCTGAATTTCTTTTTCATCGAATTCACAGGAAAAAAAATACTTTCTGTAAGAGCATTATAGATCAAGAGTGCTTCATGAATGTATTCATATTTCATGCTAATTAGTCTTTGTACACAATCCCTGTCTCTGCAGTGCCAGTACATGTGTCTCTGTCCTCAGCTCCTCATTAAAAGTGCTGGGCTTTATTTGAGCACTGCATCAGCACCGAGCCTCAGTCAGACACTGGGAATGCAGAGCTGGAGTGCAGCAAGCTCCTGCACACAAAGCTCCAGCTCCTGAGAAAAACGAGCAGGGAGGAGGTGCAGAAGGTACCAACCTGCACCAGAGTGATGGCTGCAATTCCAGACTGCTGGAACATGTGGGCAATGAACATTTGTGTGTGTGTCACCAGCAGTGATCCACACACATCCCTAATGGGAACCTCCAACCCCTTAAAGGTTGGGAAAAACCCCCTGGACCCATTTCCTTTGTAGGAAAACCCAATGCCCTTGAGAGTTCACCTTCCCTTGGCTTTTTTTTATAGTCACAACTGCTGTTCCATCTTTCCTCTTCAAGATTTTCATTTTCATATTCTGAGAGTTGAGGTATAACAAATTAATACAAGAGCTCTGTAAGCAACCACCTAAAATCTAACACATTACTAAGACAACTCAGTCACAACATTGTTATAAATACATAGAAAGAGGTTTTTTTAGACAATACATGTCTGTCCCCACTCCAATTCTATTTAAATTCTCCTTAAATTCTTCCAGTGAAGCTTTCTGACAAAATTACTAATTGAAACTTGCAGAAAACCTGAGCAGCAGGGGCTTTGTTACCAATGTTTTTCAGAGCCAGAGATTGTTTAACCAAAGGATGGCCTTGCAGCAGGCACACACAGACAGGAGAACTGTCCAATGCCCAAATCTCCAATGCCAGTTTGCCACGTGGCACTGAGCAGGCAGTGGATAATCTGGATAATCAATCAGTTTGTAGCTGCAGAACCACTCCTGGCACTCAGGAGCCAGCAGGATTCCTCATTTCAGATCCCTGCTCCTCACATCTCCAGTGGGGAGCCCTCACCTGTCCCAGGGATGCTCCAAAAGGGTTAAGCACTGCCAATTAGAGGAAAACTGAAGGGATGGCCTCCACTTAGAGCAGCTGACCTGGATTCAGAGCAGCCAGGATGCTGATTGTGGAATGAACTCCATTTCTGCAGGAATGCTGGGGAATGCATTATGCTGTACCTCCAAGCAATCCATGAATAATGATAGCAGCCTTCAAATAGCCCAGACCTCAAACTATTTCCCACCTGTCTCCTCATCTGAATACAATTTAATTCACACACAGCCTGCTTGGATTTGATTTTCTCAAGGTGCAATTATTGCAGTTCTTGCTGTAATGCTGATTGAGACAATGTCCAAGCTTCTCTCTCAGAACCCTCTTATGGAACAACAATTCTCTGCAAAAACTCTAACTCTGCTGCAGATGTAAAGCAAGCAGGCTCCAGGAACAACAAACTGGAGAGAGGAAAATTGCATCCACCTGACCCATCCCTCTTGATTTTTCCCCCTTAGGAATCTACCACAAAGTTTTGAGAGCAGAGTGCTAAGAGACACAACCAAAGTGTGCCACCCTGAGACCTGCAGTGAAACTCCTGCCCTGTCCAGCCCTACAACATGAACATTCTGAAGGTGTTCTATAAATAAAATTGTACAGGAAAAGAAAACAAACAAAAATAGTACAACTGACACTGAGCCTAACTCCTGAAAAAGTCTAAATAGATTTTATTTTTTAATCTGGGATATTCTTCATTCACTGTTACATGATGAGAACAATACAGTCAGTAGGTCACACCAACAGGACATGTATTTTACATAGGATGCTTTTTCAAAATAAATTATGTTTTCTTAGACTCCATATTACAAACTACCTTTGACATAGAAATTAAGTTATTGAAAAGTGAGTGTATTAAAATGCTATTTGAAATAAAATATTAAGAAGTAATATTTACAATCTTTACCTCCTAATTGGAACTTGTGCTTTCTTTATATACTATATTCATATCAGTCCTTTTGTCCTGTGATAAATGACATGGGTTCTGATGCTCTTGAAATAAGACTTGGACACTAAAATAACTCTCAGATCATCTAAGAATTAGAAACAAATGTACATAAAATATATCAAAATACAGAGATACACAGAAATCTATGCTAGATGGTAATAATTTCAGGCAGCAGTTTGTTTAAACCATGCAAGGCTTTTTCACCCTTGAGTTTGAGAGTTTATCTGCTGGATAAATCCAGTGGAGAAGAAAAGGAAAGTGAAAAACAGTAAACTAATAACTCACTCCTCCTTTATGGTACTTGAATTTATTCTGTTGCTGAAAAACAACAATTTCAGATACATCCAGAGATGAAAACAAACCAATCTGCTGTACTTCTGTGTGAAACAGATATGAAGAATGATGACCTAGGTGTGCATGCCAAGGAAATGAAATTGCTCTGCCACAGAGCCCTGGGTGACCCCACACTGCAAAGCTGATCCTGCTCTGTTTGGATCCCACCCTTCTGCAAGGAGAGGCTGGGGAGGGAAGGGAACCAAACAAACTCAGCCTGAACCATCAGCAGACCAAGGGAGCCACCTGCAGTTTGCAATCCTCCTGAAGCCAGTTCCTGGTGAGTTCAGAGGCTTTTCTTCCTTTTTCTGTTGACAAAGCAGTGGAGGAAGCTGAGCTAGTGCAGCACAGCCACGCTCAGCAGCAGAGATTCTGCATCGAGCGAGTCCTGCTGCCTCACACCTACAAACGCAGCTGCCTCACAGGAAATCTGGCCACAGCTGCATGCACTGAAAGCTTGCAAATGTTGAAGCTCTCTGATGAATTAGATCTGGGCTTCTCAGCATAGCAAATTCAAAGCCATTTTCTAAAAGTACTAATTGCTGCTCTTGGTATTTACAAGTCCCAAATGCAAATGAATGCAAAGAATTTTCCTTCAAGTTGAATGGTGCACTGACCTACCATATATTCTTTATATACATTATACACATTATTTATATACATATTCTAGACATTATATACATTATACATATAAAATCAACACCTGAACATTTTGTTCATGTTTTGTTCAATCACAGCTTAAATGGAAGTTGGTCTTTTCTCTTGTCCCTTCCCACTCAAATTCCCATAACGTGGAAAATACCACTCAGCTATTAAGGCCTTGCTTCAGTTTTGAAAACATATGAAAATGACTGTTGAATTGTATTTTAAATGTCTAATTGTAAAGCAACAGAACCCTGATGGAGAAGTTTTCCCTTGAGGCAAGCTGGATGGATAATGAATTCTGTATTGGAACAATCCCAGTAGTTACAGACTATTATGTACTAATTACTACCTTTACAGACCTACTGTACACATAATTAATTTCTTCAGAGCACTACTATCATTCTTGACTGGCAAAATATACAACCTAAATTACAAGAGGCAGAAATTAACATGATCCTTTAGGGAGAAGGCATTAACTTGCTTTGCAGTGTTTTGCAATTAGACCATCAATCAAACAGTGAGAAATGATTTGGAGAGCAGCAGGCCCAGCCCTGACTCTTGTCCCAGTCCTGAGGATGGGATGTGTCACAACCTGGCTGCAGAGTCACAGCACTGCAGCCTTTACCTGCACTGGTAGGAGATACTTCACATGCAATTCTATGGGATTTAACATCCCATAAATTAAACAGGAGCTTTTTAACATCATATTCCAGCAAGCACTGAAGATGGCAGTGCTGCTGCTGCTCTCCCTGCTGCTGGTGGCCAGAGAGAACATTTCATATCAGCTAAGGGACAAAACCATTCTTTGGTAAAAGAGTGCTTACCATAAACTGACCTGTTGAAATGATTTCAAAGATTTAAGTAAGTTCTTGACAAGAACACCAGCATTTTAAACTCTTAATTTCAGTTGTTGGGGGTTTTAAGACGTTCTACAGAATTAAATCATACACAGCCCCAACTCCATCCAAAAGCAGTAGCCCAGGTTTCCTGAGATGTACAACTACACTGGATTAATAATATAACATGCAAAAATTATTGTTCAACTTGATAATAATATTCCTCCCCAGAAGTACCACACCCCTCGAGCTCTGGCTGCATTTCTGTAAAACAGAGAGCACTCAAACAGCAAGGCAGCTGGCAGCTTAGTGACAGCCAACACTGAGACGTGTTTGGAGTATCCTAAACCAAAACTGTGTTACATGAGAAAAATTCACCAAGTGTTTTTCTCATTGTACCAAAGAATGATGAACAGCATTCAGAGGTTTAATCCAATTTCAATGCTGTAACTTACAGGGAATCACAGATTTTTAATAAATGTGCACCCTACCATTGCTTTTACTTCAGTTACCATTCCCACTGGCATTCCAAAATTCCACAAAATACAAACCAGTAAACACTAAGTCACCCAAACTGCTTTTGGCAATTGTCAGGTTGCTTCCACTCATCCCCTTGTTTGTTTTACATGCTGCCTGTGCTCCTGAGAGAATATCACATGCATTTCTATTTGTATTTCTCCTGTAATGTACTCAGAAAATGGGATAAAGCAAGAGGGAAATGTGATCCCAGGTGATGCCTGAATTAAGTATTTGGTACATCATGGAGCTGTTGAAGGACAAAGGGGAGGAAGAACAGTGAACATCATTCCATGTTTCCCTTTGCAGATGGCAGCTGCAGGAAAAGTTGCTTCTGGTATGCAATTCTTGGGGTCTGTGCTGCAACCAAATGCTCCAAGAGTCTTTTTGACTTCCAGTAGGTTCTCAAGTTTAAAAAATCCCCTTGAACTCAGACAGACAACTCTGCCTTTCTGCAGGAGCCAGCCAAGTCGGATTTTCACATCCTGACTACTGTGCAGCAGCATTTGTAATGTGCATCCTTTATATGGCATCTTGTTTTCTACAGCCATTAACTGAGAACAAAACAAGGGAAAATATCTGCAAGGCTATCAGTACACCAAGCTATTGGAGGAGTTGCTGTTGTTCCTAGTTTTACAACTGTGCAACTATGTCAACAAGAATTTCTTCTCACTGCAAACTGTCAGCTATGTCAACATTCCAAGGGGGTTTTTGCAGCATTTTTAACGAAGAAGCTTTTCAGGAATTCTGAAACATTTCTTCAGATTTCTGGTGCAAGAATTCATCTCAAGGCAGAAGCTTGTCCTTTTCATTTAGAAGGGGCTCATTCTGTCATCTGCTGCTGGGCATTCCTTCCCTTAAAGCTCTTCCTGCCACACCAAAGGAAGTGACCAGCTCCACAGCATTTTACCCTCCCTGCAGTGCTAGGAACCAAGAGTTAATCCAACTTGGGCATGGAAAAAAATAATAAATTACTGCAAATGATGCTTCTGAATTACTGCATGGAATAGCTGAACATTTAGACCAAAAAGCCCTTCCAAGGTGTGCTGCAAAAAGAGAATTCTAATGGTTTAAATTCACTGACTATGGAAAGGAATATGAATCTATCTTATGAAAAACACAGCCATGACCAACTCTTTGAAGAAGTTTATAAAGGACACAGACAAAAAACACATTGAGAAATAATTCAAGGAATCTACTCAAGAAATAGTTCATTACAATCCTCTGAGAGCCCTTCCTGAATTCATCTTTTTTAACACTGTGTTAGTAAGAACTGCTGTTCTTATTCCAGAAATTCTCAGCTAGGAATAATAATGCAAATAAACATGATCTCAGGATCAAAAATTTAAATTTAATTATAATTCCATTAAAAGAAAACTCACATCTGTCTGCAACATACAGTGCACTTTTAAAAGGTATTATTGCAAAAAAGGTTCCTCCCCTCATGCTGTAAAGTGAAGGGGGAGCAATTCCTGTAATAGTGTTATGCTTAATATATGTTTTAAATCATCTCCCTGCTATAAAACCATCAAATGAATTCCATGGTATTGCACAAAGCATAAAAGAAACTGCCATTACACAGTTTTAAACTTAATAAAAGCACAATAAAGAGCAAAGAATGTACCTTTCATTTGGGTTCCAAAGGTAAGTGCCAATTTTGCAAACAGCTCCGGGTCTTCAAATTTATCTTCTTCAGCTTTTACCCAAAAGCTGTTTTCTCCTATTTCTTGAGGCTCGATCTGCAAGAAAAACAGCATCTCCAGAGTCAGGAGTGTTTTCACCAGCCAAGGTAAAACAAATGCTGCAGCACCTCTGTGAGAATTGGGCTGAGGAAGTTCAGCCCCGTTCTGGAATGTTCTCCCCCTGCTGTTCCTGCACAGGGATGGTGAGCTGAGCCACAAATGGGCTTTTTGGTACTTCCCCCTCTCAGCAAGTTTTCCAAACAGAACTAACAACAGCAGCTGTCTCTGACAGTGTTCTAGCTCTCTCTTGATGCCTTTCTAGAGACTTCCCAAACTCTTTTCCCTGCTACCTGAGAACTGTGTGGAACAAGGTGCCAGGCAATGACCTGGCCATGGGGACCTTGCAGAGACTGAGGCTGAACTCTCTGCTGGCTGTACTAAAACAAGGAAAAGCTCTGAAATACAGAAGCTGAAAGACAACTTGACTCTTCATGTATGACTCAGAATTGGTGCTCTGTTTTCAAAATACATTCCTCCAACAGCTTTGAGCATGTTATTAATTATTGTTTATAAATTTGTTTAGATGAAAATCATTTCCAAGGGCTATTTAACTTCAAGATGATATGCAGGGAATTTAGCAATACTGCATTTCCCTGCAACAACCTGGGCCTCCATCTTTCAGCCCTGCTTTACCAGCAGCTCCAGGGAAGACATTTTAAAAAAACTACCTTAATCCAACACTAATGGGGAAGACAGTTACAGCAAAAGGGACTAAATTAAACAGTAAGAATTTTATTCCTCAAATGATGGCTCCTTAAAAGTGATGATCAAACAGACTTTGCACTTTCTCAGCAGGCAGGGATCTCTGGCACCGTTCCCAGAGCACTTTAGCAAAGCGTCCATCTGCAGTTCCTTCCCATTGTCACAGCCAGTGTTCACACAGACACTTCAGAAATTATTCCTGCAAACTCCCCAATGGAACTGATCACAATGAAATTGGCTGCAATTACCAATATGTGTTATAAAATAAAAGCTTGCTTTTCTCTGTGCTTACAGGACAGCAGTCTATGTCCCACAGTTACACAACTCCTGCAGTGCATCCTGATCCAGTCCTTTCTCCCCAAGACATTTCATTCCTCCTCCCACAATGAAGAAGGGAAGGATCACTTATCCTTTTATGCAATTATTTTATCAGAATTACAGAAAAAGTAAAGATTTTCCAACTGATTCTAAAATTTATTTAAACTAATACTCTAAAAACATGGCAGGCTGTTCAATATCAGTCTAGTTAAATATTGAAAGCCTGTTTTTAAACTGTGGCCACCAGATACACTTTCAGATTGTTTGAGCACATCTCCAAATATTTTGAAATCATTTGAAATCACTGAAGCATTAATCCTTCTGCCAAAAGAAACTATAAATTTGCATGCCACACATTTCCACACAGGCTCTCTCTCAACCTTCTGGATTCCTCCTCCAAGGCTGGTGGGATTATTCTGCTGTTTTGTTACCTCAAAGCCTTTTGACTACTCAGAATTTACAGGAACCACACAGCATGGAATATATAAAAGTCCTTTCATTTGCCTTGATGATGATTGAGTGATTTTGGTACTTTTTCCTACACCAAACATCAACATATCTATCATATTTTAAACCACTAAAAAACTGCCAACCACAACTTTAGGATGCAATGATTTAGTCTTGATAACAGATCAGATTATCGAACACTCTACATTAATTTCCTTTATATGGAAGGAGCAGTGGCTACACTGATCAAAAAGGGGTTTTAAAACAACACACCCCAGCACACACCTGGATGTTTGTACAACTTCTCCTGTTAGGGGGACTGGATATACTGAGAGCCAAGGAATAACTGGGAACTGCTTTAAGGGTTTGCCTCCAAATCAGATTGTGCTTGCACTTTACTGCCCAAGTAATGCTTAGATTCTAAGATGGTTTTAAAAATGAAATGTGATTAAACACAATCAAGCTAAGACACTAGAAGCTCATGATGCCCAAACCCTTCCCTTGAGCAGTCCCATGGCTCCTCCCAGTGGCCACAGCCCTGCTCCAGCACATCACTGATTGAGAACAATAAATATCTGGGATAAATAATCAACAAGTAACGCTAAGACCTGGTATCAGCAATCTCTGAACTCACAGCAACATCAAACATCACGAATTTAAAAAGCTTCATTTGGTTTGCTTTGCTAGGTATGTGTGAAAGCTACTTTAAAACAGTGTGGAGATAGCTGTGTATTTATATTCAACTTGATGCAAAGCTGCTCTGGATGTTCACTGCAGCTGAGACAAGGCCCTGGAATTAGGCTGCCTTCCTGGGACACTCTGGGCACAAGGACTGGAATTAGGCTGCCTTCCTGGGACACTGGCACAACAAGGACTGGAATTAGGCTGCCTTCCTGGGACACTTCCTGGGACACAACAAGGACTGGAATTAGGCTGCCTTCCTGGGACACTGGGCACAACAGGGACTGGAATTAGGCTGCCTTCCTGGGACACTGGGCACAACAGGGACTGGAATTAGGCTGCCTTCCTGGGACACTCTGGGCACAACAAGGACTGGAATTAGGCTGTCTTCCTGGGACACTGGGCACAACAATGAGCTCTGCCAAGATGAATGAGATTTAAAAACCCATCAGTACCTGGTACCAAGGCTATCAGTGCAGTACAGGAGGGGAAGGAACATCACCCCCACACCTCTGGCGTACCTTGGACCAGTTGATTCTCTTCATGGAGACTTCCAGCTTATACTTCTTCTTCTCCTTCATCCCATGGGGCAGTGCTGGCACCATCGGGAAGGGAGCAAAGGGAGCCCCTCCCAGGGGGGGAGGCATTGGGGGCCCCCCAAAAGGCGGCGGGGGAGGGATTGCTCCCCCGGGCAGAGGAGGAGGAGGAGGAGGAGGCCCTGCTCCCCCAGGTAGAGGAGGAGGAGGAGGAGGCCCTACTCCTCCAGGTAGAGGAGGGGGAGGTGGGATGACTGCACCGGGCAGAGGAGGAGGAGGTGGAGGAAGGGATGTACCAGGTAATGGAGGAGGGGGAGGAATTGGTGCTCCACCTGGCAAAGGAGGTGGTGGGGGAATTACTGCTCCACCTGGCAAGGGAGGTGGTGGGGGAATTGTTACTCCACCAGGCAGGGGAGGTGGTGGAGGAATTGTTACTCCACCAGGCAGGGGAGGTGGTGGAGGAATTGTTACTCCACCGGGTAATGGAGGAGGAGGAGGAATTGCTTCTGCACCAGGGAGGGGAGGAGGAGGAGGGATGGCTCCAGCAGGGACTGAAGGTGCTGGAGATGGTGGGACGTTCTCACTGGGGTGGGCTGGAGGCATTGCTGGGGCTTCTGTCAGGCCTGGACCCTGGAACAGAGCAGAGGAATTCCCTTCATCAGTGACAGGAGGCACTTGGATGGAAAGCTGAACCAACCAGGATGGGTTTTAGGCAGCTGCATCTCAAGAAAGTGAGAAATGCAAATGTTCTCCTATTTAAATGAGAAACAATAACAATAGATTATCCCACGTACCATAAAGCTGCCAAGTAAACTGAATAACCTAGCATTTTTATAAAAACAAATTGTTTCAATTTTAAAGAAAATTTAATAGTAGCAGTAACATTTAAGTGAACAGAACAGCATTTTATTTCTTACCAATGCACAAAACATTTATCCCACTTAGGACAGCCCGGCAAGCCGGGGCATCAGAGATGAGAATAACCACGGTGAATTTTAACAGCACTCATCTGCTGCTGGGAGATTCTCCCCAGCAATCAGTGCAGCAGCTGGTGCAGTGGAAGAGGTCACAGGACCACAGCTGCTCAGAGCTATTCTGACATCTGGAGGGGTGAAGGGTGTGCAACAACCTGTTCTGCTGTCTTTTGGATCTGTCTGAGAGCGCTTCTTTGGTGAGAGGAGGACAGAGCAATCACAATACCCATTCTAGTAAGTTCTTACTAATTAATAAGGAAGAGAAAGAGCAGCATGTCCAACCATCAGAGGGGTGAGTGCAGCTAAAAATAAGTGTCATCATATTCTGTGGGGAGCTTAACACCAGAAAAGGGAACAGATACCAGAATTACATGGTTAATTAACCAGTGGTCAGCAATACTGTGAATGCCCTGTCACGTCTGGATAATCTGAACTGTGGTAGAATCAATAAAACAGGATTAACAATTAATTAGACGAAAAGTACATTCTTTACTTTGCACAAGGCACAATGTTTTTCTTTGCTCACAAGTTATAATGCAACAATTGCTGGAGAACTCATTAAAGCATTTGTCACATTTCAGTGGAACACTGGCTTGTAGGAATTTGTAACAAACATGAAAATTGGCAAGAAGGAAGTAAGAACAGGAGTGTTTGGGTCTCCACCTTAGTGCCCAAATAGGAAATGAGATCACAAGCTTTAAGGCAGAAAAAAAATAAAGACAAAAAGACAACAGGCAGACCTTGCCTAGCATTGAAGGAGTACAAAATAAGCCAGACTGAGGCAAAAGCACTAAATCATCATATCTGTTAGTTCCTAAAAGGTATAAATGATCTGTCTAAAACATAAAGCTCCTGTCTAAAACATAAAGCTGGTGTAAAAAATAAAAAAGGCTTATATAAAAGTGTAAGAGTAAAAAATATCTATAAAACCAAAAGGCTTTAAAAATAAACACTTCCAAAACCAAAACTTTCTGCAAAACATACTGAAGCAGTAATGTGAAAGCATAAACACCTGCAGGGAAAAGTAATCAGGCTGGATGCTAGATTTTTGTAGTGTAAGGAACATTTTTTCTCAATGAAGCAGGTACCTGTGACAGGTTGCACATACTACTATTTGTAAAATCTTACCTCCATTAACTACCCTTAGTAAGTTATGCTGGCTGCCAAACAAATCAACACACCTTTACCAGGATTCCAAACTCCAGACAGACAAGGTACTCTGGGGCAATTTCTTTTCAACTTCTCCTCAAAAAAACCCACCCAGCTGTGGAACTTGATGTGATATTTGTTTATTACCTGGGTCCGGAGCTGTTTGACTTCTGATTCAAGTTCTTTGATTTTCTCCTCTCGTTTCTGCAGCTCTGCTTGTGCCTCTTGTCGAGCTGTGAACTCCTCATCAAACTGTAAAGATTGAACCAGCACAGCAGAGTTGGTCCAGTTATGGCCACACCAGAGCCTACACTGGCAGGAATTCTTTGAACAACATCAGAGCTGGAGCAATTATGCAATTTTAATCCTTTTAGCAGAATTTTTCTATCTAACATGTTCACTTTTAGCACCACAGTTTCTTCCATCACTAAGTCAATGACAGAACCACCCAGGTCCAGCTACTCAGGTCAGGTTCTTCCCTCTGAGAGAACACTGCAGACTTCTCAAACCAAACTGGAGTACACATCTATTGCAGCAAGCTTAAATTCATTAAAATTAAACCTGCAATCATCATGTTCAAGAACACGTTCTGCCATTGGCCTGAAAATGCCTACTTAGACCAGATCAGCAAAAAATACCAAAATTTGGAATTGTTTCAATACACACCTCCATAACACCTGAACCTCAGTAGTACTGCTGCTAATATAGCACATTCATTCCTTTTTTTTAAACATATATCTGCACTTAATTTGTTTAATTATGACTATTTCAGGACAGGAGAGCAACAAGTGTAATTTTGAGAGCCACTATTTCCCAGTTTCAGCTGAGAAACAAGCTGACTGTGCTCCTGTCACCGTGAGCAGGACTTACCTTCCTGGAAAATTCTGCTGCTTTCTTTTCACTCTCTTCTACTTTAGCTTTGTCTACACAGGCATCTAGAATTGAATAAAAGACAACACACAAGTCAAGTCAAACATGCCACAGCTCTGAGGTGCTTCCAACCATCATTACCCTGTGAGCCCATGACACAAAAGCAACAGGCACTTGATTTTTTTGACCCTGTCTCATTTCATTAAAGGCCACAGCATTTGGGCTGGTACTCCACAAGCACACCTGTAGCTTACATGCATATTTCCAGAACACTGACAAAATTCCCAGCCAGTGTAAGAACAGAGAGAAGAACACAAAGAAAAATAAGGTAAAACTGCTTAAAGAGTACAAACCAACAAGGTGTGTAAAATTGATGTCCATCCTTCCTCTGTATTTAAAATCTGGGTCTGTGCCACTGCAGTGCAGCACTATCTGTGACACACATTCTTCTATGATCTTGTAATACTGAGGTCTGAAACAGGAAACATTTACAAGACAATAAGAACATGAACAAGACTTAAAGCAGTTGGGAAAAGGGGGCAACTAACACCTAATATCTGAATTCTACAAGTGCCAGAAGAAGCATCAAGTTCCAACTGTTATTGGTAAATATTTGGGATGTGATGCCTTGACCTTGCTATGACACCGTGCTGCACATGGGAGAAGCTCCCACTGAAACGTGTGATCCAAGGCACGTGGGAGTATTTTCAATTCTCATTTGTACAGCTTCCATGTTCTTTGAAGCAATGAATATATCAAACTTGAGTAAAGAAACAGTGCCCAACAAATAAGAGGTTTTTGGGATGAGGGTGTTGAACTAAGCTTCAAGTCTTTGAAATAAACACAATTATATTTACCAAGACCTTTTTAATACCAACACGGAGCAAAAAGATAAATAACACATCAGCCTCAAAGGGTGGCTTTTTAGGCATGAGTTCCTCAGTTTACCAGGGTCTTTATTTCTATTCTTGCCCCTACTCCCCCCAAGAGCCCCAGGCTGGCAGCTGGCACTCACCGGACGTAGTAATCATTCCTGATCAGGAGGAAATGTTGGAGAATTGACAAGAAGTAATTTTCAGAAGAAGTGTCTTTCACCATATTGTACAGCAGGTGAAATACTTCGCTCACATCAGTGCAAACATTGTTAAGAAAACAGCAGCACTTAAAAAAACCAAAATTTTAAAAACAAACAAAAGCCAGAAAGACCCCACTGCAGTCAGAAGAGCCACCCCAGCCTAACACAGCTCCCCAGCCATTTCCCATAGGGTTCAAGTAAAACCCCTCCACACTTTGAGCTCCTATCCTCAGCAGTAAATATTATTTCTCCACTAAGATTGTGCACAAAATTTCTGTCCCTGTTTATCAATTAGGACATGTTTCATTATCAATCAGAACAATCATGTATACACCTTGTGTTTTGGAAGCCTGTAAGAACATTTCACACAAAGCTTGGTCTCCACTCTGAGCTCAGCCAGGCTGTTGGCAAACACACACTGGTCAATCTTTTTCATTTCCTAGAGATGACCCTCACTTGGAATTCCCTGTTCTGCACAGCAACAACATTCCAGGGGATTTTACAGTCCTCCCACTGATGGCCTCTACCTCCCTCTGCTTCCTCCTGAAACCTGCAAGCAGCCATTCTGAACTTAGGTAACTTGAAATTCCCTGCTCCTTCACAGCTAGAAAAGGCACACATCTGTAGTGCTTCAGAACCTACAGGAAATTTTGTTCTTTTTATTATCAAAACTCATTTTTCTTCTAACTTATGATCTTCCACGGGTATAATTTTATCTCTTCATGTATTATGAGACAGAGTTTAGCTTAATAAATGTTATTTATGAAAAATTAATTCAGTTCCCAATGACTTACATTTGACATGCAAATTTAAGCACTAATTATCCAAATATTTTCCAACAAAAAAAGCGACTGGAGAGAAATCTGCTTGACAAAGCCCCTGGTAAGACATACAACTGAGACAAATAACCTGCACATAGAGTACTGTAATTTCCATTTAATAAAGTTCTGAAACAACACAAGTTAGAACAGCATTTCCTTAAAGGATATTCCATTTCAGCTTTGATGTCATTGAGACGATGTGACAGTTCAAAGTGGTCTTCATCTTTGTTCTCATCAAACACCCTCAGCTGAATATCAAGCTCGTCATTTTCCTTATCTTTCAAGGCCTGTTTTTCAAGGTAGAGTATATCTTATTTTTTCCTTTTTTAAAGCAAGAATTCCCCCCCTTGAAGGACTGCATCATGATGAAATAAAAGACATTAACCTTTAGAACAGCAGCAAGTTTCAACTCAGTGCCTGGGCTTATTTGCTATAATGATTCAACTGAGAAAAACTCAAGGCAAAACATCAGCTCACAGAGCAGGTATGGGCTACAGAATAGACAACAAGACTTCCAGTTGAATCCATTCCTCTCAATGGGACATAGCAGTTCCTGCTTGTTAATGTCAGAATTCCATTCAAAAACCACAATAGGTATATTTCAAAACATTAATTGACATGAGCTTAAGAAGTTTAAACAAGTGTAAAAAGATTTGTTCAGATGTTCCATAGCAAATAAAGTCACTAGATCTTATTAATCTATCTATATGATATAAACCTAAAAATAAACCTAAGAAAAAATAACATCACACATCAGAAAGTGTCTCAAGGCTGAATGAGCCAAAAATGGAAGTTTTTGTTCCTGACAAATTGACAATTTGAAATTTCATATCTTAAAAGTCATAGCAGAATAAACTCTGTTTCAGACAAATATAAGCAGGTACTATAATTTCTCTCATCTTTTGCAAGAAAATGATGAGTACCTTAAATACACCTATTTTTGATGTAAGCATCAGAATGGTTCCTTGGCTCAGAGTTACAAATCTCTCCCCAAGTCAGAAATATTCCTGTCTGTGCAGCTGCATGAACACAGACATGCAGTCTCAGAATGAATTTCTGATTTGATTTTTCCTTAAAATGTCCCAATGCATTCTCAGCAGGCAGATTAAAAAAAAACAGATTTCACAGAAAACAACAGGAACAGCATATACAAAAAGTTAATCCAAGATTGGTGCCACAGCCAGATTCACATTCACTGCGTGTGCTTTGAGCTCATTATGCAGCATTTGGCTACCCTCATTTAATTTCTAATATATTGACTTGTTTCAGCTACTATTCTTCAGCTCATGAGAATCTGAATTTGTAACTCTGCAGGCTGAGAGCAGATTTGGGTTGATAATCTGACCCTCTGCAGCCCCAAATCCTTCCCATCTGCTGTCCTGGTTAAACACTCAGGTTATCTTCAGCATCCACAGTAGACAGTGACCAGCTCCTGGATACAAAGGACTTACAGGCAATATTTTCTTCAGGCCACAACGTAAAAACTCATTTCTCAAGTGTATCCTGAAGTCGAGGTCGTCAGGAGATGTGACAAGGGCATTGATGAGCTGCATACATGCCACCTGCAACCAGGAACACAGAATGCAAATCAATACCTTCAGTCACTCCTTCAGTTGAACTATAAAACCAGAGATGGAAATTATTTATTATGCAGCACACATGCAACACTTGGGTTTATTTTAGCAGCATCAAATACTGCTCTGTTTCTATATCAGGATGTTTCCACTGTATCAAAAGAGCACCACAAGAATGATCATTACAGAATCAGAATCGTGTCATGGACTGGATTGAGCTGGAAGGGACCTCAAAACCCACTCAGTGCCACCCCTGCTATGGCAGAGACACCTTCCACTGTGCCAGGGTGCCCCAAGCCCTGTCCAGCCTGGCCTGGGACACTGCCAGGGGCCTCCCCACCCTAAAATCATGCCCTAGTTACTCCCAAACTGAAGGTGCCCATTGTACCTCCTTCTGTTTCTCCTCAGCATCCACCAGTTGGAAAGCAAACTGTTTCTACAACAACTAACAACTTAAAAACCACCCAATAAATACCCATACCCAAATTAGCCACATCACCAGGTGTTTTTGCCATTCCTGCAGAGCACTTGTGCAAAATGCCTGGTCTCAGGGTAGTGGCTAATGCTTTAATTGAACAGCTGTGCACTTGAATTGATTTATTTGAAAACAGGTAGACAACAACACAACACCAAAAGTGCTGATCCACATTAAAAGACTAAAATGGGACTCAAGGGAAATAGCAAGTTTGGTAAAAGATGTTAACTGCAAATAGAAGTAGCTTTAGAGTAGGACAAAAAAAATCAATAGCTGCAGAGGAAAAAAAATCAGATAAAAAGCACCTTCCTGTTTTAATTACATTCACTATTTAGCTCTAATAGAACACCTTATGGAGTCTCAAATTTCTATTAAAACACCCTTTCAAAGGCACTCTCTTGATAGAGCTGCATCTTCAGATAATGCAGTATCATCATGCTTGCTTGAATGATTCTTGTTATTTTACTACTATGACATGACTTAACAAGCCAAAGCACATGTCCAATCTGAAATTAATAGAGAGAAGAGGTGCCATCTGCTCTGATTGCTTCTGCCAGAGAGACTCTGCCTTAATGGCTTGTGCTAATACATTCCCAGCAAAGAAGGATTTTGTCAGAAGCACGGTAATGAGTCTTGCAGTTGTGCCTTCACTGAGGTATCAGTGAGCTTTGGGAGGGAGGCTGGCAGGAATGGGGGTGGTGGCTGCTGTTTGCCTTAAATCAACAAGGTCATGGAGTGGGAGACAACTCCAGAATGAATTCTCCAGTGATAGCACTATTAAGATTAGAATGTCATTTATAGACACTTATTGGCCATCATTAACTCATCAGCTCTGAAACAAGAGGTGCTGATGGTAAACACAGCATTAAGGCAGCTACAGCTGATGTGGATTTGAGCCAAGACTGGAAAAAGGCATCCCAAGGATACCTGCTCTGCCTGTATTTTTCCATATCTTTCAGCCAAGGTAGCTGAAAAATAAATTTTAGTACAAAATGTGCATAATTACTGTATAATGAGAAGGCCATAAGTCAAAGTCATCCCTTATTAGGATATTCAGCCACTTGGCCTCTATGCAAAAATGGCAGTACCAAGAA